>NC_080198.1:93476488-94101488 GCF_030028045.1 Hippopotamus amphibius kiboko | reverse complement strand
GAGAGATTAAGTTGCCTCCTGGAGATCCCAGAGTGAGTAAGCACCACGCCCAAGACTTGCACTTGGATAGGCTGGCTCCAGAATCCACCACTTCATCCCTCTACTCCACTCACCTCTCTTTGTACAAAAAGACCCAGGCTTTGTGTTTTTCTCATTTTTCTCTCTATCCCCATCACTTAGAATAATATTTGGCACATGGTGCTATTGAAAAATTTAAATTTAAAAATTTTTGAGTAAATAAATAAATGGTGCATTTTAAAGAAAATCCATGTTTATATTGCTTGTTTCATACACACACACACACAATATAGAAAGCAGAATTTTGTGTGACCTAAATGCTCAGCACCCTAAATTTAGCTACAGTCTGTTTCAGTTTCTTTATCTGTAAAATGGGCATAATAATAGAACCTATAACACAGATTGGTAAGGATTAAATAATTTAATATATAGAAAATTTAGAACAGAGCCTGTGTGTGTATATATATGTGTGTGTGTATATACACATATGCATATATTATTTAGTTATATATTTTATGTATTATTTTGTTATCTATAGTTTACATCTTATATGTAATTTGTCAATAAACGGGAGGTAGAATAGTGAAGAAGATAAACCTCAATGGCTGGAAAACAGTTTTCCTTTGTACTTTTCTTTCTTTACCAAATTTGCAAACACATAAATACATTATCTAAATGTAATTGTCTATTTATAGATCTATATCTGTATGTGACTCTTTCAGGCTTTTTTGAGGAGAAACATCTAAACTAGCCGAGCAGGCCCCTTTCACGTTATTGTCACTTTACTGGCTCCAACCACCTACAGCAAATCTGCACCTACTCTACAGAACAGGGTCTCATTTGAGAACTATTAACCTGAAGTCTGCAATGTGCCAGGGGGTGGACAGAGGTTGAGGCATAAGTCCAACCATCCAGTTACCCACATTCTACTGGAAGGAGGAGAAAGAATGGCAAACAAACCAGACCGCACAGCTCGCTGAGTTCAATGAGAGAGGGAACACTGCCGGGGCAGGGTGAAGAGACACTGAGACCTCGGGGGGCCCTGTGCTCCCTTGTGCAAGACACTCTGGTTCAGGACTGGAACAGTGAGTTTATTGTCTTGATCCAGCAGGAAGGAGACCTGTTCTCTTATTCTCAGAAGCCAGCAAAATTCTAAGCAGCAGCACCCGCACTGAAAATAGGTCTCTACCTTGTCACGCTGGTCTCTTTCTGTTTCCTCACAATAAACCTACAACACAGCAAGTATTATTCTACCCATTTTACAAATGAACAACTGAGGCAGAGAGGTTAAGGAACCTTCCTGGGATCACACAGCTGATAAGAAGAAAAGCTCCAGAATCCATGTCCGAAGATCACAGGCAGCATAAATTGTGCCAATTATTAGCAGATGTCTTTGAGCAAGTTATTCACGTCTCAATTTGCAGATCTAAAAAGTTTGCCTAATAAATGTGACTTGCATTATTTCTATGGGACTAAATGACATGATGCACATGACAGTGCTTTTTAAACTCTACAGGGCTTTGAAATCAAAAGGATTATGATAGTAAGCAATTATTAATTACAGTTATTTTAACAATATAATGGTTACAGAGTTGCTATTATCAACAATTATCATATTACTATTGTTACATGTTATCTAGGATTAAGATGATAACTAGGCTAAGGAATAAAACAGACTGGAAATAAGTACTTGTTTAGAACCCAGTGTCAGTATTTAATCATTGCCAGAAGTTCAACCCTCAGCTGAGACCTTGTCCTTCAGGACAGTAAGGGGGGAAGGATTTCTGGTCTACCATGCTATCTTGAGTATCCTGCCGAGGATAGGTATTGGTCTCAACCAGTGGAAGATCAGATTGAGCCAGGTTCCACCCCAGTCCCAGAAACACTTCGTTCTCTTAGATATGTATGTCATATTTTCTATTTTCATAATTTTTATGATTTACAAACAAGGAACATTTTTATTGCTTATTCCCCATAGACAAACTCTGTTAAGATTTTGGTGAAAACACTTATATTTTACAAAGATAGAGATCATAATTGCTACAATGTTCTAGAACATGGATTTTCTTTTAATTTACTAAATAATGTGTACATTTGCTCACATCATTTATTATTTTAATATTTTATATACTATTTCATTAGAGAAATGTACCACAGTTGGCCTAATTGCTTTTTTGATGAATTTGAAAATTTTCATTGCTTATAAATTGTAAATTGTGAAATGGTTCCTAAATAATACCTGGTTTTTTGCTTTGTTTTGTTTTGGGTTTTTTTTTTGCATATATAGCTTGCACTTTCCTTAGAATAAACTCCTAGATGTGTATATAGCAGGTCAAAAAGTATGCTCACCTGTACAGCCTTGGGTACATCTTGCCAAAATGCTTTACTGAAAGGTTAAACCAATTTAAACCCTACCAAGCATTTGTGAGAGTGCCTATCTTCTTTCACTTTGGCTGAACTGGAGAATTTAGTTTTAAAAATTACTGATTTTAAAAGTGCCCCTTTATTTTAATTTGCATTTAAAAAATAATAGTGTGGTTAAGCCTTTTTTACAATGTTCTTATAGCCATTGAAGTTCTGGTTTTGTAAAAAGTATTTTCAAGAATCCAGACTCTATTGTCTGTAAGGCTTTCCACCTGCTGGACCAATGTCAGTCAAGCTCTTTGTCCCCAGAAATAATTTTTAATCTCCCCTGATTCAACCCTATGCTTTCTCTTCCTTCTGATCCCCTGCCCTGGTAAATGAACACAAGCATTATCCTAATTAACCAAACTCTTCATGTGTGTTCATTTCACTCTAAGCAGGCAACAAATCTTGATAATTCTGGCCCTTAAACATCTCTCATATCTTCCCCTCCTGATCCATTCCCATTAATGCTGTCTTAGAAGAGTCACTGATCAATTCTTACAGGCATTTTCAGTAGGTTCTTAAGAGAAATCACTGCCTCAGACTCCCTCCTGCAAACTGCCTGTCCCTCTTCTGCCAGTGTGATTGTTTCAAAGTGCAAATGTGTGGATCCCCTTCACCTCCTCTTTGTACTCCTGTGGAACCTTATATGCACATCCTTGATATTATTTTTTCAATGAGTTTAAGATGCCTATCACTGGTTTAGGTGACAAGATTTTAGTTGGCACATGGATGGACCCCATTTTTATTTTGTTACTTATGTACATTTATTTTAATGCAATAGAAATGATGTAATGTAAATGAATGATAGCATGTATCATTCATAAATGCTGTATAATTAAAATGGTATAAAAATTTAACAAGCAAATAATTATAAGATTGACTGATGAATATGTCAAAAAAAATCTCCAAATGAAATATAGATGACTTAAGTTTGTAAGGCAACGTCTCATGCCATTGTTTCATTGCATTATAGACACACTCAAGGCTGAATTCCCTGCCAGCCAAGGAGCCCCAAGGTACAGAGACTCCACTGTTGCTTTCTTTATCCCAGGCATCTCTGCAGTCCACTAAATAGTGGGTTCTGTATTGCACAAAGCTCAGCTCTGGAAGGAGGAATATATTCAACTGCTGGCCAGGTTCCCATCCTTGATATTTCTTTATGATAATCAAGATTCTTTGGGTTGTAAGTGACAGAACAGAAACATGGCTCAAACTGGTTTAAGCCCAAAGGAAAATTTTACCTCCTGTAACTGAAGAACCCAATGGACCCTTTGGCTCCTCGGCAGCTGAGTCTACATGCTCCAGTGATGCAGGTGGGAATCACTTTTCTCTCTTTGTGTGGTTTAGGCTTTAAAAAAAATGTCAGCTGTGTTTTGGTTTAGAGCGCATGCATTGTCTTCGTATATGATAATTCTGCAGCTTCAGTTTTATATTATTGTTACAATGAAAAATCAGGAAACAAAACTCCTATTTCAATAGTTTCAGGTACTGAGATGGGAGAGGGATCTTCAAATGGATCGTCCACTTGAAATTGAGTCCTGATATCTCCAAGTCTACAATTTATTGGATATTGATTTTGCTATTTCTTTACTCGACACACATTTATTGAGCACCTAATGTGTATTAGACATTGTTACACATATTCATTACATGTAGCTGCTATATTCAAGTCCATCATGGGATACAAACAAGTATATGAGAACATCCGTCACCTTGTTGGGAGTAACACGTATGGACGTGCGCCATTCTACAGAGGCAGGAAGGCAGCACATCTAAGTCAGTCTCAGGAGGTCAGGACAAGCTTAAGGATGTGTGGAAATCACCAAGTTAAAGACACTTCAGAGCTTGATATTTGACGTTATCATTCAATAGTGTTGTTTGCGCCCGTTGCTGCCATTATTCGTTTCTGTTAGAATCTGGGAGGTCTCTAGGGATAACTTCTCTATACAGAGACATGGTTCTGCCTGGAAGGACCCTTTGTCATTTCACTCATGGAAAACAGTATTAGGAACTTAAAAACTAATTTTTCCAAAGTTTTCTCTAATGTATGTGAATTTGTTTTACATTGTATCCATTATTTATTTTTTATTAATGAATCATCTGATTACTTCCCTTGGTGAGCAGAATTTTGCAGCAGTTGAGGATCTGAATAATGCAGAGATAACTAATTATGTCATTTTTTTTTCAGTATGCACATTTCAGATGCAGAAAGATTCTTATCGGGGGAAGATGAAAAACAAGCATTTTAAATTGTCATTGTCTAGAAAATGTGATGGGAAAGTGCTCTAGATTAGCTTGAAAATTAATGACTAGGCTGGGAAAATGAATAAATAAAATAAAGCATGATCTCTTTGTTAAACCAGCGACAAATTTTGTCAAGTCAGCAGATCTGGCAGTTGGGCCTGGCTGCCTCACTATTTAGTGAGTTAATTGAGAACTTGAGCCCTTGGTTTCTCTGCCCCATCCCTTCATTTTTAAAATAATGCCCTTTCTGTGCTGACAATCAAGAGGTTATGAATCCATGAAATTAATTTCAAAATAAGAATAGACAAATTGTATGTCATTAGAATAAATAACTTCTGTGATTTTTGATCTCCAATCCTAAGGCACATGATCAAATCAACCAAGGTACACACTCTAACTTCAAAAGCCAAGCAGAAAATTGATTTATGTAACATTAGAACAGAGAGTAAAAATAAGGACTAAAAGAAAGGAAAACTAATAATATCAATTCTTCTACTACTGCCTGATTGTTTTTTGCATTTACATGAATTATTCCACATTTTATGATTTCTTACTTAGATGAGGTACTTACATCCATGGCTGATGCCCAGTGGAGGTTCACACTGGTAAAGCCGTGTTGACCATTTCAGCCAGCATCTGTTCTGCTCAGTCACAATTTGTATCATTCCAGTGGTTAAATATTTTTTAATATTACCCTGCTTATATCCACTGGGAAATTTATGACCTCCTTCTTAAGCTGAACAGTTGGATAGATAGATCTTTTATCCTTTATCTGTCAATCATTATGGGAATAGTCCAGCTTTGGGATTGTACAGACCTGGGTTTGAGTCCCAAATATCCTATGCACCAGCTGGAGCAATTCTTATATCCTCCGTAGAATCCAGTATTTGCTGCCCCCCGTTTGAAATAATTTGTCAGAGAGTTTTGTTTATAAACAGAGTGTAAGTATAGGATGTCCACTTCTTGATAAGATTTCTTCCAGAAAAATAGAATTTTCTTTTCAGTAGGTTGTAGGCAAACTGGGAAGGGGCCCTGTCAAAGCGGATTAAGGCTAGTTAGGGACAGGATCTATAGGTAGATCAAGGTAGGAGCAAGAAGAGCCATTAGAGGCTCAATGCCAAGGGGTTCTGTGTAGATTTCTATAGCAGTCAGGAAAACAATCTTTTCTCACACCCAAAGATGGAGCAGGAACAAAGCAGTGGATGTGCCAATTGGGTAAAAAAAAAGAGAAAATGTGTTGGTAGGGAGATGAAAAGAGTGACATTGGGATAGCGATTCTCAAATCTGGCTGCGGTCAGAATCTCCTGGGAAGAACTCTCAAGTCACATCCCATTATACAGAATCAGGATCTCCAGGAGGGGGATCTCCATATCTCTATTCTATAAAGCACCTAGATAATTCATTCGTAATCACCCATCATTTGGTCTAATCCTGGTGTTTAGGATATACCTTCCAGACAGTATCTATGCGTGATAATCTGTACTGGCTTTTAGCTGAATGATTTAAAGAAATTATGATTGACAAAGTTTAAAATACAGAAAGTGATAAATGTAGTTGTTTAAATGGAAGAACATCATGGTTGGAATCTAAGAACTTATATATGTTACCTCTCTTCACCTTCTTGGAAAAACCATAGACATAGACTTGGAAAGACTTAGATTTGGAGTTTATTTTTTGTTTTTGTTTTTTTGTTTTTGTTTTGTTTTTTAACTTAAGCTGCATGACCATGGCAACTTACCAAAATTATTTACAAATAATTTCATATCTATTAAATTAAAAACAGTATTTCATAGATCTTAGAGTTATGAGGATTGACTAAAACAGTGTTCTCAAATTGCCAGGTAAAATGCTATCTATCTATCTATCTATCTATCTATCTATCTATCTATCCATCCATCCATCCACAGTTGACCCTTGAACAATGCAGGGAGTGCTAGAGGCACCCACCCTTCCCCAATGAAAAATTCACATATGACCTCACATTCTGCCCTCTATATCTGCAGTTTCACATCCAAAGATTCAACCAACCACAGATTATGTAGTACCATGGTACATATTTATTTTTTAAAAAATCTGTATATAAGTGGACCCGTGCAGTTGAAATCCAGGTTGTTCAAGGGTCAACTATATATATATATATATATGAGCTTATATACACATAAACATATATATATATCGTGAGTTGGAAACAGTAGTTGCAAACAGAATTCTCACAAATTATATGATTCTATTTTTTTAATGTTTTTCTTGAGTTCTTAAGGCACTGGTATATTTTATCTTTAGCTATCTAGCAATCCCTCCCTTCTCTTCTAAACATATTTGTGGTTATAGACAAATTTATTAAACAGTTTCAGTTGTTTGTGGGTTATGGACAAATCCATTAAGTAGCAAAGAATCAGTACAAGTATCCAGTCTTCTAGTCTCCTGTACACATTCCTATCATAAAATCTAAGGCTGTGTGTCTATGTCACATAAAATCATGAATGCAAGCATGGGTTGAAGCTTCTATTTAGAAACTCTTATGACCAATATAGCTGACGATGGGGTTGCTTGGAACAGGTCTAGACTGGAAGGATGGTAATTGACCTTTTTCCCCTATACTTTAATACTCATGGGCAGGCTTTACTTTGTATAATTTCATGTTAACTGTTAGGCTGGGAGAAGGAGGTGGTAAAAACTAATGCAGGCTATTGGGATTCTTGAAACAGGATACAAATTCAGTGCTACCCAGGTAGGCTTGAAAATTTATGTGTTGGAATCATTGTGGGTTTTAATTCCTTCTTTTCCACTTCCTAGCTAGTTGTCCTTTGGGCTAGGAAACTAATGTCTCAATGACTTAGTTTCCTCATCCATTAAATGGAAATCATTACATTCACCTAACAGCATAATTGCCAAGATTACTGGAAATCTTACCTGCATTCCAGTCAAAAAGCTTCAAAGCCACTGTAATCATTTCAAAAACAAAACCATTGTTTGCTCAGCTGAAAAAAATAATTCCAAATTTGACTCTCACTTAGAGCAGCTAAGAATATGTATTACCTTTTTTTCTTGGCCCTGGTTCTCCTAGTTTATTGTATTTGTTAATCTATTTTATTGTAAAATATAGTGCATGTAGAAAAATACTGTAAAATAATTTTGCAATCTGATCAATAATTCTGAAGTGAACTGCCATGTAACCATGAAGCCATTATTCAATAGATTACAGCCAGCATCCCAAAGCCCCAAGACCTTTTATTTCCTGTCATCTCTCTCCCCAGAAGTGAGCACTCTTCTAGAGTTTCTGATTTTCTGATTTCATTATAGTATACTACCTATATACATCCCTAAAAGTATAATTTAGTTTTGCATTTTTTCTACTTTTATATAAGTAAATAGCACCATATGTATTCTTTCCTTAATGACCTGCCTTTATTTCTCAAAATTATGTTTACAAGATTCGCGTGGTTGGAACAATCTTTTTTTCTTTGCTATGTAGCATTCTCTTTAATAAATGCACCCCAGGTTATATATGCATCCCACTGCTGGAAAGTATTGGTTTGGTTTCCAGTTTTAATCTCTTATGAGCAGTGTTAATGTAGACAGCCTTGTACATGTTTCCTAGTGCTCAGGTATTTCAGCGTTTCCACCAAAGCGGGGGTTGAGATACGGAAGAGGGTATGAAACTTTATTTGGGAAATGATCCAAGCAAGGGAAGTGAGGGAACAGACAGAGTAAAAAGAGAATGAGGGCAAGCAGTAAGTAATGGTTTTAGCAGTGGCTGCTTAGACTAGGCTGCTTCATCTACCAGGATCTCAGAGATACATACAGAGCTTCCAAAAGTGTCCTCAAGGTCTATATGTTGACATCTTCACCCACAGACTTCACAGCCATAGTTGCTGGGAATTGATCCAGGGGAATTAACTCTTTTCAGATGTACCTTAATCTTGTAAATGCTTTATTCTAATTTAATTCTTTTTCTTCTGCTCAGTACAAATTGACATTGTGTCCAGAAATCTTGCGAAAATATTTGTTAATAATTATAATAATTAACTGTAGATGCTTTTGAATTTTCTACGCATATAATCACATAATATGCAAATAATACTACCTTATTTTTTTCTTTCCAATAATTTTGCTTTTTAAAAAAATATTATTATTACTGTTATTATTATTATTATTATCTTACCCCAGGGGAGGTCTTACTAACTGAATATATCTGCTATAGTTTTTATCATATTGAAGAAATTCAACACTATTTTTAGTTTGTCAAAAAAAATTTGCCATGAATGGATTTTAATTTTATGAAACATTTTTAATACTACTGAAACATTTTTCTCATCTACTGAGATAATATGACCTTTTCTATAATTGAATAAATTTGGTAAATTAAAGATCAATTTTCTAACCTTGAAACAAATTTAAATTCCTGATATTAAAACAATTTGATCATGATATAATATGCCTTTTACACATTGCGATAGAAAGTTGGTTTACTGCTTTTTAATCTTGCTTTTATATATATGTATGTATAATATGTATATGTATTTGTTTTAAACTTACACAGATAAATATATAATAAATATATTCATCACAGGGCTATGCAGAAATATATTTTAATCTATATTATATGTTAATACGTATGTATATATTAAATATGTTAAATGTATTATATTTAATAATATACATCACATACATGTGTTTAAGAGTGTGTGGAGGTGTGTGTGTGCAAATGTGTGTATAATTTAGTAAAATTATATTCCAAAGAGTTTTGGTGAGCTACTCATGGTCATACAGCCAGTTAAATATGTGTAGGATTGGTTGGAAATATTTCTTCCTTGGATGGTTGGTAGAACTTACTTGTGAAACCTTCTAGACTTGAACTTTTCCCTAAGGGAAGATTCTCAGTTGATAATTAAATGTCTGCGAGGGGTGCAGGACAATTCTGATATCTGGGTCAACGTCAGGAGAGTTATATTTCCTAGACACGTGTCCAATCCCTTTTAATTTTCAAATATATTGCTGTAAATGTGTTCTTAAATCATTATTTTTTAGTACCTATTTGTTCTAAAGTGACTCATTTAATCCCTAATATTGGTTATTCGTGCCATTTGTTTTCTTAATCAGTCTCACCAGAGTTTAGAGGATTTCATGTGTCTTTGCTGATTTTCAACTTTAGTGATTTTCTGTTGTATGGTTTCCCTGTATTTCATTAATTTCTGCTCCCATATTATAACTGGATCCCAGACTGTAATCTCCTGGGAGGTGGCCCACTGTCCAACCACACTTACTTTGGGAAACAGTCCTGGGTCTCAGGTTCCCATGGGAGGGTCTCTCTTCCACCCTCTCCTTGTGCAAGTTCAGGTTTTGAATTCTGTGCCCCACACTCCACAAGC
Organism: Hippopotamus amphibius kiboko; assembly: GCF_030028045.1. Taxonomy (NCBI): domain Eukaryota; kingdom Metazoa; phylum Chordata; class Mammalia; order Artiodactyla; family Hippopotamidae; genus Hippopotamus; species Hippopotamus amphibius. The sequence goes on along the minus strand of NC_080198.1, from coordinate 94,091,445 downwards.
CACAGAATATGATGCTCTTCTGTGGGTTGCAAAACAGGATTGCAAAAGTTAGTAGCAAAGTGGCTTGGGAGATGTCTTGGCTCATTGGGTTGCCAGTTTTCCTTGAGTTGATCCTGATAATTTATTAATATCTTGTCAGCTTTTAGATGGTCTTAAGAAGTTTGTGAAATATTTTATTCAACTTTATTAGTTGTGTGGGTAGTAGTTTTGTTTAAATAGCACGAAATGCCTTACTTGTATTTTACCTTGCTTCATAACAGTATTTCTCTCCAGTTGTGCCTTTATTCAGGAACAGGTGCAGGTGCTGTCAAAATAGAATATAAAAATAAATAATACATATAGCATATGTGTGTGTGTATACATACATTTATATATTCTGAAGAGTAAAATCTTTATTGTAGTGTTCTGTTCTTTTTTTCTTCATTGTAGTAGAATCATCTCTACTTTTGCAATACTCTTATTGAGCTTGAAAAACATTATAGGTCATGTTCCCTAACCTGGATAAGGTCAATGTGACATTCACCTCTACGTGTGAGCATCCTTCACCAGACATAGAGTAATGTAAGTCTTAAACTGGAAATTTTATAACAAATTTCTGATTTATTTTCTACTTCCACCATGGCAAATAGAAATAATAATATCACATTTTTTCAAATAGAACATCTTCAATAATGACATGATATTTTTAAAATTTGACATTTCAGCATGTTAATGGTACACCAAATAAATACACTAATCTTTTATATAAAAGACAGACCCAGCATGCTCAATATAAATATGGCTTGAACCAGATTCAAAGTCATGAGGACTGTTAAAGTGATTATTCTAAATCTCAGAAAAACGCTGCTTGAAATCTATGTACACATTTACAACACTTCTGCAGAGAGTAGCACTGCTATTCCTACTCCCTACCTCAGATTTTTGCTTTTTTTAGGACATCTGAAAACAAAAATATTATATTAGAATAAGTCAGCCAATTGCCTAGTGAGTTGATGATCTTACCAAAATGAGGTAGTTTTTCTTTATTAAGCATTATCATTTGTAAAGACAGAGTAAACCAGAACTTTGAAACTTTACCATTTTTACTTTTCCAAACTGAGCACCACTGTGCACTGACAACCTTCTCTTTCCTTAATTAACTGACCTACTTTATGCTGAGGTTACAAGAAGAGATGCAGTGACAGGCTACATGTGGCACATCTGAATTCACCTGCTCTGGTCCCAAATCCTTAGAACTACTCGCCATTGACCTTTGGAGGGATTACTGAGTGGAATTAATGTTTAAGGATTTTTAAAGAACTAACCTTCCTGATCTGTGATGTGTTATGTCCCACTAGGGGACCATGAGGTCTTAAGAAGAGTCCAAACTTCGTTCAAGTTTGAGCTAATCTACATGCTAGATGGGTAACCTTGACAAAAAGTACCTAAATTCTCAGTATTCCAGTTTATCTATCAAAAATGTGATACTGCCTGTCCGATTGTCTGCCTGTCTAACGTAGCAAGATCATTGCAACCTGGCAGCATACTGAAATAAAGTCAGATACTAGGGATTCTTTCTTGTCTTGTTTTAACAATGCACGTATTTTCTTCTCATCTTTACTCTTCATGGAGCCTGGAGGGAGATAGTGGTGTCACTTCACAACCACATTTCACCTTTCACTGAGTAGCTCAGTAAAGTAACAAAGCCTAAGCCATCATTAGCTCTCACTTGAACAATAGCTAAAGCCTCATTCCTGGGCTCTCTTGGTCCACACTTTTCCCAACAGTGCTTCTCCATGGAGCCCCAATAGTGATCTTCTAAAATTATTCTTAAGATCGTGTTACTCTCTTGTTTAAATTACCCCCAAGGCTTGCTCACACACTCAAACCAAAACCTGAAGTCTTTACTGATTTCACAAGGCTTGGCAGCATCTCCCCACCACCTGCCTTTCTAACCTCACTCCTTTGCACATCCAAGTTCCACCCTTGCTTATCTTCTTTCTGTTTCTCATGTGACCAAGCTGTTTTCCAACCCACATCACCATCTTTGCACATTCTGTTCCCTCTTCCAGGCATGCCCTTCCCTCACTTTTTCACGTAGATGACTTCTCTACACCTGTCAGGTTTCTTGTCACCTCTCCAGAAAAGCTGTCCTCATGCACCCTTTCTAAAGCACTTTTTCCACAGCATCTGTCACCTTCTTGACTTTGTCCTATGTATTTCTCACATAGTGCTAACTACAATCTCAAAATATCACCTAAGAATAGGGTTACCCTTTGCTGTCTGTCTCCTCCCATTCCAGTGCAAGCTCCAAGAGAGAACTCACCTGCCACATCCATCTGTGGATCCTTGATTTCTTGAAGGGTGCCTGGCACATAACAGGCTCTCAACAAACATTTGGGAATACAAGAGCCTTTATAATCCACCCCAGGCTACCCCTTCTGTATCACTAACCACTTCCCCTTCTACATTCCAATAGCACCAACATAATCATCATTTTGCCTTTAATCATTTGTTTTTTTCTCAAGAAAAAAAATGCTTCTGCAATGCATCTTGCATACTCATCTTTAGAGGTGTGTTCCTTCAGCATCTTCTCCAAAAAAGCTCTGTGACCTTCTTAAATTGTGTTAAGAGCTTCTTCTCTAGGACTGAATTACCCAAAGCTTATCCTTATTATTTGCTTACCATGTGCTTTTAGAACGCTTTGGGTGGTTTGTCCCTCATCCACCATCCCATACTCTGCCAAAGGCCAGAGACAGACCTGTTTTCTCCATACTCAGAGTATATAGCACCATGCTTAACACTTAGTAGGTGCAGCAAGAAACTGCATGCTGAATGAAAAGCTAAAGGAGAGAATGGCCAAGAAGATCACATGAAACAGCTTGAAATACGTCAAAGAATGAAATGTATGAAAGCAGCAGAAAAAAAGACAAAACATTTCTTTGGGTATTTCTCTGGGCATCCACACATCCTGAACTTTATTATGTGAGAGGCTGTCCTATTCTAGAGGTGAGGAATAGGGAAGAATATAAGCAAATTCCAATGTTCTATGCATTCTGCAGCACCTTGTTTTCTTCAAGAGCGCTATGAGTTAGAGTGATGGGTGAATGATTGCTGAGTTTAGGTGACATAAGCCAGAGTCTGTTGTTCAAGATCAAATAACCATGGAAATGGCAAAACTCGAATTTACAGCAAAGATTTTTGGTGTAATCAATACATGGGTTTGGCTCTATCGTGCCCTTTTCCCCAACCTGGAAGGGAAATCATGGTGTATTTAATACACACACTTTAAATTGAGGCACAGAAGCATTAAACCCTTTACCAGTTGGATAGGGTCCAAAGTTACATTCATTTGTTTGAATTCAAAACATAACTCCAGAGAGTCTAATATTTTTCGTTCCAATATCTTTGCTAAAGTTATAGAAGTCACAATACAAATTTCAAGTGATATAAATAAGAATGCCCAATGAAAACTGGAAGTTTATTTAAGGCTAAAATAAATTACTCAAATTGTAGGTAAGGCTTGAGGGGACTTCACAGGTTATTTAGTTCAGAGAGTCTTTCTTTTCTTTTTTGGGGGGAGAGTCAGGTACCAGAACATCCAGGATTTAAGATGTTTTATTCAGAACACTATTAAACATGAAACTTAAAATAACTGTGTTAAGTATATATAGACAAGTAGTAGCATATGCCAATTGCTTAAGAAGACGTGTGTGTGTGTGTGTGTGTGTGTGTAGATGTAAGTGTATCTGTGTGTTTACTCAGAGAAAATGTAGGTTTTTTCTTTTGTCTAAAAGTGATTGATCTTTCACTGGAGCCCTCCCTCAAATATCAGTTGGTCTAGGTTGGGGAGGAGGTCTACATTAAGTATGATCTAGCAAAGGTTTAATAAAGCAATAATATGTGTCCCTGTAGGCAATTCTCCGTCTAAGATTCCCCACCCACTCACCCCATACCCCAACCCTCTTTTCAAGATCACATAAATGTGTAGGAAGAAGCATACTGTATGCTCATAGAAGTTGCGTGTTGAGGGAGGTCCTTGGGTCCACACAGTGCACCCTCTGCATCCTTCGTGATCCTTGCCTGCAAGGACTACGTTAGTTTCTTCCACAGATTAGTATCCACTGTGATGCACTCTCCCTCACCACTTTTGGGAAAATGCTGTGTGAGTATCCCCATGATTCCATGCTCCTGGAGCACCCATTCTTAGAGTCTCATTAGCCTTGATTCCTTGCTCTCAGAAACATCAAATCTCCATCTTGGTACATGAGAGTACCAGGATCTCCTGCAGCCCACTGGGAAACAGGGATGCTACCACTTGCTCAGTGCCCAGCTGACCCGCTTTGATGCTGCCACCAGAGACAGCAGCATCAGCCAAGATGAAGCTGTGATCGCTATAAGCAGATCTTCTCCAAGAAGTTTGTGGTCTACCATGCCCATTTCAGAAGAAGCATGCCACCAGTCCCTTTATTGTCTGGCTTCCTCATACCAATTTGGATTTTAAAAGTCTTTAACAACTTAGATTCCTTATTAATGATGGATGGGAAAAAAAAAACAAGGACTCAGTAACCTAATTTACTTCTGTTCCCAAGTCTTTCCTTTGTCCTCATTATGGAAGAAGAAAAGGAAATTCAAATTTAAAAATCATGCGCATTAGCATTTTTTTCTATGGTTGAGAAAGTTCATCAGTATTCTGTCTTTTTCAGTGAAAAATCTTATTTCATCTCATGAAATTTCAAAGTCTACATTATTACAATTTGAAGAACACAACTTATGGAGACACAAAAGACCCCAAAGAGCCAAAACAACCTTGAGGAAAAAAACAGAACTGGAGGAATCAGTCTCCCTGACTTCAGACAATACTACAAAGTTACAGTAATCAAGACAATATGGTACAGGCCCAAAAACAGAAATATAGATCAATGGAACAGGATAGAAAGCCCAGAGATAAACTATGGTCAACTAATCTATGACAAAGGAGCCAAGGCTATACAATGGAGAAAAGAGAGTCTCTTCCATAAGTGGTGCTAGGAAAACTGGACAGCTACAAGTAAAAGAATGAAATTAGAACACTTCCTAACACCATACACAAAAAATAAACTCAAAATGGATTACAGACCTAAATGGAAGGCCAGACACTATAAAACTCCTAGAGGAAAACATAGGAAAAGTATTCTTTGACATAAATCGCAGCAAAATTTTTTTTGACCCATCTCCTAGAGTAATGCTAATAGAAAGAAAAATAAACAAATGGGGAACTTCCTAGGGGGCGTAGTAGTTAAGAATCCACCTGCCAATGCAGCGGACATGGGTTTGAGCCCTGCTCTGGGAAGATTCCACATGCCACGGAGCAACTAAGCCCATGCGTCACAACTATTAAGCCTGCACTCTAGAGCCCATGAACCACAACTACTGAGCCCATGTGCCGCAGCTTTTGAGGCCCACACCCCTAGAGCCTGTGCTCCACAACAAGAGAAGCCACTACAACAAGGAGCCCGCATACCACAATGAAGAGTATCCCCCGCTCTCAACAACTAGAGAAAGCCCATGTGCAGTGAAGACCCAACACAGCCAATACATAAACAAAATTAATTAATTAATTTAAAAAAATAAAATAAAATAAAATAAAATAAACAAGTGGGACCTAATGAAACTTAAAAGCTTTTGCACAGCAAAGGAAACTATAAACAAGATGAAAAAACAACCCTCAAAATGAGAGAAAATATTTGCAAACAAATCAACAAAGGATTAATCTCCAAAATATATAAACAGTTCATGCAGCTCAATATCAAAAAAACAAACAACCCAATCAACAAGTGGGCAGAAGACCTAAACAGGCATTTATCCAAAGAAGACATACGGATGGCCAAGAGGCACATGCAAAGCTGCTCAACATCACTAATTATTAAAAGAAATGCAAATTAAAACTACAATGAGGTATCACCTCACACTGGTTAGAATGGGCATCATCAGAAAATCTACAAACAGTAAATGCTGGAGAGGGTTTGGAGAAAAGGGAATGCTCTTGCACTGTTGGTGGGAATGTAAATTGATACAGCCACTATGGAGAACAGTATGGAGGTTCTTTGAAAAACTAAAAATAGAATTACCATATGACCCAGCAATCCCACTACTGGGTATGTACACAGAGAAAACCAGCAATCCCACTACTGGGCATATACAGAGAGAAAACCATAATGCACCCCAATGTTCATTGCAGCACTATTTACAATAGCCAGGTCATGGAAGCAACCTAAATGTCTATCAACAGATGAATGGATAAAGAAGATATGGTACATATATACAATGGAATATTACTCAGCCATAAAAAGGAATGAAATTGGGACATTTGTGGAGACATGGATGGACCTAGAGACTGTCATATAGAGTGAAGTAAGTCAGAAGGAGAAAAACAGATATCGTATATTGACGCATATATGCAGAATCTAGAAAAATTGTACAGATCAAACGGTTTGCAAGGCAAAAATAGAGACACAGATGTAGCGAATAAATATATGAACACCAAGGGGGGGAAGTGGGGGTTGGGGGGGATGAAGTGGGAGATTGGGATTGCCATATATACATTACCAATAAGAAAAAAATATCGAATTGTATGATTTAAATATATGCAGTTTATTGTATGTCAATTATATCTCAAAAAAATTTCTTAAAAAAGGAAAGAAATATACCCACAATTACTCCAAATAAAATACATATTAAAAAAAAAGAACACTCATCTAACTCCCGCAATATCATTTCAAAGATTAACCCCAAAGAGAACAGGAACATGTAAAATCTGATCTCTGCTTCTTACCAACACTCCCTCTCAGCATTTCTAAGGAGCACTAACTTTTTATCTCCTGAAATAGATGGTCATGTAAATAGTTAGAATTAGTGGTTGGATAAACCACAGACCAACACATTTTTAAAAGTAGCTTGGGTCTCTGAAAGCCTTTCCCTTATGACTTTAAGGGAACTATGTTTGTATAACCCAACACCAAACCCAGGAACAAAAATGTATTCCATGATTTACTCATAAGTCCATCCAAGCAGCCGCTCTTCATTCATTGATTCATTCAACAATATTGTGTCAATTACCCTGCTACTACTTTTGTGCACAGTGTCAATAAATGGTTTGCATTCTTTTTTTTTTAAAGCTCTTTATTGAAATATAATTGCTTTACATTCTTGTGCCAGTTTTTGAGGTACACCAAAGTGAATCAGCTGTATTTATACATATATCCCTATGTCCCCTCCCTCCCGCGACTCCTCCCCACCCTCCCTATCCCACCCCTCTAAGTCATCACCCATCATCGAGTTTATCTCCCTATGTTATGCAGCAACTTCCCACTAGCTATCTATTTTACATTTGGTAGTGTATATATGTCAATGCTACTCTCTCACTTCATCCCAGCTTCCCCTTCACCCCCTCAACCCCATGTCCTCAAGTCCGTTCTCTACATCTGCACCTTTTTCTTGCCCTATCACTGGGTTAATCAGTATCATTTCAGTTTACATTCTTAAAACATAAATTTTATAAACCAAGGTCCCTTCCAACAAAGGGAAGTAGAGGAGATAGAATATGCACTGTTTGTAAGTGCTACAATAATTTAGAAGATGCTGTGGAATCGTAGAAAAGAGAGACATTAGCTGGAACACCAGAAAAGGGGCCACATAGAGGTGGCATTTGAAATGTACCTGAAAGAGAAGTTATACTAAACACAGAAAGCCATACCAGTCATAGAATGAGCTCAGGCATAGAGACACGAAAAGATGTGACACTTTGTATTTGTATTGAAATATCCTTATTCCCTGCTTGCAGTTTCTCATAATAGCCAAAGTCAGTGGGTTGCTTTATATAGCAGTTTCCTATTTAAAGCAAGTAAATTGCATAGTGTGGTGGAAATAAGAAATGAGAATAAAATGTGGATTCTGTGACAGAAGTTCTGAGTTCAAGTGCTTGTTATATAATCGACTAATTATGACCTTGGATCAATTAGCCTCTTTTGGATATTTTTCCCCAGATGAGTAAAGAATTTTAAATCATAAGCAATAATAACCATAAGAAGGGTACTCCTAAAGCACATTGTAAGTTGTTGGCATGTTTTTTTTTTTTTTTAAGCTCTTTATTGGAATATAATTGCTTTACACTCTTGTGCCAGTTTTTGAGGTACACCAAAGTGAATCAGCTGTATTTACACGTATACACCCATATCCCCTCCCTCCCACGAATCCCTCTCACCTTCCTTATCCTGGCCCTCTAAGGCATCACCCATCATCGAGTTTATCTCCCTATGTTATGAAGCAGCTTCCCACCAGCTATCTATTTTACATTTGGTAGTGTATACATGTCAGTGCTACTCTCTCACTTCATCCCAGCTTGGATTTTTAAACCAATTAATCTTCATAGCAATACTCATGTAGGTACCCTTATTTTCTCCACCTTAGAAATAATCAAGGCCAGTTTATCTTATATTTTTTTAGACATGTGAAATGCTGAGGGGAGGGATGCTTGTTAGGAATGCTGTTTCATGGACTGCCTCCACTTCTAGGAAACTTGATTTACCTACTTGGTGGTTATCCACCTTGCCTGTTCATGAAAATCTTCTAGAAAAGACTATGGTGGTCATAAACTATGATCACCACTGAGATAAATTCAATCAGAATATCTGGTAGTTGGATGGTCCCAGTTTACGTATCTCCTCAAAGTATATAATGTGCAGCCCAGATGGAAACCCCTTGACTTAAATCTGTTCATCCAGCTCCCCAGATGATTCTATGTTGAAATCCTCTGCGTGTGACCTGAAGGTGATAAAGGGGCAGGGAGGATGAATTGTGGAGGCAAAAATACTGTCGGCTGAGCAGTGAAGGGGGAAATACATCGTGGAGAGAGAAATAGAAATAGCCTGCATGTTTAGCAGATGAAGGCAATTTCACAGACGATGCAGTTTCAGATTAAATGAGCAATTTGAGCTGGTGTTGCAAGTTTAGGACAGATTTCTTTTCCCGTTTACTATAAATGGAATCCAAGCCATTGGAACCAAGACTTGACGAAGAAGTCAAACAAAATCCTTAATAAAAACTGGAAGTGCCATCACATTGAGCTACAAGCAGTGGTGCTTGGAGGGGCAGGTGAGGAGGAAGTCTAGAGTGTTGAGTAATAAAGCAGTAGGAGGTCAGTTTGGGGTTGGGTCTTAATTAACATTTTTATTAAAAATCATGAAGAAGAGATTAAATAAAAATGAAAACAGGAAGAAAAACCTGCTGCTGATACTTAATGGTAAAGTGCTAAACGTGTAGATTAGACGAGCAGAAACAATGCAGATACGGCAAAAAAATAAAGTACAAATGCAAAATATGGCATGATTTGTCACTCCAGCAGATAGTAAAAATCAAAAGAAAGGGGTCCTATACCTGTAGAATGAATGACCCTAAAATAAAGAGTAGTCAGTATTTGCCCTGGAAATACAAAATTAAGAATGTTAGCTTCTCAGTTCACTTCTACTAAATGAAATTTATTTCTTCTTGTTTTGCCTTGGGCTACTTTGATTGGCATGGAAGAACCAGATTCACATCTGGGTGTTAAAGTAATATGTAGTTTACCTGTTTACATAGATTATCTCGTTTAATGTTCACAACAACCTAAGAGAAAGGCATTATTCGACCCTTTGATAGAGGAGAAAACTGAAGCTCGGAGCATGGAAGCTGGCACTATTCAAGATCACACTGCTGGAAACCAACCCAGAGTCAGAATTTCAACCCTTCCACTTCACCACCATGTCCCAACAGATTCGCCACACATACAAACATACACATCACTTATCGGAGTCTCTATCTCCCCAAGAGGGAACTGAAGATAAACTAGCTCCCAAGATTTCAGAGTTGATTGCATAAGGTCAAGTCTAAGTCACTTTAACCCAATTTTTATTATAAAATTTTCAAATATACAGCAAGGCTGAAAGAACTTTACAGTAAATACCTATACACCTGTATAGTTAAAGTCTACAATTAGCCTACTCCTACACCCGCTTTGCTACCTATCTGCCTATCTACTCATCACTCTATTCACCAGTCCATCTTAGTTTTGGATGCATTTTCAAGTAACTTGCAGATATCAGTACGCTTCCTTATATATCTGAAGTTGGTTTTAGATTGTCAAAGAACTTTACAAATTCATGCATCACCATTCTTAAAATTATGCTTCTCATTGCAACAGCTTCCTCCCATTACCTCCGTCACAGTGAGTGTGGTAAGGGCCTGTTTCCAGTGGCGATAGTATTTGGCTATTCTACTTTGTGATTGGATGGCACTTCTTAATGGTTAAAGAAACAAACAGAACGAGAGCTACAGTTCCTGCTGTTTTTCTCCTCTTGGCCTGCTCATGGACCAGCTCTTTTTCTCTTTGGGGGACTTACCTATTCCTTGGTCTCAGCACCCCCATACCAGTCGGCCTCCCCTTCATTCTAGTTACTTGTTCCCTCTCTGACCATTTCTTCAAAATGGTGAAAATAATATGCACTTCATGTAGGGAATTTGTTAAAAACATCCATATAAAGGGTAGAATAAAAGCCCAGGGCCAGATGGATTCATGGGCGAATTCTATCAAACATTTAGAGAAGAGCTAACACCTATCCTTCTCAAACTCTTCCAAAATATTGCAGAAGGAGTAACACTCCCAAACTCATTCTATGAGGCCACCATTACCCTGATACCAAAACCAGGCAAAGATGTCACAAAAAAAGAAAATTACAGACCAATATCACTGATGAATACAGAAGCAAAAATCCTCAACAAAATACTAGCTAACAGAATCCAATAGCACATCAAAAAATCAAACACCATGATCAAGTGGGGTTTATCCCTGGGATGCAAGGATTCTTCAATATACACAAATCAATCAACGTGATACATCATATCAACAAATTGAAGGATAAAAACCATATGATCATCTCAATAGATGCAGAAAAAGCTTTTGACAAAATTAAACTTCCATTTATGATAAAAGCTCTCCAGAAAATGGGTATAGAAGGAAATTACCTCAACATAATAAAAGCCATATATGAAAAACCAAAAGCCAACATCATTCTCAATGGGGAAAAACTGAAAGAATTCCCTCTAAGAACAGGAACAAGACAAGGGTGTCCACTCTCACCATTATTATTCAACATAGTTTTGGAAGCCACAGCCATCAGAGAAGAAAAAGAAATCAAAGGAATATAAATTGGAAAAGAAGTAAAATTGTCACTCTTTGCAGATGACATGATATTATACATAGAAACCCCTAAAGACTCTACCAGAAAACTGCTAGCACTAATTGATGAGTTTAGTAAAGTAGCAGGATACAAAATTAATGCACAGAAATCTCTTGCATTCCTATACACTAACAACAGAAGAGCAGAAAGAGAAACTAAAGAAACTCTCCCATTCACCATTGCAACAAAAAGAATAAAATACCTAGGAATAAACCTGCCTAAGGAGGCAAAAGACCTGTATGCAGAAAACTTTAAGACACTGATGAAAGAAATCAAAGATGATACAAACAGATGGAGAGATATACCATGTTCCTGGATTGGAAGAATCAACATCGTGAAAATGACTGTACTACCCAAAGCAATCTACAGATTCAATGCAATCCTGATCAAATTACCAATGGCATTTTTCACAGAACTAGAGCAAGAAATCTTACAATTTGTATGGAAATGCAAAAGACCCCGAATAGCCAAAGCAATCTTGAGAAGGAAAAATGGAGTTGGTGGAATCAGGCTTCCTGACTTCAAACTATACTCCAAGGCCATAGTGATCAAGACAGTATGGTACTGGCACAAAAACAGAAAGGACGATCAATGGAACAGGATAGAGAACTCAGAGGTAAGCCCAAACACACATGGGCACCTTATCTTTGACAAAGGAGGCACGAATATACAATGGAAAAAAGACAGCCTCTTCAATAAGTGGTGCTGGGAAAATTGGACAGCAACATGTAAAAGAATGAAATTAGAACACTTCCTAACACCATACCCAAATATAAACTCCAAATGGATTAAAGACCTACACATAAGGCCAGACACTATAAAACTCTTAGAGGAAAACATAGGCAGAACACTCTTTGACATCCATCAAAGCAAGATCCTTTTTGACCCACCTCCTAGAATCATGGAAATCAAATTAAGAATAAACAAATGGGACCTCATGAAACTTAAAAGCTTTTGCACAGTGAAAGAAACCATAAACAATACAAGAAGGCAACCCTCAGAATGGGAAAAAATAGTTGCCAATGAAACAACGGACAAAGGATTAACCTCCAAAATATACAAGCAGCTCATGCAGCTTAATACCAAAAAAGCAAATAACCCAATCCACAAATGGGCGGAAGACCTAAATAGACATTTCTCCAAAGAAGACATACAGATGGCCAACAAACACATGAAAAGATTCTCAACATCACTAATCATCAGAGAAATGCAAGTCAAAGCCACAATGAGGTATCACCTCACACCGATTAGAATGGCCATCATCACAACATCTGGAAACAACAAATGTTGGAGAGGGTGTGGAGAAAAGGGAACTCTCCTGCACTGTTGGTGGGACTGTAAGTTGGTACAACCACTATGGAAAACAGTTTGGAGGTTCCTTCAAAAATTAAAAATAGAACTACTATATGATCCAGTAATCCCACTCCTGGGCATATACCCAGAGAAAACCATAATCCTGAAAGAAGCATGTACCATAATGTTTATTGTAGCACTATTTACAATAGCCAGGACATGGAAGCAACCTAAATGCCCAACAACAAATGAATGGATAAAGAAGATGTGGCATATATATACAATGGAATATTACTCAGTTATAAAAAGGGATGAGATGGAGCTATATGTAGTGAGGTGGATAGACCTAGAGTCTGTCATACAGAGTGAAGTAAGTCAGAAAGAGAAAGACAAATATTGTATGCTAACTCATATATACAGAATCTAAAAATGGTACTGATGAACTCAGTGACAAGACAAGAACAAGGACGCAGATGCAGAGAATGGACTGGAGAACTCGAGGTTTGGGGGGGCGGGGGGTGAAGGGGAAGCTGAGACGAAGTGAGAGAGTAGCATAGACATATATATACTACCAGTTGTAAAATAGATAGCCAGTGGGAATTTGCTGTAAAACAAAGGGTGTTCAACTCGAGGATGGATGATACCTTATAGGACTGGGGTGGGGAGGGTGGGAGGGAGTCGAGGGAGGGAGGGAATACGGGGATATGTGTATAAAAACAGATGATTGAACTGAGTGTACCCCCAAAAAATAATAAATAAATAAATAAAATGGAAAAAAAAGGGTAGAGTAGAAAAGAAGAGACCCAAGTATTTGCCATATGCCATGTCAGCTCCTTTATACTTTTCTCTATAATGTGTGTATATATATATGTACATAATACATTTACATGGCTATATTATACATAACGTAATATAATTTTATAGTCTTTTATGTATTTATATATTGTAGAATACATAATAATATATAATTACATACTACATCTGTATTATAAAATATCAATATTGCATGTAATGTTTACTATAGAATTCATATATAATTATATTTTGAAGATACTAAATATGTATTAAATAAATGTATCTATTTACCTTTAATTTATATATAAACAAATATATTTCTTTATATGACAGTCCATTAATCTAGAGATCACCTTTATTTCAGTGAAGTATAGAAAAATAAAAAAGGAAAAAAGAGAAAAAATAGAAAATTTGCCAAATCTTGAAAACAGCAGAATAGAAGAGACTGATGCCTCTGGATTCACTGGGAAAATTGAAACTACTAACCTCTGGAGGGTGGGGGCAGCTAGTGGACTTTAAGGAGGTAATTGTCATGATGGAAGAGAAAGTAGTTATTGACTGTCATCATTTTCCACATGCCACCTGGTATTATCATCTGACTGAAGGCAAGAGAGCAAACCTCATTCTCTCCAAACATACATATTTTAGTTTCTATGGAGTTGCTAAAGAATAAAGTGAACAGTCACGAATTCTAGAGAAGTGCTCTGATTCACACAGTGACATCTGGCTTGGCTCCATGCAGTTTTCACAAAGTGTACAGCAAACTCCCCAAAAGCTTTCTCAGTGCTGGCAGTGGCACTGGGAGACAAGCACGAAGCAGAATATTAACATTTCACACAGTGAGCGGGTCACACCATGTGAGTTTCGGGAACAAAGTGCCTCTATTTCCCCAGAGCGTATGCCGATGACGGAGCCTCCTTGCACAGCTCATTACCAATGCTCTGATGGCTTCTCCCAGAAGAATGCATTGACTTTTGTTGGCATTGAAAAGATGCTCAAAATATCAAAATAATAAAATCAAGTGATAACAGTCTCTGCAGGAATGAAATGTTTCTGCTCAGTGATGCCTGAACTGGTTGCATCTCCAAGAGGTGTTTCCCACAGAGGGCTCTACGCGAGTGTTGCCTTTTGCTGGTGGTGTCATGACATCTGAGACAGGAGAGGTGTTGGTGGCAACATATGCCATCTCTCCAAAGGAAGGCTGGTGGTGCAGAAAAACTCAAAGACTTCCTCTTGAGGATACTGGCACAGTCACGGCGAGCATCAAATCCTTCTAGCTCTTTAAGTCATAAAGTACCTCTTCCAGGAGGAAATCCACAAATGCAAGTCCTTAGCTCCCTTTGAGATCCCTGACTCCCTGGAAAATCTGATTTCTTCCTCTACGGTGATTACCTAATAAGAAATAAAGTGCCAGAATAGGCACTTGTCAGCAATGTAGAATCCCAAGGGTTTTTTGGGTACCTGATATATGCTGATTGGTTTACGTACATTATTTCATCTTCTAGAACCATGCAAGTTAAGTACTGTGAGTCCCTTTTAAAGACTAGGAGGCTAAGGTGTCACAAGGTAAATCAATTTGTTTGAGGCCATGCCACGTTAAGTAATTACATGATGAATATGAGATTCAAAATCAGATCTATCAAGTGCTAAAGCCTAGGCTTTATCCAATATTGCATGTCATGGTTGAAAGATTGTTTACTAATTACTGCATTTCTTTATGTTCTAGGAATATGAGTTATATACAAAATGCATTTTAGAGCAGTTCTCAAAATTTAAATTGCATACAAATCACTTGGAGATCTTGTTAGATACAGATTCTGATCCAGCAAGTCTGGGGTGGGGTCTGGGATTCTGCGTTTCTAGCAAGAACCCTAGTGATAAGGACAGTGCTGATCAGAGGACCATACTTGGGGTATCAACATTTAGAGCACATAATTTAAGTGAATAAGACTTTCATCCCTTTTAGACACAGTACTTGAGTATATTTGCATAAAATAGGCTTCACTAGGTGAAAGCTCTGAGGATCAGTGTTTTTTGGGGTCAATATTAATGATAGTGTCTAAATATATTTCCACACCAGGCACATTTAATTTCCCTTTATTCAGCCCATCAACAGAGATGCATTGGCTGTCTACAAAGATAGTTATAGCTGACATTTTTTTTCTGGTGCTCTACAGCTTAGAAAATGTCTTTACAAGTGTGATCATACTCAATACACAAAAAGCAAAGAAAACAAAGTAAGCATTGTTATGGATATAATTTTAAGTTGATGGTATTAAGGTCCAGAGGGAAAAGGTAACATGTATCTGACTTGTGTCACAGATTTTATTAGAATATTCAGTTTTTTTGAACCTCAATATCATACAAAGTCATAATTTGCAAGACCTTGATGGTAAGTGGATTAGTTAGGGCTGCAGTCACAAAGTACCACTTGTGAGTGCTTTAAAAAATAGAAATTTATTATTTTTCAGTTCCAGATGCTAGAAGTCCAAGATCAAGGAGTTTGTAGTGTTGATTCCTTTTGAGGACTGGGATTGTTCTATCCCTCTCTCCTAGTTCCTAGTGGTTTGCTGTCAATCTTTGTCATTGCTTAGCTTATAGACTCATCATCCCCATATTTTTCTTTGTGTTCAAATAATATTCTCATTGTGTGCATGTCTGTTTCCAAATTTCCATTTTTATAAGGACACCAATCAGTTTGTTGAATTAGGAGCTGACCCTACTTGAGCAGGACCTCATCTTAACTTAGCTAATGACATCTTCAATGACCCTATTTCCAAATAATTTTGCATTCTCAGGTACTGGGGGTTAAGAGTTCAACATCAGAATTTGAGGGGTGGAATACAACTCAACTTATAACATAAGGTGTTGCTTGGCCCCTGTTTCGGAGTTGCTTATAAGCTATTTGGGCAGACTACGTACAAATCCAAATCATTGCAATATAAAAGGTAAGAAGTGAAAGGTTCCCAGTGAGTCTTGAAGGGTCCTGAGGTGAAGGCGACAGTGTTCACCTGGGTAAACCAAGACAATTTTTGTAAGTTGGCATCCCAGGTTAACCTTGGGGTATGGGTAAGATTTAGAAAGACAGAAAAGTGAAGAGTTATTCCAGACATCAAGTATAGTGCTTGCTAAGGAAAGGAAAAAAGTCAGTCCCCAAATGTGTTCTGAAAACAGGAGGTAGAGATATTTGTTCTACACTATAAAACAAGAAAATAAGATTAGAATTAAGTAACATTGATTTAGCATTTATTTCTAGAGATAAAAATTAAACTCCAGGTTCTGGTCTTAGTCTCTAAAATGGAAATTCTAAGTCCAATTTCATAAGGGGTTGGCTTTTTTCTTTCTTTTTTTTTATTTTAAGCATAAAAATAAAGTATAGTGAAGCTTGTCTACTAATGTGAATAAATGTCTGTGGTATGCATCTAAAAATTGAAAACAAGCTACTGTCTGAAGCTAGAAAGAACAATTATCATTGCATTCTAGAACCCAGGTGACTTTCATACTGGGAAAGGATAACGAATCTTTTGTTGGATTAAAACAAACCAGCCCTTGTTTACAGGCCTGTGGATTTAAGAGAATAGGTTGTTACTTTGACAGGATTCTGAAACTCTGTCAAGAGGATTTATGTAAATTCTTCTAGACAGTCTCAGAACTTACAGGCCTGTGTGTGAAAACAACTCTTTCTCAGTTCAGAGAATGACATCTTTGGGGAGTTGTCTCTGAAAGGATGTAGTCACCAACATTCACAAAGAAAGAAATGTTCATACCCTGAACAGAGATTATCTCACAAGATAAATAGCCATGCCCCGATTCAGACAGAAATGCATTTTGACAAGGTCAGAGTCCCTCTTCTTATTCCTCAGGCCTCAGTTCCCTGGGACACATGAGGTTCCTTGTCTGAGTCAAAGAGCTAAGGGACTGGTGGGGAGAGAACTCATTAATTTTGTCAATACCCATTCTCTGCTCTTAGCTTTTATAGACTGTCTTAAGTAAAAGATGAGCTTTTCTCCAACTTCTTATTCCTTTAATAGAGTGATTTAAAGATGGACCTTTCTATTTTCAGCTAATATCATCCTCTTTATCTAATATTCACATGCCCCATAAATCTACCCCTTCCCCATGCCTCCCAAAGTACAATCAATTTCTCCCCAGTGTAGATCCTCTCCATAATCAAACTGGTCTCTCATCACTTTGAATGCAATATGCTTTCTGGAGTTTTCACAATCGTTTTTAAATTCTCCTCAATTGAAAGCTCTCTTCATGACATCTCTCTCCTCTTGCCTTTACATCTATCACATCCTAGTCTAGGTTGGCCAATGTCCTGCATGTGTTCACCTCTACCTGTGCCAGGTCAGTGACAGGCATGACCAAAGGATCGTGGCATTCTATCCTGCTAAACCTGGATGGGTGCCTACAAACTTCTTTTTAAATGAACACAAGTCTCTGATACATCCTCCATAAAAATAAAAGAAAACAAATGGAAAAAAATAGAAAGGTTTTAAGTTGACATAAAGAAACAAGAGAAAGAATGGTGAGGGTAGGAATACAGATGAAGATGATTAATGTGAATATGGTTTTGGAGAACGTTGAGGGACACATCATGGGTAGAGCAAGCATATAGGTCAGATTCATGAGACACACAGTGAGGCTTAAATTGAATGTTGAGCATCTGACACCCAAATCCAGAAGCAGTATTCACTAGCATTTTTTTTTTACTGTATATTATGTACCAGATGAGGTACCAGGAGTTTTCCTATATGCATCCTCATTTATCCCACTCACTAACCTGATGGGCTATCATTGCTCCCATTTTGCAGATGAGGAGCCTGTGTCCCACATAATTTAATTACCTTGTGAATAAGTGAATACAATGCAGTGTTTTTCTTACTATGCCACTGGAGGACAGGGAGACTGTCAACAGGTAAGTACACATTCTTCTAGTTTCTTATAATTGGCCTGCTAATCTTCTTGCAAACATTTTGACTCCTTTATTTTGGTTACATTTTCCTAAATTGTTTAAAGAAATCTTCATTCAAACTAAAGAAAATAAAGTATAAAAGCAGTAATTTGTGGTAGAATTATGTTAATGTGAACCCCAAATTTTCTAATCTAGAGAAACTATTTTATGCCTACTCAAATCTCAGGGTGGAAGACACCATTTGTACAGAGTACAGTTTTCTTGCTCATTTATAGGCAAGTCTACACAAATCATGTCTGATTAATCTTCTACTATTTAATTTAAGCTCCTTCCAATAGGCTTTGAGAATTGCAGGCATTCATTATTTTCCTCAATATAGCAAAGAAGTTTGACATAAACTTTTAACACATGCTTTTCATTCATCTTCTTGATCATCAGTTTCTATAAGGAGACTCACGAATTTCAAAGATGAAACAGAAGCCACCATTTAGCTCAGAAAGAAAGATGTGGACCAGAAATCTAGGTATATCCTTCAGTCGTAGAACAAGTGTGTATTGTCTGCCTGTTATGTGCCAGGCATTATTCTATGTTCTTGGAGTACAAGAGTGAACCTTGATCTCCTGGCATCATATTCCACCAGGGTAGGACAGACAATACAAAATTGACATAATAAATGCATAAAATTTATCATATATTAGAAAGCAATAAATAATAGGGGGAAAATTTAGACCATGGTAAAGGAGATCAGGAGTGCTGAGGGAGATCTTGGCAATTTTTAATATGGTAATCTGGTTAGGCCCTTGGAGTAGATGCTATTTGAGTGAGGTCTTAAAGCTCATTTAAGTTACAAATGCTTAGAGGAAGCATTGTTAATGTTTCTTGTGTAGGCTAGGGTATGCTGGGTTGAATCTATCAGGAAGATATCTGGGCTTGTAGATGGATTATGAGAGTAAGTCCGTTAAGGTATAGTGAACAGACTGGCCTGACTGCCTGGTGAGCTAGTAATCTAAAGTACTCTATAAGGGTAGGAAGAAGCAAAATCAAGTGATGAAGAATGAATTGTGGTCAAGAAGGGGATCAAGGGTCAGAGCTGGAGAACCAGGGCCAAATGTCAGGCCTAAAGGGCCCCTTGATTTTAAACAGTAACAAATAACCTGAGATTAGAAGCCAAAAGAATTAAAAGCATGTCATAAATTAAAATTCATAATGACTCAGAGAATTCTAGGGGCCTGATTTTAGTCTAAAATTGCAGGGCTGGCAAAGGTAAATTGATGAAGTTGATTGATGGCAAAAGTAACCCAGGATGCCCTAGATAACTGCTGCCTTTCATTTGGCTGTAGTAGCAGTACAGAAAGGACAAGCTGATGGAAGAAAGTTGGCATCTCCAAAGAATCCAAGGTAAAGAATGGGTTTGCTTGATAGAGTAATGTTCTAGGTAAATATACCAAAGTTAGATGTGAGGCTAAAACCATGATTAGATTTCTCTTGGACATTTTATGAATATTCAGTTCCCTCTTTTAAAGCTACTTGGTGCTATACAACGGAGTTGGATACCAAAGAAAGAGACAGAGATGAGACAGATACAGAGAGAGAGAAAGAGACAGAAAAATGTGAATGGAGAGGACCAGATCACACAAAGGCAAGGAGTTGAACTAGGCATGGGGTTGAGGTAAGGGAGGCAGAAGGATGGCTGATAGAAAGAAACATAAAGATAAATAGGGCAGGATCCTCAGCTGGAGTTCTGCACTGTGAAAAGAGTTAGAAGATAAAACAAGTATCACAGAACACCTGAAAAGTAGACCATTTTGACATTTTTAGAGTTAGTTCCTCACAGTATAAATCCCACCATCTTCCTAACGTAGAATTTTCTTTTTTTTTTTTTTTTTTAATCCTGCATTTCCTGATCTTGCTCTCTATCTCCTATGACAGAGGTGGTACCATTCTACAGTTAGTTGTAGCAGCAACTTCCTCTTTCAGCAGCTTCTCTAATCAGGCAAGTGCAGCTCTTTCCTTGGTGGGCCAGTTTTGCAGAATGGCTCTGGAAGCACTTTTGGAAGTTCAGCCTAGATTCTGCTTCTTTAGCCCCCTTAATAATTCAGTGAGCTATCCATGTCCTTTTATAGACCATCTTGTTGTTTACACAAACTGGGGTGAATTCTGTTTTCTGCAACCAAGAACTCTGAACGATGATCATGAAATCTCAGAAAAGAAACTCCTGGGCAAGGCGAGGTTGATGCAATTTTCTCTTCTGTGCTTGGTACATAAATAGTGTGATACCTCAGTGTTTTATTTATGGCCAGGTCAAGACTTAGGTCTCTCCCAGGGATGAAAATGCCTGAGTGGGTGCCTTAATATTATAAAATAGATAATCAAAGTTATACATAGGATCCAGGAAGAAAGGACCATGGAAAGAAATGTGTGAGAGTATTGAAAATTTACTACTTTATCACATCATTCCACATCACAATTATTCTTATAATCATATTGTGGATTTGTGGATCACTGTTGCATTACCCAAATGAAATCATTCTTCACCTGACTTGACTGTGACAATTTTAGATTAAGAATAGGAATAGAAAGAAGGAGAAGGAGACATTAAGAAAGGAAGAGAAAGAGTAGGAGGAGGAGAAGGAGGGGGAAGAGGATGAGGGAGGAGGGAGAAAAAAAGGAAACACAGCAGCCATATTATAAACTTTAGGGTCTAGAAAATGGGTCTGTTTTTCTTAGCAAACCTACCACAATTTTCATTTGTACATCAAGGCAACCAAGGTCCATAACACAGTTAAGTAGTGGTAGAAGACAGCATCTTTTTGTAGGGGAAGAAAAGGTTCTGTTCAATTCAATAACTATTTGCTGAGCACCTAGTAAATCCCTGTCACTGTGAGAAGTACCAGGGAAAAATTATCCCTGAAGAATTTACTGTTGGCAGGAAATATGAGGACATGAAGAGTGCCATTTTGGGGTGTTGTTGGAAGGAGCACAAAGTCCTTGAGATTGTGAAAAACATCAGATTAAAGGGGCAGAATCCTGGTTTGCCAAAGAACCATTCTTTTTTTTTTTTTTTTGTGCCCTTGCCCTAGATTTCTTAACAATAATGTTCCATTTCACTCTCAAGTCCTTTGATCTGGAGAATAAAGGAAGAATCAGGAAGAATCATGACTGCTCTGCTGATTCAAGAGGTATTGGAAACCATATGATGGTCCTTGTACTCACCACTCCCACAGTAGCCACTTGCATTGGAGGAAAATGCAAGGTTGCTGTTCTTCAAGTTCTACTTGAGGGGTAGGGAGGGTTACCACCTTGGTTATAATGTGTCTGTGGGCATGTACTTTTCCGTGTTGGAAGGCTGTGCCTTATTGGGGTCATCATGGTATCCTCTCATTCTCTTTGTTCACTTCTTATATCTGTGCAGGAAGGACTTCCCTCTCCCATGCAGCAAATGCACCTGGACAGAGCCCAAAGTGTGCCTTCCAGATGAAGGTCTGGCCTCTGTGACCATCTCTGAGTTTCAGAGATACACCACAACATCTCCACAGCCATCTGGTCCACAGATCTGGGTGACTCTTCCTTTTAAAGTCATCTGAATGTGCAGGTTCAAGATTCATCTTTGGGCTGGGAAGGAAGAGCAAAATTTGGACCTCAGTCATAGGTTATGTTGTCCCATCTAATTTTTATCACGATTTGTCCAAAAAGGTACACATTTATAGCCGTTGATTTATTAGAATTACCTCTTTGCTCCTATTGATTGACATTAAAATAAGCAAACATTATCAGTGTTATTAAGTGAATTTTACTAGGAAATACTAGTTCTCTTCATTTTATTCACAGCTGCTCCACTTCTCATACTTGCTCTGCTTTGAGCATCACTAGTACAACCTCCTCATTTTACTATTAAAAAATGCAAAACCCCAAGAGCTGAAGCAACTTCTAAATGTCACACAAGATATATTATAAGTTGGTTCCCAGAAGAAGTTGTTTTTGTTTTTCCCCCTTTTTCTTTATTTCTTAAAAGAAGAAAAAATCTGTGCTTATTTACACTTCATGGGAAAAGCATCATTAGCATTTTGTATTTTTCTGTAGGCTTTTTTGTTCCCTAGGGATTATTTTACATCTGAAAGGGCATTATTCATCAATGAATAATGAGAAAGTTTTCAGGAAACCTTTCTACTACAGCCCTGCTCCCACCCCATCCTCTTCCCCCCAACCCACAGATGCTGAGTATGTGATTGAGGCCAAGGAGCAACTGCAGTCTTCGTAGGCATTTTCTTACTGGCCTCGAAGTCACATACAGCCGAGTAATGACAGCCTTTCCTGGCAGCCATGGCTACAAGAGATGGTTGCTGTCACTGACTCTGGAAACTAACATGGCAACTTTTATTACAGAGTGCCCTTCAAATGGATGTAATTGAACATGTAAATTGGATTTACACACTCAGATTTGGGGAACAGTGACTATAAGCTCAGCATAAGACTCACATTCACAGAATTATATTGGACTGTACATACAAATCAGCTCCCACTGAATCTTTGAAAATGAGATCACATTTCTTCCGGATTTACCACGCATTCCTCGCTGGTTAACTAGAGCAAATTGTTGTCACCAAGCTCAGCAGAAAAAATATGAAATCCTGGGTGGTGATTTCTCCTCCCTCCTCATGAGGGGCTTTACAGGTACTACATTTACAGAGCATTTAGAATGTGATACGGACTAGGCCCCTAGATCTTCCTCCCATCGGTGGTGTCGTCTGGATAAATCACACCCTTTGGTATTTGCATTGATACAACAAGAATATACCATGCAGCACAAATAACCTCATTTCCATAAAACAGCCTTTTAAAATTAGAAAATGTATAATTCATTTGGGGTAGTTATTACCGCTTTTGGACAGGAGGGATTTAAACTTGTATTTAAATGCAAATAACTGTATTTCTTCGCAATTACACACAGGAAGCCACACAACGTACGAACTCTAAGATATATGGTTATCCTTAACCATCAATTCAGGATGACGATATTGATCACAAAAGCTATTTGTGTGTCCCATCACAGTTTGCAGCAAGCTCTCACATCTCAGATGTGATCCTCCACCCTCCACAAGAGAGACTTCCTGTTTTACATGTGAGGAAACTGAAGCCCAGAGAAGTTAAGTGATTTCCCAGGATTACACAGCCAGGAAGTGGCAGATCCAGTGCTTAAACCCTGATAGGAGGACAGAATGGATAAGCATAGACACCCAGACAGATTCAAGAACGGGAACAAGGTAGCCAGGAAAGGAGTGGAAGTGAGACAGAGCAGAGGAGGAGGAACAAATTTTGAGGGACAGAAAATGCCCAGAAAAGAAGAGGCGAGGTAAACCTTTGGACAAGAATGTGCTACTTTGCCTGCTTCCCATCTCTGACACTCTGCCCCAGCTCCCAGATATTTAAAGAACAAAGGGATGCAGAACCCTGAGGTGACTCACAACCAAGGTGTCTGACCCTATAGCCCTGGTTCCTTCTATTCAGCCATGCTGCTGTGTCTCCTTTGCTCCAGAGGGCTGTTTATCCTGGAGTCACCTGGGCAGGGGAAAGTATAGCTAAGCCCCGCTATGGAAACAAGTGGCTCATGCTTAGGTATTAAAGCCATAGTTCCACTAAGGAGCCTTGTTTCTGGCTGCTGGGTCTTTATCCATCCTAAGAAGTTTCTGGCTTTCTCCCTGCACCAGCTCCTCACTACCCTAATTCGCCAGTCCTCTGACAAATGTCTACTCACTCTTCAAGCTTAAGCTAATGCAAGAGTCCTGGAGGAAAACTTTCCTGAAGTCTCTTTCCATCATCAACCAGCCTCTGTCATGCAGTGAGCCCTCTTAATCCACAACCAGAATGTCTGCTTCACAGAAGCCTTCCCACTGGGCTCAAGTCCACAAAAGCAAGGATCTTTTCTTATCTGTATATCCCCAACTTGTGTTATGGAGAGTGACATATAGAAAGAGTTCTATTCATATTTGTTGACTGTTCATATTCTGCTGACACTATCTGTGTGACTTCAGACAATTACTGAACTTCCCTGAATCTCAGTTTACCCATCTGAAAAACAGAGCTGTAATGCTGACAGAGTGAAAATTACACAAACCAGAAAGATAACATGCCTGGTGTACAGTAAGGTATTGGAAAATGACAGCTACCATAATTACTACTGCTAAGATTAAGTCAGTGAATAAATGTTTGAATACCAGAGATGCTGCCCTCAAATTCATCCTTTTGGCCTTTGGATATCAATTTGGCATCAACTATACTTCCTTTTTTATGCAAAATTCTGCCCCCATCCTGACCGCATCCCAATTTATGCCGCTATTCCCAACACTGTCCTCCAGACTAGAGGTTACCCAGGCCTTGTATTTCTCCAGCATCAATGCCAACTCCTTTAACATGTCATCATAAACTGGCTTCACTGAGGTATCTGTTTGTCCGCAACGGCTGGAGTTATCACCATTCTCCCAGAACCTGAATTTAATCCTTCAAGTTATCCTTTTCCCCCTGCTTCATTTTCTCATTGGCCACATGAGGTTGGATCTCATGGATTCCAAGTTTCTTTCCAATCTGAACTCCTGATTTGCAAAGAGAAATTCGATTTGATCAAATGATTTAATAATTTAATGTACTTGCTAATACTTGAAATAGCAGTGAAATTGAAAAGCTTCCTGGTCCCAGATTTAAGAGCAAGAGGAAGTACCTGTTTGACCTTGAATGAGACACTTTTTCTGAATCTTCCTACCTCACCTGAAAAATAAGGGTCAGAGAGCAGCATCCTCATGTGTGTGCTATCGAGCCCCAGGGGGCACGTAGAAAGGGGGGAGACACTTTTATTGCCACACTGGCATTTAGTAGGTGAGGCTGAGAATGTTAATTATTCTACAATGTAAGCAACACTCCAGGATAGTGAAGAATTATCCTCCCCAGGTTGATAGGAGTATTTCAATTGAGGCCACCTTAACACTGTTTAGATGGTCTCTATAGAATATTCCAGTTTTAATATTTTTTAAACAGCTAATTGAAATAATAGGTCTTCAATAAATTTGTGTTTACAGAGAGGTTTTACTTTTGCAATAGCCTGGCTTTCGTATTGTATATAACTGTAATTAACCTTGAAATTTTATGCTTGACCTATATCAAAGAGCATAGACTTTTTCTCCTTTAAGTATGCAGTTTCCAGAAAATGTTATGCACCTTCACTTCTGTAAGCTTTCCCTCATTTGCCTACATCAAAGCCTCATCACAGCTTGGACCTGCAACTATTAGAACTGGGAGAAATGTGAAAACATTTATCTAGGACTTATTTGGGCTTCTCATTCTATCATTAGGCTGTTTATAGCCTCAGTTCTAGAAGAAAAACTGTAAATAGATCATTTCACATCCAGAATTGCTGATTTTTATATTTAGTCAATTGTCTTCTTAAAAAATATAGGTTATATTGCCTGACTGCCTGCTCTGACCAGATGCTGTGCCAGTAGCTTTACAGTATTGTTAACAAATAACATTTTAGTTATAGTTTATTTCTTCATTTTCAGGATAAGGAAAATAAGTTTTGGTGAGGTTTGTAAAATTTCCCAAGGATACACAGGTACTAGTGGTGGATCCAAGTTTGAACATGTCTGTCCACTAAAATTCCATTTTGTTTTTTTTTTAATTTTTAATTTAATTTTATTTTTTATTTTATTTTATTTTATTTATTTTATTTTATTTATTTATTTTTGGCTGCATTGGGTCTTCATTACTGTGTGCTGCCTTTCTCTAGTTGTGGCAAGTGGGGGCTAATTTTCATTGTGGTGCGTGGGCTTCTCAGTGCAGTAACTTCTCTCATTGGGAGCACAGGCTCTAGGCATGTGGGTCAGTAGTTGTGGCACCTGGGCTCAGTAGCTCTGTGACAGGTGGGATCTTCCAGGCGGTGGGATCTTCCAGGCCCAGGGCTCAAACCCATGTTCCCTGCATTGGCAGGGGGATTCTTAACCATTGTGCCACCAGGAAAGTCCCAAATCCATGGTTTTTGAACTGTAAGGCATTCTCTTCTATAACTGGGAGATACAGTACAATTGCTCTCTGCTGGAAGGGACATGGTGCCTACCTGAATTTAACCATATGAAATACTGATATCCAAGGAAGAACTGGTCTGCAGCTATGCAGAGAGGAGCAGCACAGCATGTGTGCTGTGCGTATGCTGCTCCATCATTGATATCACTGGCCCATTCTGTACCTTCAGGAATTCTCCAAGCTAAGTGAAAAATAGTGTCTCGCATCCTGAAAAATCACCTCCTGTCTGGGGAGGAGGGAAAATAAGAAAGGAAAAAAAACTTTCCAGAAGTGAGAGAAATTCAGCTTTCAGAGAGATAGAAGCAAGGACTTTGTGACTCTCAGGGTTAATTAATGGAAATACAAGGATTGATGTATTCATAGTTTTCTTGCAGACAGGGGTAAAGCCTGAGTCTACTCTTCACTAGCTTTATGATCCTGGGCAAGTCCCATAAGATTTCTGAGCTAATATTTTCTCATCTGTAAATTGGTTCATGATGCTTATTTCAAAAGGTTGTTGTAACTAAATGAGAGATGGAAAAGGCATAGAATGCCTCCTTCACCAACCATGGGATGCTTCTACTCTCCCTGTTCTTGAGGGCTTGATAGGTCCCCAGAACTCGACTCTCCACCTTCATTTTTTTTTTTCTTTTCACAAGCTGAGTGATTCCACTATTTTCTGATACTCCTTATCTCCAACCCTGAACTTGAGAATTGCACATTCAAATGCCAGTGAGGCCTTTCCATTTGGTTACCCCGAAGAGCCTCAAATTTGAAATGCTATTATGTGAACATATCATTTTCACTCTTCCTTTGTCTACTACCATAGTTCAGTCTCAAGAATGTCAAAACCATCAGCACAGTTCTGATGCTGGAATCATGGGGTCATTCTTATTTATTTTCTTTTGTTTATTGGAAATTACAACACATTTTTATTTATTTATTTATTTATTTTTCATTGAATGAAAAATTCTTTAAATTCTGTCGTGGTTACGATTTTCAAAAGTCTCACACACATGATTTCATATAACCCCATAATAACCTTCTTTTCCCCCTTACCTCTATATTGCCCCCCCCCAAACTGGTAATCACTAGTTTGTTCTCTACATTTGTGAGTCTGTTTCTTTTTTGTTTTATTCACTAGTCTGTTGTAGTTTTTAGATTCCGCATAGAAGGGATATCATACAGTATTTGTCTTTGTCTGATTTATTTCTCTTAGCATAATGCCATGGGGTCATTCTGGGTTTCCAACATTTATACCAAATTGTCATAGATTCCTACAACAAGGTATCTAGCATAGTAAGCCTGAATACCTCCAATGATAGAGAACACTGACATTCACAGCACAGTGTGACTGATATGGACAGGAACATCTGTAAAATAGTGCATGGGATTCTGAAAAACACTAGTTGTTCTATGGGTTAAGCTGAACAGACCTCAATAAATAATAATCTTCTAATCAATGTCTTCAGAAATAGCATTTTCCTTAATACTTGAGTTATTCAACTTTAGGATGGATAGCTGTGACCATTTTCTGTAGAATAATAAATACTTGTAATCAACATATTTGAATTTTGGTTCTGTGATAAAAATAAGAAGTAGTGTAAAAATTATAACCTTTTGCCATGGAAGAATCTTAGGTTGTAAAGAAGATTCTAGAACTTACCCAAATTAAATCTGTATCTTTAGGACTTGGCATACCATAAGCACTCAATAAATATTTGTTGAATTAATTAATTAATGCTGTGATTTTAAGAAACAACAATGATAATCCAAACCCAGCATCAGACTTTTCATGCTGTAACTTTATTACCAATATCAATTCCTCATCTGCTAACGCACTTTCACACCTCTAAACCTGTTTCCTTTCATCTTCCCTTGAGAAACACACATCCTCAAGACCCCTTTGAAATCAACTCATTGGTAAGACCAGGGCTCTCCATGCCTTTGCCCTGTCCTTGGCAAGTTTTGAGAATTTGGAGAGGAGGCTGCATTCCACATTCAGGCATCCAGATACCTATTTGACTTCTCTCCTTACTGTCTCATGAGTATCTCTCTTCTTTTATCTCTCCACTTCAAAAAAGATCTCTAGACTATTCTCTTCAAAACCTGATCATCCTCCCATTTTCCCCAGCTCAGTAAATGGCAATACCATTCAAACAAACAAACAAACAAACAAGCAAAAAATTTAGGCCAAAGCTTGGAGTTTGGACTCTTTTCTCTTAGACCATACTCAATCCACCAGCAAAGCTTGTCT
Organism: Hippopotamus amphibius kiboko; assembly: GCF_030028045.1. NCBI lineage: Eukaryota > Metazoa > Chordata > Mammalia > Artiodactyla > Hippopotamidae > Hippopotamus > Hippopotamus amphibius. The sequence continues at coordinate 94,062,905 of NC_080198.1, read as the reverse complement.
ATTCTAACCTCAAAATATGTCCTAAACTGACTGCACTCTCAACAGCAAACTACCATGTCTTCTGTGGACTTCAGCAATTGTTTCCTCACTGAACTGTCTCCCAAGTGACTAAGACCTCTGGCCAATACAACTGGAGACCTGGACTCCTCAGTGCAGATGGGGGCAGAGGACTGCTGTCTTGTCAGCTTGGGCTGCGATAACAAAATACCACGGACTGCTTAGCTTAACCAACAGGAAATTATTTTCTCTCAATTCAGGAATCTGAGAAGTTCAAGATCAGGGTGACATCTTGGTTGGGTTTTTGGTGAGGATATTCAACCTGGCTTGCAGACAGCTGCCTTGTCACTGAGTTCTCACAAGGTAGAGGGGGAGCTCTGTCTCTTCCTCCTCTTATGAGGACACTCATTGATCACAAGGCACCCACCCACATAACCTCATCTACACCTAATTACCTCCCAAATGTTCTATCTCCAAAGGCTATTTGATTACACTGGGGGTTAAGGCTTTAATATGTGAATTTTGGGGGGATGCAGACATTCAGTTCATAACAGTCAGTTACTCACAGACTGTTGAGAAGAACGAGCCACAGAGCAGATTCCTAAAGGAAGAACACATCCCCAAGACGGTCTCTTCCCCCAGTGAAATCATTGATCCCAAGAGTTTACAGACAGTTGGAATCCAAGTAGACACTAGGAGTCAGAGAGTCAGACAATGAGATGTCAGTAAGGCTTGGAGGAATTTTTGAAAGAGAAGATGGGGCTTGCTACAGAGTTCAGAAAAACCCCAGTGGCATTGGCAGTGGATGAGATAAGAGCTCTTGGGTGTATTTCCCATGTCAGGGAAGTGTTGATAATGTTTAACAGCGGGGGGGGGGGGGGGGGGGAAGCTTTGATTTAGTAGTGCTGTATTTGCTAATTTCCTGGTGTAAAGATTACCTTCCCGGCTTTCGGTCTCCACCCACTGGCCCATACCATCATTTCTGAAGACTCTGGTTCCCTAACAGAGCTGTAGTGGAGCGTATGAAACACAGAGGTAAAAGTATAGATTCATATGATGGGGAGAAAAGTAAGCTTCCCATTCCTGTTCTGCAAAGTAATAACAATTGTGTTAATTATAGTAATAAGAATAATAATTTATTACTAAGAATCATAATCATAATTCTCAATCCTTAAGCATTTAGAATGTGTCCAGCACTATAACAAATGCTTTCGATACATTATGTTACTTAACTTCATGAGACTTCTGTTAGGTGGGTATTATCATTAGCACATTTTACAAAAGGAAAAAGAATCTTCCTAAGGTTAAGGAAGTGATGTTGCATTCAGTTTGTGGCAGAGCCAGAGTAGGAACTCATTTTCGTCTGAGTCTGGAGCCCCTACTCTCCTCACCCAACTCAGTGCCTCCCCAGAAGGCCAGAGTGGAGCACCTCCCATGACTCAGCTGCCTCTTTTCCTGTGCACTGCGTTGGTAGGACTGCTGTCTCCCTATTTCCTGCATCTCCTTCTTCCTAGCGCTCCCTCAGCCATTGAGTTTCCCAGGCACATCTGGTCTCACGCAGAGGTATTCATCCCCACCCCAACCCCCCATCCCCTGCCAAGCCTTATGGAGCTGCAAGAATTCTGAGTTGTCTTTGATGCTCTACTGCTATTGTGGCTCCAGAAACAAGCAAGCAAGCAAACAAACAAACAAACCCAGCCTTGCATGTTTTGACAACAGTCTGATGTGCTGAACTGACAACAAATTGCATTTGTTGAAGTTCTAACCTATAATAACTCAGAATGTCACTGTATTTTGAGATAAGGTCATTAAACAGGTAATTAAGTTAAAATGACATTATGTGGATGGGCCCTAGTCTAATATGACTGTTGTTCTAATAAGAGGAGGAGATTAGGACACAGACACACATAGAAAAAAGGCCATGATGAGAGATAAGGAAAAGATAGCTATGTACAAGGCAAGGAGAGAAGCCTCAGCAGAAACCAACCTCCTGATACTGTGATCTTGAACCTCTAGGCTTTAGAACATTTTGTTGATTAAGTCACACAGTTTGTGGGGGTTTTGTTACAGCATCCCTAGCTAACTAATGCAGCCCAGATCACCTGTACTCATCAAATTCCTTCTAACAACAGAGTTAGTCTGTTACAGATGAGAAATCTTTGGGGGCAATACTGTACTCAGTTCAACTAAAATATATGTAACACTTTCGTACAGGTCCTGGCACAGCAGCAAGGCACATAGAAGACCAGTGAGGCCCCCTGACCTGAGGGTGAACCAAAGTACACAAAGGATGTGGGGTCAAGATGAGGACAAAAGGCTCACATTTTGTGTAAGTCTTATCTGTGCTCTTTGCACAAAGCACTACCCTATGCACTCAACATGTATCGTCTCATCCAGCTCTTATTTTGAACACAAAGAAACGGAAGCACAGTGAGGGCAAAAGACTTAGACGGTTAATATAGGCAGTGACATATACCTGGTGACATCTCAGGTCCATTCAGAAATCCAATTTTGGCCAAGACTTGAGGTTTTCCCAAAACCACATGACCGACGAAGAGTTTTATACAGTGGTTGCAGTACAGTTGAAGTTCTGACTTGCAGGATCTGAGAAGGACTCAAGATGAATGTGGCTTACACTTAAGGTTCATTTTGATCGATATGGAAAGGAAAAGGGCATTTCTTTTGGCAGAGGTGTCCCCACGCAGGGCCCTTCCAGGGAACGTTCCGCCTCCAGAGGGACTGGCTTGGACAGTGAGGTGGGAAAGAGCCATAGGAGTGGCATGGCTAAAAATGTGAAGACGCACTTCCCTCAGTTCCTCTCCTGAGCATCTTTGTCCTGTGATCAGCTGAGCAGGATTTAGACCCAGTATCATCCCCTTCCTGCCAAGTGACTTTGCTTTTAGCTTTTGCATTCCTGGCATTTATCTGGGGAACTGTGCCCTATGACTTGCTTTCAGCTTATCCTAGTGAGCAGCTTAAATCCTGTTGGAGTCTCCACCCATCTCCCAGTGCTCCGATCCACAGGTCTGAATTGAACTGTACCCTCTCCCAGATCAGAACATTGTCCTTCTGTCATTTTGATGCAAGAGATAATTTGCTGTAGTCTTTATAATGTTGCTGTCAGCTTCCCTGCAGCCCTGGTGAGGCTCTCAGATGGAATTAAGGATGGGGAAAGTGAAGAGGGCTGCCTGAGATAGGTTGGGGGGCAAAGATGGGTTTAGGATGGAATGGCTGCCAGGAAGTCCACTAGGTAGAGTAGCAATTATTATCTTTGAAATTCCAACTGTTCAAAGATTTGCTTTTAGGCTAAATCACAATGTTCTTCCATTATGATGGCTTTATTAGTATCCCATGCAGTTTCCATTACCTCTGGGCATCCTGTAACCACTTGCTTGTATAACTGTAGTTTTTTCACTCATACTCTGGTTATAATACCATCAAGATCACCTATCAATTTAGGAAATTCTGTCCAGAAAATGCCATTTTAAGGTCTGACTTTCAACAGATATCTGAGGCAAAAATCTTTCCCATGAGTAGTGACTTGCAGCTCTTGAATTCCGTTTCTCACACACACCCTTGGCAGGAAGGTGGCTCATTGGTACCAGGGTGTTGTCCTTGGGCTGCAGGAGGAAAGCAATGACTAACTAACTAACTAACTAACCAGACACTTCCTTCTAATGAGACCACTTCCTGGTTCATACTAGCTCTCATACTTTTGCTACGTTCACCAATAAGAAGTGATGAGCTCCCTACCTTGAGGATCTCTGAAATAAGGGTAATCTTGCAAGGCAGAATTAGCTTTGTTTCACCTCTTCTATAACCACATTATATATTTCTTCTTGCCTCGCCCATATCTGCATGGCAGTCATTGAGTTCTGGGGCATCTTGGAGCAATGGGGAAGCCAAGTTTATGGACAGATGAGGGATCTGTCCAGGTTGGTTACTGGCTGTAGGATTTGGGCACATGCCTTAGGCTTGCTGAGGCTCCACTTTCTCTTTGTAAAATGATATTAACTATACACACTCCAAAGGGTGATTGGCAGTGTTAGATGAGATAATGCAGGTATAGTCCTTAGGGTAATGTTTCAACATATGACTGTGGCTCTGAGATGAGGCATATGAGCTTTAAGCCTAAAATGGATATCAGGAGAACTAAAATGCAACATTAGGGCACATATGGAAATGAGATGACCAGGGGAATAAAACAATGAGAGCTGTATCTAATGCAAGCTGGTCAGGTCAAACTCAGATCGTGGTGTTACCTCCAAGGGTTACATCAAAAATGATGCTGGCAAGGAGAAACATGGCTAGAGAAAAATGAGTGAAATTGTGGAGGGTCTAGAAATGAAAATAATGTTTGAAAAAATTCAGATGGTTAACCTGAAGCAGACTGAACTTAGGAGCACAGAAAAGTTGTCATAGAAAACAGAAAATGCCACCACAAGGATTCTGAAAGAAGAACTGGGCTCAGTGGGTAACAAATACAGAAGAACAGATTACAGCTCAAAATGTAAAAGGAGTTTCCGGATTTGATGATCCTTGTCAGCCCAGAATAAAGCCTTCTAGCCCAAGAGTTTCTCTTAAACTACTGAGCTATGCATCTGCATATTTTACCTTTTACTCAGCAAAAATATTCCCGAATAGCTGTATATACATCAAAAGTGGTTATGAATCATCTTTTATCATTGACCTACATTAATCTGCTAAGAAGGCTCTAAATAATTCAACCTTGATTTTCCCAGGACCAGGTTCAATGAACCAATGTGCTTTGCTGCCCAAATGTCAATATCTCCTCATTTTGTCTACTCAAAAAATGTAACCAGCAATTGTTCCCTTTCTTTTGTGCATGGTCAATTTTTCCTTTATTCCAGATCAGTGTGATTAAAATTATATATGATCTATTTTTGCCATTCAAAAAATGAAACCCTCACTTGATTTTACATCTTAACCTCCAATCATTACCCCATTTCTTTGTCCTCATCTACAGTTAAATTTTCAGTGAGTGGTCAACATTCACATTCTCTAGGTCTTTCCTCCTCATCTCTCTTGAACTCAACCCACCATTTTGATTTCCCCACTACTCCACAGATATTATTCCTGTTCCTTTCTCCAAGATTCTTTATATTGCTAATTTAATGCACAACTATCAGTCCATCTGTCTTCATTTGTCAGCACTTAAATGTTAGATTCCTCCTTCCTTCTGGTCATACTTTCTTCATTTGCCTTCTAGGACATCACACTCTCTTGGTTTCCTTCTGGGCAGCTTCTTCACAGTTGACTTGGCTAATTCCACCTCATTCTCAAGGCATGTGAAAGAGCCTCAGACCTTGCACTTTCTTCATTGGCACTTGCTTTCTAGGGGATAACATCCAAATACAGGGCTTCATATACCATCCCTGCTCTGGCAAATCTCAAATGTACATGTCTAGCCAGGACCTCTCCCTTGGACTCTTCCTTGACTTGTAGGTCCAACCGCCTACTCGGCATGGCCACTTGGAGGCTAAAGAGACATTTCTTACCTAACGTATCTAAAACTTACTTTCTGCTGTTTCCCAGCCCACCCCTATCTGTGCCTACAAAAACCTCTTAATTTCAATGAATAGAGACTTTATTTTTCCAGTTGGCCAGGTCAAAAACTTCTAAACCATTATTAACTCTTTTCTCTCACCCTTCAGCTACTTTCTGCTGACTGTTTTTAAACTGAGACATCAGTCTTCTATACGTGGACTGGAAGTAGGACATCTGAACTCTTCTAGTTCTCAAGTCTTTAGACTTGAACTGGAACTTTCACCATTGGTTCTCTTAATTCTCAGGCCTTCACACTCAGATTGGAACTGTACCACTGATTCTCCTGGGCCTCCAACTTGAAGGTGGCAGATCATGGAACTTCTCAGGCTCCATAATCAATTGCGAGTCAATTCCTCAAATTAAATCTCTAGATAGATAGCTAGCTAGATCTCATTGGTTCTGTTTCTCCAGAGAACCCTGACTAATATAAAAAAATTCAGTTGGTTCTTCCTTCTTCGTAAATCCAGATTCTGACCATTTTTCACCACCTCCATTTCTTGACTCAAGCCATCATATTCTCTCTCCAGATTATTGCAATAACTCTTAATTGTCCTCCTTTTGTCACCCGCGAGAACCAAGAATGCCCTGTAGATAAAAGTGAGAGTGGGTATTTAAAAAGGTAAACAAGATCACATAATTCTTTAGCACAAATCCTCCAAGAGGTTCCCATCATTCAAAATAACAGCCAAATTCCTTGGAATTTGTCCCTACATGAATGGCCCCCGTGACCTTCCCGATCTCCACTGTCCCCTCTTTCACTCTTCTCCAGCTGCACTGACCCCTTGATGTTTTATGGACACAAAGAGTACTCTCGTTTTGGGTTTTACAATTACTTTTCCTTCTACTTGGACTGTTGTTCTTTCCCGTATTTTCATAGCTGTTTTTTGCCTTCTTCAATTCTTTACTCAAACGTCATCCACACTTCCCTGGTACCTTTTGAAAACAGTCACACTTTCCCTGCCCCAGCACTCACTAGCCCACTTCCCTTGTTTGTTTTTATAAATAGCATTGGCCGCCATCTGGCATATTTTATTTATTTGTTTTTGTTTATTGTCTGCCTCTTTCCCCTTAGATTATAAACTCAGGGAAGGCTAATATTTCTCCCATTTGTTCTCTACTCCATGTCTTGTAGTTAAAATGTCTAAATTAGGATGTGTACTTCAGGCCACACCTAGGGGGAAAGGGAGAGGGCAGCTATGGGAATCCAGTGAAAGCTGAAGCTATAGGGAAAGACTTCCTACAGAGGCTGCTGTATTCCAGAGAGGAACACGGTCATTGTCAAGTGGCTACTGGGCAGAGAGGGGACCAGAGGAATACATACCCTTCACCTCCCTTTCCTTTTACCTCTATTTTTTTTTTTTTTTTTGGCTGGTGCATCCCATTGACCAAGTCCAAAGAAAAGCCAGATGATAAGGAGCTTATCTGATGCAGTCCACACAAGTCTATTTCCCAGGATTCCTAGTAGAGTGGACAAGGGTAGAGAGTGAATCCAGAGGGGTGAATAGAACACACCACAAACAGTCAAACAATAGCAGTGAAGCAGAAAGAGAAGCAATGCCTTAATTTTAATTAAAGACCTCATTCCTTGTTGTTGTTGTTGTTTTTACCCAAATGAATTTCAGGTGCCTCATCCAAGTGATGAAGAAGAGGACTAGGCAGGAGGACATTGACCCCAGGGGTGTTTGTTTTTCTGCTTTCATTTTCTTTTCATCAATGTCTTTCCAACAAGAATGACATTGGAGGGTATGCATTTGACTTGGAACACCTGTTCTAGAAGGGATTTTTGATGGCTTGCCTGAGTGCACACTGCAGGAAGTAGAAGCACAAATAGACATTGAAAATGTATATTGCACTTATACAGAGAAGTGCTGAGCAAGGGAAGTCCTTTATTGGACTTCTACTGGGTATTTTTGAAGAGCAGAGATTGGGTTAATATTTGGATTTTAACTTTACTCTCTTACCAAACAACATCAACCCCTTTGAAGAGAAATCTCTCAACCTCTACGTATTGGGCTTACAATCATCTGGGACCTGCTCTTTAACAATCTGAGGTTGGGTCACAGCAGAGCCTTTCATGGTCCTGCCTTATTTGTAGCTCACACTCACTGAGTCACACTTCATGACAGTCTGATTACCTTATTTGTAGCTCACACTCGCTGAGTCACACTTGATGACAGGCTGATCCTAAACCAAAATTAAATGTTTAGACTAAACTAACAGCCAACATTTCTTCTGCAGCTTCACATTCTCCTCACTAAATAGTTAAGAAATGCTATCATCAATAGTCATTTATTCAAGTTCCCATTTCTTGTACTAAAGGTTGTTTTTTGTACTAAAGGTTTTTGTACTAAATGTCATTCTGTGGTTGAGAATTAGTCGAGTTCTGTTCATTTTGTCACTGGACGCAGTGAGCATTCTTCTCAAAGGAGAGATGAATGTCTGAAATGTTCTTTTGGGATTCAGTTCTACCACTTTTGGTGGTGAATCCAAATTGGTACATTTGGATAAGTTAATAAACTTCTCTGGACCTTATTTCTCCTCTGTAACATGGGAATAGTAATACTAGCATTTAGTTTATTGAGCTCTTCCGTAAGGATTAAATGAGTTAACATCTTTGAAGTGCTTGGAATAGCACCCGGCACAAAGTAAGCACTATATAAGTGTTTGTTGACTAGAATAAGTAGCCATCTTTGCAACTTTCACTTTACACTTTTTTCCCACTGATTCTACTAAAAAATGAAAAAGTTTAGCAGCAGCTTTCAAGAATCATACAGTACGTTATACGGGGATGTTTATATTACATTGCATAAGATTGCATTGTTTTCAGAGAATTAAATTTTTAAAAAAATCTAATTCATAAAAGAAATAAATTAGGAGGTATGGTAGGCAGGTATGTGTACCCCAAAGCTATTCATGCCCTAATGCCCAGAATCTGTGGCTGTTTCTTTACATGGCATAAAAGATTTTAAAGATGTGAATAAGTTAGGATCTTGAGGTAGGGAGAGAAGCCTGGATTATCCAGGTGAACCAAATCTAATCCTTGAAAGGGAAGAACATTTCCCAGCTGTGGTCCAAGGAAGACATGACTATAAAATAATGGACGGCTACCTTTGGAGAAAGACAAAGAGGGCCTTGAGCCCAAGAGTGTGGGTGGTCTCTAAAAGCTGGAAAGGACAAGGAATAAGATTCTTCCTTAGAAGCTCCAGACATCATGAATTTAGCTCATCGAGACCTGTGTATGACTTCTGACCCATAACTGTAAGATATATACATGTAATAGCAAGTTTATGATAATTTGTTCCAGCAGCAAATAGAAAACTAATAGAGGAGATAAGGCTTGACTTATTAAGGGATTCTTACTTGATACAGTGTCCACAAAGTATTTGTATATTGATACCAATTGACTTTTATTGGGAGATGTCTGTGGATGATGGTTTTAGTAATGAGTGTGCCCTATTCTTCAAAACTGTGAAAGGGAAACATCACAGTATAGTTAAAAGGCAATGAGCTTTGACATTAAAGACACCAACTCTGGACTCACAGTTGTCAGATTTGCCAAATAATTTTTGAGTATGTATGTGTTCAGTGCAATCATGGCAACAGAAAATAGTAAAAAAAAAAGAAAAATTCATTTTTAATCTGAAATTCAAATTTAACTGAGTGCACTGTATTTTATCTGTCAACATTGCCTGTACTGGAATAATAACTGTCACAAATATAAGTGGACTCAGTGCAAGTTTCAAATCAGGCTGATTATTGGAATGTCCTTTTATTATTTTTTTATTTAAAAAATTTTTTTTTCCTTCAGATCTTTATTACAGTATAATTGCTTTACACTGTTGTGCTAGTTTCTGTTGTACAACGAAGTGAATCAGCTGTATTTATATATATATCCCCATATCCCCTCCCTCCTGTGACTCTCTCCCACCCTCGCTATCCCACCCCTCTAGTTCATTGCCAAGCATCGAGCATCGAGTTGATCTCCTTGTGCTATGGAAATGTCCTTTTCGAGCCTTTATAAATCCCAATGCCCAGACCAAAGATTTAATGATAATTTAATCACTATCTATGAGGGTAGGACACAGGCATGAGTATGTTTCAGGATACCCAGGTGACTCCCAATGTGCAGGTAATAATCCAAACAGTGGTTCTCTAATTATCTTGTGTATAAGAATCACCCAGGTTACTTATAGAGATGCAAACTCCTGGTTTCATCCAAGAGATTCTGATTCAGTAGGACTGCAGAAGGATTCAAGATTTTCTGTTAACAAGCGTCCCTGGTGATTTTGATGAAAGATCTGTGACTCACACTGTAAAAGACCTAGACTTTACCTCTCTGAACCTGTGGCCACAAGGTTAAGTACAGTGAAACTCATTGCACAAGTTTTATGAGGATTATATGATTTATGTTTACATGCTTTAGAAATTTATTTAACACAAATTACTGAAAATATAGTCATCCGATTCCTTCTCTTTTCCCTTAAGTTTCACCATTGCCCTGAAGTTTACCTTGATTTCTTTAGCTGTTTCAAGTCCCACCTTTTATTTCTATCTTCCCATCAGATCAGGAGTTTATGCCATGTAGCTTTGTCCAAATTAAACACCATCTTGAGCTGGTCTTTATGATTTCAGGGAGGTCAATCTTGTCTTCCCAATGGGTCCTGAGTTTTCTATCCATTGGTAGAGCTAACAAGGATTACGCACGTTGGCTTTTTGTTGCATCATCCAATGAGCCCGAAAGCTTGGTATTTCATCTCCATTGTCCAAGACAAAGCCATATCTCCACGTCAGTCCCATCAGGAACTTAAAGCTCAGAGTTTTCATGGAAGAGGCAAACACATGGACCTCTGTGGCTTTCTGACTCCAGACCACATATGCTTTCCATAACCCACCCTGCCTCTCCTGAACACAAACCTAAGGCAGATCCTGTTTCTCTAAACCTTTGGTGCACTTCCCCTCAGCCCAGCCCCACTCTCAGTGCACATACCAGGCCAGCAGCACATTCCCATGGACTGAATAACCGACACGATGTGGAAAACATGCTGAACACGGAAGAAAGACTTTTTCCTCTTCCTTGATTCTTGGCGCCTGCTCTTTCACAATTCCTGCCTGGACGGACATGAATCCAAGCAGGCAGGCATCTGTCCTTGTACCCTGGGGCCACATGGGGTTTGCCTGAATGGCCCAGACTGCTGGGTTTGAGAGTCAGGAAATTACAGGCTGCGGGGTCAACCAGGTCCTTCTTAGGAAAACAGCTAACATTGTTCTGACCACAGGGAATAATGTCTATTACACGTACCCTAAGGCTGCTCGGAGAAACAATAGCAGACCTTACCACCCCTTTCCTTACTCCTACTAAAGAGATATGGCTTCACACAGTATCGGCAACTAATTCAAGTTTTTTTAGTTGATATAAGGAGTATTTAGTAAGTGAATCCACCTGGCGTCTATGTATGGACTTCCTTTCCCCAGAGTTCTCAGGTTCATACACATTGTGTATGGAAGAAAGCAGAGATTCAGGGGGTTGGAAAGATCTGGGTTTGAATCCCTGCTTTGCCACGTCATAGACGTGCCATATGGGTAAATGCCTCAAACTTTCCTGAATGTTCTACAAGGGTGAGTCAAAAATTATCCGCACTCTGGTTACATGAAAACTTCTGCTGGCCACACTGTCTTATCAGTGCTTTCCGTTCAAGGCTACTGTCTCCCCAGTCACTGCTGTGCAGGTGTGAACGTGTTACATCAGTTCATTTGTAACTGCGGTGAGAGCAAAAATGGATGCCCCACTTGTGATTTGCAGAAAAGAAGAGCAGCGTGCAGTGACTCGTTTTTGTGGTCTGAGGGTGTACACATCCGCACACTTCTGCCCACACTGTTGACACTCTGCCAAAACTTCGTTTTGAGGTGTTAAAGCATCCTCCCTATAGTCCTGATCTTGCTCCCTTGGACTTTCACCTGTTTGGTCCCCTGAAAGCAGCCCTATGAGGACGAAGATTCACTTCTGATGAAGAAGTGAAGACAGTGATGCATTCGTGGCTTGCATCTCAGCCTAAAACATTTTTTAATGAGGGAATATGAAAGCTTGCTGACAGATAGACAAAGTATATTGAAAAGGAAGGAGATTATGCCAAAAAATGATGTATTTGTCTTTTCTAAAAGTTAATTAAAATAAATTCTACAGCCAGCATGTGGATAATTTTTGACTCACTCTCATATATATTCAGGGTGCACTCCAGAGGATGCATTGGCTGGTCTTTAGCCCCTACCTGGAAACTGTATTCTGAGAAGTCTATTTCTATTGCTCACCGTGAAGAAGCTCCAGTGGTCTTCCCAGGACTCTGACGGAGAGCAGCCCACCCCTGACAAGAGGCCTCCGGGTCTAGGGTACACGAGGCCACCTATGGTGCCAACCTTGTCAAGCTGAGGCTTGTTGGCATGGGTACAAGCCCTCCTGACACACCTAACCAACATGCTTCATTTTCAATGAGCCATCAGCTAAGTCATCTCGAGATATCTGGAGAATATGTCAGTTACGCTTCATCTACACCTGAGGTCACCTCCGTGTCATCAGAACACACCCCTGGAATGAGTGTGGAGCATGCTGAAGGTAGTGACCAGGATCCGGGAGGCTGTCTATTGAAGGGTGATGGGTCCAGACCCACAGAAGAAAGGCCTTGGGCCATAGAAAATCAAGGAGAGTGGTTTGGAAAATTATAATTTAAAGCTAAATCTGAAGTCTGGCCTATCCCTAGAGCAACTCTTTTCTCTGTAGCTCTCAGTTTCATTATCTTGAATAAATAAACAATATTTGCCTCACTAGATGGTTGTTATAAAAGGGGGTAGGATGTTTTCCTCTAATCATTAAAGTCTCATTTGAATCTTTCTCCTTTAGGCATATCATAGGCTACTTATGAATAGAGGCAGAATTAGCTGCCACGGCGTGGACTGGGTTGGTAATAAGACAACCTAGTCTCAGTTTCCTCATCTCTAAAATGGTAATCAATCCCAATATTCACGGTAAATATTTTTTAATAGGATGCACATGTGACTATTTATTTATTTGTTTATTTTTATTGGCTGCATTGGGTCTTTGTTGTTGCACACAGGCTTTCTCTAATTGCAGAGAGCAGGGGCTACTCTCCATTGCAGTCTGTGGGCTTCTCATTGCGGTGGCTTCTCTTGTTGTGGAACATGGGGCCCAGGTGCATGAGCTTCAGTAGTTGTGATGCATGGCCTCAGTAGTTGTGGCACACAGGCTTAGTTGCCCTGAGGCATGTGGGATCTTCCCAGACTAGGGCTCAAACCCGTGTCCCCTGCATTGGCAGGCAGATTCTTAACCACTGAGCCACCAGGGAAGTCCCACAGTAAATATTAAAGAGAGACTGGTAATGGAAAAGAATCTGGAGCTGTACACCTGAAACTAACACAATATTATAAACCAACTTCAGTTCAATTAAAAAAAAAAAAGACTAGTTTTAGAAAATTGTTTTGTAAGCTATAAAAAACATATGAATATTAGTGTATGTTGTTGTCTTGACTTTTTTGTTGTCTTCTATCCTAATATCCGGAGACTAGGACAGAAACAGTGGGTCAAAGAAGGCAATGGGTCTAGCTTTCAGAAACAGTCAGAGGCTGCCTGGTGGGGCAGGCAGATAGAGCTAATTAGAACCAGTGTTCGGTAACTGAAACAAGTCTCAACAAGTGCGTCTAACATCAAGCATCAGGTAACTTTCCAAGCAAGCAGAAGATGTAGAGCTGGTTTAGCGGCTGGATCACGGGAATCAGGGACCCAGTTTCTGTTACGTCAACACAATACAGAGGTCTTGTAATTAAGAAAAATCAGTTGGTACATTGTCATAATTGGTTTAATTCATTTTGCAATATTTAGTAAGTTTCCAATGTGTGTCAGGCCATGTGCTAAGAATTTATGATATAGGGGTAAGCAAGACCCTTTCCTTTCCCTCATAGAACTAGAGTAGAAAATATTAAGAAAATAAACATTAAAAAAAAAAAGAAAATAACAAAAATGTGAGATGTGTTTATTGTGGGCATATATTGTTGCTCAGAATTTCTTTCCTGTAACCTTTACTATCCCATGAAGTTTGGATGGGTCTGACCTACCTCCTGCCCCCAGAGTTCATCCATGAAGAGGAAGAACCAGAATGTGTTTGATCTCTGCATGTATATATTGCTTTTCTCATGAATCTATTGAGATTCCTCTAGGACTATAAGTTGCAGAGATCAGGAAGAACTTTACTATAATTTGAGCCCTGGATCCAGCAATGCCTGAAGCCAGAAGAACCCTGAACCTTTCTTCTAAAATAGTGGAACTGGGTTCACATCATTTACAACAAAAAGAGTTTTGACTGATAGAGTCATAATAGTGAAAATGCAAGGTTCTGTAGGAACACAGAGATTCTGGGGGTCAGAGAAGATCCCAGAGACAGAAAACTTGAGAGGGGAGGGCTAGTTTCTCAGGAGAGGAAATGAGAGAACAGTGAAGACCCAGATCTGAGGCAAGCATGAGGAGTTTAAAGACCTTACCAATTGTCATTATGGCTAGAGAGAATGTGCCTACAGTGTGTGTCCATGTGTGTATGTGCATACCTGCTGGGGTGGGGGGAAGGATGAAATGGGGGGTGATTCATGAGGTCTGGCTCCCACCACTGTCACTTCATGACCTTGAATATGTCACAGTTTCTTTCATCTGTGAGTCAGAAATACTCCTTTGTTCATAGGAATGATGTGAGGTTTAAATAAGATTACTATGGTGGTGCATGTGACAGCACCTTTCCGCTTAGGGGAAAGGTTAAACAAAGGTTAAACAAAGAGTCTGCAGCCCTTCAAAGCTCCGTCTGCACTTGCTGCCAAACTACCTAGAAATGGGACAAAGATGCCCCTGACTTTGGGCCCCAGATCTCTGAGCTGATTCTGCTCACCAGGAGAGACCCTGGGCAGGACCTCCAGTGTCCCGCCAGCATAGAAAAAGAGCATCTGCGCTGAGCTACTGGCTCAGCCCACACAGCAGGCAACATGGGCTGCAGATCAACAGCCCAACAACAGCAGAATGGGTGTGTCAGTCGCCCAGCTCCACGAGGGAGCCAGGCTGGCCACAGAAGGCTCCAAAGGGCTTTCCTGTATCAACGATACCAGGTGGAAGAAGTAACAACGTCATACCACTCCCATTTCCTTTAACCAGGTGGTGTGACTTCTTTCTGGAGTAAAACAGTATATCCTACATATCAGATAATATTTATTAAAGTCCTTAGTACAATGTCTGACATAATGTAAACAAGTAATAGAGGTTAATATTACCATTATATGACAATTAGATGAAAGAACAGCTTAGAAATTTCAGAAGCAACATGCAAGCATAAGGACTCAGTGCCAAAAAATTTATTAGTTCAAGTAATATTTATGGAAAGTCAAACATATGCCAGGTCCATTTCTATGCACTGGCAAAACAGCTGCACACACAATTATATAAGAGCCCATGTAAATGGAAAGAATACATAACCCAACAAAAGCAATGTCTCCGTTCTTACAGATCTTACCTCCCACTTGGAGAGACAGACCACAGAAAGTAAATAAATAAACTTAATTTCCGATGGACATAAGTGCTATGAAGAAAAATAAACCAGAGTGACAGGAGGTCACATTGGTGGAAATTGTTTTAGAAATGGCTGTCAAGGGAGATCTCTAAGGATGTGGAATCTTTGAGGGAGGCAAGGCAATGAGCTCAATGGAGGTCAGCGTGATTAGAATTCAAGGACCAAGAGAAAATGCAAAGTTCCTGAGGCTGGGATAAATCTTGAAGGATTGGAGGGACTTGAGTGTTAGCAAAAGAGGTGGTAAAATGCTCAAATTTGCATTATATTTTGAATTTTGAACCTACAGAATTTACAAATAGATTGATAATAACATATGAGGAAAAGAGAAGAGAAATTGAGTAAATGATGTTGATATTTACCAAGATGAGGAAGATTAGAGGAGGAGAAATTTTGAAATGTAAGAGTCAAGAGCTTTATTTTGGACCTATATTTATTTCGTACAAGGTAATGTTGACATGCTTAGTAGAGGTCAAGTGGAGATGTGGAACCTGAAGTTCAAGGAAAGGGTTAGTGTTCTAGTCATTGGTACATAGTAGATCTGTAAAGCTTATAGACTTAGAAAAGATCTCCCAGGGAGAAAATCTAGATTAAAGGGGGCTGGCTAAGCAAAGGAGTCAGAAAAATGGCCACTGAAGGAGAAGGAGAAACAAGAGAAGATGGGATCCTCAGAGCCAAGTAAAGAATAACTGAAAGAAAGGCTAGCTAAGTGTGTCACATGCTGCTGAGAGGCTGACTGCAACGAGCTGGAGAACTGACCTTTGGATCTGGCAGGAAGGAGTGTTAATGACCTTTACAAGAGCAGCTTCAGACAACAGTGGTGGTAAGATAAGAAGGGACCAGGAAGAGAGAAAATGAATTCAGCAAATAAATTTGGTGCAGACCTTTGCTATAAGACAAAGCAGGAAAATAGGGCAGTGGTTGGAGGAAGTTGTGAAATGCAAAGATTGTTTAGGGAGTATTTGGCTTTTTGAGATGGGGACAAAGAATATATTAATAATTCAGTGAATAAGAATAAATCATGATGAAGGCGACAATTTCAGTAGGGAAAATAAAAGCGCTTGAGCAGCAAAAGCAAATGGGTTCCAGTGTACAAGTCATAGGCCTGGTCATTGATAGGCTCAGGACCGGCTCATGTCCCAGTGAAAATGTGGATGACTTCATGTGAATCATGTTTTACTCCAGTGTCTACAGTGGCACCTGTATCTGTCAGTTTCCTCTCCTTGTCTAGGTATAAGTAGAACTTCTTGAATTCTCTCACTCTGTCCACAGAACTCATAACATAAAGCTAGAGTTTAGAAACTGTTCTGTTACCTAAGAATTAGTACTTAGAACGTCACTGATGTTACTTTGCTCTAAAAAAGTTTTTCATGAGTTCTTTTCCTGTACCAAGTGTACTTTATTTTAGCTTAGTCAGCTTCCCGCTTGGCTTTTGCACTCATTAAAAAATAATAATAATAACATAGATGGACCTAGAGACTGTCATACAGAGTGAAGTAAGAAAGAGAAAAACAAATATTGTATATTAATGCATATATGTAGAATCTGGAAAAATGGTACAGATCAACCGGTTTGCAAGGCAGAAATGGAGATACACATGTAGAGAACAAACATATGGACACCAGGGGGGAGGTGGGGGTGAGAAGGTTGGGGTGGGATGAATTGGGAGATTGGGATTGCCATATATACATTACCAATAAGAAAAAAATATCAAATTGTGGACTTTAAATACATGCAGTTTACTGTATGTCAATTAATATCTCAATAAAAGTTCTTCAAAAATAATAATAATAGTGGAAGTTTGTCAATCCTGCATCCCATTCGGGGTCTGTCTGTCAAAGGTCTGATGAGAAGCACCATGAAATGACTGGCTATAAGTAAGGGAGGAATTCTAAAATCCCCTAAGTAAAGAGAAGAAGCATAAGAAACCAGTTTTTATGAGTCTCCTTCCTTAAAAGCCAGGTCTTGGGAAGTTAGCTTGGTAATCAGTAAGTATATTTTTCTGCAAAGAACTCATGCTTTAGAGAGAAAGGCTAGTGTCAGGATAGCAGTTCCACTCCTATGACCTGTAAAGGACTTAATTCTATGAGATTCCATCTCTCTATGGGTAAAATGCTACTAACTAGCATCCCTCAGGAGGAGACTGTGATAGGTTTAAATCGTCCATAAATAGAAATCTGGGCTCACAGCAAGTGCTCAGTTAAGGTTTCTTTCCTCTGAAATCATCTTTTGATTTATAAGTTAATTAAATGTATTGACCCATTGCTAAATGGAAGAACAAACTGAACTTCAGCAGGCACTAATTGAATTTCAGGCAGTTTGAAGACACTATGTGCAATACAGAAATCACAAAATTGTCCCTTGTCTCCAACATATTTATGAAATGTACAGGAAGTCATATAAATTCTATCCCATATACAGTTGACCCTTGAGCAACACAGGTTTGAACTGCACAGGTCCACTTACATATGTGTATTTTTATCAATAAATCCTAGGTTGATTGAGGCAAATGCAGAACTTTGGATCTGGAGGGCTAACTACAAAGTTTTGCACTGAGTTTTGACTGTGCTGGAGGTTGCTGGCACAGCTACCCCCTCATTGTTCACAGGTCTACATATGCGCGCGCGCGCGCACACACACACACACACACACACACACACACACGCACGACTAATGTACTACTACAGTTATTGTCATCGCCAATAACATTCACCTGGATGGCAGATGGTTGGGATTTAAAAAATTGTGGCCAGAGGCTAAAGGAGACTGTATTAATTCCATAATCGATTCACTGGCATGGAGAGTTTTTTGTGTGAAAGCCCTATTAAAGTGCTATGGTGACATGTATATGATGAGGTCACACTCCCCCTACAGAAATAGTAACATAACTAAGAATTTCAACCACACACATTGATAAGTCATTCAACACTGTTCTAGGCACTGGGGAACAGTAGTAGATAAGAGAAGAAAGACCATTCCCTTCTGGTTCTTGCATGATAATGGGAAAGATGAATAATATAAACAACAAAGTAGATACACTTCATAGACTTAAATATATACCATTAAACATAGCGAGTATAACAGAGATGGGTTCCAGACAAATTTTGTGTAACTCCAATATCCGTGGGCTTTGCGTTATACTGGGCGTTTAGAAACTACTGTCTGCAGGACATATCCAGCCCAGGTCTTGTTTTTGTAAATAAAGCTTATTGGAACACAGCCACGCCCATTTATTTGCATATAGTTGCTTTCCAGCTACAGCAGCAGAGCTGAGTAGATGTGAGAGGGACTGTGAGATCCATAAAGCCAAAAGTCCTTACCATGTGTCCCTTGACAGAAAAAGGTTTCTGACCTCTGTGTTACACCAGACTGGGCACAATAAAAACAGATCTTTATTACCAAGTACATCATGAGGTCCGTCTTGGCTGTAAGCAACAGAAAGCCAACTGAAAAATGGGGAAAATTATATACTTTCACAGAACAAGAAGTTGGTAGTGTGGGAAACCCGAGTGAATAAAGTTAGCGTCCAAATGTCACCACCAAGAACCTAGGTTCTTTCTTTCCTTCTGTCCTTTTTTTTTTAAATATAGTGGTATTTATTTATTTATTTATTTATTTATTTATTTATTTACTTACTTACTTATTTATGGCTGTGTTGGGTCCTCATTACTGCGGTCTCTAGTTGTGGCAAGCGGGGACTACTCTTTATTGCAATGTGTGGTCTTCTCAGTGTGGTGGCTTCTCTTGTTGTGGAGCATAGGCTCTAGCAACACGGGCTTCAGTAGTTGCAGCATGCGCGCTTAGTACTTGCAGTACGCGGGCTCAGTAGTTGTGGTGCACAGGCTTAGTTACTCCGTGGCATGTGGGATCTTTCTGGCTCAGGGCTCAAGCCCGTGTCCCCTGCATTGGCAGGTGGATTCTTAACCACTGCGCCACCAGGGAAGTCCCCTCCCTTTTGTTCTGATGCCTTCAGTGTGGCTTGTCCTCATGGTCGCAGGATGGCTGGTCCAGTTCCAGATGTCACATGGAATGACAATGTCTAGATGGGGGAACACAAGCATCGATGTCTCGTGTCCCATTTTAAGAATGAGACAAGACTTCCCAGACTCTCCTGGTAGAACTGTTCTTACTGGACCATTGGCCAGAGATGTGTAACATGCCCCTTTCCAAACCAATCACTCATCAGGGAGATAGGATTCAAAAGGTCAGGCTGAGTCCAATCCTGATGTACTCATTGGGGCTGAGGAGGGACCCACTTACTCCTGAAAGAGAAGACTACCCCCTACCTGATGAAAATCGGGAAAATTTTCTGTTAAAATGAAAATAGGGGTAGTAAAAGACATCAATGATATCTGCTACATCAACTGAAATAACTAATTTTAGACATTTTCACAAAATACTAAGAGTTAAATGAAGCCCTAACATGTAAGCTCCATGACGGCAAGGATTCTTTTTTGTCTTGCTTACTGTTGTAGTACCAGCGTTAAAATAGCACTTAGCATACAGTAGGTACTCAGTAAATATTTGTTGAGTTAGTTATTGATTAAATATATGAGTATGTTTTGCAGAGCCTGGGTGAAGAACCAAGAGAAGTCTACATGGAAGGCCATTAAATGATGGAAAGGCAACAGTGGACCTGTTATACTTTGGCCTGAGTGATCTCAGCTATTCTTACAAGTGCTAATGAGAAAAGAGAGCACAGGGAAAAAGAAGTTCTAAAGGATGAGATTGATAATCCAGCTGTGTCATTCTGGAGCTCTAGTCCAGCCAAACGCATTGAAGTCAGGACAACTTTTCCCTACCTTTGTCACGGTCCAGAATAACACAGTTGGCCTGGAAGGAGGGTAAATTTATTGTGATTGTTTACCTCCCATCTCACTTTATATACTGGCAGCAGCCTAGGTGGACAAGAGACTGCCCCACCCCCCCCCCACCCACACCCCCAACCATCACCACCGTAGAGATATAGTTGAAGAACAGACCACTTTTGATAAGTGAGGATCATGGCCAGCTCTATCCATGGTTGGCTGGTTGCACAGAATTAAGTAATTCAACAACTCGAAAATGTTTACTGCGCATATTCACTGTGTCAGACACTGTGATAAAGGAATGAACAAAACAGGCAAGGTCCCTGCCCTCAAGAAGCACTTAAGCCAGAATGAAGGAAAGGTGCATTAGGGAGGGGTTTCTGGAAGAGGTTACATCTCAGCTGAAACTTGCCAAATGACTAGGATGTTATCCAAGTTAAGAAGGGCATGGGAGTGAGTCATGCAGAGAAAGCCAAGCACAGAGGTTCAGAGATGAGAGCATCTTAGCAAATGACCTCAAGATATTCAGAGTCTGGATTAAGAGTCAGGAGGCCCAGGCATGAAGCCCAGCTCTGAGTGAGATACTAAGTCACTTCACTCATTCATTCATTCTTTTATAGGGTCTCTCCAAAGTTGAGATACAGGCAAGCAACCTTAATTTTTTGATGCTCCTGATGTCTTAAAAATGAAACAAATTCTCAGAAACTTCTTTTAACATTGACTCATTTTACAAAAGAAAATACCACTGTAATAATTACCTTAAGATCAAGTTTACAAAAATAGTTCATTAGGTCACTACAGGAGGAGTGGTCAGAAAATGGGACATAACTTTAAATTTCTGTGAGTTTTTTTTTCCCAATTCTGTAAGTGAAGATGGTACTGAATGTGTAATGTCATTTGGAGACAATAACAGAGATCTAAATTTGAGGACACTGGTTATCGTAAAACTCAAGCTTAGTGGTCCTCATTATAGTATCCAATCTATTCACTAATTTAATAAATATAATTGTGGACCAGGAATATTCTAGAGGTCAGTCACAGAGACACTGTTGACAAAACAAGTAGAGCACTGCTTTCATGGTTCTGGCAGCCCCATGGAGAAGATAAATATTAAAGAAATATTAAAAATTTTGTTACACCATATTATGTTAAGTGTTTTGAAGGAAAGACAATCTCTCTCCAGGTCTCATTCTACATTTATAAAAAGGGGGTGTGAGAATTATATTTCTTACCTGACCCTGGCATGGTCATGGTCCTACCAGCTAATCAGTTTGTGGAGAAGAATCTGCTCAGAACAAGTTAAAAAAAAGAGGCATAGGTAATGATCATCAAAGGGACAGCCAGATTGGTAGGAAACACAAAGGCAAAGCTGGAAGCATCCATTCAAGTCCTAGGACTATGAAATCAGAGTTGGAAAAGATTAGAAAAACAGAAAAGGAATGGTAGAAACTTCCTCCAAGGGCATCATGTCCAGAGAGTTTTAAAAGCCAAAGGGACATTGGAGAATCACACATTTGCATCCCATAGCTTCAAAGATGAGAAAACTACAGCTCAGAAAAGGTTAATCGACCTACCTAGTTGGAAGAGTGAACCAAAAGTGCTGGAATCTTTGGAATGGCATTTTATGGAGTCTGATAGACTCATTGACTTTCCCGAAATACAGGTTAGCTGAGTCAGAAGGGTCATTTCTCCAGACCAAACAATGCATGTTGCATGTTAATGTTTCTCATCCAAGAAGATGAACAGAAACAAGAGTGGACTCAGCCTTGACCTTTACAGGTCATGAATCTAATCCCCAGAAGATAGATGGATTTGGTCAGTGAGCAACCTTAGCAGTAAACAAAAATTGGGAAGCAGGTTGAAGTTGGGGAGAAGGTTTAAGGAGGAAGACACTTGTTTCCTAGAACAGATGACAAAATTTATGATCTCAAAGAAGGTAAGGTGCTGTGCTAGGGGTCTGTCCCCTACTGAGCAGATCGGTTGTAGAATGTGTGCTCTTGCCTGGGAAGGGTCAGGGCATCCTGCGTTTTTTTCACCCCATGACTTCTCTGAAACAGATTCTGGGTCTTCGGTTTCTCAGAGCTGGATCCCGGGAAGAATTTGAGAGAGCCAATGAATGCGAGGCAACTCTTCACACAAATTTCTCTGACACTGAGCTAAAGGACAATCATTTGCACTTTCAGGAAAATGAAGACTATGTGACTCTTTTTTTTTAATCCCTCCACCAATTTAAGAAGATGTGACACGTCCCTTTGATAGTGCAGAATATACTTCCTGAACAAAGGTATCCAGCTGATGGACAGTGAAATGAGTCTCAGGAAGCAGGCTTGTTCATTAGGATTTTAAGAGTCTTTTCACTTCTGCCACCAATTTTCACTTTCCTCTTCATCCTTTCCAAACCCTCCTGGTTAGATATTCATCCAAACACACATTTTGACTGTATACCATCAATTTCTTTTTTATTTTTAAGATCTTTATTGGAGTATAATTGCTTTACACTCTTGTGCCAGTTTCTGCTGTACAACAAAGTGAGTCAGCTGTATTTATGCATATATCCCCATAACCCCTCCCTCCCGTGACTCCTTCCCACCCTCCCTATCCCACCCCTCACCATCTATTTCTTGTCTTCTATTTCCACCATCCCAACTTACAATAACAAAATCTAGATAAATTCTCTACTAGAAATTTTGCAAATTCCTCTTTTTTTGAGGAAAAAAGGCATGATCCCATCACTGTAATTTTCTACAAGTCATGGGGTATGATCAGTGGTTTGCCCTGGAATATATTTATATTCTTTTGAAATAAACATGTGATGGTACTTATTAATACATTAAACTTTTCTTAGCAATTTAAAGTTCTTAAGTTACATTCAGATCCACTATCTCACCTCATTCACTCAATAGCTTTAGAGTCAGTAAATGGTGCGCAGCTTACTTAGGAGGAAGTGGAGGCCCAGAATTTCTGAAAGACTTAAGAAACTGATGCCCGAAGTATTGATATCTCAGTTATTTGCTCAAGGCCACATGTCTTAGTGTAAAGACAGGCAGGCTCTCACTCAGGACTTAGGATAGTGAACCCATGCTATAGGTTACCCTGCAGCTTATTAGGAAGAAAGAAGTACCTCAGTAAATAATTTAGTAAATAAAAATAAGTTCAAGAACTATTATCGAAATACCTTTTTGATTATAAAAAATAACTACACATCTCATTTCAACTTGAACTAATTCGAATGAACGGATAGAGAAAAAAAAATTTCATTTTAAAAGGACAGGATGCAAAATGCAAAGGTAGTTTGAGCTGAACATTTAATAATGTAGTTAATATTATTTGTGTCTTTCTCCTCATTCAGGCCATGAGTGTCTTGATGTAAAAGATTGTTTTAGTGATGTGTGTAGCTCTGGATCAATACACTGAATACATTAGAGGATTATTTAGAACGAGGAAAGAGTTTAGTGTTTTGAGGCTATAGTAAAGAATGGCTAATATCTAGGACACTATACAAGAGTCCTTACAGAACTAATTCTGACATCATGTCAGAAAAAATCAGAAGCTTTGGAATCCAAAAAGACCTTGAAGTTAAATCCCAGCTAAGCGTATTGCTAAACATCCATATAAGTTTCTTAACATCGATTAGTACCAACCTCATTTTCTTCATTTTTCAAAACCTCCATTGTGGAAATGTTACAAGGATTAGATATAACGTATTTGATGTATCTAGATAACTGACAAGTATTTATACATTGTGTCCCTAGGACGAAATCGCAGGTTTAATCACATTGCCAAAGTCCTTTCCAGAACGGAAATCCACTGGATTCTGATTCATTTTGTAAAAAGCATTGGCCTGATTTCCTCTTTAACCACTATTGTGAGATCTTAAACTCATCAAGCTCTTCTGGTCCTTAGGTTGCCTCACTCTATAAGAAGAAAAAAGGAACTGGAAAGAGGGGACTTTATGACTTCAACCACCTTTTCACCTCCCAACATTCATTATTATATAATTTGGTATATGTCTCTATTTTCATAAGTGAAAAGTAGTGGATGGAGAAAGTTCTAGTCACACTGTGTTTCATGCATGACCCCATTGCACATCATCAAATATGATTTCTGACAGGAACCTGACTGTTTAGCTGATCTCTGGAGGTTGAGAGAACTGGTGTTGATGGATTCCCCAGATAATATAGCAAGATGTTAAGAAATAAAACAGGTGAAGATAGAATCAGGAGATGGAAACAGACCTGGATAAAATATAATACTTTAGCTAAGAGAGTAAATATGGGAAATGGGTGAGAAAATCTGAGTAAATACATTGAAAGGCATTAACTAAGAGAATAAGTAAATAAAAGTTGAGATTAAAAATGATAGGGAAACCAGTAAGTAATCCAACTTGCCCAGCAGGAAGTGAATTTTCTTTTTTCAGATTACCTTCCCCCAAGAGCATTTAATTATCTCAATCTTTGGTGGGGCCTTCTTAGCAGAAATTTTTTTTAATTAATTAATTAATTTATTGGCTGTGTTGGGTCTTCATGGCTGAGGGCGGGCTTTCTCTAGCTGCAGAGAGCAGGGGCTACTCTTCATTGTGGTGCATGGGCTTCTCATCATAGCAACTTGTCTTATGGAGCATGGGCTCTAGGCACGTGGGCTTCAGTAGTTGTGGCACATGGGCTCAGTGGTTGAGGCTTATGGGCTCTAGAGCGTAGTCTCTGTAGTTGCTCCCTGGCATGTGGGATCTTCCCAGACCAGGCACCGAACCTGTGTCCCCTGCATTGGCAGGTGGATTCTTAACCACTGTGCCACCAGGAAAGTCCCTTAGCAGAAATTTTATGATATAAAAAAATGAGGGTCATGGAGCTGAAAAATATACATGGAATTCTAATTCTGCTACTCCATATGGCCTTCCCAATTTTGAGTCATCAAATAAAATTTTCATTGAGTGTCCACTTCATGTAGGATATACTGTTTGATAACCACTCCTGGGGGATATTAAAGGCAGCCAATTAAAGTTTGTAACATATACATGCAAAATGCAATGCCTCCACAGAATATAAAAGTATTCAAGGGCAGTTGTAGGTCACAGATGGGTTTGGGGTATGTGTTTGCTCCATACAGTGGTTCAAGGGCCCAAGAGGATGGAGGTTCTGACATCTCCAACAAGAAGCTTACCTGAATTGAAAAAGAACATGAAGGGACATGGGTGAGGAGGTTTTCATGGACTAGGCGTGGATGTACCACACAGGGCTTCTTCCACATTCCATTAGAGTGGAGTCTGTCTTGTGACCATATCTAAATGCAAGAAAGGTGGAACGATTTGGCGTGAATCTGTGAGCAGGAAGAAGATAATGAGAGTGGTCAGCTAGCAGACTGTGCCAGAGGACAGAGGAGACCGAAAGGAAGGGTCAGCACAGCTGTGGACCCAGGCATACAAAATTTTCTTTATACATGACTCAGTGTCTCTCACCCACAGGAGAGATCTTTAGGAATGGAGACTGAGAACATAAAGTGGGGGTAATTCATTTGCAAGTAAGTACAATCAAGGAAATGCTTTACAGTCTGTACAGAAAAGAGATATACCTGAGGGATGGGTTAGCTGCAGGAAATTTCACTTAATAAACCACAGGTGGTTTTAGTAAAACACATCTAAAATGAATATAAAATCTTCTCTGCCCCACTAAAAACAGACTCCTCCGTTAGGTTATAAAGAAAGCCAGAGGTAAAAAAATAAATGATGCACTCATCAGAGAGAACTTCTTTGTTCACCGGCTTTGGGTAGCATCCCTATCACTCTCCTTGTCATGGTCCTTGGTACACAGTCACCAGATTACTTGTTTGCTGTTTTTCGTCCCTCCATAAGTACCATTGGGCAGAACTTTTTTTCTGTCTTGTTTACTGTTTTAGTTCCAGCATCTAAACAGTGCACAGCACAGCATTCAGTGAATATTTGTTGAACGCATTGTATAGACTGAAGGTCTAGCTGGTTGATTGAGCAAGGGAGATCATTCTATGGGGAGCTGAATAACAAAGATGAGTAGAAAGTCAAAGCTAGAACAGACTTTATGAACAACTGAGTCCAGACTCTCTATAATGAAGAAATGGAGGCTCAGGGGAGGAAACAAATTTTTCTAAGATGACAACAAATGGCAAAACATGTTTTCAAATGCAATAGAGTGACTTTCCAATATGTTATTATGAAACTAGACTATCATTTAACTGTAAACAGATTTTTGGAATTTTTTTGTCTGTTTGTTTTAGCACTTACTGTTATTTAATTGTTATTTAATATTGTTTTTTACTCTTATTGGCAGAATCCGTGTGTTGCTAATTGTCATGGAGTATTATATGAACATATTTCCTTTTGCAATGCCACATGTCTAACATTGACAACAAAATTGAAAGCTATATGATAGAAAAATATCCTTAATACATAAAGATACAATATAAAGAGTTATCAAATTTAACTGAATTGATAAATGCCTCCCCTCACCCTCAGGTAGACAAATGGGAAAGAGTATGAACACGAAAAGAGAAAAGCAATGGTCCGAGAAGGAGTTCAATTTCCTTGTGAATCCAAATAATACAAAAGTGAGACTTCTTTTCTTAGCAAACTATATTAATTTAGAAAACAGAATTACATAATCCATTTTTTGCAAAGTTGAGGGAAACAAGTATTCTAATAATTATGGAGATATGTATCAAAGACATATTTTTTTCTCTTTTGACTTAATATTTTTATTTCTAGAAATTTATCCTAAGGAAATAATCATGCTTAAATAGCATGTAAGTCTAAAACTTTTGGGGGTGTGTGTGTGTATATACATATATACCTCTCCTTGAATTTTTTTATATATGGTACAGTTTTAGTAGTTTTACATGTATGGATATAGCCATAATATATTTTGACAGGCCAATGAGAAAAATATTGAAAATAATTTCCAGAAGAGCTAAAGCTCAAATGACAAAAACAGTGGGAATGCTTTAGTAAAAATAGTACCTTGGCTTTAATCCTATTTCAGACATAACTACATTGCAAAGTCCTTAAGGACTCAGACAATTCTAGGCTCTGTAAGACAAGAAAATCCTTTGCCCACTTCCTGCCCTGGTGTGACTAATATCAACGTAAAGGAGATAGAACGTTTAAACAAACATTGACAATACAGAGTGCTAGGAAAAAAACATGAAATCACAGAGGAGGGAGTTATACTGGATGAAAGAATGCACTAAATTCTCTGGGCCTCAGTTTCCTTATCTAAAACATGAATATGGCTGGCATTTCCCAATAATATGTGATCTTAGGAATCTTTTAAAAATTATTCTTTATTCATGGAACACAGAAGGCATTTTGTACAATGCAATGCAAATCAAATACAAATTTGATTTAAATTGTCTTTTAGAGAAAAATAAATACTGTATGCTAACACATATATGTGGAATCTAGAAAAATGGTACTGATGAACCTAGTCACAGGGCAGGAATAAAGACACAGACATAGAGCATGGACTTGAGGACACAGGGAGGGAAGGGGAGGCTGGGACGTAGTGAGAGAGTAGCATTGACATACATACACTACCAAATGTAAAATAGACAGCTAGTGGGAAGCTACTGCATAGCACAGGGAGATCAGCTTGGTACTTTGTGATGACCTAGGGGGGTGGGATGGGGAGGGTGGCAGGGAGGCTCAAGAGGGTTGCAATGTGGGGATATATGTATAAGTATAGCTGATACACTGTGTTGTACAGCAGAAACTAACACAACATTGTAAAGCAATTATACTCTAATAAATACGTATTAAAAAATAAATTGGGGACTTCCCTGGTGGTGCAGTGGTTAAGAATCCACCTGCCAATGCAGGGGACACGGGTTCAATCCCTGCTCCGGGAAAAGCCCACATGCCGCAGAGCAACCAAGCCCATGCACCACAACTACTCAGCCTGTGCTCTAGAGCTCACGAGCCACAACTACTGAGCCCACATGCTGCAACTACTGAAGCCCACATGCTCTAGGGCCCAAGCTCCGCAACAAGAGAAGCCACCACAATGAGAAGCCTGCGCACCGCAAACAAGAGTAGTCCCCACTCCCCACAGCTAGAAAAAATCTACATGCATCAACAGAGACCCAAGCCAGCTATAAATAATTAACTAACTAAATAAATATTTTTTAAAAAAGTATTTTGGCAACAAAGAAACAAATTTTCTTAGTATTAAAGTTTAATTTACAATCAATATTGAATAATACGACAAATATAAAGAGAAAATATAAGGTAAGATGCATAATTTAGACCAGAAAACCTTGGATCTATTGCATATACTGTTTGCTGTCAGGTGCAATGTTGATGTTATGTGCTTATACATCAGGACCATATGACCTTTGGGTTTCTTAAGTATGGCCCAATTTTTGTTTAAAGACAAATTGTCACATATAGTAAGAATTAGTCTCTTAATATATTTAATATATTTCCTTATATTTATTTTAAAAGATGTATTTTATACGAAAGAAGTACTACCACTGATGATTTTTCCCCCTAGGATCTATTAACGTCTCTTAGAATCCAGATGTGTATTGCTGGTCTTTGACATCTCTCATTTCCTTTTTATTCCAAAATAGAAGGTGGCAGGGCCCAGAAGATTGTTTGTAGATACAGAGCTGATAAATGGAAAACTCCATTCACTTGTAGGAGTTGGTAGGAGGGATTTGTCTAACAAAGCATATATTCATCAACCCCTGCAGCCATTCATCCATTAAATCCATGAGAAAACAAATATTTACTAAGTCTGTACAAAGTCCAAGCCCTATCATACACTCAGGGATACACAGTATAAAAATAACATCTTTGTTTTCATGGTGCACACATTCTAGTGGAATATAAAGAGTTTAGTCAAATAATTACATGACTATCTAGTTACAAATTGGGATGAGTGTCATGAAGGGAAAGTACAGGAACCTACAAGAATGTATAACCAGGGTATCTGATCTCACCCAGAGAATTCAGGGAAGTGTGGTTTGTTTGAGCTGAGCTAAAAAGATAAGGGGAAAGACTAGGAGTTAATTCTACCCTAGCCTTACTGGCCTCCTGTTTTACTTCATACGCTAGAGGAATGCTCTAGCTTTACACACTTTTGCATTTATTATTTCCCTCTGCTTGTAATGCCCTTACACAGAAACCTGCAAGTCTAGCTAATGCCTTCATCTCCTTCAAGTCTTGGTTACGTGTTAACTTCTCAGTTAAACCCACTATGATGTCTGTTTTAACAGAGTAATCTGTAGCGACCCCCCCAACCCTTGAAACTCTAATGCTGCCCTGCTTTTTCCCATGGGACCTTCTAACTTATTATAATTTCACTTTTTCCCAATTCTCTGGATTAATTTACTAGATATAATTGTCGTAAGGGAAAATATTTTCTGTGCTCTGCTCATTGATGCATTCCAAGTGTTTAGAAAAGTGTTTGGATATGGTTGTATATTTAAAAATTTAAGTAACTGTGAAGTTAATTAATTAACTGTACTGAGTTATGGTGAATATATAACATAAGAAAATGTTAGAGAGGCAGCAATAATTGTACCTAGAAGAAAAGTTACAGGTTTAAATGAATATATTATCTTACTTCCCATATGCCAAAGTTTAAAGAGTAAATCTCAAGTGTGTAAGAAAAAAGGAAATGACTAAGTATGAGAGGAAATAAATAAAATTGAAAGTTGAAATCAACTTAGAAATGTAGCAAAAGCAAAAAAAAAATTTGCTTCTTTTAAAAGATCAATACATATGATAACTCCATTTTGATAAAATTAGCCAAACTAATCAGGGGAAAAAAGAAAAAAAAAAGAACAAAACCCATAAATAGCAACAGCAGTCATGAAAAAAGGGATATCACTGGAGATTTTCAGATATTAAAATATAATAAGATAATATTATGGCCAACTTTAAATCAATACTTTCAACAACTTGGGTAAAATTGACAAGTTTCTTCAAAAATCCAGATAACTAAAATGACTGCAAGAATAATTAAAAATCAAAATACCCATAAATACGTTAAGGAAATTGAAAAGCAAAATCCATACCCAGAGGTCATCACTTGAGAATTCCATTAAACATTTATGGAAGAAAAGATACCATTGTATACAAACTCTTTCAGAAAATAGAGGAGGAAGGTATACTTCCCACATCATTTTAAGAAGACAGTCTAACTTGGTGAGTCACTGTAGCAAGCCAAACAATGTCCATGTTTAAATCCTCAGAACTTGTGAATATGTTACTTTATGTTGCAATAGGATTTTGCAGATGTGATAAAATGAAGGATTTTGAAATGAGGAAGTTATCTTGGATTATCTAGATGGGCTCAATATAATCACAAGGGTCCTTGTTGGGAGAAAGGACAGAAAGGCCCAGAGGAGATGTGACAAAGGAAGCAGAGGTTAGAATCGTGTGGGGCTCATAGCAAGGAATGTGAGCAGCTTCTAGAAGGTTGAAAAAGCAAGGAAGCAGATTCTCCCTAGAGTCTCCTAAAAGAATGCTGCCCTGACAGCACTAAGATTTTAGCCCAATGAAACCCATTTTGAACTTCTGACAACCAGAACAGTAAGGTAATAAGGTCATGCTGATTTAAGGTACAACATGTGCAGTAATTTGTTACAGCAGCAATAAGGAACTCATACAGCTGTATCTACAATGTACTCACAGTCATTCCTGGAGAATTAGTCTAGAATCCTGCAAGTTTGGAACCACCTGTTTCTAGCCATTATATTCCTTTATGTTTATAGTGTTTTCTCTTCCTTGCCCTGAAGTCTGATTGATTCAAAAGGGCGCTGAGTCAGGAAAGCTTGTCTTCTCTGGACTCAGTTCTAATGCTCTTTTGCTCTGTGCCCTTGAGTTAGCCATGAGGCTTCTCTAGATCAACATTTCTAACCTGTAAACAAGGGTATTGTATTACATCAATATTTTTGATGTGCCAATACAGAAGATTAATTTAGGTGGATATGAGTCATTTTTATTTTTATATCTATGTATATGTTTTTGTTTTCCAAGTACAGCAAGCAATACTGGCTTTCCAGATATTGTAGCATCTTAAACTTTCCTATAAAATAAATAATCCAGGATTGTTTAAAAGAGAACAATTTAAATGAATATTAAATATAAGGAGTACTTTGAAAGGACTAAAATGATGAAAGTGGTATGAGAAAAACTGGGCTACAAAAGGTCTTGCTTCTCTTCTCTACTTATCCAATCAGTAACCAATTTACTCATTCATATACTTATTCATTAAATATATAAATATTTATGAGCATCTTTCAAGCACAAGGCTCCAAATAAGAGCACACTAGGGTAACAATAATGAATGTGATACAGTCCCTGACCTGAAGGACCTCAAGTCTGAGCAGGGAGATAAATACATGTTTTAAATGGTAATGAACTTAGAACTTGAATGGGGATATGCATATGGTCCTGCCAATTTCTATCTTTGGAACCTCCAGTTTCACCCTAAATTCATCCTCCTTGCAAGTTTCCAAAATAGTCCATTTAAAACACAACTCTAACCATGGCACTCCCTTTCTTTACTCCAGTATTTGACAGACTATGATCCCAAGACAAATGACATTGCTCTAGCTTTTTGTAAATAAAATTTGATGAGGGTTTTGTTGACACACAGCCGCACCCATTCATTTAGGCAAAGTCCATGCCTGCTTTCACGCTGCAGTGGCAGTTAACTAGATGTGACAGAGACTGAAGGGAGACCTAAAATATTTACTATCTGGTCCATTATTTTAAAGAATTGACATCTCTGACTTTAAAACCTTCCATTGAGCTTTCCATTATGATCAGCTGAAATTCAAACGCCTCAATACAGCATATGCAAACTTTCTAGTGTCAGCTTATAGCATCTTTCTGAATACACTTAACAGGTTGTCCATATTCTAAAAAGCATAACTTTTCAAGATTTTTTTGCCTAGAAAGGTGGCATTATTTAGCCTAAGATTTCCTCCTTCCTTCTTTATGTGGACGGTTCCTACTCAATCCTTAAAATCCAAATCAAATTAATTTTCACAATGAAGCCCTCTCTGACTTTCCAAGGAAAACTGTGATTTCTTTATTTTTGCCTTCTCAACAGGCTAGGCCCTTAATATACCTCTTAGAATGTTCTAAACATTCCTAAATAACTCCATTACTTTTGTTATAATGTCATATTCCTCAGAATAAAAATTCAAGCAAACATAGCAGAAACAACAAACAAAAACCATCCCAAATAACACAAATATAATAATCTAAAATAATTTCTGTCAATGATTAGTGAACAAAGTTTTAGCCATCTTTCTCTGCATACTTGTAGAAATGAGGGTAAATAGAAATAATTTTATCAAAATTGCACATATATCACCTAACCATATTCTAATAAAAATTTAATTTTAAATTTACCTATAGTTAGTAGAATATAAATAAATTCATGAAACTAAAGGAATCCTTACATTGAAGAAAAATTTTTACATGATAAATATTTACAATTCTTAGAACATCACACTGTTTGAAATATATATATAATATGCATATTATCGTATATAATATATATATTATATATACACACATATATGTATGTATAAAATACAATACTATAAGAGCATAGAGTATCTGTGTGGGCTAAATTGTATCACCTCAAAATTTGTACATTGAAACCCTAATTTCCAGTATCTCAGAATGTGACTATATTCGGAGGTAGTGTTCTTACAGACGTGATTATGTTAAAATGAGACCTTTAGGGTAGACCCTAATTCAAGCTGACTGTGTCCTTCTAAGAAGAGGAAATTTGAACATACCAGGGGGGATGTACACACAGAGGAAACAAGTGAAGACACAGAGAGAACGTGGCCATCTGCAAGCCAAGAGGGGGGCCTCAGAAGAAGTCAAACCTGCTAACACCCTAATCTTGAACTTCCAGTCTCTAGGACTGTGAGAAAATAAACTTCTATTGCTCAAGCCACCCAGTGTGTGATATATGGTTATAGGAGCCCTGGCTTCTTGTAACAATACAATCTTCTAAATTCTATTAGTTAGGTTATTTTACATTAAAGAGGTCTGAACTATTTACATGCTCTCCTATATTCAACATTCTCGCTTTGTTTAGGAAGAGTTTTCTATGCACAGCAGTTTGATTTCACCATCAGACCACCACCATGAGGTCTTCTTTGGCAAGTTCTTCATTGTGGTGTGTCTCTTGCTTGACTAGCTGTTGTCATCAAGTATTTTTCAATGAGGGGAAACAGGGGTTATATTCCCGATTTCTTCTTATGAGTGAGATTGTCTGTCTGCTGCCTTCATACTTGAAAAATGACAGGGTTGCAATTTCTTTTCTTCATCCTGTGTACATAGTCTTCCAGCCTCTAGCATTAAAAATTGTTGAAGAGTTTGAGGTCAGCCAGGTGACTTGACTGTGTAGGTTACCTGATCTTTCTGTTCACACTCTATCGCCTAATCCAATTCTAGGATACAGGGATCATTTTCAATGTGTAAATTATGATTTTAAATAGGTTTTTAATTTAATTTTATTTATTTTTTTAAAATATTTTTAAATTAATTTTTATTTGAACATAGTTGCCTTAAAATTTAATTTTAAATAGGTTTTTTTGCTAGTCTATATTTGGATATTTTTGTTGTTGTTCTAGTCAGTATCATGAAGTGGTTCAGAGAATGGCGTCACACTTATGCTACTTTACTTACTGACCATGTGACCCTGGAAAAGTACTTAACCTCTCCATGCCTCAGTTTCCCTCATATGTCAAATGAGGATATTAGTATTGACTTCACAGGGTTGTTGTGAGAATTATATGAATTAGTAAATGTAAAATAGTAATAAATAATATTAATTATTGTAATAATGTACATGTTAATCTTTGCTTAAATTCCTAGTCTCTAATGTTTTCACTAGTATTTAATATGGTTATTTTCCACTTCATTTTTGGTAATTTCCTTAAGCCTGTTTGATTGTGTTCCTAGTCATGTTCCTTCTTCCAATGAAAATCCCCTAATTAGTTTTGTGCTGGGAATCTAGAATTATTGCTCTTTTTTCCCTTATTTAGTCCAGACTTACCTCCATCCCTGTGCTTTGGCTAATAGCTTAAGAGTTAGCCTTTTATTTAAGGTAGAGATAGTAAATATTTTAGGCTTTGTGGGATACATATAATCTCTGTTTCATATTTGTTTTAGTCCATTTGTGCTGCTATAACAAAATACCATAAACTTGCAGGCTTATAAACAACATATATTTATTTCTCACAGTTCTGGAGGCTGGAAGTCTGAGATCAGAGTGCCAGCATGATGGGTTGGGGTCCTTCGTCCTGGTCACAGATTTCTTGTATCCATCCATGGCAGAAGGGACGAGGAAACTCTGCGCAGACCCTTTTAGAAGAGCACTATTCCCATTCACTAATATCTACCCTCAGGATCTAAGCACCTCCCAAAGGCTCCACCTCCTTATACCATCACATCGAGCATCAGGATTTCAATGTCTGAACGGGGGTCACAAATATTCAGACCATAGCAATATTCTTTTTTGTTAACTATTGAAACATATAAAGCCATTCTTAGCTCAAGAGTTTGGGGAATTTCCTAACAGTCTAGTGGTTAAGACTCTTCTCTCACTGCCAAGGGCCTGGGTTCAATCCCTGGTCAGAGAACTAAGATCCCACAAACGGAACGGTGAGGCCACAAACAAAAAAAAAAAAAAGAATTTTAAATAAACATGAGTGTGTACCAGGTAGTCAGTAGTTTATCCACTCCTGGAGGTCTTAAACAATAATAATGTGGGGATTGTGTGTGGGGGTGTAGGTGAGTGGATGTTTCTGTGTGTGGGTGTGTGTTCTCTGCCTTCCAAAGCACCTCTCTTACAGACCTAGGCAATGAGATTCAACTTCAATTACGATATTTTCCATTTCTCTCTTAGTCTCCTGATATTTTTCCATCTTATTAATCCAATCAAAGATTCATTGGACGGGCCTTTCAGGACGGTGACACTTATTTTGAAAGAAATCAATACCCTGCCCACAGCCTGAGGAGGCTAATGTCAGTTACAGCATGTCCACATTTGTCTATGTTGGACACATTCTTCATAAGATTTATTTTGGAGTAGGGGGTCATTTCCTTTTATTGAAGTCAGATTTTGCAATTTTTGTTGCTTTGATACTAAATTTCAAAAGAGGCAAAAGAAGTAAATATTCCCTCAGACTGCCGTCTTAAACCAGAAGTAGCATGTTCATATCTTTTCTCTCTATATATATTAGATAGATAGTCTATATCTATATATTTCTTAAAACTAAAAACCATAAAATCCGGCATCTGAGTGCTCAGTAAAGTCTGGTGGAAAAAATTAATGCACAAATTCTCATCATTTCACAAGTGAAGAAGCTGAGTGAAGGATGTAGATTTGGAGTCTCTTCCAGAAAATACCAGTCACCCATTTGACCTCTTATACATCAGGGAGCCCATGAATGAAACTGGCTCCTGCATCCATACTTTCCAATGAAATCCCCACACAGGTTCGCTTCCTTCCTCCCCAGCTCGGCTTTGGATGCCACGCAGTCAGAATAAACCTGAGAGAAGAAATCAGGCCTCCAAGGGGCAGATGAGGGCTCTAGAGAGACCAAGAGAGGGGCTGCAATCTCCAAACTGGGTCACGGGGCCTCAGGGGCATGCAGGCAGGGTGGCTCTGCTGACAGATATGCCAGCCCTGGGGGGCTGTGGGCAAACTGGTTTTGTCTCTGTTTTAAAATCTTGTTATGCTCTAAGTGTCTCTCAAAAACAGCAGTTTGCTGAGCTTAAGTTTTAAGCTGAAAAATCATTTGGCGCCTGTAAAATAAGCAAGCCGTTTAAAGTTACAGGCTAGTCCTTGAGGCTTCGTGAGTCATCTTTAGCATGTTTTACAAATTTCGGGACAACACTAGATTGGGGGGTGGAGGTAGAAGATAATTCTTTCAAGATGGGAAATTGCTTTTTTTTTTTTTGATTGAAAACAATGACATAAACTATTTCTTGCAGGCAAAAGATATCACACTGTTGGGTGAGTATTGCATCTGCCTGTCTCTGAACGTCTCTCTCTATCTCTAGCGCTATATCTGTTTCTCTTTCTGTGTATGTGCGTGCGTGGCCTCAAATATATTTTATCTATCACTGTAGAGTCAGACCTTATCCTATTGCCTGAACTGTATTTTTATTTTATTTAGGGCATTAAATACATTTGAAGAACAAATAAACGAATGAATGCTTCAGTATCAGAGAGAAAAACAAAATAGCAGTAACCCAGAGAGAGGAATTTGGAAGGACAAATAGAGAGCTTCCTTCAGTTACTTGGTAGTAAACAGAATGTTCATGTCAGAACGTTGTAGAAACATGTCCATGAAGACGGTTAAAGTCCAGGATTCCTTAAGCCTGTGAATGCCGAACTAGGGGCACATGGAAAGATTTTGACTTGTGTCACACGGATGGTTGAGATAGATGTTGAATAGATGTGTTGTTGCAAATGGTCCGTTGAGTGATTGTCCTAGTGATTCTTTGGTAAAAATTGCTAAATATTTAAATTAGTGAAATAGTAGTACTCACCCTGCCATTAGAAAAAGATGGTCTTCACAAGGCATCAAGCTGATCTCCCTGTGCTCTATAGTAGCTTTCCACTAGCCATCTATTTTACATTTGGTAGTATATAAATATCAATGCTACTCAAGACCTAAAGGGGTGGGATAGGGAGGGTGGGAGGGAGGCTCAAGAGGGAAGGGATATGGGGACATATGTTTACATGTGGCTGATTCACTTTGTTGTACAGCAGAAACTGACACAATACTGTAAAGCAATTATACTCCAATAAAGATTAAAAAAAAAAGAAAAAGGTGGGAGCTATATTTCCCCTTCCTAACAACTTGACAACAATAATAATGTGTTACAATAGAATTAAACTTCAGATCCAATTCTTCTAAACATTAAAAAATTTATTAATAAGGCCAAAAAATGACCCAATCTATTCTTATGCAGTCCTCACTTGGTCTACTCAGGTACACGGACGGGTCCATTGCAAAAAAAATAAATAAATAAAGGGGGGGGGGGAGAAAAAAAATTACTTCGAGGTTAATGCATCCATAATTTATCAATACTTTGAAAGACAATTAAGCCATCTCTCTGATCTGATCAAGCAAGAGAGGCTTTCGATGTATGGAGACGCCAAAGGCAGCTCCAGATACAGACGTTAGGAAAACGATTGGCCATGAGGTTGCTAAGTTGTTGGATTCCATCCCCCGCTGATGCAAGGACACTGCAGTTCACGATGCTTTTCTAGTCACTCTTATATCTTGAACACTCCTCATTTCACCAATGAAAAGTTATTTCTAACATATCTCATGCCAATTAATGGATCCTCTGGTATAAATTTTGATACTGATATCTGAAACACTTGTAAATAGCTACCAAGTGCTCTTGGTTCCCGATTTAGTTCCAAAGCAATTTAACTGCTGCTAAATATAGAGGAAAGTTAATTCGGGTGCACATATATACATTACATTGTTTATACGAACATCAAATTACTAAATTTGCTTAATTAGTAAATTCACTAAGTTTGAAATTACTAAATTTACTAAAGTCAATTGCCACACACGTGGTATAATGTATAAAGATTCAAGGTAGCTGGAAAAAATTCAACCTTAAGTAAAACACTGAATTAGATTCAGTTGTGATCTAGCCATCAATTCATTCATTCATTCATTTATTCATCCCACTGACATCAATTATGGGCCAAGACAAAGACCAACACTTTCATTACAGTGACTCTTTAGCTATTTAAATATAATATGTTGAGGGTAGCATCTTAAATTCATGCTTTAGTGTTTGGTAAACACATTTTTATAGAAAAAATAAAAAGAGGAAAAGCATATTTTTTATTGAAGTATAGTTGATTTACAAGGCTGTGTTAGTTTCAGGTGTACAGCACAGTGATTGAGATATGTGTTTATATATATATTCTTTTTCAGAATATATATGTGTATATATATATATTCTTTTTTCAGATTATTTTCCCTTATAGGTTATTACAAAATATTGAGTGCAGTTCCCTGTGCTATAGAGTAGGTCCTTGTTGGTTATCTATTTTAGATATAGTAGTGTGCATATGTTAATCCCAAGCTCCTAATTTATCCCTCCCCTCCTTTTCCCTTTGGTAACCATAAGTTTGTTTTCTATGTCTTTGGGTCTATTTCTGTTTTGTAAAAATGTTCGTTTGTATCTTTTTTAAAGAATTCAAATAGCTATATCTCAAGGGCCCTGGGAAATCTTTTCTGGTCACTAAGCAAAGTCAAGCAATTACTTACCATTGGTTGCACTACACAGGTTTGTAGGACATGAACTTGCCATTGTGTTATTAGACTTCTAAAAGTAAACATATATGATAAAAAAAAAACCTGCGGGAAGATCTAACTTGTTGGGTGACATTGTCCCTGGGTTTCCCACATTTCTGAGCATCTTCTGAACAAAGGCATGAACAGTATTTTTGTTCCAGACTATCATTTCAAGGATATTTGTATAAAAACAACCTTGGAAGAGAAATAGCGTCTCCATCTGGAGCAGATTTGTCTACTGGCTGATGGAATAAAAATGATGTCTTTTTCTATGGCAAAGATTGAGCAGGTTTTCCAGCGGCCCCTTATATAAAACTGAGGTTTTCCAATCCCAGGGCTTCTTTTCTGGAACATGCTCTCTTGCATAGCCAGCCAGCACCTTCCTTTCATCTAGTCAGCCTTTTGGGGACGAGGCTAAGAAAGCCAATGGAAAAATATCACTCTGGCTACTGATATTGCTGTGAAAAATACAGCATCTCTTGTCGCTGACCCAGGAGTTGTGTGTCTTCTGTAAGTTTCTGTGCAAGTGTGGCAGGCTAACTTGTGAATGTGCAAGGAGAGTAAAACCTCAGACCCCTCATGGAGCTTGACATAGCCCCCATGCCCAACTATCCTAAATGTAGGAAAGAGCAGACATTATTTCCCAGCTCCCACACTGAATTGATGTAAAACTGAAAAGTAAAAAATGACTCCCGAGTCCACTGAAAATTCCAACATCCTTTTCACTGTATCTTGAGGCACCACAGAATAAAGACCATCACAGGACTGATGATCCAATAACCATGAATTCTAGTCCTGATTTTGACACTGACCATCCAGGTGACTTTAGATAAGTCATTTGCCTCTTATGGGCCTAATGTATTCTTATATTAAAAAAGATAATTATTACATCCACCTCACGGAGCTTTTGCTAAATTAAATCGTAATATATGTGTAAATATGTACATAGAGCTTAACACGTACCTTGGTAATTGTTCATTTCCTTTATTCCTAATGCCTTTCAAAACTTTTGGAACTTTCCTTAAAATCCTTTTACTATAACAAGAAAAGTTATGCTTTCTCACATGTATACATACATAGTTATGTGTTATAACAACTCTGTTTATCTGTTTAGCATGCATGCTTCTTTTCTCCTCCTCCTTTCTAACAGAACCCTGTTTTATTCAAAGATTCTACCATCCTTAGTTCCAGACGTGGATCCAATGAGCCTACCCAAGATGCACATCATATTCCGTGGTGAGCATTCCTGATCCAAGAGTAGACGTATAACCCCATCGAACTGAAGGGAAGAATTCATGTTCTGCCGTTGAGGAAAATGTTATGGGTTGAATCATGTCCCTCAAAAGATATGCTGAAGTCCGCACTCCAGCACCTCAAAATATGACTATTTGAAAACAGGGTCCCCGCAGATGTAATTAGTTAAGATGGGGTCATACTGGAGTAGGATGAACTCCTTATCCAATATGGTTGGTGTCCTTATTAGAAGATAGGCGTGTGAAGAAACAGACCCAAAGGGTGAACACTAGGTGACATTAAAGGCAGAGATTGGATTTACATGGGTGGAAGTCAAGGAATACCAACAATTACTGGAAAACCACTAGAAGAAAGCAAGATGCAAGGCAGCGTTTTCCTACCAGTTTCAGAGGGAGCGTGACCCTGCTGGCACCTTGATTTCAACCTTCTAACCTGTAGAACTGTGAGACAATACAATTCTGTTTTTTCAAAGCCATCTAGTTTATAGTTCTTTGTTATGGCAGCCTTCAGAAACATACGGAAGCTTTTCTCTTTATGAATAGAAACGACAGCTATCTTGTCACAGAAAGAAAACCTGAGGATCAAGCAGGTGTAAGAGGACCTGAGAGAATCCTAGGTGAGTCCTGACCTTCCAAGCCTGGAATCTTCTCAACTTCTAGGCTTCCTGTAAGAAATGATTCACTTCCCTACTGGACAAGCCAGTTTAAGTGATATTTTTCTGATACTCTCAATGGAAAACACACACACACACACACACACACACGCATGCCCGCACACGCATACTCATATAGATACACATGTGATGTGGTATATATTGATTTCACACACAAGTCCTGGACTTTGATTTATTCACTATTTATGGCTGTGTGCCATTGTGTCATTCTCAGTTTTATACAAGAAAATAAAGGAGAGTTGTTTCCCAACTAACTTTAATTCCTTGAGGACCAGGGTCAGGCTGTGTATTATGTAATATGCAGAGCTGTGAATATGGTAGGTACTCCATAAACACTGACTTTGTTTTAGCAGCTACCACTCTACCTCGTAATTATTCATTAAATTCTGCTATTCCTCTGTCTGTTCTTGAGGCCAGGGAGTATGTCTTGATTCTATGTTCCTAGCACTAAGCTTATAGGATTTAGGAAAGCAATGTAGATTGAATGAAAGAAGAATAGTTTTGGTTCTTTTTAAACATCTTGATATGTTATTATTAACAAGCTCTCCTCTCATTTTTTAAATCTCTAGTCTTCCTCCTTCAGTCTATCTTCACAGTGATGCAGAAGTGATGACATGCTCCATTCATCTCTGCATTCTTATACCTCACAGTTGCCAGGTAGACTCAAGATTGGAATGAGGAAGGGAAATTCTTCCTCTGTTACTGTTAATAGCACCCATGGTGATAAATTAGAATTTCCCCACAAGAAAGAAACAACCTCCTCTTTTTGAGTTTCTTGAACTCTCAGTTATGGATACACTGCTGACAATATTGTAAAGCCTTCTTATGCCCTTCAGGATAAAATTTATTTTAGGGTGTGTTATAATAAAGAACACTAGGGCCCTTCTGGTCTGGGACATTTAGATCTTTCTACTTTCCTCATTTCTCCTTATTTTCCTAATAGTTTATTGTCCTAGTTTGTCTGGGACTTTCCTGGTTTTAGCAAATGGTTTCCACGTCCTAGAAAAACCCTCAGACCCAGGGAAACCTGGACTTTTGACTGCCCTCTTAGTTACTCCACTTTCCTCTATTTGACTATGAGATGCAAGAAAAAATTACATGTAACATTTATTTCTGCAGGCATGTGGCTGGCATAAAGTTTAAGCAAGTGGATGAATTAATGACCAAAATATGGCATCCTGACATAGAGAGCCTTGGAGTCAGAAAGATGTGGACTGAAATCTCAGATCAGTCATGTATTCCTGTGGAACCTGATTCCACATGGTTTACCTCTCTGAGCCCCAGTTCTGTCATGAGCAAACTCCCAATCAAAGCATGGAATTCCATGCAGAGAGTATCTATCTAATAAGACAAAAATGAGTTAATGGAAAAAAATAAGAAAAAAATATGCAGTCTTGAACTGAAACAATGACCACGTTGAAAAGCTGGAAGAGTCACAGGTGCTCAGTTCCCTTTCCAGTTATGCCTGTACTCACTGAGCACCCTCTCAGCTCTCAGGAGTTGTTTTTGTTGTTGTTTTGTTGTTGTTGTTGTTTTACCCTGTCTGTCTCTAATTTTCTTATTTTTAAAACTGGTGTACTTATTTTCACTTTCTTATTTGTTTTTTACTACTCTTAACAGTAACTCTATTTTTCAGATATTGAATTTCCCAGCTCTCAAATTTCTTCCTTGTCATTGTTAATATTGTTCAATATGGCTGGGTGGGTGCTCATTACAAAAGCAGTGTATGCGAGACAGAATCCATGGCTTCTAATGTTCACAAAGACATTATAATGTTACAAGACAAAACCAAAGAAAACCTCAAACCACAACTAGACAAACTAAGACTTTTCAGTCTTTTGAATACCTGTTCTGGAAGAAACAAAACAAAACAAAACAAGAACTTTCCTTGTCATTGAACAAACTTCCTGTCGCTAAGGCCAAGCCATTCTTCTTTTCTCCAAGGAGTCACAGAAAAGCTTATTGAATTAACAGGACTCTGAGTTCCCTGGAATGTATTCTCAACAGCCTAACCATGTTGAAGTGGGTGCACTATAGAGATAATTACAGAAGGACAAGTTCAGGGTGAACAACCAAGGTATCTATTACGAGATATGAGATGGTAATGAAAGTAATTCTTAAAAAACTCTGCTTCTCCTGAAAGTATTTCACACTGTGATTTTTAGTCCTGGTTCCTGCTGTATTGTTGATCAAACCTTCTCATGTGTTAAAAGCAGAAACAAAAATTACCATGAAAATGGCTGAAAAGGGAAGCCTAGTTAATGGACAATATTCCTGAGTTCTTCAAAGAGCAGTGATTCCCTCTCTTTCTACTCACCATCCCTTGTGCCTTAATCTCTCATATCACAGTTAGTTATCGAGCGTTACCCACACGTGAAGCTGACTGCTGGCATACAACCAAGGTGACCTCACACCCGAGTTTTGTCTTCATAGAGCTTATGAGTGAAATAAACTCTCATTAAATAATTATCCAGACAAGGAAAAGCAAGTGGGGCGAAGGCTACATAAAAAGCGTACTGTTCCTGAAGACCTTTTACAAGTGGGTCCCAGCCCTGTCCAAGAGTTCAAAAAGGGTTCCCAGGCAATGATCAGTTTGAGCTAAGTCCCTAAACATGAATAGGAATGAGGTCTATAAGGGGACAGAGGAGATTTCTGGACCAAAGGGTTAGCATTTGGAAAGGATTTAGGAATGGGAAAGCATCTGGAGGGTGCAGAGATCAGAAAGAAGGCCAGTGTGGCTGGAGTTAGGACTAAGGCATGAAATGAGCCTGGCAGAGTGGCTAAGAACCCTGAGGACCATTTCAGAGTTAAGAACCTTAAGGACCATTTCAAGCAGTTTTGGCTCTTACCCTCTGACCCTGGGAAGACCACACAGGGATACAGGATTTTAAACAGAGAATGCCACACAATTAGATGTATAGTTTGGAAGTTCCTCAGGCTGTGTTGAATCAATTAGCAAAGGACCCAAGGAGATGACAGCAGACCAGTTAAGAGAGCCTTGTCATAGATGGTTGGACTAGTGATGGTTGGTAGAAATGGAGAGGAGTGGATGGAACTGAGATACTTAGAAGAAATTTTATTGAAGTGAAGTTTTGACAAATACATACCTCACAAAACTGTGTGAGGTTTGAAGGCTATGCTGGTACCCCACCATTCAAAGATTCAATCAATATCATAGGTCAAATCACATAACAAAGCCAATATCTGTAGTCAAGTGAGATGGTTAAATGTTGACAACTTGACTGGGTCCCTTTTCTCTTGACAGGCATGCTTTGTTTGCCATCTGAGGTGATTCAATTGAAGTGAAACATAAAACGTGGAAGTAGGTGTGGACCCAGTCTTTTCCTCTTTTAACCCTTTTAACAGGATTTCTCTTGCCACAGAAGTGAAAGCCTCCAGAGCCACAGTGGGTCATCTTGAAACCTGGTTCAACACCTTTCTTTTAGGAATTAGAAAACTAAATTTCAGAAAGGGAGACCTATAAACTAATAAAGCATAATGTGGTGTAACATAATAGAATGCAAAATAAGGCAGAAGGGTGTCCTTTAACAGTAGCTAATACTAAACCCAGGAATGTTGGAGAATGTTTTT
Organism: Hippopotamus amphibius kiboko; assembly: GCF_030028045.1. Classification (NCBI taxonomy): domain Eukaryota; kingdom Metazoa; phylum Chordata; class Mammalia; order Artiodactyla; family Hippopotamidae; genus Hippopotamus; species Hippopotamus amphibius. Next base: position 94,019,061 of record NC_080198.1, on the reverse strand, counting down.
GTAAAAACAAAAATTCAAGTAGCATACACTGACTTCTAGGAAAATGGTTTGCAAAACTTAGAATGGTAAGGATGGAGTTAAATGTCCTTCCCAATCACCAGAAGTGGGACACTTAGGAGAATCAGGGTGACAATGGAGCTCAAGTGGATATGGCTGTACCTAGCGGGTGTTTGAGATTTCATCAGTTCGTTCTTATTTTTGTGACAGAGTACCCTGGCACAGCAGTTTTTTTTTTTTTTTTGCAGAGCACCATTGCCATACAACCATTCAAATAAATTAACACTCCCACCTCCACTGACCTGTTTGTCAGACATGCCAAAATGTGGGCTGACCCATGTGACCTTTTCACTGAAAAATATCTATAAAGAGTGTCATTAGGCCTCACACTGACAAGCCTGGAATAGCAGTTAGCTTTTCTTTCCCTTTTTTCTGTTTGTCATAATAATACCAACTGAACTACACCTGCCATTCTGAAACAGACGTTGTCTGAGAAGAGGAAGAACACTCAAAGTGAGTATTTCCAAATCTCCAAGCAATCATTACGAAGACCTGATAGGAGAGGAGAAATCGAATTTATTGTGTACTTGTTTCACACTAAATTTGGAACATAAGTAATTTCATGCAACATCCATCAGCTCCTTTAAGGAATGGAACTTCAAGGTAATTAACAAGCCCAGGACTTAAAATGTTGGCCAAGACTCCAACCCGCGTTCGTCAAACTCAGGGAATAGTCACTTTTCCTTCCACCATGTTGCCAGAAGGAATCTAGCTAACATCCTTCCCTGGAGATCAGTTACTCATCTCCAGGAATTCACTCTTTTTATAGTCTTCTAGACTTAGCAACAATGCATGTGCGTGTGTATTGTATAAAGACTTTGGTTAGGTTTCTTGGAAGACCCACAAAAAAGAAGGAAGAAGACATCATTCACTTAAATAATTAACCAGAAGCTAAAGATTCTGTCCAAATAAAGCATGCCATTTTTGGTATCAGGCCAACACTATTCCGAGTAGGCTGCTCACAATGGACTTGTAAACACAAGAAAAAAACAGAATCAACACGAGTCCTCTGCTAAATGATCCTGTATTGACACTGGAACATCCAGGCTATGAAATATGCAGGAGAAGCAAGGTTGAATCAAAGTGCACTTCTTAATTTGCACCACACCAACTGAACAATAAATGTGATTTAATTTACTATATAATTTGCTTGTTCAACAAAGCTGAAAGATAACTCACTTAGTGCCACTTTGCTTATAAGTAAGCCCGTAACTGGCGGTGTTCTTTCAGCGAATGGCTTTGTTGTTGATGCCAGAGAAAGCTGTTTGAGTGGAAAACACACAAAATTAAGGGTCTGCTGCTGTCGTATTTGCAATGCACTCCTTTTGTCCTCATCAAGTTTATTTCTGCTGAGCAGCAGTAATGACTCTTTGTTTTTCTAACTCGATGAAGTCACTAAGTCTTGCTCGGTGGCACACGGCTCGGGGAAAAATGCATTCAGCCAAATTTAGAACCATTTGGAACTCACGAGTTGTGAATTTTGAACCAAACTTGAATCTTTTAAAAGCTCATCTGTTCCATAGAGCATGCCAGCTCAGCTAACTGCCTTGCAGCAGGGACTGTCCTCTGAGGGCTGAGCCAGGGTCCCTCCAGTCCCTCCTGTTTCTTCCCATGTTAAGCTGGGGGCCTACATGATGCAAAGAGATGGGTGTTTTACAAAGCCCTGAAACCTACACCCCAGGAGGAGAGATTTCCCACAGGGGACATAAGGGGTCTCTTTTGTGTTTTGCCAGCTTTTTAATATTTTCTTCATGTCTCTTGTATCCATTTGTTCTTTTCATCCACTCACCCCATTCTAGGGTCAACCTGTAATAACCATATTCACCAGAGAGGGCAAAAGCCCTTCAAGTAATTACATGTGAGTTACAAACTCATCCACAGAGTGGGTGGGCGTGTGGGTGTTAACAGCAGGGAAAGTGGTGTTGATCAAGTTCTACAAGGAGAGTAGAAGGAGAGAAAAGCAGGACCCAGTTCACGGAAGACTTATCACAACCTCCTAATGAGTTTGGACTGCGTCCTAAAGATAGGTAGCCATTCTACCTGATGAGTCATCCTCATCTATAAAACACAGTCTAAATGCCTTTGCCCAGTATTTTAGGCTCTCCATAATGTGTTTCCAGCCTACCTAGGAAATCGAGCCTCTCATTGTTTCCCTTGGCAAACTTCTTTACTTGTCTACAAATATATATTGAACACATCACAGCTCCCTGCCTTCTGTTGTCTACATATTTGATCATAACAATGACCTTCACCTGGAACATCTGCCAGCCTCCTTTCATCAGGGATGTGGGTCCTCTCTCTGTTTCTTGTATTTATTCATTAAACAAATACTGTGCAACTAGCTGAGTATAGAGCCAGGGCTTGCAAATTCATGTATTCATTTAATATATATTTACTGAGCTCAAACAAGACAGAAACTGCCCTACGTGCTGAAACGACAGAGATGAATAAGAAAGATGGGGCCACTACCCCACTATGGTCATGGTGCAAGCATGATCTATTTTGGACAAGACAAGCAAGCATCTGAGCAATTCAAACAGAGCCCAACAGATAGTACTCTGATGGGAGAGGCACAGGGAGCTATGATAGTGCCTGGGAGGGAAATCTAATTTGTACCTGAGCATCAAAGAAGGCTTCCTGGAGGAAATAGTATCTGAGCTGAAACCTAAAAGATTAGTAAGAGGTAGCAGAAGAGAAGGAAAAAGTATTCTAAGCTGAGGGAAAACCAAATGCAAAAATCAGGGGCTAGAGACATGAAAAAACAATTAGGCGATAGAGCCAGTTCAATACAGCTAGAATGTGAAGTGCGGCGGGGAGTGGAGTTGCTGTAAGAAAAAAAGAGGGAAAAGCGGAGTGCAGCTAATGCTGGACAGCAATGATGCAGCTAAAGTCAGGCTATGACTGAAATGGCCCTCAGCTCACTGTGTGTTTAGCAAAAGAGGATGACTAAACAAGAGCTCATTTGGGAGGACTGGAGTCAAGCCTAGAGAAAGACCTTTGTTTAATTTTTCCCTTGTAGATTATGAGTGGAAACTCACCAAAGACTGAAAGGCAGATGCTGTAATAATATGATTTCCTTGTTGTAACAAACACTGTTGTTGCCCCATCCCACATCGCTTAGCCCAACTGAGCTCGCCTGCAGCTGCAGGATGAATTTTCCTCCTGGGGGCAGCTTCCTGCCTCAAGGACCTGCAACTCCATGGCTCCAAGTCTGTAGTTTTTAGCCTGAGAGCTTTTTCTGTAACCAAGGAGATTTTAAGCACAAAGGAACAACCGAGAAGTAGGGAAGGGAGGGAGGTGATAACATCCCCAGGGGAATCTCTTAATCGATGGAAGGTGAGATTCAGAGATAAATGTCCCAGTGTCATCACACTTCAGGCTTAATGTTCCTGGTTCTCAGACTGTTGCCAGCAATATTGAGCCCCATTTTCCCATGGCTATGACATGCTTGTTAATGCAGCCCATGTGTCTTTTCTCACTTCCATCTCTGACTTTCCCATTTTCTCATTTTTGATTCCTGGGACCACTTTCCAAATAAACTGGGTACCCTTATCTAGGGGTCTGATTTCGAGGAAACGCAAACCACAATACACAGCCTTGGATCCTGTCACAGAACCTTCCATAGACATGTCTGTGGAAGTTCCTGAAGCTCTTAACAACTTTTAGAAAAGCCTGCACAGTCCATAAGGATGATAAGACTAGCCATAAGTACCGTCTTGTAAAACTTTTCTCTCTGGGGTGTGTGTGTGTGTGTGTGTGTCTGTGTCTGTGTGTGTGTGTGTGTGTGTAGGGCTGTGATGTAATTTTTTTTACTCAAGGTCATGGCCAATAAGCATTATTGTAAACCTGCGATACAGGATGAGACTGCAGACATGGGGACCAACTAGAGGCTGTGAATCTCTTCCAGAAAGGAGATATGGAAGAGCGCAACAACGGAGGTGGCAATGATGTTATAGACAAGACAACAGATTAGAGAGACATCCGGGGGGATGTGGATACTCCTTATCATGATGGCTTGAAGCCCGACTTCCCCCTCCAGAAGAATATAACTGACATGATGAGAATAATAATACTGTAGGGAAGGTCATGCCAACGGCCTAATGAACCTTCTCGTGATGTGCCCAGGAAATCAATTTCCTTGGAATAACTCATGCAAAGCGAAACCTACAAAGAGTGCTAGGCACTAAACATGCAATTACAGTTTTCTGAGTTTAAAATTGTGTTTGGGTATGTGGTGCACAATTTCTAAAATATAATTACTGAGGAACATAGTTTAATTTGTATCAGTCACAATTTACGGCTTGTCTATGTTTATAGAAATGATTATGGTTTGAAGCTTCTTGTGCCTTCCTTGATGCATAAAAAATGATTATCAAGCCTTCAGTCGCAGCCGCCTTCCCTGAGAATTGGCAGCAACAGGCCCCTTAATCAGGAACAAGATCCTACAGAGCCAACGTGTGCAAATATGCAATCTCAGAACAACAGTTAACTTTTTATAATGAGGGTGTTGGAAAGAGCCACAGCAGAAAATGCCCACCAAAGAGAACGTCAGCCATCAATGGCTACTGAGCGTGGCAGGCTGAATTCTCTCCTGCATCATTTTGCCACATCAGAACTCAAGCCAGTTTCTGCCACCAACTTATCATTGTAACACCATCATTGTTTCAAACAGACTATCACAGGGTGCTCTGCCAGCCTTTTTATCAGAAGACCTGATCAGAAGGGACCTTAAAAGTTTTCAGGTTGAAGAGACAGTTAATGGTGATTACCCATTAGCACTGCCTTGAATTTGTTGTATAAACTTCAGCGAGTCATTTAACCACTCTGTGCAGTTTTCTCATCTCTGTAATAAGGGGGTTGAATGAAATAGCTCCTAAAGACCACATCAGCATCCAAAGATGGTGACTCTCTGTAAAGGGAAGTGTGGTAATTCATTGAAAAGCTATTCAATGTGGACACACACACACACCATTTTTTGGCTGTGAAATCTCAAATGATTTCATATGTGATTTCATTTATGTGTAAGAAAAAAAAGTATTGATGATGGAGCTTGCATGCCTTTGAATTTAATATATTGTTTAGCAACAGTTTGGTTGTGGAAAATTGTCAAAGACTTTACCAGGATGAAATCTGGTAGAAAAGAATGTGAATCTTCAAAGCCAGCATATTACAGAGTGGAGCCGCCTCACCAGCCCCCAAAAGCAATCTGTCTGGTCAACCAGCAGCCTGCACACCCTATTCTTTGATGGATAGTTAATGTTTTATTTTTCACAAGAGTAATGCAATGGGAGAGAGACAGAAGAGGAGTGTAACTGCTCTTAAAAGTATGCCCAGCTCTGAATGTCATTATTATGAGGCATTCAGACAGCTCTTCATAGGTACAAAATGCTCCCTGATCATCTCATTACTTTTATATGAGCTAAAAGCTGTTGAGTTTCTCATCCTATACCCCAAAGTGGGTTTGAAGACAGCAGACACTTTGTTGCAGAACCACTGTGTGAAGAAGCACGTCCCTGTAAGTCCCCGAATAATAATAACTCCCTTGGGGAGATTTTATTCAGCCTAGCCCAGGAGTCTTGAGAGCAGGAGGAGCGGGTTGGGGTGACAGGACACAACATGCAGTTTTAAATAGGTGAGTCAGGACGATCATTAGAAGGTGACATTAGAGCAAAGACTTGGAGGGGAGAGGAATGTAGCCCTGAGGATACCTGGACCAAGTGCCATCCAAGTGGGAAGATCTAAGGCAAAGATGGAAACCTGCCTGGTAAGTTTGGGGAACATCAAGGCCAATGAGGCTGCAGCAATTAAGGGAAAAAATACTAGGAAGATAAGATCAGAAAAGTAACAGGGAAATCAGGTCACATAGAGTCTTGAACACTGTAAAGGCTTTGGCTTTTACTCTGTGTAAGATGAGCCACTGGAGGGTTTTCAACGGAGAGTGATGGCATCTTTAATAGCAGCCTTCTGGCAGTGCAGTGTTGAGAAGAACCTGTAGGGGGACAGGCTATGAAATGAAATCAATGAAATGAAATGAATGAAGGCAGGGAGACCAGTTAAGAGGTGATTGTAGTATTTCTGGCAATAGGACATGTTGGCTCAAAATGGGTGGAGCAGGGGACAAGGGGAGAACCAGGTTCTAGATGTATATTTTCAAGAAAGAATCAAAAGGGTTCCCTAATGGTTTAAGTATGGATATGAGAAAAAGAATCTAAATGACTCCAGGACAACTAGCCTGAGTACCAGAAGGGTGAAATTGGCATCAACTGAGATGGGGAAGCTGTAAGTCATAGAGAAGAGATCAGGGGTCATGTGTGACAATGATAAATAAGCATCGACAATTAGACATCCGAAGACAAATTTCAGGTAGACAGTGGACGTACAAATCTAGAATTGGGGCTGGGCTTAAATAATTCATCATCCTAAGTACCAGGTGGCATTTAAAGCCATTAGACTGGATGAGAGCAACAAAGGAGTAAGTGTGGAAGAGGAGAACCAAGTTCAAGACTGGAGCCCTGAGCAAGGTGAAGAGGGTGGGAAGGAGACCCCAGCAAAGCAAACTGTGAAGGAGAGCCCGCTGAAGACAGGGGTGAAATCAGCAAAGTGCTGTAGGAGGCCCTGTGAGGTATGGTTTTTAAGAAAGATGGAGCGATTGATTATGTCAAGAGAGGTCACATAGACACGTACTGAGAACTGACCACTTTGTGAATGAAAAATATTGCCTGCCCTATCAGTAAATAAAGGTTGCTGCAGCCATAAAGCCCCCCCAGCAGTGAGCACTGAAGGAACTCTGGGTGGAGGCAGGATGCCCTGCATCTAGCAGTCAGCTGCTGTAGCCGTCCAGGATGGTGCACCCTGGGGAGACTCAGGATGGGAAGCACAGGATGCTGGCTCTAAACAGCTGAGGTGTGTATCAAAGGAATGATTTTGGTGAGCTCAGACTCTTGAATCTTCTTATATACAGAAAAACACTAAATTCCTTAACTTGAGATGTGCAGTTTTCTTTAATGAAGAGTAATCTTTTGATGTTCTGACCACCTGGTCTTTGTTGCAAGAACCCTTATATATCTCGGCTCCATTTGTTTGTGTTTTTCCCTTAATAGGCCTTGGGGCATTATACTAAGTGACATAAGAGAAAGATAAAAACTGCAAGGTATCACTTACATGTAGAATCTAAAAAAGCCCAGTTCACGGAAACAGACACACATAAATGGTAGTCACTAGGGGCTGGGTTGTGGGGACGTGGAGGAGATGTCCTTAAAGGTTATAGATTTTCAATCTAGAAGATGAATAAGGTTAGAAGATCTAACTATTTAATTACAGCATCGTGATTATAGTTAATAACACTGCATTATAAACTTCAGAGTATCTATGAGACCAGACCTTAATTGATCTGACCACAAAAAAGAAATGATAATTATGTGATTTGATAGAGGTGTTAGCTGACACCATGGTGGTAATTCTCTTAATAAACATATTAACATCAATTGATACATAAACATAATACCTACAGTACTATGTCAATTATCTCTTAATAAAAGTAAACAAACAAATAGACATAAATATAACTAAACTTCTCTAGAATTGTGCACCTAGGACATTTATTTTAAAAGAGCAATTATTATTTCAGAAATTCAAAATGATAAAAATTTTATTTTGAATTGCATATAAGAAGTACCATATATTTTTTAGTGCAGAGAAACTCTGAAGGCCTTAATTTGCCCCTGCCCCAAGGCTGTATGTCCCATTGCCAGGGCAACAGCCTAAAAACAACCCAGAAAAAGCCACATTTTTGTAGCTAGGGGCAGAAGTAACCAGTGGCGCAAATCTGAGTCTTATCAGAAGAGAGAAGCTGCAAATGATATCAGAGGAACCAGAGCTCATGTCAAACACAAGTGCATGACTGTAGTGGTGGAGCCTGGGGCATCAGAAGCAGGTGAGAAAATGTCAGGAAAATTAGGACTTTCTCGGTCTCCTTCAGTAGCAATCTGCTAATTTAGGGTAAAATTCTAAACCCTCCCCTGATATATAAGATTCATCCCCCGCTTACTTCTCAGGCTCCTCCGATCGCAGTATCCTTGACATCTATTATCAACCTGTGGGTTGCATTTCCTCACCTCAAGCTCTGAGTATGGGCTGCACTCTCTCTACCTGGCCTGTCCATCACTCTTTGCTTTGCTGGGCTAACTTCCTTACCTTCAGGTCTCACCTTGATGGTGACTTCTGGCCAGAAATCTTCCTTGACACAACAGCAATCTTGAAACACTAAACATTTTTATAGCACTTACTCTATGGGAGTTATTCTCCTAATTCTAAGGAAATTAACACATTGAATCCTCAAAAACAGCCACATAGTTATTATTGTTATATCATCATTATTATCCCCATTTTATAGGTGAGAAAAGTTAGACACAGAGAAGCCAAGTAATTTTCCCAAAGTCACACAGCTTATGGATGTCAGAGCCAGTATTATCAGAGTCACAACCAGCCAGCCTAGCTCCAGAGCCCCACTTTTTTTTTTCCTTTTTTTTAATAAATTTATTTATTTTTTATTGGCTGCATTGGGTCTTTGTTGCTGCACACGGGCTCTCTCTAGTTGCAGCGAGCAGGGGCTACTCTTCATTATGGTGGGCAGTACCCTCATTGCAATGGCATCTCTTGTTGTGGAGCACAGGCTCTAGGTGTTTGGGCTTCAGTAGTTGTGGCACATGGGCTCAATAGTTGTGGCACACCGGCTTAGTTACTCCACGGCATGTGGGATCTTCCTGGAGCAGGGACAGAACCCCTGTCCCCTGCATTGGCAGGTGGATTCATAACCACTGCACCACCAGGGAAGTCCCAGAGCCCCGCTCCTAAAGCCTACTCTAGTCTGTCTCTCATGAAAGGGTGTTTAAGTTAGTTTTCAAAGTTTTTATTTCATTTTAGTGTTTTCATATTAATACAGCATTCTTATTGGTCTTGAGTTTAGTTATAAACAATTAAATGCTACCCCCTAAAAGTGGGCATGTGTGGTCCATTTGCTGGAATCAATCTCAAATGCCTTCTCTGCTACCTTAGGTCAGGTAAAAAGGTAAAATGTGTTTGGTTGAAAAATGTATAGTAATGATAGAAATGTATGCTAATTGCTTTATCTTCCTATTATCCAAAATAACTAACAAATCCACAAATACTGGTTATTACCATTTGCGATGGCTGAATGGAAGTATATACCTATTCGTATACACTGGTTAGATTTAGTCTCCTTTAAGATGTATAATGTTACTCATTAATTAATACATTCATGAGGAGTCCAGCTCCCAGGTAAAAACTTGTGATTACAAGGGCCCAATGGACTGGGCTAGCTGGGAGGAAAACCTGTCATTTGTAACAACATGGCAGAGCCTAGAGGACATTATGCTAAGGGAAATAAGGCAAACACCAAAAAATAAATACTGCACAATCTCACTTATGTGTGGCATCTAAAAATGTTGAATTCATAGAGGCAGAGAGGAGAATGGTGGTTACCAAGAGAAAATGGGTAATTAGTCAAAAGATACAACGTTTCAGACATGCAGGATGAACAGGTCTGGAGATCTAACATACAGTGCAGTGATTATAGCTAATAATACTGTATTGTATATTCAAAATTTGCCAAGACAGTAAATTCTAATTGATCTCAAAAAAAAAAAAAAACTATATGAGGTATTAATTAGCTTGATCGTTTCACAATATACGTGTATATCAAAACATCACATTGTGCACCTTAAATATATTCAACTTTAATTTGTCAGTTATGTCTCAATAAAGCTGTAAAAAAAACAAAGGCACTACAATTATAGAAAAATTAATGCAATTATAAGGTCTTTACCTGGCAGGCCAAGCGGCCCTCCCCACTCCAGACCAGTGAAAGTTTCAGCCAAAGATTCAGGTCCCTCTGGCTGTCATGCTTTTTGCATAGTCGCATTCCTAGACCAGGTGCCTTTATTCTTAGGTCTCTTTAGCTGAAGCCTTGAGACAAGTTTCCCTTCATGCACTTCTGTCAATTCCTCCTTCACGGAGAAGGAAGGGGGAAGCTTGAAGACACTTCTTCCCACTCTGCCTCAGGACTCAGTGCTTTTCCACTGTTAGCCCTCCCCCTTTCACCTCCTTCCTGGCCCTCTGGTCCATAAACTTAGGAGCCTTTTGTTTGGGGCTTCCTCTGCAGTGAGACCCTCCCCCATCTATGTTGATCCATTTGACCTGGACTGGTGTGCTGTTTTATTGGGGGGGAGGGCAGAAAGAGAACAGGGGTGTCAATACCCACTCTGATTTGGATGCTGGCTATCCTGCAGCAAGTGATTAAAGCCTTGATTGTTACTTCTGTTGCCATAATAACATAATAACAGCTACTCTGTACACAGAGGCCTGATAGAAATAGGGAGAGAGAGATCTTGGAGGAAGAGAGAGATGGCTTTATTTCTCTTTGCCAGGCAAAGGGAAGACACAGCAGACTAGCGCCTCAAGAACTGTGCCCCCCGTCCTTGGGAGTCAGAGAAGATTTTATAAGTGGGGGCTCCCAGTCTGGGGTATGTGATGAGGATCAAGCTGGTGGAGGTCTTGCATTCTTTTTCCTTTGGATTATTCTAAAACAGTCACAGCTGGCATCCATCAGCCCCCCCAGCCTCCCTGTAACTTGGTGCCTGGCAGTTTGTTGATTGTCTGTCTATAGTTTGTCAGCTGGGAACCTCCTTTCTGAAATGCAAAACAAACTATAGGAATGATTTTGTTACAATAGCAGTATAGGGCCTGGAGAAGTAATAGGCCTAGGGAGGGAGAGACAGGATGTAACTCACACAGAGTTAAAGTATCAGGGAGTTAGCTTTGTGAAGTAAAAATCTAGTTACTACAGATTAGTGACAGCTAAAGTAAAACAAGGAATGGTTAACTCTTTCAGGCCTGGTTATCTTTCTCCTCTAGCCTGTTTGAAGTTCTCTGTTTTCCTTGCTCTCAAGAGAAAAAAGAACAATCACTTCTATTTGCATTGCAACAATTTCCCCCACTGCTAGTTTATTCCCTCCATATCAGTGGAGAAACTCACTTTTATTTGTCTTGCACACTTCCATTGTGGCGTGTTGCTTTAATCAGCCACTCTGAAAACTGATAGCTAAGTTCCTAAAAAATTATTTAATAAACATCACTGAAGTCCTACCAGGAAGTATTATGAATACAGAGATATCTATACAGTCAGCATACTCTCAGTTTTCGCAAAGTCCACAGTCCAGGGCTGTATCTCTCAAAGTCAGCATCCGTAACATTTGGACCAAATGATTCTTTACTGAAGGAGTGGGGAGGAGGCTGTCCTGAGCATTGCAGGATGCTCACTTTAGCAGCATCTCTGGGTGCTACCCACATATATACGTTAGTGCAAGTTCATGTGCCCCATGCACACACCAAACATCAGCGTTTGGATCAGAGAAAGGTTTGTGGCAGGGCCATGCAAGGAGACAGGTGGCTTATGCCCTAAAAAGCCCTGAGCTCCCCGAAGGGTTTCAGCAAAGCATTTTTAAAAGCCCAGGTGAGAGAGGAGTGTAGCAGGATATGTGATCAGCTTGTGCACCGTTCTCTGATTGGCTGATGGTGAGGTAACAGGATGGTGTCACAGTGGTTAACATTATCAGTCCTTAGGCTCCAGGAGGCCTGAGGCTATGTGCTCAGGGTCATCACATCATCAACATCTTCCATTTGGTTGGGGGCTGGGGTGTGTTTCATGTCTGTGAAACAACTCAGGAAATGTGTATCAAATACTGTTATGTAGGTACTTCAGAGAGGAGCTAAAGAAGAGGATATGGGGGAAGCCTGTCCTGCAAAGGCCCTATAGGGTTCTGCTTGGTTACGTGCTGATAGATGATAGATAGATAGATGATAGATAGGTAGATGATAGATAGATAGATGATAGACAGGTGATGGATAGATAGATAGATAGATAGATAGATAGATAGATGATAGATAGATAGATAGATAGGTGATAGATAGATGATAGATGATTGATGATAGATAGATAGATAGATAGATAGATAGATAGATAGATAGATAGATAGATAGAGATAGATGATAGTCTAACTTTATAAAATCCCTGTGAAGCAAGTACCATTATTATCTGCTTTTCATATGAGAAAAAATGAGCATGGATTTGTTTTAAAAAAAGAATCACCTAATGTCACAGCTCGGAAGAGGTAGAGCCTGCATTTTATTTTATTTTTTTATTTTTATTTTTTGGCACACGGGCTTAGTTGCTCTGCGGCATGTGGGATCTTCCTGGAGCTGGGATCGAACCCATGTCCTCTGCATTGGCAGGCGGATTCTTAACCACTGTGCCACCTAGGAAGCCCCTAGCCTGCATTTTAATCCATGCAATTTGTCTCAGTTTCAAAGCCCTCACTCTAAACTATTGTGCTGCAAAATTCAAGAGAACGTTCTGGGAACACAGATAGAACAAGACTAACTTTGTCAGGAGACCAGGGAAGGCTTCACAGAAGCAGCACCATGTGAGCTGGGATTACATCTCCACCAGCCAAGAAGGCTCTGCACACACTCAACATCTGGAACCAACCACAAAACCCACCATGGCTCAGTTGCCCAGCCATTCTTGGCCTGGATGACTTTTGCTCCCGTATCTGTCTTTGCCTTCACTGATTAAGTTCCACTTTCGCTACAGAGATGTTCCTGAGACTTCTTAACAGAAAACTCAAGACACACCTTGCTTGAATTATTCCTTTGGTAAAGACCCAGTTCACCCTTCTGGCATCTTCCCCGTTGTTTTGTACCTCTTGTATAACTTTACTTATCAACTGTCATCAAAATCCTTTGGGTCAGGCACTGTGTGTGGCTTGACAGAAAGAATATTTGTAGTGAAGGCAAAAGACATGGGTTTGAATCTCAGCTCAGCCTCTTGTTATCTGCAGGTCCTAATGAAGATACCCAGGCTCCTTGATCTCCAGATCCCTACCTATAAAGAATTCAGCTTATAAAATAAGACTAAATACTTAAGGTACATTATCCAGTGTATAGCACACAGCAGGTCTTTAATAAATGTTGTTTCCTTTCTCCTCAACATTTTCCTTCCATATCGTACCTTGCATATTACTCAGAGAGGTGGTGCAGGTGTCTCAGAAAGTGATGAAGGACTCACTTAGACATTATCAGAATGAGGCAGATGAGCTCCCTGCTAGAGAAAATAATGGCAAAATAAACTTCTTGATAAGTGGAAAGACAGAGGGAGAAACAAAGCATGTGCAATCATCTTTTCAGGTGCTCACTGGCAAGCATCATCCAGATACCCACGCTTCCAACTGCAAACTTCTCCCACCTCTGCTAAGATGCTCAAGGCACGCTCTGAGGTGTGTAACAAGAGGGAAGAGAAAAACTGGAGGCTTAAAAATATAAGAAACTTGCTTAATTTGGAGGGAGAAACAGGCATTTGCTGCGCTCCTAAAAACCGTGTGACCCAATAAAAGGAGCCATAATGGCCAATCTAACTCTCTTGGCTTGGATGTTACCCTTGGCATTGACTTCTTTTCTTATTATTAGTGATATATTCTAAACATTTAAGAGGGTTTTGAAGACAGATCTATGTTGAGTCTTACTAGCTATTTTACCTTATGCAGATCAATTAACTGCCCAGTCTCAGTTTCCTCATCTGTAAAAATGAAGAAAATGCAGCAGATGCCATCAATTCTCCCCTGACACTTATGTTTAGCCCCCACCTTTAAAGGAGACCTATAGAGACCATCACTGCAACTGTCTTCTGGATCTTTTTTTTCTGAGCTAGCACTTCGTGAGCTCAAGGGCAGAGCAAGCCGTGAGTGCAGCAGAGTGAATGCTCCTAGGAGCCTCCTTACCCAACAACGACTGGAGACTTGGTGAGTAAGCATTGTTTACACTCTCCCTTCGGTTGAGATAACTCTGAATCAATTTCTCCTGTATTCCAGAACCCCCATTTCTGCATCCTCTAGCTGCCCACAGGATAAACTTGTTTGAAAACATACCATTTATTTTCTGCCTTCCTTTCCTTGTCTTACTCCCTCTCTTCCCTACTTGTACTTCCTGGGATCATCTTTTGAATAAATGACTTGTCTTCTCGGGGTCAGCTTCTGGGGGACCTCGAAACACCACAGATAATAATAGTGTGTAACACCTGAGTGATTGCATATTGAATTCTTGGCACATTCCCATCAACCAGACAATCACAAGCAATAGGAGAAATATATACTAGGAGATGATTTACGGCAAGGAATTGGCTTATGGGGGTGTGGGGGCTGGCTAAGCAAGTCCAAACTCTGTAGGACAGATGACAAGGCAGGCTGGAACTCGTAGGCGGGAGCTGGAGACACCCTACAAGTAGAATTTCTTCTTCAGGGAAGCCTCAGCTCTGCTCTTAAGACCTGTCAACTGATTTAGTAAGACCCCCTCCAGATTACCTGCAGGAAATCTCCCTTACTTAAGTCAACTGATAATGCACTTCAATCATACCTACAGAATACATTCACAGCAACATCTAGATTAGCATTCAATTCAATAGGTGGCGGCTGATGGCTAGACAAGTTGACCCATTTAAAAGACCATCTCACACCCATGGTAAGTGCTCAAAAATGACAGAATATTAGCTATTAATGTATGAGGGAGAGTCAAAAATTATCCGCACTTTGGCTGTGGAATTTATAGAAGTTTTAATATAACCAGAGTGTGGATAATTTTTGACTCACCCTCATATATCTGATATAAAGATAACAGTGGTTCATGATATAACATTTGAAAACAAAACAAAAAAATGATATAAAGAACAAACTAATGCTCATTCATAAGTCCTCTCTGAAAAGATCAACAGTAGCCATACATTTCACATGCACAAACAATCCCTCTGCTTTTACTCCGTTAAATTACATGCGTCCTTCACATCACAGTATATAATGAGCACATTTTATCTCATGTAATATTTTAAGACTTTATTTTAATAGCTGCAAAGTATTTTATCTCTATAAGTATCATATTTTATTAACAGCATGCCTTTTTGTTGGACATGTGGGTTCTTTCCACTTTTTAATTTTTTCATGAATCTACTTATATATAAATCTTTGCCTGCATATTAGGCCTGCATAGTAATTATTTTAGGATAAGTTCCTAACTATTTAATAATGAATCTGGCAGGTTCTTGCAATTGGTTCTGCAAAAGAAGTAAGCCCTGACACCCTAAGGCATCCATCAGGTGTAGGGAACAAACTTCTCTCCCACACATCGAGAATGGTACTAGGAGTATCCTTGGGAGAAAACTGGGAAAGGGAATGTCCAGTTGAGAAAAGGTGATAGAACATTTGCAAAATTAACCTAATTCTTTTAAAAGCTTGTTGATGCAAGTTTCCAGCTTATACCCTTTCTTTCCAGAATTTTGTTAACAGACATTTTAGACACAATTTATATTATTTTAAAATCTAGCTAATAAGAGAAAGGTACAGATCAATGCTTGCTGCACATTAGTGACAGGTGATGGTGTGACTATAAAAGGGTTTTCCAGGTGATAGGGCTATCCTGAATTCTGATTTTCTAGTGATTAAACAAATCTATATATGTGTTAAAATCCAGGGACATGTACACCAAAATAAGTCCATTTTACTGCGTGACAATTTTAAAAAGGAGGAAAAATGGAAAAAGTGGAATGATAAGAAAAGAATGGGGTCATGGAGGGGATTTTTGCAAAAAGATCAAGGCACATGTTCTATAAGTTTAACGTCATAATTATATGAGCACTATATGTTTCAGATCTTCTCTCTGAATCCTTAGATTTAAGGGCCGTGATGGTTTTCATCATCATTTATACCCAACTAAAAATTATTATTGCACTTTATAAAAAATTTCTGGTAAATGAACAAACTAACCAGTAAAGAGACTGACCTTTTCTACTTTATTTACAAGCGAGGATTTCTTTACATTTTCCACATTCATTTGCTGAACTTTTTCTGTATTTATCCTTAGACGAAATCTTTTAGCTAAATGTTAAATCATACAAAGATATATCATCAAGAATTGCATAAGGAATTTCGGCATCATGTTAAAAAATATGGAAACTCAGTATAAATTTTAACCGTACCTAATGCAAAGTATGATCTCTACATTTTATTTCCTTTTATAAGTATGTTCGGCAGAGATGGAAAGTCAAAGAGGCCTTGGTTTGAAACCAGGAGATATAATTCCTTCCTTGGTCCCAACCATCCTCTTGGGGAGACCCCAGGTGAGGCTGCTACATAATGACTGAGCCAGTGCTGATGGTCTCTAGTACCCTTCTGAATGCTGCATTCACCTGATGTAAAGTGGTCCTCATCTGTTATCAGATGGTAGCTGCTAATCAACGGGTCTGTGTTCCTATTCATGTGTGCATCTCTCCATCATGGAAAAAGAATCCTTGGCATTGTTTCCAACCTCTGAGTGTTCTGAAATCTGTAAGATAATAATAAAACTAAGGCTTATGACTCTTAAGATTTACAATAAGTAGATAGTGGGGCTCCCTTCTCCTCCTGGCACTAATTTCAAAAATTTTTACTTTACACACTTCAGAAACACTGTCTATTCAGTGTTTTGTTTTGGAGGGAGCAGAAGAAAGGTGAGCACAAGAGCAAGCAGCTTAGCTTCAAAGTGACCTTTTAAAAGGTAGAAAGACCCCCTTATGTCACTTGTCTCTGTCCTCTGTCTCTATCTCCACCTTGGTCCAAGCCCCCACCATCTTGCAGCAATCAACTTACATGTTTCTCTCACCCGCTCTGGCCACAAGGATATGATTTCTTCAAGATGGGTGTTCATCCCTAGTGTGAATCCTGTGGGCAAAGGCAAGTCCAAGACAGAAAATTGGCTTTTGAAGACCAGTCTCCCTTAGGTCTGACCTAGAGGTGGGGATCCCATGGAATCTTATGTGTGTTCCAGCTGGCAGTGTTAAAGGCATCCCTGCCACAAAAGAGGCCAGCAAGACAGTAGCCTAAGACCCCAGACAGAAGCAAAGCAGGTGTTTGTTATAAACTCAGTTTTCTGACTTAATGATGCTTTGTGCATTCCTCTTTGATGCTGTCATAATCAAGGTCCACCGGAGCCCTAGGAGCCTGCCAATCACAGCCCTTCTCTCCATCCTAAGTCTGGAAACAAGCATAAGAAAGACAGAAGAATCAGACAGATGAAAATCCACATAATCAGCTGTACTGTTCTGTTTAAAAAATTTTAATTTATATAGTAACTTTAAAAAGTTGAAGTATAGTTGACTTACAATGTTGTGTTAATTTCTGCTGTACAGCTTCTTAAGCCAGGGTTGGAAGACACAGACTCACTTGCAGGCAGGTGAGCTTGCTAATGTTTCTCCCTGAATTAGATAGATGTACACAGCCACCAGCACAGATGGTGCCAACATGGGCAGCTTGGTGGTGCCAAGGGATATGGCAAGGTCCTCAAGGAGAATGTGAGAATATTGAGAATTTAATTGTCAGTCTTGGAGATTCAGGATTTCCCATTGTGACATCACAGTGATTATTCTTCAAAGCAGAAAGATAGAAATCAACTCTCTATCCCACCACATCCCCAAGGAAGAAGCTTTTGGTCACTGGTGTTTTCATAAGCCCATTGGAGTGTAGGGCTCATGGCAGGACCCCAGGACCCTCATCCGATGCCTGCCACCAATGGGTTCTGCGTTTATAAGGATGGTGGTATCTTCCTTTGAGCAGTTCTGGGCAAACTCTTCCACTGAAACATAGATGGGAACCAGCTAGTGGGTGAGGAATGAAGGTGTCAGAGGCTGAGAATTTAGCCTTGACAAAGTCTGCAATGAGGATGGTACTCCTTTGAAGTCCCTAATCTGTTCTGTCTTAAAAATTCATGAGATTTTAACAGTCTCCCCAACAATACTTCCATTTTTACTTTGATATAAAAACGGGGTTTACCATTAAGTAAAATTTATGCTTTCTGGGAAGATGTGGTATGCTTTGCCCTTGAACCTGCATTTTCCAGGCAGGTTTCTGGATAACCCGCTATCCTGCCCCATCTCATTTCATTGTACACACTCCTAGGTTTGACAGGCACTGTTTATAGGCAATATTCTTTCATCTATCCATTCAGCAAATATTAACTAACACTATAATTATTTGCAAGACCTTCTATGTCATAAAACATAGTCCAAGTCTCAATGAATTATGACTTTTAATAGTGTTTACAATTTTCATTATAATAAGACATTGAATGGCAAGTGCCTTTACCAGTGATGAGTACTTAGTAGGCATTTAAAAAAAGTATTTTATATCATTACAATTGTTTTTATTATTATCCTAAGAGTATATTGGAAAGAAAAGCAAATAATATTGGCTTTCTGCTTGGAAAGGAAGAGGAAACTTGAAAGCTGGCCAAAAAACCAAACCCAACAAAAACAGAGCACATCCCTTAGTGCTCCGTTTTCCTGACCTTCATTAGAGGAAAGATGTCCTTTGGTTAAAAACAAAAGACATTGAAAGCATTGTCCTGTCTCAAAAAACACTACATGTAGCTTGGTGTATGGCAATACATGGCCGTACACACTAACTTTTTCATGTATTCAATATCTTTACCCCAGCAAGACTGTAAGCCCCTTAAAGCAGCAATTGGTCTAACACCATCCAATAGAATTATAATGGAAACCACACATGCGATTTTAAATTTACCAGTAGACACGTTTCTTAAAAATGAAGAGACAGGTGAATTTTTAATATCTAATAGACTCAAGATATCATTTCAACATGTAATCAATACAAAAATTAGAAATCAGATATTTTATATTATTTGCCCTAAGTTTTCGAAATCCAGTGTGTTTTTTATGCTTTCAGCCCATCTCAGTCTGAACTAGCTACATTTCAAGTGCTCAATAGCCACTGTGGCTAGTGGCTACCATCTTGGACTGTGCAAGTATAGACTCTAGAGCGTTAATTGAAAGTCCAGGAGTACCTCCCATGAGGAACTCATCAACATACAAGTGTGAGAGAGTTTATTTTCATCGTGGGCATTGATAATAGCAGATATACTCAATGGAATTCTTTCTACATTTATTGATCACTTCTTAAACAGCATAAATTAAGCATAACGTAAATCTTGGAGGAAAGCAGTGGTTATGAACATTCAAAAGGATAGGTCTCTTCAGATCCACCTAAGTAGGTCTAAAGACCTAAATTGGTCTATTTAGACCTAAATATAGATTATTTGTATTTGCCCTGAAATGCTCTGTATTGCTAGGATTTTTGCTTCATATCTCTGGGACTTAGAATTTTTATTTTCTATTTTCTCAGTCAATATCAGGCTCTTGCATATCTTTAACCTACTGTCATAATGCCAACTCCTTACTTTAACACAGAAACCCCACCACCCCCCCACAAACGTACATCTCTAGAGGAAACATCACTATATGTGTTAAATATGCACATCAAAGTAATAATTCTTAAAGTGAGGGACTGGAATATTCTCCCATGAACAAAAATGCTTTTATTAAACTCTTGCCCTCTCAGCTAACCTCAAAATACTGGCAGCTAGAAGGCACATATGGTTTTCTCAACTGAAAAATTATTGTATTGATGTATTCTATTGTTTGCTTATTTTGGTGCATCATATTTAAAAAATACTAAGGCTGTGGTCTGAAAATCCATGCAAAGCACCTATGCTACAAAAAAGTCACTTGACTGATAGTGATTTAATTATTTCTCAAAGTATTAGTATTTTGGATGCAAGGAAGACCTGGGGATATTTAGAAAGTGCGTTTTAGAAATAAAATACCACGGAGGTATTCAGTCCTCCTCTGAGAGTTTCAGCGGATCATTTGTGCAATCACGTTACTAACACCGTCACAGCCAGGACAATTCCAAGGAATGTTGTAGTTATGAATTGCACATCACTCTTGTGCCTTAACCTTGAGTCACTTTCTTTATTCTCATTTACCAATTAAAGTTCCATTTATGAGACTGAGATGCTGTGGCCTGGGTGTGTGTTTGTGTCCCCTTGGTCACTTGATCTGTAAAATGGAATAACAATGCCATCTTTACACAGTGGCTGGGAAGCCTACATAACCAAATGGCCTGAGAGCATTAGAAACTGCAAACATTGTACACAGGTCAGCAAACTCCAACCCACAGGGCAAATCTGAGCAGCCACCTGTTTTCCTAAAGAAAAGGTATTGGAACACAGCCAAACCCATTCATTAAAATTTTACCTATGGCTGCTTTAGGACCACCAGGGCAGAATTAAGTAGCTGTAACAGAGACCTGGTGTCTGAAATATTTGCCATCTGGCCCTTTGTGGGAAAAGATTGCTAACCCCTGCTTTATATAAAGGTGAGGTATTATTGTAATTATGAATATTGTTTTCATGACCACTTGAGAACAATGGAGAGACACCATGATGTAGTGGCCCAAGCATGAGTTTTATTGCCAATAGTCTTAGGTCACATTGCCCTCTCTACCACTTTGGGAGATAGATGACTTCAGATATGCCCTTTAACCTCTCTGAACCTGTTTCTAAATGAGGATAAGCACACTCATCAACTGGTTTGACATGCGGATGAAGTAAGGCTACATTTTTAAGGCAGCTGGTACATAATAGCAGCTTCTGCCATTGTTAATATCTCTCGGGCTTTGAATTCAAGGGCCACTGTTAGCATTTCTTTTTTATTTCTCCTCTTGCTTCGCCTGCAAGTGCCTCACTCTGATCGCAATATAGATCATTACTTTGTGTCTGTTGATTTGGCAATTGATTCTCCTAATAGTAATTGACCAAGCCACATATGTTTGGCTAGCAGTGGATTAAAAGCACTGGCTTCTTTGTAGAACTTGTCTGAACCTTTAGCAGCCTGAGGCACACTGTGAATATCTAATAATGGCACAGAAAATACTCTGTCTCTAACCTATTTGACTTTGGAATAGTTTTCATTGAAAACCTGGTAGCATCTCAAGGATCTAGTAGTATTCCTGTGCCACAGAACTAGTGCTGGAAATGCAAGTCTAGTGCAAATGTTTTAATTGAGTGAATTCTTGAGAATTCTATCCTCACGCTCATGAGTAGAAGACCTAAAACTAGAACACAGATCTCTCCATTTCTAGTTTGATTTTATAATTGATCTACTGTTGATCCACTCAGGCAGTAATGTGGTTAAAACCCAGCTCTAGAATTGGAATTACTGAGTTTAAAGCCCAGGTGCACAATTTACTACCTGCAAAACTTTGAGCAAGACAAGTGCTGTCTCTGTGTCTGTTTCTTCAGCTGTAAAGTCAGAATGCTGGCGCCGCCGACCCTGGGCTTGATGTTAGAAGCAAGTGCTTCAGTGTGTGCACGTAACCCAAGGCTTAGCATACAGTATATGCTTAATTGATATCACCTGGATTTATCTCTGATTTATGAAAAACCATTGATTTAGTATCTAGTATTTATGAGTCATACAAAAACAATACTTTATACTTTTAACATTCCTCAAAGTGTGTTTAAAGGCCCCTTGTCTACCTGAGTGGCTGTATATCCTCTATTCCATTCCTTATTTACGTTTTTGTCTTAGTTAACTCTTTACATAGATTCAACTGCTGATGGTCTGAAACACTGACTGCTGTCCCTCAGCCCTAAGGTTTTTCATATGCTTTTCTTTGCTTGACGTGTGCTTCATCTGTCACCTGCCTGAGAAGCCCCTATTCACCCTTCAACACCTCCTCCATGAAGCCCTCCCTGGCTGCCCCGATTCATGGGCTCTTTTACCCGTTGTCCTGAGCTTCTCTTGCAGCTCACAAAAGTGATAGCTTTTTTGTTTTCTCCCACAGCCTGCGTACTGCAGGGCACAAATGCAGAGCAAATATTCTCTTTGCTTCTCATGATGCTTTGAGATTCCATTCCTCCTCTCTGTCAAAAAACCCATCAGAGCACCACCAAAATACACGTCATCAGATTATATCATCCCCACCTCTCTTTGTAGAAATTGTCAATAACAATCCAGTCATTCTTTTTCATTCATTAAATAATTTGGCACTTGGTCACTATCTTTCTCTCCATCACTCCTCCTGATCATTATTTTTGTTGATTTCAGTACAGCTGAAGATGTTCAACCACCTGAGCCTTGGAATTACATGTCAAGCCTCACTTTTACCTCTTTCTCACTTTCTTCTCCCTTTTGAATCTGCTTCAGTGACGATTTTGTCCCCACGACTACAATGGCACAGCAGTCGTCAGTGACCAGCAGCCCCCAAGCTAGTAAAGCCAATAGTTCAAACTCAGTCCTCATTTTACAATCTCAGGACACAATTGACCACTCATCTTTCAAAGTGACACAACTGACCACTCATTCTTCTTGAAACATGTTCTTACTTGGTGCTTGGTGAACCACAGTCTCTTGATTTTCTCCCATTATCTAAGAAGGCAGTCTGCTCTCTTCAGACTCCCTTGCTGTCTGCTCCTCTTCCACCACCTGTAAATATTGTTATATTCTAGAATTGGCCCTTGGGCCTTGGCCCTTTTCTAACCACACACTCTTCTTAAGTAAGCAGTCCCGTAATTTTAAATAGCATATATATGCCCATACTCCCATATTTATACCTTCAGTCTTGACTGCTCCCCAAGTTCCAGACTGGTATACCCAACTACCTACCTAACAGCCCATTGATCAGATCAACAACCCTGAGTACTTTTTCTTAACTCCCTTTTTCAATCAATTAGCAAATCTCTCCAGTTACTTCCAACCTACATTGTGAACTTGACCACTTCTCAACATGCCACCACTTTACCCCATCAGCTAAAGCTCTCGTTGAACACTGCAACGTCCTCCGTCCCTGCTCCCCTCCTGTTTATATTTTCTTTTTTTATTAATTTTAATCGCTTTTTACTTTTTAAAATTGAAGTAGAGTTGACTTACAATGTTGTGTAAAAGCAACTAAATGTCCATCGACAGATGAATGGATAAAGAAGATGTGGTGCATATACAAATGGGATGTTATTCAGCCACAAAAAAATGGAATAATGCCATTTGCAGCAGCATGGATGGACCTAGAGGTTATCATACTTAGGCAAGTAAGTCAGACAGAGAAAGACAAATATCATATGATATCACCTACATGTGGAATCTAAAGTATGATATAAATGAATTTATCTATAAAACAGAAACACACTCACAGACATAGAAAACAATCTTATGGTTACCAAAGGGGAAAGGGGCAGGGAGGATAAATTAGAAGTTTGAGATCAACCAATATACACTACCATATATAAAATAGATAAACAACAAGGACCTACTGTATAGCACAGGGAACTCTATTCAATATCTTGGAATAACATATAATGGAAAAGAATCTGAAAAAGAATATATATCTGAATCACTTTGCTGTACACCAGAAATTGACACAACATTGCAAATCAACTATACTCTTTATTTTCATTTTGATGCATAAATTGGATCATGTCACTCCCCCACTCAAAACCCTAATAAACAACACTCAATCACACTCTAAACAAAATTTAAGCTATGTTAATATGCACAAGGTCCTATATGGACAGGACCCTGCCAGTATCTCCAACTTCATTTTACACCACATAACGCACTCAATCTGTTATGATTACTGGATTTACTGCTGTTCCCATAATTCACAAATACATTCCTGCCTCAGGACCTTATCACTCCCTGTTCTCTCTGTCTGCCTTTATTATTTACAAGTCCCTGATTCTCAAAAATTTCTTCCTCGAAGGAGACATCCTTCCATAAGACAAGCAAACTGGTCCCCACCTCCCATTAGTCTCTATCCCTCTTCTCTCCTTTATTTTTCTTCATAGCATTTATCTCCAAGTACAATTACATTATTTATCCACTTGATTATTTATTGCCTATTCACTGTCCTAACATAAATAAGTCCTATGAAACACAGAGACTGTATCATTTGAACTATGTTAACATTAACAACTAGATTAGCTCATAGCGGGTGCTCAATAAATATTTGTTAAGAAAATAATAAGAACCAACTGTGTGCCAGCGGATTGATAGCACTTAGAGCATCTTATTGGGTGTGATCATTCTAATGATTGGTTCCTCATTTTACTGAGAGCATGGGGGTTAGGAGTTATTTATCTCCAGTGCCTTCAGCAGTTTATGGTGTGAATTGGATAATCAGTAAATATTTAATAGATGAAATTACATTTACTGATCATTATGTTTTATATCATTTGAGTCTTAGTAATGAGAGGTTCAGGGAATTTATTATTTCCACTTTGCAACAGAAGACAAATACCAAGAAAAGAGACGTAAAACATGTAACCGTATATAGAAGAGAGGGAAAGGGAGAGAATAGGAAATGCCAGATGATGCTGGAGATATAGGTTGCAGCCAGATGGGAAAGCACTTGGAATAACATGCTTGAAAATTTGGACTTTATCCTGTAATATATTGCAAAACAGTTGCACAAGTCAGCAGTATAACAATCACATTCGGTTTCTTATACTATGTAACAGTTCTGAGCCTGAACCCTCCATTTATAACATCTAAACAATCCATTCAACTGAACAATTGGCAAATTTCTCATCATTTCTATGCTGTGTGGCTGGCCAAGTATTTCCCTCATTTAATTAACATGAAACTCTTAGGAGTTTCCATCTGTACAAGGTCTAAAAAATTAAATCATCCCAGAATATCCTCTTTTATAAACATCTAACTTATCATTTACTTATTTATCCATTTATCCATCCCAACATCCATTTATCCGATTATTCATATTTACTGAGCACCTATCATATACCAGGAATTGTGCTAGAAGTTGTGTGAAGTTTCAAAAATAACTTTATACCTAATAATGTATGTTAATAAATAGGTGAATATTTCAGAGAGTTAGATATCTTTATTCAATAATCATAGCCGTCGCTCATATGGCATTTTACAATTTATAAAGATTTTTAAATACAATTGACTCATTCATTATATGAAATTTATGGAATGCTTACTATGAGTTAAGCACTAGGTGTATAAAGATACGTAAAACCCTCCTGCCTTCTAGGAGCAAGCTGATCTGTGTCAGCGTGGTGGGGAGAATAGGACCAGGAAAGGACAGATAATAGGATTCAACATTCATAACAGCCTTAGGTGGGAGTAACCTTCACCATCACCCACACCTTACAAGAGGAGGAAACTGTGAGTCTGGTTTAGCAGGAAGCCAAAGATGACTCTTTATAGATGGTATCGCCAGTTGAATACGATTTATCAGCTTCCAAATCTTAGTCCTTTTCTCCTTCCTTTCCCTTTCCTTTCCAAATAATTCAATCCTAAAGCCATGAGGAGGAGCAGATGAGCAGTGACATCTAGACCCAGTTGGGGAGAGCCACGATGGCCCAGAATAGACCTTTGGAGCCATGACTTGTCTCTGCCGAGGCTTCATGGAACAAAGAACAAATGAAGGCTGGAGGTGATCCAATAGCTGAAGGCTGGAATCAGCTGAAGAGTTACTCACCTCTAAAGGACATTATTGAGACATTGGAAGTGAATGCTTGCTGTCAACTGGTGTCTCACCTGTGGCTTTCGGACAGAACACCTATGCATGGCCACTTGGTGTGGTCTCTCTGCTTCTCCAGGAAGTTCCAAGAGTGAGGATCCCAAGAGTGAGGATCCCAAGAGTGAGGATCCAAAGCAGGCCAGCAGGAAACTACATTGCTTTTTGTAACCTGACTTTGGAAGACACATTGTATCAGTCCCTTCATAGTCACAGGCCCACTCATATCAAGGAAAGAGAACACAGATCCTGCCCCTCAGGAGGACTAGAGTTAACAGCACATTGTAAGAACAGCCAGGCAGAGAAAGACAAATATCACATGATACCACTTAAATCTAGAATCTGAAAAAAAAAATGATACAAGTGAATTTATTTACAAAAAAATAGACCCACAGACATAGTAAACAAACTTATAGGTACCAAAAGGGAAAGGTGCAGGGGGGCGGAGGTATAAATTAGGAGTTTGGGATTAGCAGATACAAACTACGATACAGAAAATAGATAAACAACGAGGACCTACCATATAGCACAGGGAATTATATTTCATATTTTGTAATAACCTATAAAAGGAAAGAAACTGAAAAAGAATATATATCTGAATCACTTTCTGTACACCTGAAACAAACACAACATTATAAATCAACTATACTTCAATTAAAAACAAACAAACAAAACACATGGTGTTGGAAGTTAAAAAAAAAAAAAACAAAAAGGACAGCATGTAAGGTGGAAGATCTCTGTGGAACTAGCTTGTAGAACTCAAGCTGTCACAGATGCAGTGAGAAGAAAACATCAGCTCTGAGATACTCCTGCTAAAGATGGGCTATGTGAAACAAACATGAGGTAAAATTAGGCAAAGCCAAATTGAGGCAGATTGTAAAAATAACTGGCCTGCAGTCTTCAAAAGTGTCAAGAGCACGAACTTTCAGGAAAAAATGAATTATTCCATGGGTAACATATGATTCTGAAATATATTTTTTCACCATAAAGGACATTATTGGGACATTTGGAAAATTGTAATGGAATTTGAAGATTAGATGGTAATTTTGTGTCAAGTTTACTTTCCTGAATTTGATGACATTATGGTTATGTAGAAGAATATTCTTATCGAGGGGAAATAAATACTACAGTATTAAAAGGGAATAGTTCCTCGGGTCAATAGTATTTCCTCAAAGGTCTTTGTTCCACATTTATAATTCTTCTGCAAGTTCAAGATTCTTTTTACTAAAAAGTTCATTCTCCTTTTTTTGATTAACCAAAACAACAGCTGGATGCTCAAGGCCATTTCCACCAAAGCCATCAAGGAATTGATTCCATTGTTCCTCAAACTAGGTGGAAATATACACCAAACCTCCACTTCCCTTTGAATATACAAAGATGAAGGAGAAGGGAAAAATTAAAGTCTTAATGTGCATGTTTTCTATCATATTTCTTGTTTTGTTTTTTAGGAGGTTTTTGTGTGTCTTTTGACTTAGACAACAACTAGTGACTGTCTCGTGCTCCTATAAGAAAGAACAAAACCTGATTCCTAAATAATTCACTCTTTGTATTGACTAAGATCACAGCAGGTAGTTTAGAAGAATCGATCCATAATGTGTGATAATAAGGTTTTGCTGAAGGATACATGTCGAGTCAGGAAATTTCAGCAACCTCTCTATCTGTGTGATTCTCTATTTAGAAGTTCTGCTATTCAAGTCAAGATTATGTTTAGATTTTTCCAGCTCAAGAAAATTATTACTATGGATAAATCTGGTTCTTAATTATTCATTAAATTATTCTTATAATGCCACAAAATCTACTAATCTTTAAAAAAGAAAAATACCATAAAGAATCAAAAACAGTTTAAAAAATAAACTGATTTTTTTTCTATGCTACAAAAAAGAGGACTTTATTTCTCCAATAGCCGAATAATTCTGCATTTAATGTTCTTTTTTTTAAGAACTTTTATTGAGATACAGTTAACAGACAATAAACAGCATATATTTAGAGTGTACAATTTGGTATCCCAATCTCCTAATTCATTCTCCCCCAACCCTCCCCACTTTCCCCACTTGGTGTCCACGTTTGTTCTCCACATCTGTGTCTCTATTTCTGCCTTGTAAACCGGTTGATTGGTACCATTTTTCTATAGTCCACATATATGTGTTAATATACAATATCTGTTTTTCTCTTTCTGACTCATTTCACTCTGTATGACAGTCTCTAGGTCCATCCATGTCTCTACAAATGTCCCAGTTTATCTACTAACTTTGGGTTTTGTTTGCTCTTCTTTCTCTAGTTTCTTTAGGTGTAAGGTTAGATTGTTTATTTGGGATTTTCCTTGTTTCTTGAGGTAGGATTGTATTGCTGTAAACTTCCCTCTTAGAACTGCCCTTGCTAACAGTGATTTTTTTAACATTTCTATTGTAACACAGTAAGTTTTCAATTCCTGTCTGCATTAAACATTTTAGAATATCACAGCACTTCTTACTTTTAGTTTTTCAGCTTAATGTTGTATCACAAACTATTATCCATATTGTATACAGTTGCCATAATTGTCATTTTTAGTAATAACTCATCTCTCCTCTGCAGACTGGTTTGCCCAGACTTCTCTCCCAACACAAATCTTACTCCTAATTCAAACCTTTCCTTCCCAAATTACCTCCAACTTCCCTAAAGCTCTCTCTCCTTCCTCTAAATATCTCTCCCAGTCGACACTTGTCAGATATTACTAATGCTGGGAGATCTTTTCTCTCCATCTAGAGCTCTGCTGTCTAATCAGTTTCCCCAGACTGGAGAAACTGGAGGAGCCAGTTAGTTCCTCCTCACTTCATGTGGCTGTATACATTTAAAATTAAATTTAAATTAAAGTAAAAAGATTATTCCTCATTTATAGTCACCAGATTTCCACTGCTTAATAGAATGTGTGACTAGTGCCTATCATCTTAGACAGTGTAGGTTAAGAATAGCTCCATCATCACAGCAGTTTCTAACAGACAGAGCGGCTCTAGACTGTGAGCACCTCAAAGACACATCTTATAAGATGTCAGTCCTGCAAGTCCAGGTGCAGGCAAAGGTATATGGAAAGGACATTCTCATTCAAAGGGTAAATGGGTAAAAAAACTTTTGAGAATCATCTGGTAATATATAGTAAATTTGAAAATATATGAACTTCACAAATCCCATTTTTCCACTTCTATGTATATACTCTAGGAAGAAACTCATGCTCATATGTGTAAAATGACATGTGCCAAAACTTTGCTGCTGCTTTGCTTATAAAAGCAATAAGAATAAAATCTGAATGCCCATCAGTGGAGATAAGGGAATAAAATAAAGACTATTCATGGGAGAGAAAATGATACAAAACTTAAAATATATAAAAGAATCATTCTTTGTATCAGCCTAGAAGATAAAAAAATAGTATATATAATAATGGGTAAAAAAATAAAATTCATGCAATGATATGCCACATTATAAACATTAAAACATAGGCAAACAATACTATATATTAGGTACATGTACATACAATGTTGTGACAATATAAAGACATGCATGGGGAGAACATGCAGTAAACTCATAACCTGCTGCTCCTGGTCAAGGTGATGGTGAGAGGAATGAAACCGGGAAAAAGAACTAAGGGATGTAAATGGTATTTGTTAATTATCAGCATTATTTATACTAAACATTATTAAATATAAAGTGACTACTGAGTCATGGGTATGAGATGTACAATGTGGCGAATATAATCAACCATTATGTAATATTTTCTGTATGGTGACAGATGGTAACTGGATTTATGGTGATTATTTTGAAATGCGGAGAAATATTGAATCACTATGTCATAGAACAGGAGCTAACATAGTATTGTAGGTCAATTATACTTCAAAAAAAAACAAAACCTCATAGGAAAGGAGAGCAGATTTGTGATGATCAGAGGCAGGGGTAGGGGGAGGTGGATTTGGATGAAGGCAGTCAAAATTCCAGTCATAAGGTAAATCAGTACTAGGTATTTATGTATGTAATGTATGACATGATAAATACAATTAACACTGATGTATGTTATATATGAAAGAGACTAAATCCTGAGTACTCATTACAAGGAAAAAATATCTATCTTTTTTCTGCTTCTTTAATTCTGTATCTATATGAGATAATGGATGTTCACTAAACTTATTTTGGTCATCATTTCGTGATGAATATAAGTCAAATCATTATGCAGTACACCTTAAATGTATACATGTGTTGTATATCAGTTATAACTCTATAAAACTCAAAGAGAAAAATAATGTGACATAAAATAAAATAAATGAAAAATGCTATTATTTGTTAATTATGGATGGTGAGCAGTTAGATATCCTTTCATGATAAAAATATTCAACAAATTAGAAATACAAGGGAATTTACTCAACTTGCTAAATGCTGTCTAAGGAAAACCCACAGCTAACATTATATTTAATGATGAGAGACTGCATGTTTTTCCCTTAAGATCAGACACAAGAGAAAAATAAATATGTCTGCTTTCATCAACTCTGTCCAACATCATAGTAGAGGTTATAACCAGGGTAATTAGTCAAAAATATGAAAAGTATGACACCCAAACTGAAAACCTAAAACTATCTTGGTTTACAGATGACATAATCTTGCCTATGGGAAATCCTACAAAATTTCTAAAAACACAATTAGAACTAGTAAATGAGATCAGAAAAGCTGCAGGATACAAGAACAGTATACATAAGTTAATTATATTTCTACACATTAACAACAATTATTCCAAAAATAAAATTAAGAAAACTACTCAATTCACAATAGCATCAAAATGAATAAAACCCTTAGGTACCAGATTTAACATTAGCTGCAAGACTTAGGTACTGACAACTACAAAAAATCATTGAAAGAAATTGAAGAATATTTAAATCAATGGAAGAACATCCATTGTCATGGAATGGAAGACTTAATATTGTTAATAAGGTAACACTCCCAAATTGGTCTACATATTCAATACAATTCCTATCAAAATCCCAGCTGCCTTTTTTTTTTCCTGCCAGAAATTGACATGTCCATCATGAAATTCATATGAAATTGCAAGATGATAAGAATAGGGAAAGCAAACTTCCCCACTCACTCCTTAGTGGAAAATAACTTATTGAGGTTCTACTACTTGTACCATCTGTTCTGACACTAGGACACTTCTACCTTTGCCATTTGGTCCTTCTTAAGTGATCCCATGAATGCTTTCTTCTCCTTCAGAGTTTGGAATTGGCCATGGCCAAATTTGGAAGTGGTATCTATAAACTTGAGGTGAGTCTTCTCCAGGGCCCACTGTTTGGTCCTCACCAGCAAGGACTAGCGCAGGGTGACCACTTGCTTCTAGGCTCCCATCACGCAGCCTTTGAGCAAGACGAAGCCATTGGTCACTTCATTGTAGTGGACAAAAGCCACCCTGGGAAGGAGCAAAGCCATTGGGTCAGCACAGATCAAGCACCAGGCTGAAGACAGGTCTGATAACACACAAGCCACCCCTACCCCGCCCCACCCAGCTTCTGGTGGTCCCAGCCACCTGACCAGAGCTGTTCTCAGAAGGAAGACAGCAAGGAATACTTCTGTAGTCTGACTCTGGCACTATGCCCTACATAGGGCATATGCTCTACGTGTAAGTTTAGGGTGTAGGCTCATTCCAGAGCCTCATCACAGAAAGGGAAAGCAAACTTAAAAATAAAGTTGGAGAATTAACAATTTCTGATTTAAACACTTAATGCAAAGCTAAAGTAATCTAGACAGTGAAGTATAGGCTTAAGATAAACACATAGGTTAATGGAATGAAATTGAGAATCCAGAAATAAATCTTTACCTTTATACTCAATTGATTTTCAACAAAAGCACAGAAAAATTTAATAGAGAAAGAACAGTCTTTTCCACAGATGGTTCTAGGACACATACAAAAGTATAAAGTTAGACTCCTACCTCACAACATACACAAAAATTAATGCAAAATTTAGTATAACCCTAAACGAAAGAGCAACAACCATAAAATTATTAAAATAAAAGTGTGACTCCTCATGACTTTGCTCAGCTATTTTTTTAGATACTATACCAAAAGCAAGAGCAGTAAATGAAAAAAAATAAATTGTGTATCATCAAAATTAAAAACTCTTGTGATGCAAACAATACCATCAAGAAGTGAAAAAACACCCCACAGAATGGGAGAAAATATTTACAAACCGTGTCTGATAAGGAACTTTTAAGTAGAATATATAAATAAAATTCCTACAGCTTAATAACAAAAAGATGAGGAAAGAATTTAGAAAGGAGAATGAATGTGAATAGTTATTTTTCCAAAGAACATATCAGATATCCAATAACTACATGAAAATATTATGTAAATTATGTTATATAAAAATGAATAAATAGAAACCTCAGTTAAAATAGAGTCAAGAGGCCAGAAAGGGGAGCTTTCATGTACTGTTTACAGTGACAGCACAGCCTGACAGGAATAAGAAAGATTTCCTTCTCTTGCCTGTCAAGAGCTCAGACAATGAGAGACTGTCACAACTCAGCGAATGAAAAGCCACTACACTTCAAATTTTCAGTTCCTCCAATGGATTGGAGGACTATAGCCCTCCCAACTTCCCTTTTTCCTCTTTTTTTTTTTTTAAGTTTTTAATTTTTTAGCCATGCCATGAGGCATGAGAGATCTTAGTTCCCTGACCAGGGATCAAACCCATGCCCCCTGCAGTGGAATCACAGAGTGATTAACCACTGGACCACCAGGCAAGTCTCCCTTCTTCTCTCTTTTAATGAGTTTTCCTCTTCTTGTTGCAGAGGACTTGCAAGTGGCTCACCATTGTTATAAGTCCTACATGGCAATTCTTTGCTGATCCTGAATAAGCCCATTTTTGCTTGAGAATTAATTGGCAATCTTTTTGTTCTAGCTCAACAGTTACTGAAGATGCAAATCAAAACAGTAGATACCACTTCACACCGACTGGCTAACTATAGTCAAAAAGACGTGTTAACAAGCATTGGTGAGGATGTGGAGGGACTGGAACCCTCATGCATTGTTGCAGGGGATGTAAAATGGTGCAGCCACTTTGAAAAACATTTGGCAGTTCCTCAAAATATTAAACATAGTTACCATATGACCCAGGAATTCCCTCCTGGGTATAGACCCAAGAGAAGAAAACAATGTCTACATAAAAGCTTGCACACAACTGTTCATAGTAACATTACTCATAATAGTCAAAAAGTAGAAACAACCCAAATGTCCATCAACTGATGAATGGGTAAATAAAATGTGGTCTATTCTTTTAGTGAAATATAGGCAATACCAGGAAATAAGGCACTAGTTCATGCTATAACACAGATGAACCTTGAAAAAAAAGTATGCTAAGTGAAAGCAGTCACAAAATACCACATATTGGAATATTCCATTTTTACAAAATGCCCAAATCTATAAAGACAGAAAGTAGATGAATGGTTGCCTAGGGCTGAGGAGGAGGAAATGGGAAATGACTATTAATGGGTGTGGAATGTATTTTAGAAGGGACAAAAACATCCCCAAATCAGACTGTGGTAAAGGTTGCAGAGTGCTGTTAATATACTAACACATGTTGAATGATATGCTTTAAACAGGTGAATTGTATAATACGTAAATTATATTTCAATACAACTGTTCTTAAAAAGTTGTAGTGAGTGGCTGAAATGGATCATAGATCTTAATGAAAAATGACAGATTAGCAATCCACTCTCATTAACAATAGATTAGTACAGTTCAGTCATTAAGAATAAATTAACCAAATGCAGCAGTTTGGCAAACGTCCAACACCTTGCCATTCTTTCGTCCCTCAAGTTTGGTTTAACTCAAGTCCCACGTCCCCCATGAAGTCTTCAGTGGCTTGACCCTGCAGAGAGAATGTTTCTTCCCCTGTTGCCTAAGACTCATCTTTTAGAGACTCAAAGCACTGTACTCTATGTTGATCTGTCTCCCTCCCCACTAGGGGGGACTCAGACCTTCCATGTGCAATTCTGGCTCACTTGTATCCACCAAGAACACAGCTTCTCAGTAAATGGCTGTGCAAAAACAGGCCACTAGTGGTAGGAAATGTGTGTCCAATCAGCTACAACTAAGCAGAAGACAGGCTTTGCTTCATGTACACAATGTTAAGTAAAATAAACTGCAGGCTGATATTGAAATCATTTCCACATAAAATCCATATTCCTAGACTCTTGAAAATTTGCAGATAATCGGGCCTCTGTTTCTACATGTTAACACTCAACTGAGTGTTCATGTTATCACCACACTCTTATGACCCCCATCTATCCTGTCTACACACCTGGCCATTTAAATGTATTTATATTTCCTGCCTGGCCCATGTACGCATTTAATGAGATGATTTCTGTGTTAATTTGTCAGGTTTTATTCAGCTTCCAGTGGAGAAGGAATTC
Source organism: Hippopotamus amphibius kiboko (assembly GCF_030028045.1). Classification (NCBI taxonomy): domain Eukaryota; kingdom Metazoa; phylum Chordata; class Mammalia; order Artiodactyla; family Hippopotamidae; genus Hippopotamus; species Hippopotamus amphibius. The sequence continues at coordinate 93,985,090 of NC_080198.1, read as the reverse complement.
TGTTTTATTTTACTGAAATGACCTCAGAACTAAGACTGGCATTAGAATGGCCCCAGAGTTCCCTGATGACCTGTGATTGGAATAAGCAGGTGACACATTAGAACATGCATGCCTTCTGTTATGCATGCCAATATCCCGGCAGTAAGGTGTACCTTCCAGCTGTGGTTACCAAATAATCTAGTAAATAATTTGCCTTATTTTTTTCACCTTAGTAAAATTCCTGTAAAGTGTTTTTGTTTTGGTATTTGGTTTCTGTTGGTGTGTTTGTTTTAATGCTCTGTGGGTTCTGCTGGGAATTTCTCCCAGGAAGTGGGCTGCCTCTAAGACCATTTTCCAATCAGGAGTTCCTGTTCTTCAAGCTGACTCACTCTCTTTCTGCAACTGCACCTGTGATTCAACCACCTTGAATGAAGAAAGATAAGAAAATTGATCTCCTTAAGTCGGTCTCCCAAGGCAATAGAAATAAAAACAAAGATAAACAAATGGGACCTAATCAAACATACAAGCTTTTGCACAGCAAAAGAAACCATAAACAAAGTGAAAAGACAACCTACAGAATGGAAGAAGATACTTGCAAATGAAGTGACTGACAAAGGCCTACTTTTCAAAATATACAAACAGCTCATACAGCTCAACAGCAAAAATTCAAACAACCCAATCGAAACATGGGCAGAAAACCTAAACAGACATTTCTCCAAAGAAGAATTACAGATGGTCAATAGGCATATGAAAAGATGTTCAACATTGCTAATTATTAGAGAAATGCAAATCAAAACTACAGGGAGGTACCACTTCACATCAGTCAGAATGGCCATCATTAAAAAGTCCACAAATAACAAATGCTGGAGAGGGTATGGAGAAAAGGGAACCCTTCTACACTGTTGGTGGGATGCAGCCACTGTAGAAAATAGTATGGAGGTTCCACAGAAAACTAAAAATAGAGTTGCCATGTGATCCAGCAATCTCACTCTTGGGCACATATCCAGACAATACTATAATTCAAAAAGATACACATACCCTATGTTCATAGCAGCACTATTCACAATAGCCAAGACATGGAAGCAACCTAAATGTCCATCAACAGAGGAATGGATAAAGAAGATGTGGTACATATATACAGTGGAATACCACATAACTACAAAAAAGAATGAAATAATGTCATTTGCAACAACATGGATGCAACTAGAGATTAGTTGCATACAAAGTGAAGTAAGTCAGAAAGAGAAAGACAAATAACATATGATATCACCTATATGTGGAATCTAAAACATTACAGAAATGAACCTATCTATGAAACAGAAATAGAGTCATGGACATAGAGAACAGACAGGTGGTTGCCAAAGGGGAGGGGTCGGGGGAGGGATGGAATGGGAGGTTGAGGTTAGCAGATGCAAGATTTTATATATAGAATGGATAACAACATGGTCCTACTGTATAGCACAGAGGACTGTATTCAATATCCTATGATAAACCATAATGGAAAATAATGTATAAAAAAGAATATGTGTGTGTGTATATAAATATACATGTATGTATATATGTACGTATAAGTAAATCACTTTGCTGTAGATCATTAATTAACACAACGTATAAATTAAACTCAAAAAAATAAAAATTCATCCCATTCAGTCTTATGGCCTCAAGTACCATGTGAAACATTTGGTGACTTCTATCACTGATGACTACTAAGTATGCATTTTCCACCTGGACCTCCTCCCCAGACTTTGATCCATTGGACATCTTGAACTTGAGCTCTTGACATCCCGTCAAGCCAACTCCTCCTGTAATATTTCCCATCTCACTAATAGCAACTCCATTCTTCCACTGCTCAGGCAAAACCTTTGGAGTCACCCTTGATCCTCTCTTGTTCTCACTCCCCAGATTTTGTTGATCAGCAAATCCTATTGGCTTTACCTTCAAAATATATCCAAATCTGATCATGTCTCCCACTTCCACTCCCACCTCCTGGCCCAAGTCAGCCTTATCTCTTCACTGAAACATCGAAAAAGCCTCCACGCTGGTCTTTCTGCTTTTGTCCCTGCCACTGCTCCCCAAGGCCCTTTCAGTGTATCCTCAAAACAGCAACCTGAGTGATTCTCAGGCTATATGAAATATGTCACATCTCACTCCTCGTGTGCAAGCTTCCCTGCTTCCCTCAAGCTACAAGCCCACAACCTTAAAGTGGCCTTGGAGATCCCAGAGGACCCAAACTTCTGTCCCCTTTCTGGTCTCTTCCCTTGTTATATTATACCCTCCACTCTAGCCACTGGCCTCCTTGCATTCCATGAAAACCATGGAATGTTCTTTCTTCAGATATCTGCATGGCTGGCAGCTTCTCTTCTTTCACCTCTTTCTTCAGATTTCACTTTCTCTGCAAGGCCTCTACGGACACCCTCTTTAAAATTGTTCTCCTAGTACTTCTGATTCTCCTTACCTAATTTATTTTTGGCTTAGCAGTCATCACTTTACTGTCTCTATATTTTGTAACATGTATGCACACACACCACACATACATATGTATCAAATGTATATATATATGCACACACACAGTTTTATTCTATTTAGGAAATTATATATAAACATTTGTATTTTAACATATATTTAATAAATTACACATGAATGCATTTTATATATTTTACTTTTTCATATTTTTTACCTTACATTTTACTTATTCCCCATGTTCATTGTCTGTTCCACCCTTCCAAAATATATAAGCACCATGGGGGCAGAAATGCATGTTGGTTGTGTTTCCTGCTGAATTCCCAAAACTGAGAACAGGAGCTGGCATCTGAGAAGGTGCTCAAGGAATCGACTAGTAGCTCTGTACAAACCCCACTGACCAGACCTCAGCCACATGCGCCCCAATCAAACTGCAGGGGACTCTGGGAAACACAGAGGGGCAGAGAGAGAGGCACTGGACTCCAGCCACCTCTGCTATGTCCAGGGTATAAGCACACGCAGTACTGGTGCAGCTCCTCTCTCTAACCTCTGGACCCATACTGCCCAGCACATGTGCAATGCTGGGGTGCAATGCCCTTGTTTGGATTCCGGTTCATTGCTTTCAGTAGCACTTTTCTACCTTCTGTTTTCCCTTCTCTAGGAAGTTCTCTAAGGCTAGGCCTGCATTCAGCAGTTTTGTTCCTCATTCTAGCAACCCTCCAGCCAGAGAGGCAGCGCTGGTAACCAAAGCCAGAGCAGACAGCCTTTCCTTCCTCCTTTGTGTGGGAAAGTACCATTTGCTTCTTTAAATAAAGGCAAATTCATTTCTTATTAGGAATATGGCAGCTCCCCAAGTGCTCCTGCCAAAGAGCCCTCTTCGTGATGCTCTCTGTGCTCCTTCCCACCTCAGGATTCCCTCAAGCCCGAAACTACCTTTGTCAGCTTCCTGGCTTTAAAATAATAGACTTGCCTAAGGCACCCTGAACTTGAAATTCACCTGTGGGGCAGAGTATAGACATTAAGAGGCCAAGGCCACCAAAATTATAAAGCGTCCCATACAAAGTGATGAAAGGAGAAGGGAAAATTTTTGTATCCTCTGACCACATGTATTAGAATCCAGTAATTCCAAATTCCAAGAGAGCAGGGGGCCTCTTCCCTGTTGTCACCCAAAGAGCCTAGTGCAATGCCTGACACACAGTAGGAGCATAATATGTATTGGTTACATAATTGAAATGAACACTGATCTCTGCCTTTGGTTCTAGAAACACACAGTCATATTTATCTATGATTAAGCTCCACAGATAAATATTATCATTCTGTTCCGCAGATAAGAAAACAGGGATTCACAGAGGGAGGGTAATTGGCCCAAAGTTCCACAGACAGTGAGGGACAGAGCTGGGAATGCGAGCAGGTCTTTCTTACTCTGTCCACGACATCCCACTGCCTTGTAAGTCAGCGTGAGCTCATGGCTAATGCCCAGGAGATAGCTTTGCGCTACCGCAATCACTCAGTACGGGCCAAGCCCTAGGATGCCTTCACACGGGATAAGGAAAGAAAGGCCTGCAAATCTTCCTCCTGCCTTCTTAGAAAAAGAGAGGAAGGCACCCATGTGATTGCCTCCCACACCGCCATGTGAGCCTCACAGCCACAGCTCTGTATCTGCTCATTCACAGAGAGATTAATGACAATTGTTGAAATCACTGTAGCCAGTTTGCTTTAGCATTCACTGCACACCAACCATTATTTTTAGTCCTTTGTCTCAGTCTGTCTTTCATCTTAATCCTCTGTGAAGGGTGCTACTATCATCTCTAGTTTTTAGTTGCAGTTAAGTAACTTCCTCTAGGTCACACGGTGAGGTGTCCAGGCAGGAACTTCGATCAGATCTGTCTGACTCTAGAGGATGATGAGATGGTAACGTTGACGCTGGACACCATCTCACCATCTCACATCTCACATCTCACCATGTGACAGGGACACCATCTCACAGGGACATACCCATGTGCAAAGAAACAAACACAGAGACACTCGTGCAGAGATATTCCCAGCATCCAACCCTTGAGGGCTGTCTAGGCAGAGTTCTGAGGGTCCTGCAAGTTAGTGAAGAGGACTCACTGGTTCTAATTCCCTGTCTCACTTCCAGGAGAGTGACCGGCTTAGGGATACCCAGAGGTAGGGCAGGAAGGAAGAGCATCGTCTTATAAAGAAGGAGGTCCTACTTTGTGAGTTGGCTCCAAGCCACTCCTCAACTAACCCATAAAGTGCACAGCATCCTATAAAACCATTTCCTATTAATGCCCCCATTATCTCCCTCTTCCACTTATTTTATTGTTCTTCCAGTGAAGAGGAACTAAGATTTATTGGACATCTATCTTGTGTTTGAAGCTTTACATGTATGAACTCTTTGAAGAAAGTTTAGGAATACATATGATTATCCACATTTTAGAGATGGGGGAACTAATATTCTAAAGAACTAACTGGATAGGAATCACACAGCTACTTAGTGGCAGAGGATTGTGTGACTACAGAGCCTGTGATCTTCCTGTCACACTTTGTAAAAGTTGTTTGCTTTCTTACAAGCTAAGAATGAAATCTAGAAACAACAAATGCTGGAGAGGGTGTGGAGAAAAGGGAACCCTCCTGTACTGTTCATGAGAATGTAAATTGATACAGCCACTATGGAGAACAGTATGGAGGTTCCTTCAAAAACTAACAATAGAACTACCATATGACTGAGTAACCCCATTTTTGGGTATATATGCAGAGAAAACCATGATTCAAAAAATATGCTCATTGCAGCACTATTTACAATAGCCAGGACATGGAAGCAACTTAAATGCCCATCAACAGATGAATGAATAAAGAAGATGTGGCTTATGTATATAATGGAATATTACTCAGCCATAAAAAGGAACAAAATTGAGTTATTTGTAGTGAGGGGAAGGACCTGGAGTCTGTCATACAAGAGTGAAGTAAGTCAGAAAGAGAAAAACAAACAAAATATGCTAATGCATATACATGAAATCTAGGAAAATGGTACTGATGAACCTAGTGGCAGGGCAGGATTAAAGACACAGACATAGAGAATGGACTTGAGGACACAGTGTAGGGGTGGGGAGAAAGAGAAGCTGGGACAAAGTGAGAGAGTAGCATTGGCTTATATTCACAACCAAATGTAAGATAGATAGCTTGTGGCAAGCTGCAGCATAGCTAGCACAGGGAGATCAACTTGATGCTTTGTGACAACCTAGAAGAGTGGGATAGGGAGGGTGGGTGGGAGGCTCATCAGGGAGGGGATATGGAGATATATGTATAAACACTGCAAATTCCCTTTGTTGTACACCAGAAATGAATGCAACATTGTAAAGCAGTTATCCTCCGGTAAAGATCTGAAAAAGAAAGACCAAAATTGATTGAGTGTTCCTGTTTTACAGCATTATTCCAAGCTCTCGATCTGAAGAATGGCATCCCATCTTCACAAAACCTTCTGAGGTAGTTCCTATTATTTTACAAAGGGTGATGGTGAGGAATACATTGCTGAAGTAACTTAGCAAATATCATGCAGCTGGAAAGTTGCACAGCCAGAGTTCACACCCAGGTGGCTGACTCCAGCACCCAGGCTCTCATGCATCACCATGTGCTCCCTCCAGAATCCCGTGTGTGCAATATAACTGACAGTCGTCTACTGAACAAAGTAACTAGTTCAAAGCAACATTTGCCTCCTTTCTCCCTGGGCATCAAAGGAGCCATTTCTCTGGAGAAAAAACAATTATGTAATAAAAAAAGTATGTGTGTCCGTTACTGTTTCTGCATGCAAGACAGCCAAGTGAAATACAACTCTGAACAAAAGCTATGCTAAAACAATGGTCTCTTTGGAAAGAAAATAGAAGGCAGAATTGTTGTACAGTGTGAAAGATTTTTATTAGTTTTCACTAAGTCTTCCTTTGCCTGGATTATTTTGCTATGTATACATGAGTTTTTGGTTATAGCAAATCAGGAGTTATTCTAGAATAGTCTTTGTCGCCTAGGTAACCTGTCGACTGTATGTTTCGCTATTTGTTTATATGATGTACACATGAATGAATGATATACATATTCTTAAACTTATATTGATATTAAATTGAATTGTGAAGTTTCTGTTTTTACCCATTATGACATTTTATTATCCAGATTACCTAGGACCATCCTAGAAAATGTGTAAGAGAGAGATGCATCCAAGAACAGAATCCAAAGAGGGGTCAGCTCTGAGCTTGCCAAATAGAGGGGATGTTACCAGTAGATCTATTCAAATAAATCTTATCCAGAAGAGCCAAGCCAAAGTCAAGACAGAGAGAGACAAATGCAAACATAATGGAACAAATAAGAACAAAATAAGGACAAAATTTTACCCTAAAAAAAAGTAAAAATTTTAAAATATAAAACAAATCTCATTTTTTAAATTTAAACATTTTAACAAGAACAAAATTTGAATACCAAATGTTATAAGGACAAGGAGAAGCACCAAGGAGATAATCAGAGAAAAGACAGTAGGGCAGTCAAAAGAAGGATGGTTCAAAATAGGCTATTGAATACTGCAGTTCCTTTGAGAACCACAGACAGGGCTGAATTCAACCTGTGAAGCTGAGGTGTTCAAAAAGCACTGAGGGCACATGACGGGCTTGCACAGTGTGTCTTGGGTGAGAGACTGCCTGATGCTGGTGGAAATTCAGCTTATGCCACTTGGAGCAAAAGCCATCTTAGCAACTTCTCTTGGGAGTGACACAGCTTACAGTGATCCTGGAGGAAAGAGATGGGGTTAGAGGGTGGGGTGGGGAAAGAAGCAGGGAGAAGGAAGTAGAGAAAGATGGGTTTGATCAGACCCTGTCTTCCTGGTATATATAAACCTGACTCCTGACCACTGGAAGGACCAAATTCTTCAATGGCCTTGACCTCCTAAACAACCTAACAACCTCAGCTGTGCTGAGACAAGCTTTCTCCCACAGCAGAAAAAAATTACCTTTCCTACTCCTGCCATCCGAGAGGCTTTGCCGCGTGCTGCTAAACATCCTTCCCCTCTTGGCCTGACAAAGGAGAGGAACTTGCACACAAGGAGGACTTGTGATCATTGGTAGCTAAGAACTGGTAAACTTCTGTTAATCATGTCTCTGACCTGAACAAACCTCTTTACAACTTACAGTTCCTAACAAATCCACAAAATAGCCCCCAGGTGTCCCAGTGCGGACCATCTGCAGAACCTTGGCTCTGTCCTCCATCCACCCTCCTGATCCCTGTATTGTGCTCCTGCTGAAGAACCTGGGTCGGTCTTGAACTCTCTCAGATGCCTCCTCCCCACCCCCACTCCTCACAGCCTCTTGCGGCTAAAGTAGATGTTTTGTTTCCTGACTCATGCAGTCATTCCCCTTTGCTTGCGGCTGAAACTCTTGGCTTCATTTTAGTCATATGATTTTGTATGTTTTAAAAAAAAAAGTCTCTGGCCTGAACAAACCTCTTTACAAGTTACAATTCCTAAGTTAGTAAAAATACACTGGCCTCCCCAACTCAATGATTGAGTCAATGGCCATGATAATAAGAAATATCATTAGTTTAGAAAAAATTGCTTACATTACTGACATAAGAGAGCTGAGTAGTTACAAGCACTGACCCTGGCAGAAAATGACCCGGTGATAAACTCCCATTCAGCCATGCACATGCTATGTGACCCTGGACAATAACTTTTCCTTTCTGAGCCCAAGATTCTACCTCCATATACCTAGGGAACAGTATCTGCATCAGAGACTTATGTTGAAGAGTAAAGTATATAAGATATATAGGCAAAGTACTTAGCAAGGTGTCTGACTAAGCCTTTAGTATAAGAGGTCTTCATATTATAAGACCAGTTTTGAAAATATTACCAAAGACACTTTGTTATTGTTGTCCTAGTTGACGATAATGATGATGTTTGAGGTTTATTTTTTTTTTTTTTTGGTTGTTGTTACATTCAGTCCATTACTGGAATAAAACTATACGCTAGGACAAGAAAAAAATGGTAAAATCATATACAGTGCTTACTATGATTCAAGAAGGGGTCACAGTCATGTTGCAGCCCAAAGACTCAGACCCATGCAAAAAAAAAAAAACATCAGCATCTTTCTCAAAAGTTGGAATTCATTTTAAATAACACTACATCTGAATATGAATATTTGTCTCATGAAGCTATAGAAAGTTAATTTACATATCACTCTATGTAAAGCATGATAACTCAAAAAACATATACAATACCAGCTACTTTTGTGTTGCTTTTCATTTTTAAAAGTGCCCAGTTTGTACAATATATGGTCACATAAATTATGGCCTCTTTTTACAAATAAGTTGTGTCATGTTGGAATATATTATGAAATAGTTAATGAAGCTGAAGTAAACTTTCAGCACTAAGGAAAGGCCACAATTCTATCTCAGCAACAAATTTGGTTCAGAGCTTCCTAGTGGCCAAGGTAAAAATAGGACATGATCAGGTATGTGATTCTCATTTCTAGAAAGGAAAGAAAATTGAGTAATAAAAGCAATTTTGTACATGGGAATTCCTGTAGGAGACAGAGGATAATTCAATGGATAATGAAAAAGGTGGCAGGTCTGAAGCACTACTAGTGAATTTGGGTATTCTCCTCAACTCTGATGCTGATTTTTGGCATATATGAAAATGTTTGGTAAATTGAAGGGGCAGACTGTGGAAATCTGCATCTATAACATCCCCTGGGGTTCAGACATATATGAAAATATCAAGGAAGCTGTTTCATGGCCTTATAAAAGTCAACATACAACACTGTGAGTAAAATAAAGATTCATTCTAAGAAAAAAGTATATGGAATGGTAAATTTAACTCAGAAAGGAAAAATAAATAAATAAATAGCCTTCATTTAGAGGTAACCATGGATTTCTTAGGATTACTTGTTGGCTATCTATTGCTAAATCTGAATGTAGAAAACTTGACAGTTTTCTCTAAAGTATATGATGCCTGGATCCTTGTGAGATGGATGTTGTAGGTAAAATCTAAAAACCTAACTTATACATCTATCCATGGACTATGACTCAGCAATTTAAACAAATGAACTGGATTCAAATGGACCAACAAAGACCTTTAAAAAAAACATCATGTTGAGTGAAATCTAAGCAATTATAGGAAGATGAATATTGTGATATTTGTACAAAATTTTTAAAACTTTAGCATACAGTTTATGGATTCAAGGTACAAATATCTGGCTGGTAAATTATACCTCAAATTCATCCTAATAGTTGTCTCTTGGGAAGGAGGGGGTGATCTGGGATGGAACTAAGCAATGAGCTTCAACTTTACAGTAATATTATTGTATGAACGACAATGTGTGAAGCAAATGTTGTAAAACGTTAATATTTGTTAATTGCAAAAGGCAGGTATACAGATGGTTGTTAAATTGCTCTCTTTTTTGCTTCTGTATCTTTCAATTTTTGCTTTTCCAAAGAATAAAAGCATACCTGCTTGACAAGTAAGTTCCTATTGACTGCCAAGCACAGCTGTTCTGGAACCCTTGTCACACCATAAACCCCAGATCTGGAAGGCCCTCCTCCATCTGCCACAGGTCCGAAGCAGTCCCAGAGGAGACCTCAGTGCCTGGAAGAGTGAGGGGAACACCGTGGAAGTGGGGGTCTTCTGAGCCTTCGTCTGACTGTTCACTGAGGAGCTCAGAAATAATTCAGGACAATTTGAAGAAGTTTGGGTTCCTGTGGTCACTGCTCAAGATAAAGAAATTTTCTGGAAGTTTCCTTTTGTGTAATCTATAGAGTAACAGATAAGGATTGGTCCAATCCATGGGTTGGACACTTGGCAAGTACTTAGTTCACTCTTTGAAGTAGGAATTGTTAATGACACCCAGATTTCCCTGATTCTGAACCCAAATTACTTGTTAGGGGAGATATATGCATTGAGAAACTAAAATCATTAGGGTGTCATTCACTTTTTTGAGGAAAACTGGGTTGTGGGATCGGCATTCCCATTTTGAACAGGTATGTGTGTATCTGCCAGTAAGATGGGTGCAAGGGAACATCGCATCTTCTCTCTGGAAAGTACCACTGTCCCCATGCTCATGCTTGCTAACCTGTGTAACTTATACTCTTTCTTCAAAATTTATGGCATCACCTCCAGGAAGCCTCACCCTCTCCTGCCCAGTCCCTAGGTTTGGTCGGAGGATTCATCAAAACACCTTGCGAATATCTCCTTCTTAATATTTCTCAGATGACCCTTTTTATTATATGGGCAATAAATATGTGAAGGGGAAGAAGTTTTAACCTTTTGAATATTAATGGCTTTTTTCCCCAAAGTTATTTTACAGTCATATATCCACATCTTGATTTTATTACATTATTTTCTAACTTCATGTAGAATTAAAGGAAACCATATCCCAGAATTTCTTTTTTTTATTTTTATTTATTTATTTATTTATTTATTTATTTATTTATTTATTTATTGGCTGTGTTGGGTCTTCATTGCTGCACACGGGCTTTCTCTAGTTGCAACGAGTGGGGGCTACTCTTCCTTGTGGTTCACGGGCTTCTCATCACCGTGGCCTCTCGTTGCAGACCATGGGCTCCAGGCGCCTGGGCTTCAGTAGTTGCAGCACATGGGCTCAATAGTTGTGGCTCATGGGCTCTAGAGCACAGGCTCAATAGTTGTGGCACACGGGCTTAGTTGCTCCGTGGCATGTGGGATCTTCCTGGGGCAGGGATCGAAGCTGTGTCCCCTGCATTGGCAGGCAGATTCTTACCCATTGCGCCACCTAGGAAGTCCCTCCCATAATTTCTTGAGTAGATGTGACTACAGAAAGTCTGTCCTGCTGACACTCTTGTCTAAGGGAACAACTCACGGCCTCTGGTGTCCAGTGGCTGTGACTGATGGGCCAAAGGTGGGCAGCCTATTCTTAGGCTGACCTCTGGTCTATGACCAGAACTGACACTAAAGAATAGCATTTCTTTATGGTTCAATATATACCATGTACTAAACTAAGCATTTACCATACATTATTGGATTTAGTCCTCACAACAATCCAATGGATGTAAGAACCATAATTTTCTCCATATGACTATGGGAAAATTGAGATTCTGAGAGTTTAACGACTTGCTTAAGGTCACAGAGTTAATAAAAGTTGGAGGTAGATTTTTATCTCAGGTCTGTGGGAATCCAAAGTTAAATTTGTATGGCCTGGTGTGAAAAAGATGAGTCCTGACATCAAATTCTTCTCTTACAAATGTGCAATTGAGCAACATGGTGAGACCACAGCGATTATGATGGAGTCAGAAGCTGAGAGGATGCCTTGAGGTAAATCCATGTCCGGTGCGACCATGGGAAATCAAGAGAGAGTAGTAAATCTGAACAAGCAAAGAAAATTTAATCCTAAAGAGTTAAGAACTGAGAAGATGTGCAGGAAGCGGAGCCACACTGGTAACAAATGAGCATTAAGGAGATCCATGAGTTTCTCCCACTAAGGATCCTGGGGCCATTTTGGATGAGAACGCTTCCTGCCTGACTTTATCTTAAAATTCTGTTTCATAGTATCCACATATATGTATCATTCCAAAGAAAAGCACCTTCAAATAGAACCAAAAGCACATAGAGGAAACTCATACATCGTTGCATCTAATGCCTTCGTGTCCATGACACAGTGTTCACTATCACCAAGTTACAATCAACAAAACTGAGGCTCTAAAAGATCGTCACTGGCCCAAGGTCATAATTCATATCTAAGCAGGACTGACTTTCAAACCTGTATTCGTGGCTCCCAAAGTGCCTTCTAAGGATGATCTAAAGAATAGGAGGTGGGGGAATCCCTGACTGAGATAAACGTTGTAAGATGGAAAGGTCAGGACATTTTTGTCCAGTCCTCACAAAGCAGGCTGGAAACTAATCGTGATAAACTCTGGGTCACCATGGTCAATGGGAATAGTGTCCATTCGAGAGTGAGCAGGGCATGTGTGTGAAGGTGGTTCTTGCATGTGTCAGCACCATACTGTGTGTGTCTCTATGGAGACATGAATACGTGGATTGGCCTGGATACTTCTGTGGGTAAATGTGTGTAGGAATATATGTGTACACAGATATGAGAAATATGAGGGTTTTTTTTTTCATTTTAATCTATAAAAGAAACTTTGTGATTAACACATTGAAAATCTATTGAACATGTCGAAATTTCCTGTCAGAGATCTGGGCTAAACCCACTTCCCTAACGTTTTGTAGAATATATCAACTCTGCATTTGCTGGGATCTCAGCCTAGATTAGATGCGAGAATTGCTTATTTCACTGACCTTGAGCATTCTAGGGCTTTTTACCTTCTTGCTGAGATGTTCAATTGCAGAGAATTCAAAAAATTTCCAGGGACACTTTATGAACATCTAACAAAATGAAACCCATCATACGGGGTTTTGTGTCTGACAAACTACTTTCACTCCTACAATATTATTTGACCCACATAACGAATCTATGAAGGAGACATTTTAAAGTTGAAGAAACTGAGACTGAAAAACATTAAGCTTTGCAGCCAATGGGACATCCTGAAACATAAGAGGTAGAAATACAATTTTAAATCAGGCCTTCTTTCTCCCAGTCCTACGTTCTTATAAATGGGCCCCCAAAATGTTCTCATATTTTACTTATTCCTTTTCCTGTAAACCAAACTCTCTTCATTATCTTAAATTCGTTTCCACACAAGACTTTTCTGTGCCTTCTGGTGATGTACAACTTTCTGTCCTTTATGGTGAGAAAGTCTCTCTTATCTCTTTATTTTGTTTTTGTGGCCTAAAGACATGCCTTCAGTCGGAGTATAAACTCCCACTGAAGGCTCCCTAAGAGCTTTACCTGGTTTCTGTAGGCAGAGCAGTGCCTCTCAAACTTGAGCAATGTCTAAGTTCCATCTGCAAGGAAAACATTCTCATGGACCCCCTAGTGCTGTCTGCATAATTTTATTATGATATAACTTATATAGGCATACATATAGACTCAATATAATCACCTTGGTCTTATAGCTCTTACACTGGTATAAAACCTGAGAAGACTCACCAAGTTATCACAAACAAAACTGTAGAACCATTATATTCCAAAGGATCAACATCAGATTTACATGTCAGTTGATATCATTTTGCTGAAACTAAAAGCGCTGTTTGAAATGTGAGTATTATAATGGTTGCTTGGGCAGAGTCTGTGTGTTTGTATGTGTGTGTGTATGTGTGTGTTCGTTCTATCTTTACCAATTTTGTGTAATCGAATAATCAATTCTTCCAACATATGTCTCTATTGAATTTATTATTATGACTCATGACGTCATTAATTTTTTTGGGGGGAGCATCTGCATAAATTTTTTTTAATTTTATTTATTTATTATTTTTTGGAGGGTACACCAAGTTCAATCATCTGTTTTTATACACATATCCCCGTATTCCCTCCTGCATAAATTTTAATGTCATTAATAAATCATAGAAGGATATTGTGAACAAAATATATGACTAGGTGACAGTTTAGATGACATGGACAGAATCCTAGAAAAATTTAATTTGTCAAAATGCACACAAAAAGGAATTAGAAAACATAAGTACTCTTGTTATTATTAAGACAATGAATCCATAATAAAAATGTTCACTCAGAAGAAACTCCAGGGCTAGATGGTTTTACAAGTATATTCTTATAAACATTTAGGTAAAATAACACCAAAATTTTTACAATTAATTACTTAATTATGGAAACATCTGAGTTTGCAACCCTTGCCTAAGGTAATGCCTATTGCATTTTAGTGATCAGGATTCTGTAACTATTGATATTTTTTTTAAAAACTTTTATTGATATGTCTTTAATTTTTATTTGAAATACACGCATCATTTTCATGTTAAATTCTACTTTGCTTCTTTTTCCACAATGACAGTAATGCTAATTGATGACAATACAGTAAAAAATAAACAAACATGAGGAAAAAAAATTTTGCCTAGAGTATGTAGTTATGAGGTGGTCCTCCAAGCAATCTAGAATAGACTAAAATTAATTCTGAAAATCATCTTCAAACTGATCACAAAAATATATTTTTAACACTGATGAGGATCTTTAGAGAGAACTCAAGAGCAATTGTTGGAGAAAAATAGCTCAAGCAGTGAGTGGATTCCTACAGCCTAAAATAAGGTGGCCAAATGAGATAGAGATTGCAGAAGGTACTTTCCAATAAATTATCATTTGTGATGTCCAAACAGTCTTGTGATATTGCTGTTTTATTACCATTTGCCTATCAGTTCCTGAAAATTACAATAACATGTCTAACAGAAGAAGCCAGCAGATATCAGATCCAGAACTAGAGCCTATTTTTCTAGCTCTAAGAGCATAGTGCAGAGTAAAAGAGAGCATCAGAGGTCAGGAGTAGCAGCTTAACAGACATGGAGTGGGAACTAGCAGAGAAGGATTCCCTGGAACTCTTAGACCCCATGTAAGTCTAGAGACTATAGACTTGTAAGGATTCCTTCAAAAAGAGCTAGTGCTTCATCCACCCTCCCAAGGCGCCATCATCCCCAAAGGCCAGTGAGACTCCAGTGAGGCCAGGGAAGGAGCTTCATAGCAGTCAGTTAAGTCACTTGTGCTATAGACTCAGAGGAAGGACAGAATGGTAAAGCAGGAAGATCTAAAGGAATAAACACAATCTGGATGGGACTCCTGGAAATAGGATGTGGAAAGTAGGCGACTCAGATTCATTGAAAGGACATGGCTTGAGTTCTATTCCTGATCTGCCCAGTTCTCCAGAGTAGAAATCCAGAAGAAGGGGGCTCAACTTCCAAAATGGTAGGGGAAGGGCCTCTGAAAATTCACTCCTCTATAAAGTCATGAGAACACTGGCAAAAATTGTCAAAAGCTACTTTTTTTCACAACTTGGGCTTTTAACCATCAAAGGAGTGTTTATTCAGGAAAAATAGCTGAATAAGATAAGAACAGAGAGACTGGCATTTTAAATCACCCTAATATCATCACCTTCTTCGAGCTCTTGAAAGCCAACAGCCTTGCAACTGTGCTAGTTATGAAAACTAGCAACTTGTAAGCCACAGGAGCAGGAAAAACAAGTCTGAACCATCCTAAGAGTCCTTCCCTGGAGAATTGCATGATTCCATCTGTCTGGAAGCTCACTGAAAATCTCCATTCTCGGAACTCATCGTTCACTGACATGACTCAAAGCTTGCTCTGTGTTCACAGCCCTGCCCACAAGGTATTTGGCAAAAACAATCAGCCACAATCATTTGACATCACAGCTGCCCCAGTGGCATTACCAGTTGGTGTTAATAAGAGGCTACCAACATATGTAAAACTGAGTGGCCTAAGAGAGCACACACTTATTATATTAAGGTTCTAGAGGTTAAAGGCCTGACAACAGTTCCCCTGGGTATTAACCAGGGGTGTCGGTGGGGATGCATTCCTTCTGGAGGCCTTAAGGGAGAATCAATTTCCTTTTCTCATGCTTCTAGAGGTGGCCTCCATTGTTTGGCTTGTGGCCTCTTTCCTTCATCTCCAAATGCAGCAAACCTGCATCCCTTTGACCATCCTTTCATAGTCACACCTCCCTCAGAAACTCTGACTGCCTCCGCCTCCACTTTGAAGGACCCTTGCAATGACATTGGTCTCTCTCCACTAATCAGGATAATCTCCTTATCTTAAACTCAGCTGATTAGCAACCTTAATTCCATCTACAAACTTAAATCCCCTTCTCCATGGAACGTAACCTATTCACAAGTTCCAAGAAGTAGAATATATACATTTTATAGGACAATTATTCTTATTATCACACCATATGACCCAGCAGTTCCATTCCTACTTATATCCAAGATAATTGAAAGCATATGTCTGTAAAAGCGTGTGTACAGAAATGCTCATAGCAGGATTATGTATAATAGCCAAACAGCAGAAATTCCTCAAATGTCCATTAACTGATGAATGGATATACTAAAGGTGATATATCCATACGATAGAATATTACTTGAGCATAAAATACATGGTACAACCCAGATGAATCTTGAAAACGTTATTCTAATAAAAACAGCCAGATGAAAAAGACCATTTATTGTATAATTCCATTTATATAAAATGTCCAGAATAAGCAAACTGATAGAGATGGAAAATATCTTGATGATTGCCAGGGAATGAGGGGAGGGAGGAATAGAGAGTGGCTGCTAGGGGGTATGGGGTTTCTTTGGGGGGGATAATAAAAATATTATGGAATTAGTGGTGATCAATGCACAGCTTTGTGAATATATTAAAAATCACTCATTGCATGCTATAAAAAATTAAACTTTGGTATATGATTTCTATCTCAACAAAAATGTAACAAAAAATGAGATTAAAAAAATAAAGACACCGATTTGGAACCAAAACCTAAGTCATCCATATAGAAAGTGGCTTTCTGTGTGGGTTTCAGAAGGGAGTTTTGTCAAAGCATATTTCCCACAGGAACCTATTAGAGAAACTCAGTGTGGGAATGGTGGTCCTATAGACCTTCCCTCATCTCAGCTTTCTACCTCTTTCTCCATGAAACCTGGCACTGTTTCCCTTATTTGGCAGGGAGAGAGGTCAGGCAGTCTGCCCATAGCCACACAACTCACCAGCAGTGTCTGGGATTTCAATCCAGACTTGTCTGGCTCCAAAGCCCATGCTGTTTCCACTAAAGGAAGCAGGTTTTGAGCTGTGCCATCATCACCTCGTACCAGCAACCCAAACTGAAATAGCAACAACAGAAATAAGGTAACAGTTTTGCCACTAAAGGAGCTCTTCTCCCAGCCACATGTCATTGGGGATGTGGCCATAATACACATTAATGATAATGAAAGTTAATCATATGCAACTTCATTCAGAGTTTAGCCTAAAGTCTTTTATTTGGTTCATGCTTCCATGGTTATTATTCCAACCGAAGAGGGTTTCTGAGCACTCTCAAAGACCAAGTCAGCACTATACAGTACTCTTGAGAACTTTTTCAACATTTCCCTTTATTGTCAATTAATATTTATGTGTCTAAAGGTTCACATTCCAGTATTTGAGAAATGCTTTATGAGGTAACCTGTGTAGAAAGCACTAAATGTGTGTGCATACATGCAGCTCTTACATCTGAGGTTAATTTCTGAATTTATTTGATTCACTTTTCATTAACCCATTGGCAGAATGTTATACAGGTGTGTGACCTGGGTCCTCCAACCCAAGATTGAGATATTAGTATTCATTTATTATGTGGGTAGGTCACCTAGGTGGAATGATTCTGTGTCATTAGGCTGCAGGAATGACAGGCAATAAATGAATATAACAGTCTTTTGAGAAAAATTCCAAAGGCTAGTCTTTCCCACCAGAGGTAAAAGTGATGTGTCTATTTTGGGAAAATAGATGTTAATACTTCTGGCATTTCTTCAAAGTTTTGGAACAGGGACATTCTATAATGACTTCAGCTCCAAAAGTTAACTTCCCCAGTGTGATAAATCATCGACAGTGCCCTGGGCTGAGTATTCGCAACAACCTGGGCCAAGTGAATCAGTCACCTTAATCCAATAGTCAGATTTTAGACCTCAACTGGACATCTAAGATGATCTGTTCATAAAATATTAGGGATCACGGCGGTCATCCAAAGTCCAACATCCTGAATAAATTGTTGAGGTCCAGAAAGGTTTACACACACGTCTGAGACCTTACCTCTATTTAAGGGTGGATCCGGTTTAGAATCTGCCTATAAATTTATTTCCCAAACATCACTGAGCATCAGCTGTGTCCTAGAAGCTGAGGATGTTGACTGGCTTCTAGGACCTTACAGAGAACTGGGGAGAAGGCAGATGAATTGATATTCATGGTGCAATACTACACAGGCTCTGGATTGGATTGCCTGGGTTCGAATCTCAGCAAGTCCACTTGCTAGACATGGTTCCTGAGTTACATCATCTGAAAAATGGGGAGGAGCATTGCACCTACATGTTAAAATGGCTGTATGAATTGATTGATATAATATCTGTGAAATTCTTAGCATAGTGCCCAGTATACAATAAGCAATTGATACATCTTAGCTATCAACAGCAACATCGCCATCATCATTATATGCACCATGATAAAGTTAAATCCAAGGTTTTAAATCAATATTCAGATAAGGTGTTCATAATCCAGCCTGGAAGGAAGAGCTAGAGATGGAGGAAAAGAACAAGGAAGATATGTCACTCTGAGTAATGTCCCCCCAAATATATCAGGTCCTAATCTCTGGCACCGGTAATGTTACTTTATTTGGATAAAGGGGCTTTTCAAATGTGATTAAGTTAGGATTTTTAGATGGAGAGATTATTCTCTCTTATCCAGGTATGTCTTAAATATAATCATAAGTATCCTTATGAGAGAGAGACAGAGGGGGAGATTTGACACAAAGATACACAGAAGAAAAGGCAATGTGAAGCTGGGACAGAGAAGGACAGTTAAAGATGCTGGCCTTAAAGGCTGAAGCCATGTGATCACAAGCCAAGGGATGATGGCAGCCACCAGAAGCTGAAAGAGATGAGGAACAGTTTCTCTTCTAGAGCTTCCAGGAGGGGAATGAGGCTTTGTTAATACCTGGACTTGGACTCAGTGTTATTGATTGAAGATGTCAGGCCTTCAGAACCATAAAAGAATAAATGTGTTGCTGTAAGCCACCAAGTTTGTGGCATTTGCTGCAGCAGTCACAGGACACTAACACAGAAGCCTTCCTGGAATAGGAGTTTCTGAGATGTATACCACAGGATAAGTAAAAATTAGCTGGGCCGATGGGAAAGGAGAGGTTTAGTACCCAAAAGGAAAATCTCTAAAGAGGCTCTGAGCTCATAAATCTATAAAGATGGAGTGAAGATTATCACTAGAAGAGTTGCTAAAGGTGAGGCTAGAGAAGAGACAGAAGAAAGATTATCAAAATCCTTGAGTGCTTATTTTGAGGGTTTTTTTTTAAATTTTCTAAATTTAATTTTTATTTTATATGGGGGTATAGTTGATTTACAATGTTGTGTTAGTTTCAGGTGTACAGTAAAGTAATTCAGTTATACATATACATATATCCATTCTTTTTCAGACTCTCTTCCGATATAGGTTAGTACAGAATATTAGGTTTGAAGTTTGTTCTAAACATATGGTGTTTGAGCATGCTCATTGAACAAAAGATAAGGGATTCACAAGCCCAACCCTCTCTGAAGAAGTAAGGAGAGCCCAGTGTTTCTCCCTGAAAAGGGAACAAATAACCACTGACATTATAATGGAGCATGGGGAAAGAGGGGAAACCTATTGCATATAAATATCTGCCTCATCGAAATGGCTATCACTGGATGTTTCTTAGGAAATGGGACTGTTTCACTCTCAGCAATGACAACATCTATAGAAATAATGCAGTGTCCTAGAAAGAGCTGCTTTCAGAGCCAAGTTTGAGAATAGTATCTCTCTTGATGATGCCAAGTTAAAAAGAAACAGCTTTTGGTGCACTGGTAAAAGAAAAGGAAGACCATCAGACAAGCACAACCAAAGCCTCTGATTAATTAGGAGAAATATAGAGTTGATACTTTCCTCAAAAAGTCTGTTTTAAACTTAAATAGAAATAAAATATGCTCTCTTTCTGGGTTCTTTTTATTTTACCTTTGAAAATTTAAGTTTGATTAAGAAAGAATAACATTTATAGCATTAGAAAAAGCCCATGAGATATCTTTTATGCTCTTCGTATTTTCACTCTGCTACACTGTAATACTGGAACCCTCCATGTACATGTGTTTGTTTGTTTTTTTTAAATCCACTCCAAAAACCGCATTGATTTTTTAGAGGTTGTAATTTCTTCTAATTTGATAGGAACCAAGTTCATTCTCACAATGACCTCTATTGAACTTGAGGATGTATTGTCAAAAGCAGGAGTAGATACATACATTTTCAATAAAAATCATGTGATACAAAATCAATGGGCATTCATTTGTCATGTTGCTTTTTTCAATAACTAGTGTGACTCAGAAGAATCTATGTTCTGGTCATGACTCTGCTGGAAGTGAAGCAAGGAAAGATCACCTGATATATGCCAAGTCCTGCATGAGTGTTTCATACACATTACCTCAAATTCTCCCAGCAGTCCTCTACTATGCTCATTTATTATTTTATATTATAGGAATGCTGAGCTTAAAGAAACTTGCCAGTGTTCACACAGGTATTGATAGAGCTAGAATTCAAAATCAGGTATTATATTAGACTCTTACTAGTTGAAAGGGAGTTATGGTCCTCGGTTTCTTATGTTGGGAGTTAATGAAAAGGACATACAGAAATCCAAAACAGTGTCAGGATGTAGTCCCTCGAGGTCCCATCACTTCTAATACAGTACACAACTGAGCTCATGGCAAAAGGGGACAATGGTTCATCTTTTAGAACACAGGCACGACACCGAGTTTAACATTACTCATTATTTTAAGATTGGTCAGAAAATTTTTAAACATACACAAAAGTAGAGTGAATTGTCTAATAAATCTACATATCTATTACCCAGATTCAACAGTCATCAATTATTTTCCTTAATTGATTAATCTGTCCCTTTTGAAAATGTGTTGCTGTAGTAGAGTAAAGCAAATTAAGATGCCACTTCATTCCGACATTTTTTTAGTATATATTGCTAGCAAATATGGACAAAATGTTACAAACTATAATACCGTTATAGCACTTAATATAATTATCACTAATTCCTTATTATGATCAAATACCCAGGGCATAATCAAATTTCTCTTTGTCTCCATAATGTCTCTTTACACACTTTTTTTCTCTAAAGCACATCCAAAACATACATCCACAAAACCAAAACTCAATATCAATTTGTCACATTTATCTGTTAAGCCCCTCCTTTTTTCTCTTTAGTATAGATTTGTGAAAAACAGGTCAATTGTCTCTTAGAATATTTATATTCTGAATAATACAACTAAGCTTTACATGGGATCATTCTAATGCATACATTTTTTCCACCCTAGGTAACACCTCTTTTAACTCAAGAAAATCCTTGTTTGGGCAATACGATTATCACTTACTCCTTACTCATCTCTTTGCTAAATGTGATACTTAACTGGTGTTTTTAGCTTCCCTTTTTCTTGTAAGTTATCTCGGAGCTCTGATTACATTAGGATTCAACCTCCTTGGCAAGAATACCTCACAGGTGGTGCC
This sequence comes from Hippopotamus amphibius kiboko, assembly GCF_030028045.1. Taxonomy (NCBI): domain Eukaryota; kingdom Metazoa; phylum Chordata; class Mammalia; order Artiodactyla; family Hippopotamidae; genus Hippopotamus; species Hippopotamus amphibius. The sequence goes on along the minus strand of NC_080198.1, from coordinate 93,963,473 downwards.
TCACTCTCTGTATTGCCCACAATACTGGGATGTGTCAAGTTCAGCGTCGCTAAACTGGACCAGTGGGTTCAAGTGTAGATTCCGGCTTCCTTCATTATAAAGGAAGCTTTCATCCAATGGTTTCATTCAGAATCAATTATTTTAGCAGAGTTTTCAAACGATGATTCTCTAATTTTATTATTTCCTCCACATTTTAGCTTGAGTTTGTCTCTGAAGAACTTTTCACTGCCCTGTAGAGCTATTTAGTTACACTTAAATACAGATGCATACAGTAAAGGCATGATAAATACTTAAATGTTTTTAAATTGCCAAATTTCTAAATAAGTGCTTGGTAACCTAGTTTCTTCCAACAGAGGAGTGGAATTTCTTTCTTTTCTGAACGGGAAAAATTATAACGAATGCAAGGGTTTTAAATACTCCATATATCTCAACTGATTGCATTTATTCTTTGCTTAATGCTCAAATTGTTCCATCTTTTATGGGTGGGAACTCTTTCAGGTTGAGTTCTTGGTCCTTCTGAAAGCTCCTGGCAGGATAAAATATCCAATGCTTGTCTTATATTTATCAACCATTTCTCCAAGGAGCACTGGTTACTTTTAACATGAAAAGGTGAGAGGGATCACAATTTGGACAGTTAAGGGTGCTCATTGAAATTGGGATGCCATCACTGTAGGTTTTTTGGTTCTCAAGAATTTTCTTTTAATAAAGAAAATTAATGATGTTCTTATATTCCATTTCAAATGCAATATTTAATTATTTTCTTTTTTATTTAACTAACTTTGATTTTAAATTCATGTCCCTTTTCCCTTACGTGGAAAATCTTGGTAACCAAAAACATTAGGATAATTACTTATGCATTATCCTCCAATATTGTCTTACATAACAATACCAGTATCACTGCTAACAATTAGATACATGTATGCATTTCAAGATTTCTTGGGGGGAATGAATTGGGAGATTGGGATTGCCATATATACATTACTAATAAGAAAAAAAAATGCCAAATTATATACTCTAAATATATGCAATTTATTATCTGTTAACTGTATCTCAATAAAAGATCTTAAAAAAAAGATTTCTTGGCCAATCTCTTTATCTTTAGAATATATGCCATTAGGTATGCAGAATTAAAATATGGTTTCCTAAAATAACTTGAAATAATTATTTCTCTGGTTGCAGTGATATCACCAACTTTATAATAGTTTCATTTGTCTTTGTTTTGAATTTTTAGAAATTAACTTTTTTTTCTTTTTTCTTTTTTCTTTAGTCCTTTTTTTTTTTTGGATTTGTAAATATTTTATATTTCCAAAGGCAAAACTTTGTAAGATAAACTCAGAGAATTTTCACTTCCTTCTCCTATATAGATAATCATGTTTTATTAGTTTTTTGTTTATCTTTTCAGTGCTTAACAAATATAAGACTGTACATACACACACGTATAATATTTTGTATTTCATATTACGCATCTCTCTTAAGCATGCTCAAAACTTAGCATACTGTGTGTCATTCTGCACCGTGAACTTTCATGCTTAACAACATATCATGAAGCTCTTTCCATATCAGTATATAGCTTCCTTGTTCTTTTATCACTTCATTATGAGTGTTCCATTGTATATATGTAACAGTTTATTCAACTGATACCATATCGTTGGACTTTTGGATAGCTTATCTATTATTACGTTTTGCTACTACAAATTATGCTTCAACAAATAATCTGGTATCAATTCATATTTTTTTCTTATGTATCTCTGGGTGGGTTGTGATGTCACCTTTATCATAACCAAATTTCCATATTACATAGTATTTTGTTTAGGAATAAAAAGAGTACTTGTGAAAAGGTACTCTTTATATTCTCCGAGAAGTCTATTTTATTCATTTATACACTCATTCCATTTAATCAGAAAATCTCTAATGTGTGCTTACTAGGCTTGGCACCATTTTAGCTGCTGCAGATATACCAACAGACACAAATGACAGAAGGCCCTCATTTCAAGCAACATATTCTAGATTGGGAAGGTAGACATAAAATCATAAATGATCCATATATTATACTAGAAGATGATAATAGCTATGGACAAAAATTATACAAAAAAGGAAAGAAAAGTGCTGGACATGTGATTTTTTTAAGCTCTTTATTGGAATATAATTGCTTTACACTCTTGCACCAGATTTTGAGGTACACCAAAGTGAATCAACTGTATTTATACACATATCCCCTCCCTCCCGCAACTCTCTCCCACCCTCCCTGTCCTGGCCCTCTAAGGCATCACCCATCATCAAGTTGATCTCCCTTTGTTATATAGCAACTTCCCACTAGCTATCTATTTTACAGTTGGTAGTGTAAATATGTCTATACTACTCTCTCACTTCATCCTAGCTTCCCCTTCACCCCCCTCAAACCCGTGTCCTCCAGTCCATTCTCTGCATCTGCATCCTTATTCTTGCCCTGTCACTGGGTTCATCAGGACCATTTTTTTTTTTTTTTTTTTAGATTCCGTATATACGAGTTAGCATACAGTATTTGTTTTTCTCTTTCTGGCTTACTTCACTCTGTATGACAGACTCTAGGTCTATCCACCTCATTACATATACCTCCATTTCATTCCTTTTTATGGCTCAGTAATATTCCATTGTATATATATGCCACATCTTCTTTATCCATTCATCTGTTGATGGGCATTTAGGTTGCTACCATGTCCTGGCTATTGTAAATAGTGCTGCAATGAACATTATGGTACACGTTTCTTTTTGGATTATGGTTTTCTGTGGGTATATGCCCAGGAGTGGGATTATTGGATCATATGGTAGTTCTATTTGTAGTTTTTTAAGGACCCTCCAAACTGTTTTCCATAGTGGCTGTACCAACTTACTGGGAATGTGATTTTACATAGAGTGTTCATGGAAGTTCTCAAACTCAGAAGGTGACATTTAAGAAAATATTTAAAGGAGTTAAGGAATCAGTCAATCCTCTGGTTAGAGAAAACAAAAACTACTAAGGCCCAGAGACCAAAACATGCTTGTCATGTTCAAGGAGCAGAGGAAAGGCAGTGTGGCTGAAGTGGAATAAGTAAGATGAAGGTAAGTGTGGGGAGGTTAAGGTCTTAACAACAGCCTGATTGTGAAGGGCCTAATAGGCTACTTCAAGGAAGTCTTTTAAAGCAGAAATGTGGCATGATCAGACTCATTTTGTAACAAGATCACTCTGGCTCTTGAGTCAGTAGGAAATAAATGGTAGGAGAGTGAAGATAGAAACAGAAAGGTGGATTAGGAAGCTATTACAATAGCCAAAGCAAGAGCTAATGGTGGCCCAGGCCTGGTTAATATGGTAAAAGTGGTGAGAGGGAGGCAAATTCTGAATATACTATCTTAAAGGAAGGACTTAGGATTTCCTGATGAACTGAGTAGAATGCGTGACGCGAGAGAAAGAAAAGAGACTAGTAGGACATTAAGTGTTTTGCTTGTTTCTTTGTTTGTTTTTGGGCCTGAGCACCTGGAAAAATTGAGTTTCCATTATCTGAGCAGAATATGATCTCTAGAGTATCAGTGGGGTTGGAGGAGATCAGGAGTTCAGGTTTAGACATGTTAGGTTTGAGATATCCATTTTACCCAAGTGAAGATGGCCAGTAGGTAGTTGGACATACAAACTTAAAGTTCAAAGAAGAGGTCTGGACTAGAGATTAAGGTTGAGAGTCTTCAACACACAGGTGGTATTTGCTATCATTAGATTGGCTGAAATCAACAAGTGAGTATAGATAGAAAAGAGATGAGAATCAGTGACTGAGCCCTGGGTTGTTCCAATGTCAGGAATAGAGAAAGAACCAGCAGAGGAGACTGAGGAAGACAGCGCTGTGAAGTAGGGAGGGCCATCAAGGAAGTGTAATATCTTGGAATTTAACTGAAGAAAGTATTTCAAGCAGGAGAGGGTGATTAACTCTACTAAATGCTGCTAAGTCAGATTAGGATGGACCATAGGACTGAGCATCATAATAGTCATTGATGACCTTATAAAGGAGTTTCGGTGGAGTGTGGGAATGAATGTCTGATTAAAGCTCATTAAAAAATTAATGGGACAAGAGCACCAGAATTACAACTAACTGCTGAACAATCATAGACAGAAAGACACTGGAACTCACCAAAAAAGACATCTCACATCCAGAGACAAAGGAGAAGCCACAATGAGACGGTAGGAGGGGTGCAATCACGTTAAAATCAAATCCCATAAATGCTGGGTGGGTGACTCACAAACTGGAGAACAGTTATACTGCAGAAGTCCACCCACTAAAGTGAGGGTTCTGAGTCCCACGTCAGGCTTCCCAACCTGGGAGTCCAGCAATGGGAGGAGGAATCCCCAGAGAATCAGACTCTGAAAGCCAGAGGGATTTGATTGCAGGACCTCCACAGGACTGGGGGAAACAGAGACTCCACTTTTGGAGGGCACACAAAACAGTGTGCTCACCAGGACCCAGGGGGAAGGAGCAGTGACCCCATAGGAGACTGAACCAGACCTACCGGCTGGTGTTGGAGGGTTGCCTGCAGAGGTGGGGGGGCAGCTGTGGCTCACCAAGGAGACAGGGTCACTGGCAGCAGGGGTTTTGGGAAGTGCTTATTGGTGTGAGCCCTCCCAGAGTCTGCCATTAGCCCCACCAAAAAGCCTGTGGGCTCCAGCATTAGGTGGCCTCAGGCTAAACAGCCAACAAGGTGGGAACACAGCCCCACCCATTGGCAGACAAGCAGATTAAAGTTTTACTGAGCTCTGCACACCCAGCCCTACCCACCCTCAGTCCCTCCCATCAAGAAGCACACAGGAGGCTCCTAGATAGCTTCCTCCAGAAGAGGGCAGACAGCAGTATTAAGAAGTATCAAGCAGTATCAAGCAGTATCAGCACTATTTCGTCTTATGGAACTGAAAACCACAGCCACAGAAAGATAGAGAAAATGAAAAAGCAAAGGACTTTGTACCAGATGAAGGGACAGGATAAAGCCCAAGAAAAACAACTAAATGAAAAGGAGATAAGCACCCTTACAGAAAAAGAATTCAGAATAATGATAGTGAAGATGATCCAGGACTTTGAATAAAAGACTGGATGCAAAGATTGAAAAGTTTACCAAAGAACTAGAAGAATTAAAGAGCAAACAAACAGAGATATGCAACACAATAACGGAAATGAAAAATACACTAGAAGGAAACAATAGCAGATTAACTGAGGCAGAAGGGCGAATAAGTGACCTAGAAGACAGAATGGTGATAATCACTGATGCAGAAAAGAATAAAGAAAAAAGAATGAAAAGAACTGAAGACAGCCTAAGAGACCTCTGGGACAATGTTAAACACACCAACATTTGCGTTATAGGGGTCCCAGAAGGAGATGAGAGAGAGAAAGGACCTGAGAAAATATTGGAAGAGATAATAGTTGAAAACTTCCCTAACATGGGAAAGGAAATATCTACCCAAGCCCAGGAAGCACAGAGAGTCCCAGAAAGGATAAACCCAAGGAGAAACACACCAAGACATATAGTAGTCAAATTGACAAATATGAAAGACAGAGAAATATTATTAAAAGCAACAAGGGAAAAATGAGAAATAACATACAAGGGAACTCCCATAAGGTTAACAGCTGATCTCTCAGCAGAAACTCTGCAAGCCAGAAGGGAGTGGCACAATATATTTCAAGTGATGAAAGGGAAGAACCTACAACCAAGAATACTCTACCCAGCAAGGATCTCATTCAGATTTGACGGAGAAATCAAAAGCTTTACAGACAAGCAATAGCTAAGAGAATTCAGCACCACCACACCAGCCCTACAACAAATGCTAAAGGAACTTCTCTAAGCGGGAAACATAAGAGAAGAAAAGGACCTACAAAAACAAAAACAAAACAATTAAGAAAATGGTACTAGGAACATACATATCGATAATTACCTTGAATGTAAATGGACTAAATGCACCAACCAGAAGACACAGACTGGCTGAATGGATACAAAAGCAAGACCCATATATATGTTGTCTACAAGAGACCCACTTCAGACCTAGAGACACATGCAGACGGAAAGTGAGGGAATGGAAAAAGATATTCCATGCAAATGAAAATCAAAAGAAAGCTGGAGTAGCAATACTCATATCAGATACAATAGACTTTAAAATAAAAAGTGTTAGAAGAGACAAGAAAGGACATTACATAAAGATCAAGGGATCCATCCAAGAAGAGGAGATACCAATTACAAATACATATGCACCCAATATAGGAGCACCTCAATACATAAGGCAAATGCTAACAACTATGAAAGAGGAAATGCAAGGCAGAAATAGAGACACAGGTGTAGAGAACAAACGCATGGACACCAAGTGGGGAAAGCAGGGAGGGTTGGGGGGGAATGAATTGGGAGATTGGGATACTAAATTGTACACTCTAAATATATGCTGTTTATTGTCTATTAACTGTATCTCAATAAATGTTCTTAAAAAAATTAATGGGAGGGGAGGGATTGGAAATAATAAGTACATACATCACTTTTGAGAAATTTCCCTATAAAGAAGAGAGATTTGTAACAGCTGGCAGAAGAAGTGAAGTCAGGAGGGATTTTTTTTTTAAGATGCAGAGCTGATAGAGTTTTTTATCTTGATGATAACATTCCAGAGTAGAAGAAGAAAGTGATGCAGAAGAAAGAAGGGTGATATGCTTGGAGAAGCACAAAGAAATGGGATCTAGTGCACAAGCAGAAGCGTTAGCCATAGAGAGAAACATGGACAATTCATCTCTACAGATTAGTGGGAGTAAAACTAGGGTTTATGAGTACGGATGATGGTAGCTGGATATAAAAGTAGATGCAGTTTGTTCAGATCTTCTGAGTGCTTCTATTTTCTCAGTAAAATTAGAAGTGTGATTACCAGCTAAATGTGAGGAAAAGGAAAGATATGCTGGAGGCATGAGGAGAGAGGAACTAGTATGAACAAATGCCAGTTGTACACTTCTCTGCCCTTCACATTATTATGCTCCAATAAACAGAATCCAATATGAGTTGGGAAGTCTTTTGCAGTGACCTCATAAGTCATTACTATTGACAATATCAAGCATATTCATGGTCACTGGAGGCCTGAAAACTGTTCCACACCATAATCAGTGGTAACCAGAGCGATGGGATTAAATGGCACAAAGTTTGGGAATAGCAGACAAAGATAATAACCTGTGGCCAAGTCCTCAGAGGATGGCTGTGATCAGGACCAAAGCCATGGACCATCAATTTCTAACACAGAACCTGTACCCTTTCTCCTCCATTACACCATCTCTCTCATCAGTGTCTCTCTTATAGCTTCTGTTCCAACACTTTTAATTGTAATGGAAGTCAATTTGAGTAGTTCCAAATGATGGATTCAGCTTCAATGAAAATTAGTCATTGATCCATGGCCTCTTGTCTGAGATGTCAGTGAGATGTGGTATCTGAGCAGGTTGTTAAGTCCTGGGGGCCCCCAAGTTCATGTCTGCTGGCTAATTAGGATAAATGTTTAGTGTACTAAGAATCTCAGGTGGAGCCCATGTTCAGTTCAAATGGTTCTCATTTGGCCTGCAGGTTGGAAGCTGGATTCCTAGGGTTTAGAGTGTGAACTCTCATAGATCCCAGATCATCCACTTTCCTTTGTTCCATTTATTTTTGCCAAAGGAGAAAAGCACACCTCACACTCTTCGTAATAAATAGCACCAACATATGACCCTGGTTATGGAAATTCCATCAATAATAGTTTCCAGAAAGTACATTTTGCCTGTTAATCTTCCAGGCAAAAATTAAAAGCTTCCAAAGATGTTTTCAGAGATAAGACAACATACTGGGAATTTCAGAAGGAAACTGTAAAGGATGGAATGGGGACTGGGGAGATGCAGTGACCTAGTGCAAGGAGGAAAAGGGCTAGAAGAACTGGGATATGATTTCATGGAATGAGTATGTGACCTTAGATGGTAGAGCTTTAGTCTTCTCATTTGCAAATAAGGGTAATAACATAAACACCTCCGTGGGGACTTGTAAGAATCTGTTGTGCTAATGCATGCAATGAAATCTTTGAAATTATACAGCTTTCTATAAATGTTTGTTCTATGACCCCTATCTAAATTATAATCTTTTGTCTGTGAAATCTCTTAGGAAGAAAGGAAATACAGCAGGGAGAGAGAGGAAGAGAGGAAGAAAGCTGATAAATGTGTGTTGTTACAAACCACTAGATTTTTTTTTTTTTATAAATTTATTTTTTGGCTTCATTGGGTCTTTGTTGCTGCACACAGGCTTTCTCTAGTTGCAGCAAGTGGGGGCTACTCTTCCTTGTGGTGTGCGGGCTCCTCATTGCAGTGGTTTCCCTTGTTGTTAGCCCAGGTTCTAGGTGCGTGGGCTTCATTAGTTGCTGTACATGGGCTCAATAGTTGTGGTGCATGGGCTTAGTTACTCTGCAGTATGTGGGATCTTCCTGGAGCAGGGATCGAACCCATGTCCCCTGCATTGTCAGGCAGATTCTTAACCACTGTGCCACCTAGGAAGTCCTAAACCACTAGATTGATGAAAATTTGTTACTGCAGCAATAGGAAACTTATACAACAACCCAAGAAATCAAGGCCATCAATCTACCCCAGGATTTCTGCAATGTCACACCTGGAGAAACAAATGCATCCATGCTTAGACTGACCAAGAAACATGGCCAGACATCCCTTTGAGTCAAAGCCATCCCTTGTCAAAGAAAAGCAAATTGTATGCAGATAAAATGACTGAATCAGGAGCTTGACAGAACCCAAAAAAACACTGGGGAAGAGATACCAAACTAGGATGATTTGGGGTGTGTGTGGGGGGGGGCACTGGGGAGACAGGGCAGGGCTGTGCACTAAACATGTGGTAAAGCCACCAAAAACTGAAAAAAGAGAAAGCAGTTCGCCAGAATGAGAGGGAGAGAGAAAAGAAAATATTTCAGAGAGTTTGCCCTGATAGAACTTGGGAGCAGGTAACAGTGATAATAAGGGCTAATCATTGCCACTCATGTGTGCTTCGCCCTGGCTAAAATCTTCACGGGGGTTATAGCTTTAAGTGTTCACTATGAAACCATCACACATGCTGTACCGTTAAGTCCTCACAATCACCTCGTGAGGTTAAGGGCTGATGAGGCCATGCACTGACCTAGGAAGACATACGTGTGAAGTCAAACCTGCTTTACGCATATGAACAGCAACACAATTAATTGTTCAATGGAGAAGTTGGTTTCCTTGAAGGAGCTGCAGTAGAGGACCCTCGGGTGTCCGGTGGTGGACAAAGAATGCCTCATCTCCTGGTGCCTACTTACATCTTCATTACCATCTGGCTGTCACCTCGTTTTTACTCTGTGCACATCTACCTGTTCTGCCCTGAGTTCCACTTCAGGCTTCTCTGCTGACTGATACTGTGTGTAACCTTCAGAAAGCTAATTAAACCCCATATCTCAATTTCCTTGATTGGTTTAAACAGCAGTTAATTGATCAGAGGTTTCTGGAGATTAAAGAAAACTACCCATTAGTCACAAGGAAAAGGCTCTGTGATTAGTCTGATGACAGAGGGCGTTCTACATGTAAGGCATGACCCAACTCCCTGACAGTCTTCCTGTCACACGCTGAAGCCAGCCTGTTGCCTGAGCAGACCATCGCAGTTCTGATTTGTGCTCATGACCCGAAGTGGGAAGCAGGTTGAACGGGGAGGTGTCCCTTTTGTGTCATTTAAAATACAAGGACTCTATTTTCATGATTCATTATTTCACCACTGGCTCAAGGGAAATCCACCCCTTCCTTCCTAGCTAATCCCTGTATCCTTTTTTTTAAAAGAATCCCTTGCTTGCATCATTCCTGGGCTTATTGTATTTGTAGGGTGCTGTAGGACACATTGCCTGCATTGTATCATGGGTTATTCTCCACTGAAATTCTCCACATCCCCTAATTCCAGAGGGCTATGACATTAGTAGGGAAAGCTTCCAGAACGAGACACAGGGTATCTCAAAAAAATAAAAATTAGCAAAAATTTGTCAACCAGGCCTGGGTTAAGAACCCAGTATCATAGAAAACCTAATAGTGTTAAGCTGAATAATCTCTCACTTGCATCTCCCTAACTGATGGAGGGGAAACTACCTGCCACATGCCAGGTTTTAGGCTACAAATGTTATGTGCTTTATTTTATATTTAAGTTTACTTAATTCTCACAATGAGATCTCAGTAATCCCAAGATGTCAGTATCATTCCCTCTGTTTTGCATTTGTCAGACTGTGGTTGGGAAAAGTTAAGTCACCCATAGTCACATTGCTGATAAGAAGCAGGTTTTGAAACCATATCTATCTGACACAGATATCTGGCCATTTCCACAATATTAGAATGTCTCTAGAACACTAAGTCTGATATCAGAGTTGCTTGGGGCTTCAAAAGAGAGGGTACTTTCCCAGGCCAGGAACCAACAAAGAAAGCTAAATCATTTTTATATAAGATTACCAAGTAATTCTCAAAACAACCCTAAAATGACAATCTCCTACATTAGCATAGGAAGAAGCCAAGACTCAGAGAAGGTAGGTCATCTGCATACACAGGTGGTTAAGAGTGAATGCTGGTATTTACCCAAACCTGTTTTTCCCACTTTTTAGTTTTACAACATTCTTCATCCATTGCATAGCCAAGACACATACCTAGGTTTGGCCTCATTCTTTCAGCCTTTAGTATTCAATCATCTAAAACACCAGCTATGAAGAATGTGATTGTTGGGATAGGATCCAGATGGCAGAGTAGGAGGACGTGTGCTCACTCCCTCTTGCAAGAGCACCAGAATTACAACTAACTGCTGAACAATCATAGACAGAAAGACACTGGAACTCACCAAAAAAGACATCCCACATCCAGAGACAAAGGAGAAGCCACAATGAGACGGTAGGAGGGTCACAATCACGTTAAAATCAAATCCCATAAATGCTGGGTGGGTGACTCACAAACTGGAGAAGAGATATACCGCAGAAGTCCACCCACTAAAGTGAGGTTTCTGAGCCCCATGTCTGGCTTCCCAACCTGGGAATCCAGCAACGGGAGGAAGAATCTACAGAGAATCAGATTTTGAAAGCCAGAGGGATTTGATTGCAGGACCTCCACAGGACTGGGGGAAACAGAGACTCCACTTTTGGAGGGCACACAAAACAGTGTGCTCACCAGGACCCAGGGGGAAGGAGCAGTGACCCCATAGGAGACTGAACCAGACCTACCGGCTGGTGTTGGAGGGTTGCCTGCAGAGGTGGGGGGCAGCTGTGGCTCACCAAGGAGGCAGGGGCACTGGCAGCAGGGGTTCTGGGAAGTGCTCATTGGCGTGAGCCCTCCCAGAGTCCGCCAATAGCCCCACCAAAGAGCCTGTAAGCCCCAGTGCTGGGTAGTCTCAGGCCAAACAACCAACAAGGTGGGAACAAGGCCCCACCCACTGGCAGACAAGCAGATTAAAGTTTTACTGAGCTTCGTCCACCAAGTCAGAATAAAGTTTTATGGAGCTCCGCCCACCCAGCCCTACCCACCATCAGTCCCTCCCATCAGGAAGCACCCACCAGCCTCCTAGAGAGCTTCCTCCACAAGATAGCATACTTCAGTATCAAGCAGTATCAGCAGTATTTCATCTTGTGGAACTGAAAACCACAGCCATAGAAAGATAGAGAAAAGGAAAAGGCAGAGGACTTGGTACCCGATGAAGGGACAAGATAAAACCCCAGAAAAACAACTAAATGAAGAGGAGATAGGCACCCTTACAGAAAAAAATTTCAGAATAATGATGGTGAAGATGATCCAGGACTTTGAAAAAAAGACTGGATGCAAAGATTGAAAAGTTTACCAAAGAACTAGAAGAATTAAAGAGCAAACAAACAGAGATATGCAACACAATAACGGAAATGAAAAATACACTAGAAGGAAACAATAGCAGATTAACTGAGGCAGAAGGGCGAATAAGTGACCTAGAAGACAGAATGGTGATAATCACTGATGCAGAAAAGAATAAAGAAAAAAGAATGAAAAGAACTGAAGACAGCCTAAGAGACCTCTGGGACAATGTTAAACACACCAACATTTGCGTTATAGGGGTCCCAGAAGGAGATGAGAGAGAGAAAGGACCTGAGAAAATATTGGAAGAGATAATAGTTGAAAACTTCCCTAACATGGGAAAGGAAATATCTACCCAAGCCCAGGAAGCACAGAGAGTCCCAGAAAGGATAAACCCAAGGAGAAACACACCAAGACATATAGTAGTCAAATTGACAAATATGAAAGACAGAGAAATATTATTAAAAGCAACAAGGGAAAAATGAGAAATAACATACAAGGGAACTCCCATAAGGTTAACAGCTGATCTCTCAGCAGAAACTCTGCAAGCCAGAAGGGAGTGGCACGATATATTTCAAGTGATGAAAGGGAAGAACCTACAACCAAGAATACTCTACCCAACAAGGATCTCATTCAGATTCGACGGAGAAATCAAAAGCTTTACAGATAAGCAATAGCTAAGAGAATTCAGCACCACCACACCAGCCCTACAACAAATGCTAAAGGAACTTCTCTAAGCGGGAAACATAAGAGAAGAAAAGGACCTACAAAAACAAACACAAAACAATTAAGAAAATGGTACTAGGAACATACATATCGATAATTACCTTGAATGTAAATGGACTAAATGCACCAACCAAAAGACACAGATTGGCTGAATGGATACAAAAGCAAGACCCATATATATGTTGTCTACAAGAGACCCACTTCAGACCTAGAGACACATACAGATGGAAACTGAGGGGATGGAAAAAGATATTCCATGCAAATGGAAATCAAAGGAAAGCTGGAGTAGCAATACTCATATCAGATACAATAGACTTTAAAATAAAAAGTGTTAGAAGAGACAAGAAAGGACATTACATAAAGATCAAGGGATCCATCCAAGAAGATGAGAGAACAATTATAAATATATATGCACCCAATATAGGAGCACCTCAATACACAAGGCAAATGCTAACAACTATGAAAGAGGAAATGCAAGGCAGAAATAGAGACACAGATGTAGAGAACAAACATATGGACACCATGTGGGGAAAGCAGGGAGGGTTGTGGGGAGTGAACTGGGACGTTGGGATACCAAATTGTACACTCTAAATACATGCTGTTTATTGTCTGTTAACTGTATCTCAATTAAAGTTCTTAAAACAAAAACCCAAAAAAACCAAAAAACACCAGCTACCCATTCCCTGCTTTTTTTGGGATTTCCTTGCATCCAGCTGCATCTCTGAGAAGTAAGGGTGAAGCAGGGAGTCCTGAGCCTGTGACACTGTCACTAAATTCAGGAATTTCAACATCCAAACCTTATCCTAAATCAAGAATGATTCATGAGGGTTTTTTTTCCCTTTTTTCTTGCCACTCCACATAAAATCTACCTGCAAATCCTGATTGTTTTGCCTTCAAAATGCATCCTGACTCCACCACTTACAACTCTGTCCACCCACGACCACCATGTTCCAAGTCTCTAGACTCTTCTTCTGAAAGTTCCTGCCTAAACTCCCTCTGGAATGTCATTGACCTACCCAATATCTATCTTTTCTCACTTCTCTGCTAACAGGACCCTAATTTTGTTTGAAGCAGTAACATGTCCATAGGGGGAAAAAAAATCCCAAAGCCCCAATCCACAGTCTTCCTTGATGGTAAGGGTCAACATTTTTTTACTGTTTTGAGCAGTGAAACATAAACTGTGGTCTCCTGCTGATTTCTAAGAAAAACTTTTTCCGCCAGCCATAGAAACTTCCTTTCTTCCTTACCACCTTCTTCTTTTTGACTGGAGTATGGAGTCAATGTCCAGGGCCAGAACAGCCATCTCCTAACCCAATGATGAGAACTATGGGCTACAGATGGTGGAACAGAAACTAGACAAGTCTGGGTCCTTCAGGACTTTGTTGAGCAGCTGTATAAGCCCTGGGCTGCTTAGGAAATGCAAGTTTAATTTGCCTTCATGCAAGAAGAAGGGAGAATAAATATAAGGTAATTTCTGGTCCTCCTCGCTCCAACATGAACCTGTGGGATCCATCCCCATGCTGCTCCTGATCTTTGCTAACTGACTGTGCTCCTTGTAGACCTCAGACTTCAGCATCAGATGTGGAGACAGCCTTGCAGATGCTCCTAAACCAGGTGTGCAGTTGCACACAAATCTCTCTCCCTCTCTTTATTTTTTTATTTTGAAATAATTTCAAGCTTACAGAATGGCTGCAAGACAGAGAGAAAACATGTGTATCCTTCTTCCAGATTCACCTATTTTATTACATTTGCTTTATCATATTCTCTCTGTATAGAGACACACATACACACACACATACACACACACACGGGTGGGGTGGGGCAGGGAGAACAGTAACCCCAGTTCCTCTATTCCAAGGATCCTCCCTGTTAGCACCTGTGGATTCAACTGATTGGATCGTGTAATACTATAGTATTTACTATTGAAAAAGTCCAAATATAAGTGGGCCCATGCAGATCAAACCCCTGATATTTAAGGGTCAACCTGACTAACAGGGTCATTATGAAGTATAACTAATAATAATTATAGCTAAGATTTGTTGAGCCACCTCCTAAGCACTGGGCTCTGCTTTGAGTGGTTTACAACCATCTGCATCTCATCATAGCTCAGAGGGGCAGAAACTGTCATTTTCCCCATTTCACCACAAGGAAATGGAAGCACAGAGAGGTTAAGTAATTTCCCAAGTCACACAGCTAGCAAGTGGCAGGGCTAAATTCAAATCCAGAAAGGTGAACCACACGTTAACTGACACCTGAAATTACCTCATGTCAAGCTAACTAATAGAACCCATCTTCCCACTGAGCACAATGTCTTGTAATCTTTTCTCAAAAGAAAGGTAGGTTTCATAGGTGAAGCAGAATTTGTATGAGACAGATCACAAAATTCAAGCAGTGAGCATCCACTGAACACTCTCTGTGTTCTAAGACCTTTGATAATTTATGTGGCAGATACAAGGTAATTACAACGTATTTCCCTTTCTCACGCATTTACAGCCTAGAGGAGAAAGCTGACCTGGCTTCTGCTGAGCTGCTGTGTTGCCGTCTCAGGCTAAGCTGACTTGGTACCATCTGACCAGCCCCAGAATAATGGAACCCTAGACCTATAACCCTCTGCACGCAAGGTCCCAAATGCCCTTGCCTTGAACCCTGTTTCGTTCATGTCTCCTACTTTATTCCTTGTTAACCTGGCTTCTGGTATTTTGCTTCAATCTTCATTTCTGGTTCTACAATTCTGACAGTGGATTTGGCAAATCTGCTAAGACCCTTGACAGTCTCCCTTGGGCTGAGTTTTGCCCCTGATCTCCAGAATTGCCTGCCCCTGGTTAGCAATTCCTGTGTTCAGTCTCTGACGCTTGTCATCCAGGGATGGAGAGCTGCCTCTCAGTCTCCACCTAACCAGACAGCTTCAAACACACCTGCTCATGAAGAATGCCAGGGATCAGAGCAAGGAAGAGGTGGGTAGAATAGGTAAAGTACTGCATTCAGACTGAATTCAATGAGCTAGCCTCAAGCTTCCATATTTGATTATTCTTTCTCGGGCCAACTATGAATTGAGATTGTGGGTCAAGAATAAGAAGCTTATAACAGGGGAAACTGTGAGTTAAAATCAAATAAAATCTAAGGGGCCAGGAGAGAATGAAGAAGAGATAAGTAAATCAACATACTAGCTACACAGGTATACCATATATATATATTATACGGTAACTATATACTATAGCATAGTATAGTATATACAGCATAGTAAACTATATCTATATAGTTTATTATAATATTTATTACATCCCTTCAACAAAAGAGAAAAGGCAAAGGAGAAAGTAAGAGAGAAGGACCTAATGCACAGCACAGCAGAGTCTAACTTTCATAGACTGCCTTAGTACCTGTGGATATCTTTCAAGGGTCAAATGCACACCTCTAACTTAGAGGGAATGTCTTCTTCAACAATCCATCATGTGTCCACCATATTGTTTGTTCAGTCTTTTTTAAACTTCATGGCAGTGGTTAGAAGGCTGGGAACAATGACTCCTATCTGTGGGTCAATGGGCAGTGAAAGATGAAAGGTCACTTTGAAGTCCAGCCACAATGACAGGGTAGAGTTGAGTGTACCATGTGAATTCATCGGAACAGTATAGTAGAGTTTTCCTAGGACCTGTTTTTCAGAATCCTTTTTTTTTGTCAAGTTTTTAAGGTTGTTAAGTCCATCTCTTTGACCAGTGTTCTGTTTCCTTGAGAAAGGAAGCATGTCACACAGAATGGTGTGGTGAAGGAAAGAGTGTCATGGCCCAAGAGTCAGGAGCACAGCATCTACTTCCTTTTTTCACCCCTGATTCCCAGTGTGACCTTAAGCAAATCCCTGAAGTTATCTGTGTTTCCTATACCTTCCTTTGTAAAGTAGAGAAAATTTAGCCTATGTTATGAGCAGCATGAAGGAAAGGGAGATAAGGCTGTAAGGACTTCGGGTTTAGCAGGGAGAAAAAATACCGCAGGGAAAAAATTACCATGCACACACACAAAATGTAGTTTATGGTTAAGCCTGAGAAAGCTGGGTGAAGTTCCCCTTGATCTTATACACAAAGGTACAAACTGGAAGATGCTTGACCCAATTCAGGATTTCTTTCATTTCTTGAATTAAATTTTAGCCAAAATGTGATTGAAATGTATTTTGACTCAGCCTTATGTAATAATCCAGTCACAAAAAGCAGGGGAACTGAAACTCTCTCCTCCCTTACTTGGGAGTTAAGACATGCAGAGTTCAGACTGAACATTTAGATCTGAGTTTCCCTAAGCAGAATGGACAACTTACCCATTGTCCCACTTTCCCATGTTTATTTTCTCCACATGCATTTGCTTAACATCCATAAAATGGCAAATATGCTATGAAGGGAGTACAGCATAGACTCGTAAAGCGGCTACTCCAAGAGCGGTCCGAGGACCAGCAGCAACAGCATCACCCGAGAGGTAGGTAGAAATGCAGACTCTCAGGCACCAGCTTAGACCTGCTGAATCAGAATGTGCATTTTCAACAAGATCTCAAGGCTTGTTTGACTCTAAGCCTATATTTTAAGCCAGTGCTTAAGTCACTGGGAGGCTTGGAGTCAAGAAATTTAAGTTCGGTTTGCAATTTGGCCACTTTCTTGGTCTATGATCTTGAGAAGGTAATCAACTTTATAAGCCTAGGTTTAAGCATCTGAAAAAAAGGAGACGATAATAACATCTGCCTCTTAAGTTTGTTTTGAGGATGAAATAGAGCTCTTTATTGCATGGTGTCTAGCATAGAGGCAACCCTCAATTAATGTTAGTTGTTTTATCAGTTTTGTTATTATTATTAATTATTATTAGCATATGGCTCCTATTCTATGAGAAACTAATAGCCTAGAAAATGGAGACACATGTGGACAAATCAGCATACCAATCTATAAGACACTTTGTACCATAAGACACTTTGTTCCAGATCTTTCTCCCAGAAATCCGTGGCCTTTCACCTATGAAGCATCACCTCTCCCAGCCAAGCACCAGAATCAGAGCAGACCCTAAGATTACAATCACAGCCCCCATCCATCAACGAGGAATGGATAAAGAAGATGTGGTACATATATACAATGGAATATTACTCAGCCACAAAAAGGAATGAAATTAGGTCATTTGTAGAGATGTGGATGGACCTAGAGAGTACCATACAGAGCAAGTCAGAAAGAGAAAAGCAAATACAGTATGATAATACATATATGTGGAACCTAGGAAAAATGGTATATGATCTTATATGCAAAGCAGAAACAAAGACACAGACATAGGTAACAAATGTATGGATACCAAGGGGGAAAGGGGTGGAGTGGGAGGAATTGGGAAATGGGGATTGACACATATACATTATTGATACTATGTATACAATAGACAACTGATGGGAACATACTGTATAGCACAGGGAGCTCTACCTAACACAACCTAAATTGGAGGGAAGTCCAGAAGGGAGGGGGTGTCTGTATGTGTTTGGCTGAATCATTTTGTTGTGCAGTGGAGGCTAACACAGCATTATAAAGCAACCATACTCCAATAAAAATTAATTTTAAAAAAATCACAGTCCCTACTTAACCCAACATAGACACAGAAGCTATCTGAAGGATGAAAAAAATGAATGAATACAACCAGGGAATTTTCACTTTTCACAATCTTTTGTGTTATTTTGTTTCCTCTTCTGTATTGGAAAGCCTGTGATTCTGGCCCTGACAATAGACAACATGCCCTCACGTATCTTAAGCTCATGAATCTTCAAAGTGAGTATTTGGGATATAGATCCCAAGCCAGAACTGGATCCAGAAGTTTATAGGACTATCCATCAAGATGGAAACTCACCAGACATGCTGAAGTGAAGTAGCTGAGGGTGGAACAGGACAAGAAGAATACTACATTGTTTCCCTCCCTTCTTTTTAGCTGTTTATGCTGTCTCTTACCCCTCTGTCAGATCCTTAAATTTTGGAGTACCTGGGGTTCTGTCCCCAAATAGCTTATCTTCTCTAGCTATCCTCTTTCTCAGGTGATTGTGTACAGTCTCCTGCCTTTAAGTATATAGATACAAATTTGCATTTCTAGACCTGATGACTTCCCTGAGTCCTAGGCTCCTGTGCATAGCTTCCTACTCAGTATGTGCAAATAACATCCTACAACTTAGCTTGGCCCAGAACAGGACACTTGTTTCCCCACATCACCCCTGCCCCTACCAAAATCCTCTCTCCTTTTAGCCTCCCGATCTCAGCAAATGGCACCAGCATCAACCCAGTTCCTAGAGCCCCAAACCAGGAGCAATTCTTGATTTTCTTCCTTTACCCTTACCCCAACCTGATCCATCAATGAGTTCTATGAGCTTTGTCTCCAAAATGCATCCTAAGTCCTGTCTTTTCTTATCATCTCTACCACAGAAACCTGAATCCAGGTCAGCATTGTCCCTCACCCAGTTCCAGTTCCAGAGTCATCATCCTCCCTGTTATTCTCACTTCTGTGCCTGTGCCCTAAAGTCTGTTCTCCACATGGAAGCCAGAGGAGCTTTATAAACAGCATAATCTCCCTGTATAAAGCCATGCCCCAAGTTCTTTACTATGTCCTTCAAGGCCCTTCATGATGTAGTCCCTGCTCCTTTCCTGAACTTCATCTCCAGTCACATTCTTCTTCACCTAACCACACTGACCTTCTCGCTGTTCCCAGAAGAGCACAGCATGTACATTCATTTCAGGACCTTTGTATCTGCTATTCCTTCTATTTGTATTACTCTCCCTTAGACCTTCCCATAATGATCTTCTCATCTCTGAGATCACAAAAGTCACCTTAGAGCCTCCCATCTCCAGCTGTGGCAGCACCATCAGTTACTCTTTAACACACAGATCAATTTTCTCTTTTTCATAGCACTTATCAGGATCTAAAATTATTCACATAACATTTTAATCTGCATATACATTTTCTGTTTCTTTCTCTAGAATATAATTTCTTTAGAGGCAACGATACCTGGAACATTGTCTTGCACATAGTAGGTACTTACTATACACCTGTTGACCAATTGATCTCTTTTTGAATGTGCAGGCTGAGCCTACTATATTTATGCTGTTTTATATCTTAAAGCAGCTGTCCTGTGTGGTCAGTTTAAAAAAATAATCCTTGATAATAACTAGGGAGCTCTGTGTCTTTTTGGAAAAGAGCTAATGTTTTTCATGAACCACTTGAAATATGAATACAAAATTTCTTGTTTACGTGCCTTAGTCATTCTTTTCTTTAAACCATTACATATAAAATTTGCACAAAAAAAGATGTTGTATCCAAAAATAGATTTTTCAAAGCATTGTTATGCGTTCATCAAAAGAGCGAACCATGTGTTTCATCTTGTTGCATGTTTAAGAATTATCTCTGCTTAGTGACACTGGTAAGGCCAGAGAACTGGAAGGAAAATTATTCTTAGAATAAAAGCGGTGAAATGAAAAATAGTAAATCAAAACAAAAATCAAATAAAAAAATGTTAAATGAAAAATAGTCTCATTTTCTATTTCCCAGCGCCAATGTAGAGAAATGAGCCTCTGAAACAATCTGTATCATACTAATCTGAGAATTGAGTGTAAACTTCATGAAGGCAAGGGCACATGCCTATATTTACCATTATTTTATCCCTGGCTATAGCTCAGGGCTTGGGAAATAGAGTCTAATAAATTTTTAATGAATGAATAAATAAAGCGAACTCCATAATGAGGGATAATATCAGTGGTGTTAGCATGGAATCATTCATTTCACAAGCACTGTGTTAGTGGCTAGTGATAAAGAAAGCAGTAACAGAGCATCACATCATGATGGACAGAGAATGCAAGGGAATTTTTTTTTCATTAGGAAAATAGAGTTTATTTGAGAGAAGGGACGCTGCAAAGACAGCGGGATGACTTCCTGGCAGACCAGGGAGAGCCGACCCCTTCACAGGCTCGCAGCCAACTTTTATAACCACTAGACAAAGAAAATTCCTGCCAGGAGAATGGCATTAACCAATTGGTCAGGGTGCCATAAGGCAAAGGGTGTCATTAGGTTATAGGCCATGATCCTATATGTTGAATACCTTCCCTAACATGGGGTCGTGTTATCAGCTAGCCTAAGTCAAGAAATATAGCCTAAGTTAGGATACAGATTTACACAAGGGACTTTCTAGACCTTGTTCCTTATGTGAGTTCTGCCTCTGGGTAACTTTGAACAAGTCCCATGACCCCTAGTAATGCAAGCCCTGACTTAAGCTTTGACTGCTGAGGCGTTTACTTAAGCATCGTTTTCAAAGAAGGCTATCTGAAAAACACATTGCAGGTCACAGGACTAGATAAAGAGTCGGGTGCCCCTTCCCCCCACCAGGCGCCTTTGTTTTAGAGATCTCCGTTGATTTAAATAACTGACATTTTGGGCCACTTGTTTTTCTTTCTGCTTGCTTTAAAATTGTCCCTCTCATATATTAAATTCACCAGTAGGAGTTTGAGATTAAAATATACACACTAGTATATATGAAATAGGTAACCAACAAGAACCTACTATATAACACAAGGAACAATACTCAATATTTTGTAATAACCTATAAAGGAAAAGAATCTGAAAAAGAATATATATATACGTATAAAACTGAATCACTTTGCTGTACACCTGAAACTAACACAACATTGTAAATCAACTATACTTTAATTAAAAAAAAAAAAACAGTAAACAAACAAACAAAAAATGAGTGACTCTATGAAACTCTAGCCCCTACCCTCGACCCCAGTGAAAGTAGAATCCCAGACCCGTGTTCTCTCTCTAACTGCGACCTCACTGTGTGGCCCCAGGTGCACCATGTAATTTCCAGGACCTGAAAGTAATAAGCCGTATTTCTTTCAAAGTTCCCTGATGGTTATTTCTGAGGGTGTCTTGCAATCCTAATAAGAACCACGGCATCGGTTATCAGCAGGCCGAGACTGCCACACAGCTCCCGGGGAGCCGCAGCCCCTTCATAGGAACAAGGAAAGCACAGGACTGCTTAACGAGACGAGCCACAGGATACCTGGGATGGGCTGTGCGTCCCTCACTTCAGTAAGTTCTCTACAGGTGTGATTTAATTTAATCCTCACCACTGATGTACAAAGTATGTGTTTTATAGCCTTGGAGAGGTCACGGTATTTGCCCACTGTCTCAAGTTCAAGGAGTCTGAGATGGAACCCAGATATTCCTGACTACAGAGCCCAGGCTTTGGGCTCCCCACCTCATGCCACTCTACCCAGGCTGACCACATGCCCAAGCTGGCTAGGGTCCGTCTCAGCTCTACGTGGTCACCATGTGCCCAGGGGCTTCCACTTTGGGACTGAGTGATCCCTCTCTGCTGGAGACAGCATCATGAGTACCCTGTTCCCCCTCTGACTTCTGCCGTATCCTAGGCAGAGTGAGGGGCTAAATAGCCATGGGGAAGCCCAGGTGGAGCATGGTCACTTGCCTCCAGTTACAGGTATCAATTCTTATGGAGAGTCAGGTGTCCTTGAACAAATCCAAATTCCTTTGCCTGGATGAGAATACGAGTGCTAAACTGGTGACGGTGGTGCTGATAAGAAGAGGAAACACAATGAGAAGATTAAACATAATTTTCTAACCTAGATTATGTAACCAATGAAGCGTTTTTTTATGAGAAAGGCTTTACTGAGGATTTACTCTTCGGCTGAGAAACTGAGGCACATTATGACCATCCTTTTACCTAAAATTCCTAATCTCTTTTCTCTCTCATCTCTAAAATGCGAATAACAGCCCCAACCTGATAGAGTGAAGTGGTTATCATTCAAAAAGAAAAATGCATTGCAGGGACCAGACCCTAGCCCAGCAAATGTTTGTCCCATCCCCGAATGTCCAAGTACCAACACAGAGTTATTTATAAAGGTCAGTGTGTTCATGTATTCTTTCATTCAGTGAATATTGTACATACATGAACCCACATACTCATCCTGCAGATGTCTGTAGCACACATACTGTACATGAGGTGTGACGTGATCCATGCACGAGTCCAGCTATCGCTTCCAAGATTCCCTTCTAGGCGGCTGCCTCGACTGAGAGGAGGATGAAATCTGCAGAATGCCAGGAGCCAGACATCGGGCTAGTGTTTCACAAACACAGCTTCATTTAAATCTCACAGCAGCCCTATGGGGCAAAGGTTCCAACTGACACTTTACACGTGAGGAGCCTGATATGAAGGGAGTGTAAATGACCTGCCCAAGGTCAAAGGTAGCCTTAGTTTCCAGGCAGGAAAGCCCATCTTCTTAGGACGCAGCCCCCTATGTATCCGTGAACCTGTATACACTTCCTCTCAGCCCCTTTCATCATTCAGAGATACAACGTGCCAGAGTGATTAAATGCCAACAATAACCACTTCCCAACTACAGAAGTTTTTACAGTTTTTCCAGCTCTTTCACATTTATTATCTTGTGCTTCCTATGAATGGGTTCACACCCTTCTTGCTGCCTTTTATTTTCATAGGCATGGCAAGTACAGGATGTGATAAATACCCTGAACAAGGAAACGTTTAGCCTAAGCTAACTATTATTGGCAGCATCTATGACAGATGACTTCACATAACCCCGAAAAGCCCAATGTGATGAATAATTTGTAGTTAAAGGTAGTTGGAAATTTCCTTTGTAAAAAATTACTTGAAGTAACTCGATT
Organism: Hippopotamus amphibius kiboko; assembly: GCF_030028045.1. Lineage (NCBI taxonomy): Eukaryota > Metazoa > Chordata > Mammalia > Artiodactyla > Hippopotamidae > Hippopotamus > Hippopotamus amphibius. The sequence goes on along the minus strand of NC_080198.1, from coordinate 93,940,245 downwards.
AACTTTGAAAGAGAGAAAAGGCCAAGAAAAATACCCACATAATGATTTACTCTTCCTTGCAGGGGTAGCAATAAAGATAAGAATTACAACTCCAAGAGCGGTTAGAGAGGGAATGAACATGTCTCACGTTGCATACTGAATGCTCAAAATATATCTGCACAGGCAGGTTACACAGGAAAGCTCTGGGACTCCAGGAACCCCGGCAAATCCTCTTCAGCCATCAAGTCCAATTCAGTTCACTTAACAGGGGAGAAAACTGAGGCATGTGTGGAAGTGCCTAATTTTGGGTCCACTGCATCGAGATCTCCTTGGCAGGAAGGGAAATAAAGCTTGGTACCAGGGAAGAACACAAGCTCCAGGGTCCTGGTCTTGACTTGCTGGCTCCATTCTGGATGCTTTGGGACAAATCACCTAACCCTTCTGAGTGTCAGATTCTTTGGATGAAAATATGGATAATAATGCCAACTTCCTAGGATTATAAAAGGTAAGTGGCTTATTGCATATAAAATATCCAGCATAAGGCCTGGCGTGCGGCAGTTTCAACCAAAAACATTCATTGCTTTCTTCCTCTTCCTAGTTATTGTCATCCCCGTGGAAGACCATATCAAGTCTTTCCTAATTCTCTCTCTACCTCTACCCTCCACCAATGAAAATCATAAGATTGACATTGACCCCATAGGATAAGCATGAAGCCATACAATCTCTGTATATATGTTTGCAAATATATAAGCCCCCGGATTCTAAACTGAATTGGCTAAGAAAAGTGTTGAATGTTCATCTTCTCACTATTATTGTTTGGCCACCACTGCTGTGTCTCCACTTTCATTAAATGCAGTTTAATTAGTGTCCTGGCATAAGGCTTTGTGCTTATGCGGGGACTGGAGGAAGTGATCGGAAAGATCGGTTTGTGACATAGCTGGCAGATGGAAATCTTACCAGTCATAAGCACACGGGAAGATAAAACTGCCGTTTCTCTGTGATTCCTCTTAGCTCTACCAATGCTGCTTCTGTATTGTCAAGACTTTCCCCAAACTTATCCCAAGAGCCTTTCTGCTTTCCCTCTTCCTTTCAGGACTGTTCCCTTTGTTCTTAAGAATAAAACGCAAACTCCGTACCGTGGCCTTTAAGTGCCTGGCACCTGTCTCCAGCCTCCTCATTGGCTCTGGCCCCACACTCCTTTCCGTCCCTCCCACACTCAGGACATTTGTCCACGCTCTCACCTCCTCCTAGAATGTCTTCCCCAGAACTGCTACTTTCACCCTTGCAGGTGTCTGCTCGGATGTCACCTCCTTAGAGGTGACACTTCCCTGAGTATCTCATTCTAAGTGTACATTTTTTCCCACCTGGCCGCTACCACATTCTCTGGGTTAGCTTTTAAATACAAGGTATCAAAGATCTGTGCCATTGTTGACATTTATTTACTTATTCATTTATTGCCTGCAGTAACCATGAGCTTAGAGGGTGTGTTACTTTCCTAGGGTTGCTATAACAAAGTAACACAAACTGGGTGGCTTCAAATAACAGAAATGTATTATTTCCCAGTTCTTGTGGCCAGGAGTCTGAGGTCAAAATCTCAGCAGTGTTGGTTCCTACTGGAGGCTCTGAGGAAGGCTCTGCACCCAGCTTCTCCTCAGTGTCTGGTGGCTCCAGACAGTCCTTGGTGATGCTTGGCGTGTAGACCCGTCACTCCAATCTCTGGCCTTCTCTTCTGTGTCTGTGTGTCTGTATCTCAAATCTCCCTCTCCTTTCTCATGTGGGGACACCAGCCATTGAATTTACAGCCCACCCTAAATCCAGGATTTCATTCCGTGACTTTTAGCTAAGTTACATCTGCAAAGATGCTATTTATAAATAACTTCATCTTCACAGTACCAGGAATCAGGACTTGGACATCCTCTTTTGAGGGAGGAGCATAACAGAACCTACTACAGAGAGAAAACACCTCTCTCTTGGGGACCAGCTGAGTCCCTGAGCTCAGCATAGTGCCTTTTCCCGAACAGGCTTTCATTAAGTATGTTTGAATGAACACTGTCACTTTAAGCCATTCCCTCTGATCTCAAAGTCTTGGCAGGAGGCCCCTCCAAGCTGAAGAGCTACAGCTTCTTGAATGTCTGAGCATCTCACTTCCTCTCCCATCATGAAAGCTCCACGAAGCCAGCCCCCTGGCGGGAGCAGCGCAATAAGACTACATGGCTGTCCCCAGACAAGCTGTGTTGAGCAGTGCCGTGCCTGCCGCTCAGAAAGTCAGAGCAGGCTCTGCATCTGCTGGGCTCCATGGAGACAAATGGCAGGGCTCTTGCTGCCTGCTCAGATGACCTTCCTTCCCACAGGGACTTTGGACACGGTGGATTTGTGTACAAATGCCTCCTCTCATCTCCATCCTGACATCGCCTATTGGTTTTCCCTCTCCGCTTTATCTGAGCCATCAAATGTGTCCCCATGCTAAAACCCCTTCCTTAGTGATAACCTACCAAACTATAGCCCAATCTACATCCTGTCCTGATTATACACTTTCATAACTTATTTCTCCTTCAGAAGACTTAATCCATCAGTAAATAATTATCAGTGTAGTTGTTTGCACAACATCTGGCTTCCTGAACAATCTCTAAGCTACATGAGGGCAGTCTCTGTCCATTCTACAAGGAGAGTGCAGCCCCCATGTCGGCCAGCTAGAAGGTGCTGAACACGTGCAACTGACCACCTGAATGTGTGCACCACACTCATCGGAGCCTCCACTTCTCTCGTCCACTCTTCAAATTCCCATCTTCCTGTATTCTGGATTCAGCCCACCACTCACTGTAAACTGTTTTCACAATCTGTGTTATAATATGCAAAAATCACTGTTTCGCAACATCCAATTCATCCCTATCAAGTCCTATTTTTGGTACCTATCAGACATCCATGGACTTCCTACACATCTCTCCATCTCCATCATTGCACTCTGGTGGGTGGATTCCTACCTGTACTAGTTTGCTAGGGCTGCCATAACCCAGTACCATAGACTGGGGAGCATAAATAACAGAAATGTATTTGCTCACAATTTTGGAGGCTAGATGCCTGAGATCAAGGTGTTTGCAGGGTTGATTTCTTCTGAGGCCTCTCCTTGGCTTGTAGACGGCCATCTTCTCCTCTGTCTTCACGTGGTCTTCCCTCTGCATATGTCTCTGTCCTCATCTCTTCTTCTGAAAAGGACACCAGTTGTATTGGACTAGGATCCACCCCGATGACCTTGTTTTAACTCAATCACCTCTTTAAAGGCACTGTCTCCAAATACAGTCACATTCTGGGGTGCTGGGGATTGGACTTCAACATATGTAAAGTCAGCCCATAACACTACCCATCCTTTTAGATTTCAACTCAAATATCACTTTGATGGAGAAACTTTTATTAACATGCTAAATGAAGTCAGACTTCCTCACTACAGTCTCTTATAGCATCCTACACTGTGTATTCACCGCCCTTACCATGGCAGTGATGTTATGCGTGTGTGTGTGTAATTATTCAATTCATGTCTATCTCTCCATTAGACTGTAAACTCCATCAGGTCAATGGATGTGTCAAAGCTTTGCTTACCATTAATACCACCAGTGATCAGCATTTGACACTTTTAGCTGTCCACTCTCTTAACTGCTTCCTTTCGATTTCTGTGTTACCACCTGCCTTTCTATATCCTCCTACATCTCAAACTCCTTCAGAATTCTTCACTGTCCTCTCGCTTTTGAACCACCTCTAAAATATGGTTTCCTTGAGTTTGTATCTTCGTCCCTTTCTCTTCGTGTCTGATGAACTATATCTCGGAAATTATGCCCTGCCAATGACTTCTAAATTTCTACCCTACTGTGGTCCTGCCTCCTTTATTCAACTTCTAAATTTTCTACTTCCTACAACTTATATCAAGCTTTACCAACCTCAAAAACATGTTCAATGCAGAAATGATCTTTACCTTTAAATCTACTCCACCTCTATTGCTTAGCTAAGTAGATGGTGCCAACATACACATCCAGGTGCTCAAACAATAAAATATATCACAGGAGCCCATTATAAATGCAAAATATAAATATACAAAATTATCCCTGAGTCCAGCTTTGCCCCCATATCTCAAACCCAATTCTGCTGATTTCATCTATATATCCCTTGATTCACTATTTTTTCCTCTCCATTCCTTATGCCTTAAAGCAGACATGTATTTTATCTGCACTACCACAAAAACATTTAACTAATACAGATCCAAATTACTCCTCTTCTTAAACTTTCCAAAGGTGCCCCATCCATGAATTGAGACCCACCCATCTCTCTAAACTAATCTTCCTATGAATCTGCTCTGATTTTCTGCTTATCCTCACCTACATTAAATTTCTCCCTTATCTTCGAATGGGCAGACTCCTCCATGCCTTTGTGTGCACCTCTCAGATCCCATTTCAGAAATGTGTATAAAAGAAGAAGCTCTTAGTTGTCATCCTTCATTGGGAATGGTCTCAGTTACAGAAAATGGCTTTACACAAGGTCTCACCTGCTTCTACAAGCACAGCCTACAACCATTGCTAATCATCACAAGGGTATAAAGTCCCAGCTCCCTTGCCCCAACTCAGGACATCTCTGATGAGCCATCTCCCCCTGGGGCTGGCTGAAGACTTTGTTGGGGCTGAATGACAGTTCAGTTTCTCCCTCTGCAGAGTCCTGCTTCCTCACTCTCCCTTCCACAGCTGTAGGTCCCAGGACACTCCAGGAAAAAAAAAAAAATCCTGCACACTAATTTCCATCTCCAAGTCTGCTTCCCAAGGATCCAGTCTGTGAAACTGGCTATTTGCAGATATGTGTCCTCTGATGGATAGTATTTCTGTTCTATCTTCACCTGCTAAACTCTATGCATTCTTCACATCCCAAGTCAAATGTCACCTAGATGCTCATTTCAAATTTTCTCTGTATCAACACATATTGCACCGCATTATAATAATTACTCAGACATTTTCCTTTCTTGCTAAACTAACTTTATGTTCTGCAAGGATGCTGTAGTAATTAGCTACTTCTGTGCAAAGAAAAAAAAAATGCTATGAGCTTAGTGGCTTGACATAACACCTGTTTATTATCTGGCAGGTCTGTAGGTCAGAAATCCATATAAGCTCAATTAGGTTCTCTGCTTAGGGTCTTGTAAGACTGAAATCAATATGTCAGCCAGCCTGGCTCTTCCACTTCCAACTATTCAAGTTGGCAGAATCCAGTTCCTTGTGGTTATAGGGTTGGGTTCCCTATTTGCTTGCTGGCTGTCAACTCAGGGCCACTCTGCTTCTAGAAGCTATCCCCATGCCTTCTCACATGGCTCGCTCCATCTTCAAAGCCAACAATGGTGCATCAGCTCAACTTCTTCTTGTGTTTTTAAAATTGTGTGTTTTCTACCTCTATCTTCTTCTGCCACCAGCCAGAGGAAGTTCTTTGCTTTTAAGGACTCATGTGTTTAGATCAGGCCCACCAAGATATTGTATTATCCCTTTTTTATGGTCAACTTTGCCTCATATCACAATCATGGGTGCGATATCTTACATTCACAAGTACTAAGGATTGGAGAGAGTGTGGATTCTGGTGGTCTTACCTAAAAATTCTGCCTACCGTAGATGGAAAGAAAATCTTATTGAGTACGCTTCTCAATACCTAGCAGAGCTTTTGATATAACAGATAACTGATGCTTGTATGAATTTTCAGGTTGAACTGACTTCAGTTGCAATAATTATTATGCTTTTAAACACTCTATTTTAGTTGCATGCATAGTGAACAAAATACCTCAAATAAGGAACTAAAATAACAATAAAGAAATGGATTACAGTCCTTTCATGAGGAATATTTGATCCATAGAAGAGATTTAAAATAGAAGAGAAATGTCACAAGATGGAAAGAAAGAGAAACCTCCTGAGTAACAAACATGTAGTTCCGCAGTTTTGCACATTTTGCAGTTGAGTCTATCAACTTTGAAGCTCAATAATTAAATAGTAATTATAAGTTACCAAAGTCACTTTACTGTTAATACCTTGATACGGTTAATGACAGCAGGTTTCCTAAACTTGAATCTGCTTAAACTTCAAGCAGAAATTTGGTTTGAACCTGTAGGAAAGCAAGGATCACTAGACTGCCCCTAGAGAGTGCTGTGATGAATTTGCAGTTTCGATTTGGAGATGAAGTTATTTTCATGCATGTATTTGTGTGTTTGTTTACGTACATCATCACAGTGTTTGCAGGGTTGCTGTCTCTCTACATATACATATGCCAAAACTCTAATACTTTTTATGGCCTCCTTCCCTTCTGCTGATTGCAACCTTCACTTCATTTTGTGCTTAGGCATACAAAGTGATGACAAAGGTGGACAATTGTTTCTGGCTGCAGCTCACCCAAATAAAACTGTTTCAATTGATTCAGAGCACTAATGTCAGCCAAGACCCTATACTTCTTGACGTTGCATTTTTCCCAGTGAATAATAAATCACTGTGTTTCCACCAGCAGCCTCTCTCCCTCTGCCTTTCTCTTTTCTTCCACCATTAGTCATGCTGGTCTAGCTCACCACCTGTCACTTGGCAAGTTTCTGCAAATACTTTTACCCACGTAGAGACGGATTTGGTTTCATTGAGGTTAGGAACACACCTGTGCTGACTTGGGTCTGCAACTCACCAGCTGTAGTCCTTTTAAAATTATTTTCTTTTTTGGCTGTTTGTACATATTACAATTTGCTATTTCTTGGTATGGATTTTTCAAACATTTCTATCATTAGAATTTTGAATTTCAGGTGATGTAAGTATGCGTCAGGACAAAATATATAAGTAGTTAAATACATAGTGGGTGACCTTGAAAGAGGATTAATGTTACTTAATTAACTTGTATTTAATTCATAGACTATAGCTCCTTTAATTCTCTCAACAAGTCTAATGAAGGGAAATTATGCAATATCCTCATTAAATACGTGAGAAAAACTCGGAAGGAGTGATTTGCTGCATCATTCACCAACTAACTTAAAGGTCCTGAACTCCAAATAAGAAGTGTCTGATTTAAAGTCCTTGTAATTTTCCCTTCATATGTTGCACTTCCTACTTGATAATGCTGCTTTCTTTTACCTATTCATTCAACATTTGAAGATTTCCTACTATGTCCCAGACATGGTATTAGCGACAAAGTTTTGTACAGGCAAACATAAAGTCCTGTCCCACAGCAGAATAAATGTCCATGTAAATAATTATGATGCAGTTTTTATTAAAAGTTCTGTAACAGAAGTAAGTTAGGTCTATCTACCTAGATAGATAGCTGAAAACAACTTTATATGTAAAGTTAGGAATTCCTTTCTTTAGTTGCACTGGCCATATTTCAGGGGCTTAATAGTCACATGTGGCTAGTGTCTACTGAACTGGGCAGTGCAGTTAATAGAACACTCCCATCATTGTACCACATTCTATTGGACAGCGCTAGGCTAGAGGATCAGAAAGGCTTCACCCAAAGTAGCTCTTGAGCTGAGACTTGAAGACTAAGTAGGAGCTTTCAGGTAAACCATCAGAGGCAAGAGATTCCAGGCAGAGGGAAAAGAATGTGCTAAGATAGGGAGATGGCATGAGAAGACACAGATCATCCAGTGAGATGCAAGTAAATCAGAATAATCCTAAATGTTTAAAAGATGCCCTGGAATTGGAAGCATAACATGGATTGACCGGAAGGCAGGGAACTCTTCACAGATAAGCTTCTATGTTATTATATGACATAGTATGATAGAGGATGGACTGTATGTTGCAGGATGTATATTGTACATGTGAATTTCCTCCTGCAGCCAATAGTTTTCATATCTTTTCAGTTATAGACCCTTTTACTTTTTAAATAAAATATGATTCAGAATCCCTTGACAGAAGGCAGATAAAAATAGAACTGCTCTTTTAAAAATTGGGTGGAGGGCTTTCCTCTCAGGCATACCTGGAACCCTGAGACATCCTCAGTGAACCCGGGCACTCTGCAGAACTCGTGGACACATCAGAGACTCACTGGACAGTTTTGAACATGAGGTGGATGAATGCACACTGTGTATTAGGATTATCACTCTGTCCAGTGTGGAGGACTGGTGGGTAGAGGTAAAATGGAAGCTGGGATGAATGAGTACAAAGGCATGGAAATAGATGAAGAAAAAGATGGTAAATAGCATTTTTAACTAGGACAGAAAGAATGGTCTCAGGATCTGAAAATATCCAGAATACAAGGAAGAGAAGAAACAGACCCACTCCTATTTTCCCACCTTGGGCAATTTGGTGTCTGGTGGTATCATTTTCCATGATGCGGAATTCTAGAGGGACATTTTACTTATTGGATGATTGGTTTAAATTCTCTAGTCCTCAAAAAATAGCAGGATGGGGAGTGCGGTGCTTTACATTTAGGCCTGAGCTACTGCTCTGTTATTCTGTCAAAGCCAGAGGAAATATCACAAAAATCCTTCTATTCACTTGAATGAATAATGTATGTCTTATTTCTTTATTCCTCCCTATAGCAAACACCAATCAGAAGCATCTGAAACAAACAGACCCCAGAAACTAGAGTCAAAAGCAGCTTTTTGTCAACTGATTAGATAGCAGTTAGTTTAATGCTAACATTAATCAGGGTCTGATTGCTCCATTGTGAGGAACAAGAACTATGTGCAGAGATTAATACGCAAGATCTGTTTCAGAATGTTTCTGTAGAAACCCCCACGCAGCAATTAAGAAGAACACCAAATGAAGGTTATTGATCCGTTGTGTTATTGAGAAACAACATAATTGATATCTTAGATCTTAATTGTTGGTTCCAAAGTAAAAAAGACAGTTTGTACAGATCATTAGTAACACGGAGTCTTTTTTGTTGTTTTTACCATTTAAACCAAAACATGGAGTTCAAATGTTACCTTGGTTCAAATAAACGTTGATTTAATTGTCAAGCAATCTTTCTTTGTAAGTGTTTAAAGTGATCATCCTTTGGACCAATCTGAGCTTTGTAGTCAGTTTCCATGCCTGAGATTTGTAGAATGAGGTTTTTCATTTAACCTGTCTGGACCTCAACATTTTCTTTGGCAAAATGGCATTGATAATACCCATATCACAGGTTTGTTGAAAGGATTCAGGGAGAAAGTCAATATCAGAGAGTCAGTGCAGCATACTGTTTAGGAGCAAAGGTCCTAGATCCAATTCCTGTGTTTCAAACACAGCTTTGCCACTTATTAGCTGTGCAAACTTGGACACATTTGTGAACCTCTCTGTTCCTTGATGTCCTTATTTTAAAGACGGATAATCGTAATAGGCATCCGTGACAGGGTTAGTGTGCAATGAAATGAACGTATGAAGAGTTCTTAGAAGAGGGCCAGATTATAAGCACGATACAACCGTTAACTGTTTTTATTGCTATAATTTGAAAGAGTTCAGGCACAGAGTTAATTCTTAATAAATGTTAACTGCATCCTTTCCCCCTCTACAGTAATTCAGTAGCTGTAGGGCTTGCCTTTGCTTCCTATGGAGCAATGAGCAGGTAAGGAGGTAAACAGAAGGAAAGACTGTTGGTCTGCACGCCTTACCATTTTTACACAGAACTTCCAAAAATCACCCTTTTGCCTAATTCCTAAATATGACTGGACAACATAGAAACCTGAAATGTAAGGAAACCATGATGGAGAAAGACTGCAATGAACTAGTTGAGGAATAAAGACTCTAGGATAAAGAGATTGTTCTAACAGGAAACAGATTCTGATTTGTACACTGACAAATCTAAGGACACATTGCTATCAAAAAATAAGAATCAGTTGTCATGAGAAGCAAATCATAAAACAATAAGGAAGAGTTTCTTTGGAGTTAAAAAAATATATATGACAGATAAAATTAAAAGAAAAACATACACATGGGTTGAAGATAAAGTCAGATAACTGACACAGAGCCTGGAGCTAAAAAGAGAGTGAAGAATTTGAGAGAAAAGATGGAAGATAATCCAATGGGCACAGCATTGGATTCAAAGGAATTCTGGAAAGGATTAATGATGATGATGGAGCAGGGGTAAGCAGGGGGATATTGCCAAATAAATAATACAAGAAAAGTTTTCTGAACTGAGGAAATGTGAATCCTCAAAAGGAAAGGGTCCAATCACAAGATATAACTACATAAACGTGAAATGTCTAACGTTAGAAAATAAATAAAATTAAAATGGAAAATACTAAGTCCTGGGGATGATGCAAATCAACAAGTGCTCTCATACACTGCTGGTGGGAAAACAGAAAGGTACATCCACCTTGGAAAACAAGTGACAATATCATATAAAGTTAAATATGTAATTATGTTGTGACCCAAGGAATCTTACTTTCAGTTATTTGCACAAGAGAAGTGAAAACAGATGATCACACACAAGTCTGTAAATAAGTGTTCATGGCAGCTTTGTTTATATGATATCAAAAAAGCAATCCAAGTGATCATCAATTTATCAGTTGATGATTGGATAAGCAAATTATGGTACATCCAAACAACAGAATATTACAGAAACCAAAAAGAACAAATAACTGATATATTCAACAACATGAATAAATCTGAAAAGTATTTTAATAAAATAAAGAAGTGAGACACAAGCAGGAGCCTACATAGTCTTTGATTGCATTTGTATGACATTCTGAAAAAGGCAAAATAATAGAGACAGAAATAAGATTAGTGTTTTCCAGGGATGGGAGATGAAGGTTTGGGGATTAAGAAGAGGCATGAAGTGTTGGAAATATCCTGTATCCTGATACAGTGGTAAATTTATAATGATGTGTGTTTGTGAAAGCTTATCAACATGTACTTCAAAAATGCATAAAATTGTTTGTGAATTCCCATTTAATAAATCTGAATTCAATAAAAGTAGAAAGGCCTACTAAATAACAAGCAAGATAATTTTTAAGACCCACATTGGATAGGTCATTAAGAAATTTCAAGAGTCGTGTCAGCAAGATAATAGAGTAGGAAGTTTTAGAATCTCTTTGCCCCTACAAACACACAAATTCAGCAACAATTCATGGACAAATTATCTTCCTGAGAAATCCAGAAATTAGGTGAAAGACTACTGCAACTCAGGAGAATGTGAAATCAGACTCACAGAAGACAATAGGGAGATTCACATTACCTTCTCACCAGAGGACATGCCCCTCACACAGCGTCAAATGATCAGATCTTTCTCCAGGATAGACAACATGTTAGGTCACAAGACAAGTCTTAAGACATTTAAGAAGATTGAAATCATACCAAGTATATTTTTCTGACCACAATGGATTGAAAGTAAAAAATAATAGGAGTAAAACTGAAAACTTCACAAATGTGTGGAAATTAAACAGCATACTCTTGAACAACCACTGAATCAAAGAAGAAATCAAAAAGGAAACAAAAAATACTTTGAGACCAAACAAAATGAAAACACAACATACCAAAAACTTAGGGGATGCAGCAAAAACAGTATTAAGAGAAAAGTTCATAGCAATAAATGCCTATATGAAAAAAGAAGAAAGATCTCAAATAAACTATCTAAATTTACACTGAAAGAGCTAGAAAAAGAACAAACTAAACTTAAAGTTAGCAGAAGGAAAGAAATAACAAATATTAGAGCAGAAATAAATAAAAAATAGAAAAACAATAGAAAAAAATCAACAAAACTAAGAGTTGATTTTCAGAAAAGATAAACAGAATTGACGAACCCTTAACTTAACTGTGAAAAATGGGAGAAAACTCAAATAAATAAAATCAGAACTGAATGAATAGACATTACAACTAATACCACAGAAATAAAATTGATCGCAAGAAACTACTATGAACAATTATAAGCCAACCAATGGGATGACCTACAAGAAATCAATAAATTCCTAGAAACATAAAACCTATTAAAACAAAATCATGAAGAAATAGAAAGTCTGAACAGACATTACTAGTATGAAGAATGAATCAGTAATCAAAACCTCCCAACAACAACACAAAACCCAGGATCAGGTGGCTTCACAGGAGAATTCTATCAAACATTTAAAGAATAATTAATGTCAATTCTTCTCAAATTCTTCCAAAAAAACTGAAGGAGATGAAACATTTCTAAAATCATTTTATGGGCCCAGCAGTACCCTGATACCAAAGCCAAACAAAGATACAATTAGAAAAGAAAAACTATAGGCCAATATCCCTGATGAATATAGATGCAAAAATTCTCAACAAAATACTAGCAAACTGAATCTGACAGCACATTGAAAAAATCATACACCATGACCAAGTGAAATTTATCATTGAGATGCAAGGATAGTTCAACATAAAAAAGTTAATTAATGTGACACAGTACACTATACAAAACAAAGAATAAAAACCACATCATTGTGCCAATAGATGCAGAAAAACTGACAAAATTCAACATCCTATCATAATAAACACCCTCAACAAACTAGAAATACAAGGAAATTACTTCAACATAATAAAGGTCATATATGACAAGCCCACAGGTAACATCATACTCAACAGCAAAAGACTGAAAGCTTTTCCTCTAAGAATGGGAATGAAGCAAGGATGCCCACTACTACCACTTCTGTTCAGCATTGTACTGTAAGTACTAACTGGAATAATTAGACAAGAAGAAATAAAAGGCACACAAAATTAGAAAGAAAAAAGTAAAATTGTTCCCATTTGCAAATATCCTGATCTTATATATAGAAAACTGTAAAGACTCCACTAGAAAACAACAACAAGAAACTTTAGAACTAATACACAAATACAGTAAATTTGCAGGATACAAAATCAACATGGAAAAAATCAGTTGCATTTCTGTACACTAACAATAAATTATCTGAAAATAAAATTAGGGAAACAATCCAATTTGCATTGGCACCAAAAAAAGAAGGATAAAACATTTAGAAATAAACTTAGTTAAGGAGGTGAAAGAACTGCATACCAAAAAGTGGGAAAAAATGATGAAAGAAATGAAGACAAAAAATGGAGAGATATTATGTGTTCATGGATTTAAAGGCTTAATACTGCTAAAATATCCATAGTACCCAAAGCAATTTACAGATTTAATGCAATGACCATCAAAATTACAATAGCATTTTTTACAGAAATAGAAGAAAAATTCTAGAATAAAATGGAAAATAATTTTTATGGTACCAAAAAAGACCATGAATAACTAAACTGACCCCAAAAAAGACAAACAAAGTTGGAGGGGTTACACTTCCTGATTTCAACATATATTACAAAACTACAATAATCTAAACAGCATGGTACTAGAATAAGGACAGACATATAAAACACTGGAACATAATAGAGAGGCCAAAATAGATCCATGCATTAATGGCCAACTAATCTTTTAAACAAGGATGCCAAGAATACACAATGAAAAAAGGACAGTCTCTTCAGCAAATGATTTTGAGAAAATTAGATATCCACATGCAAAAGAATAAATTTTTTTCAGATCTTTATTGGAGTACAATTGCTTTACAATGTTGTGTTAGTTTCTACCGTACAACAAAAAATAATAAAATTTGACTCATCTTCTACCGCACACAAAAATCAACTGAAGATGTAAATGTATGCAGTTTATTGTATGTCATTTATATCTCAATAAAAGTTCTAAAAAAAATCAACTGAAGATGGATTAAAGACTTAAAAGTAAGAAACTGAAGTTTTTCTAAAAGAAAACGTAGGGAAAATCTTCATGATATTTGTATTAACAATGATTTCATTGACATGACACAAAAAGCAAAAGCAACAACAACAAAAAATAAACAAATGGGATTATATCAAACTAAAAATTGCACAATAAGGGAAACAATCAACTCAGTAAAAAGGAAGCCTATGGAATGGATGGGAGAAAAATATTTGCAAACAATATATCTTAAACTGTTCATGATGCTGCAACAAAACACAATAGACTTGGTACCTTATGAATAACAGAAATTTATTTCTCATAGTTTTATAGGCTGGAAATATGAGATTGGGGTGTCAACATAGTCAGACAAGGGCCCCTGTTCCCCATTGCAGATTTTCCCTTGTATCTTCATGAAGCAGAAGAGGTTAGGGAGCTCTGTGGGATCTCTTTTATAAGAACACTAATTCCATTCATGTGGGGTCCTAAGTACCTCCCAGAAGTCCTGCTTCCTAATACCATCACATTGGGAATTAGGATATGAGCATATGAATTTTAAGGGATTACCAACAGTAAGACCACATCACATACATCTGATAAGTTAATCTCCAAAATATATAAGGAACTCCTACAACTCAATAGTGGAAAACAAACAAACACTTAACCTGAATTTAAAATCGGCTAAGGACTTAAATGGACACTTATCCAAAGAAGATATACAAATGGCCAATAGGTAAATGAAAAAAAAAATGTTCAACATCACTAATCACCAGGGCAATGCAAATAAAAACCACCATGAGGTATCACCCCATACCTGTCAGAATGGCTATCATCAAAAAAACAAAACAAAACAAAACAAACAAAAGGACAGCAAGTATTGGTGAGAATGTGGAGAAATTGGAACCCTTTTAAACAGTTGATGGAAATGCAAAATGGTTCAAACTCTATGGAAAATAGTATGGAGGTTCTTCAAAAAATTAAAAATAGACCTACCATATGATCCAGCAGTCACACTTTTGACATTTATCCAAAAGAATGGAAATCAGAATCTTGAAGAGATATTAGCACTCTCATGTTCATTGCAGCATTACTTACAATAGTCAATATCTATAAACAACCTAAAGGTCCACTTATAGATAAATGGATTAAGAAAATATGGTATATACATACAATGGAATATTATTTAGCCTTTAAAAAGAACATTTTACAATATTCAATAGCATAAATGGACCATGAAGACACTGTGCTACGTTTAAAAAGCCAGCCACAGAAAAACAATTACTGCATGATTCCACTGACAGGAGGTATCTAAAATATTCAAGTTCATAGAATCAAAGAGTGGAGTGGTGGTTGTCCAGGGCTGGAGGGAAAGGTAAATGGAGAATTATTCATGAACAGGCATAAAGTATCAGTCAAACAAGGTGAATAAGCTCTAGAAACACACTCTACAACATCTCAACCATAGTCAACAATAATGTATTATACAATTAAAACTTTGTTAATAGGCTAGATCTCATTTTAAGTGTTCTTACCCCAATAAAATAAAACTTAAAAAAAAGAAATTTCAGAACACTGATGAGTAAACAAAGTGTTAACAATCTTATAGAGAGAAAGATAGGTTATCTACAAAGAAATAAAGGACAGAGTATCTTCAGACACCTTAAGCACACAGGAAGCCAGAAAACAATGGAGAGTGGATTCCAAAGTTATAAGGAAGAAATAATTTTCCAATCCAAAATTGCATATGAAGCCCAACTGTCAGGACAGATAAGAATGAAGGAAGTGTATAATCCAAATACCCATTCTTAGGAAATGTACTTGAGAATATACACCAGCAAAATGACAATTAAAACCAAGAGAAAGACATGGCTTCAAAAAAAATAGTGAATTTAAATCAAGATAGCAGTAAAAGGAAGCCCAGAGAATAGGGTGCTATGAAGCCATTTTAGGGAACATACAGTCCAGATGCAATCAGGACAAGGAAAGAAGGATGCCAGGGGAAAAAGAAAGTAAACAGAGTAAGAAGAAGAATGTTTGAGGATGTAGAGTGGGAAGAGAGACATCACTAAGATGGTGACATAGTTTATTCCCAACTAGAAGGACGACTAACACACCCCACAAGAAGAATAAACTAACAACCATTCATGGACAAGACACAACTGAGAAAATTCTAGAATTTGGTGCTGAGTGTGAGGCACCCCCAGCACCACAGAGACAGAGAAAAAATAGGCAGAAGACAAGCGTATAATTTGTCAAGAAAAGGTTTAAAAAACAAAAGAAAAACTACTGGAAACTTTCAGAAAAACAAAAAGGTATAAGGGTATCATAATCTTTATCTGAGGCAAACCTGTAAAAACAGAAAGTAGGCTTTGAGAAGAACATTCAAGTGGATTCTAAGCACCCCTCCCCACAAATTTCCATACCCAACATGAGGAAACGAGGCAAGATTGAAGATGCATCAACTTAAAGAATTTAATGCTGAAATCACATAAAACAAATGCCTGAACTCACTCAGAAAACTCGCTGAGGTAGGAAATGAAACTTAGTAGAATTACGTGTTTGTAAAACAAAAATCAAATTTGAGTAATTGCTGTAGAAAATCGATCTGATGTGTAGGAGTTAATGTTTTTTCTTTTATTATCAAAACTTAAACGAGGCATATAAGTTAAATTAAATATGAAATTGTGCAGAATTAAAACAAGGATTTGGTGGATGCGACATAAACTTTGGAAAGCATAAACATTACATGTTTTCCTACTTCCTCCATCATTCAAGTTAAATTGTTATACAGAAGGGTGCCAAGTTTATCTGTGAGCCTCGTATATCATGTTCCCTGGGCCTCCCTACCTCAGCACACAGCACTGTGCGTCTTGGTCTAACAGAGTCTGAGAACTTGTCTTAACATGATCTTCATTTACTGACTTCGATCACTGCCAGCTGGCACTGAGTCTTTGAGTACATATGTTCTTTTTTCAAAAATCTCTAGCTGAGTCTCAAGGTATCATATTGGCTCACCAGAATGAAGATTATTTTAAGACCAGATGAAAGTTCTTTTTCTTTATTAAATTCTTTCAAAGATATCTATTGCATTGGAAAATAAAATTCTTACTGAATTAAGCCGCCTTGCTGGTCTGTGGTACTGCTCACAGGTTCTAAATCACAGATATTATGTTCCTTAATCCACTTGAATTGTATATATGCCAATAGTTATCTTAAGTAAGGAAAATGAAGGTGAAACTTACCTAAAATGCCATAGTTCACTTATTCAGCCATTCATCCATCGTGTGATGATTAGTTATTGAACATCTAATATCACCAGGCATGGTGCTGCATCATAGGGGTACAATGGTGAGTAGATTATTATGTAATAAGATTTGTGTTTGGGAAAATAAAACATAGTTGGCTGCATGGTAAACAGGTTAAAGTGTAAAAAGAGCTGAGAGTAGAAGGAGATTGGATGCCCAATTGATAGATAACCCACAAGACATGGTGCTGGGGGAGGGAAAAAGGATGTGTCGTGGTCACCTCCTAGGTATCAAACTTCTTACCCAGATGATGTTCTAAAGAGAGCTTCTAACAACCATCCTGTTGTGGTGTTGAAGGAAATCCTTTTGCAGGAAATCCCTGAAAAGCCTCTCATTAGGATGAGGTATTGCTACAGGCGCTTGGCTTATCTCAAGAGTTTGCATGCTCATAAATTCATTCAACTTCAAGACTCACTCATTACAGTCTCATATTTTCAGCCTATTATGGAAGAAATTCAAACCACATGGGTGTTTGCCTACAAGCCAAAATTTACTCAAGATAAGCCACTAGTAATAACTTAACCTCAGGCCTAGTGACTCCTGAACATATTTAAACTTGATGATTTAAGGGGGATGGTGGTTAATAAACATTTTGGAATTCTTTCCAGATGGAAAACAAACATTTTCTTTTTCTAATTTCCCCTTAAACTTGTCATTATTTGGCAGAAATAGTCAAAATAAATGTACCATGCTTCAAAGGAGCCAGCACATGAGAGACCAGATAGTAGCAAGATGAATCCACTTGTCTCAGCAGACATACGCTCTGAACACAGATGTTCAACAAATGAAGGGTGGGCACTTGTGATAATGTATTGCATCATTTCTTTGACCTCAAGATAAAAGCAAACGAGAAGCAAAATATGCCATTCACCAGGCTATAAAAAAGAAACCTGCCACATGGTTCTGATTTAGTGCATGAATTCTGTCTTTGCCTAAAAGATGGAGTATTTTCATCAGAAGGCCAGCTATTCGTTGTTCTGGTATGCTTTTTTTTTTTTGTGAAAGAAGAATGGAATTAGAGGATAGGAAAGAAAGGTTTTAAGTTTCATTTAATTTAGCTAATACATCAAGCCACATTCACTGAGTTGTTCCAACCTTCTAAAAGGATAAAGAAAAATGAACACTTGCCCAGCTTCCACTGTCACAAACTTTGGGCATATGTCTTTACTACTGCTCTCAGCAATCTTGGAAGGATGCAATTATTTTCCTCATTTTCAGATGAGGAAACCAGAGTTTGGCAAAATTACATAACTTGCCCAATATCACATAGTCAGGCTTTAGTATGGCCAGGACGCAAATCCAAATCTAATTCTGAAGCTCACGGGGTCACCTAAGTCTCACTCCTTCTCAGTAGTAGGTGCTGTATAAAATACAAAGCTGTATGGTTATAATAAATATAAATAAAACAATACACGAATACAAGAAGATGGCTCACATTTGAATACTACATCGTGTGATGCTTAATGTAAAACTACAGGATTTCAAAGAGAAAAACTCAGGAACATGTAGTGAAAGGAATGTGATCTTTGGGGTCGAAAAGACCCTAGTTCTGTAATAGGGAAGAATAAATCTGACTCCATCCTAGATCTTTTTCTTTTGCTTTAACCTTTGTGTTCTATTGCTTTTGCTTCCAGTTAAGAATGTTGCCTATAGCCTAAGATATACAGGATAGCCTATTCTCAAGGCTCTGATGTTTAAGGGTGTAATACTTTTCCATTCATACAGAGATAAAAAGTTGCAGAACAGAGAATAACACTTGTTTTATTGGAGGTTTACAGGAATACCGTGACCTGACCTACATGAACAAAAACTTCCTGCACCAAGAAGTTTGCAACAATGAACCATGCCCCTCCCTTACCTTGTCTTTAAAAATGCTTTGCTGAAAGCCTTAGGTGAGTTCAGGGTTTTGGGGGAACATGAGGCACCCATGTCCTTGCATGGCCCTGCAATAAACCTTTCTCTATTCCAAACTTTGACATTTTGGCCCTGTTTTGCCTCACCATCTGTCAGGCAAACGAACTTCAGTTTGGTAACAGTTTGAGTCTCAGCTCTCACCCTTACTTGTCCTGTGACTTTGAGCAAATTGCATACCCCCATAGCTGCAGGTTGCTCATCTAAAAACATAACATTTTCCCCATATCATAGAGTTTTTGTGAGAATTAAATGAGATGATGTGATCATATTTCCTGACAGTATGCCTGGTCTACAGTATCTGCCCTTAAAATGTCAGCTTCATGTCACCTCAAGCTAGCGACCCCGAGAAAGAAAAGTTGAAGAGGAATTCATTAACCAAGTTAATATCTACATGGCAAGTTGAGAAAGTGCATCTGATAAAATTATGTGTAGACTCATGGATATGTTTGTATATGTACACACACATATATGCACATTTAAGTCTCATGTTTGCTAGAAAACAAGCTCATTTCAAAACTCTGCTATTGTTCTATCTATTGAAGACCTGTTTTCCCAGTGCTCTGACAGAAAAAAAAAAAGTATATTTCCTATTAGTGTCACCAGCAGGATGGGTGATGCACACGTGTACATTTCCAGCCCAGCTCCCAGGAAGAATGAGTGTAAATGCAGCAATTAGCAGACTTTTATACCAGGCTTCAAAACCTTATCTGCCATGCCTATGATCACAAAATCGACATTCAGGCACAGTTTTGCAGGCAAGGAGCTTATCTCGGTTAAATAAAAACTATTTTTCCATTTTAAAAAAGTGATAAACTGCCATTATATTAAAAAAAAAATTAGAATATACTCCTCCGCCCAGAAAGCATCCTAGTGCTCCCAAGAGATATTGCCTCTTCCTGTAATGGCTGTTATGCAGAGTTTGTTTACACTGTTACCATTTTATTATAGAGATCCTACCATTTAACCCAGGCTCTTCCTTCAGGTGCAAAAATTATTTTTAGCTGAGTGGTTAAATCTCTGAAAACAAACTGTGATATCCAGGACATCCCTCTAACCTGCTCTATGCCTTCAACTGGGCACTCAAACTCTGTAAGGCTCAAACTTTCACATACAAAGTGAGGGGTAATAATAGCCGTCAACTTATTACAGAGCTGTGTGAGAGTAAAGTGAGATGATGTGATACCGACCAGTGTTCTTGGCCTTCCCCAATCAATAGAAATGGATCAGAGGCCAGACAAAAAATTCAGGCAAGGCTTTATTGAGACCCCCTGCTGCAGCGAGAGGGAGTTGTTCCTTGTATGGGGTGAGGGTACGGATGGGTCCTTGGGTCAGAGGGGCGGCTTGGGTGGTTTGCCCAGCCCTTTGGTGGTGTTGAGTGCAGGAGGCATATGCAGTACCCTGTTTTTTCTCCTGGCTCTTCAGAAGTTGCAGTTGGGGGTTTGGGGGGGTCTTTTGTCCCATAATTTTGTATCTTGTTGCCCGTAATTTGCCCCGACTGCTCATGCACACAGTTATTTTCAGTCCCTTATAGTTTATTTGTATTTTGTTGCTTGAGGAGACATTTGTCCAGATACAAGAACTGCAGCAAAGGGTCCCAGGTCCCAGATCACAGCCTGTCTCAGATCTACGTAAAGCTCTTAGGAGAATACTGGGTAGAAAGTAAGAACTCAAAATTATTATTGCTTACAACTAGGAGGACTATTTTTTTTAATTGCAAATGACACCAAAAAAATTAACTGACTTCAGCAAATGGAATCACATTTACTTCCAAAATAGAAAGTCCAGATGTAGACCTGGGCAGAGAGTCAATCAGTGGGGTGGCTCTTACTCAGAGACAAGCCCTGCCCACGGCACGGCAAGATGGCTGCGGTCCGTGGAGCAGGTGGTCGTCCAATTCCCCATAACCCCAAGGTCAGCAGAGAGAGCCTCTTTCTGTTAGCACGTGCACAAGTCCCAGGAGTCCCTCTGACTGGATTAATACGGGTCACTTGCTCACCCCAAAAAATGACAATTGCTGGGGGAATGTGATGCTTTGATTGACTAATTGTAGGAGCTCAATTAACAGTCCCCCAAAGATGTTCACTGATCCCGGGAACATGTGAATACGATACCTTACACAGCAAAAGGGACTTTTCAGATGTGGTTAAATTAAGCATCTTGGGATGAAAAGATTATCCTGGATGATCTGGGTGCCCCCAATGAAATCACAAGGGTATTTATAAGAGGGAGGCAGAAGGGTCAGAAGTCAGGCAATATAACAATAGAATCAGAAATTAAAGTAACCACAAGCCAAGGAATACCAGCAGGCTGTACAAGCTGAAAGTGACAGGGAACATATTCTCTCCCCGGGGCCTCTGAAAGGAACCAGCCCTGCCTGCTAACATCATGCTTTTAGCCCCAAGAGAACCACTTTGGACCTCTGACCTCCAGAATCGTAAACCTCTAAGTTTGCAATCATTTTTTACAGCTGTAGCAAGAGAACCCAATATGCCAGTCTTGGGTCACAATCTTCACTCCCTGTGTACTCAGATCACATGGGTAAGAATGGAGGAGGAAAAATTTTCCAGAAGGAAAACAGAGATTCTGTTATCAGACTAGAATGAGTATTGGGGTAAAAGTCCACATGTCTGCATATCAGTGCTGGATTTGATGCTGCAGCTTTTTGCTGCTGTCATTCTTTTTAAAAAAAATTCTGCATAAGCAACACTACCATAGCTGATTACATTTTCGAGTAGTTTTGCCATAGTATACTTACTTCATCTTCTATTCTTATATGTTGGATCCTTGAAAGGAAATACTTTTCTTTGTTCATCCATTTTAACACGCATGATGCTGAAATAACAGTAAGGTAGGGTGACCTGTGCAACAAGTTGGCAGGTTATTCTCCTATTACTGTTGATCGTATGACAAAAGGTATCTAATGGTAGTTATATCCATGACTGGACAATTGCTAAACAAACTCAGTTCTGGCAATTTAGTGCTAGGCCTTCTTCTCCCACTAACAGCCTTGTTCATCTTAAAGACCTCACTTTTCTTCTTTGGGTCTTGACTCATAGTCTACAGATTATCGGGAGTTGAACAAACAAAGTAAGCTCAAAGCCATCTTCTGGTTTTATGGTTCTATAAGTCACTACACCTTAGCGGCGTTAATTGTAAGGGAAGCACAGCTTCTTTGGTGCACAAGGAGATCGTGGGGTGTGGGGGGAAAAGGGTTATGAGTTAGGAAAGGTTGGGATAATGTTAAAAAGAAAGCTGAGCAAGGACTTCCTAGGTGATGCAGTGGTTAAGAATCTGCCTGCTGGGCTTCCTAGGTGGCGCAGTGGTTGAGAATCCGCCTGCCAATGCAGGGGACACGGGTTCGATCCCTGCCCCAGGAAGATCCCACATGCTGCGGAGCAACTAAGCCCATGTGCCACAACTACTGAGCCTGCGCTTTAGAGCCTGTGAGCCACAACTACTGAGCCCATGTGCTGCAGCTACGGAAGCCCATGCGCCTAGAGCCTGTGCTCCACAACAAGAGAAGCCACGGCAATGAGGAGCCTGCGCACCACCACAAAGAGTAGGCGCTGCTCACCGCAACTAAAAAGAAAGCCCGCACACAGCAAAAAAGACCCAACACAGCCAATAAAATCAATCAATCAATCAATCAATAAATAAATAAATTTATAGAAAATAAAGAATCTGCCTGCCAATGCAGGGGAAACGGGTTCGAGCCCTGCCCTAGGAAGATACCACATGCTGCAGATCAACTAAGCCTGTGAGCCACAACTACTGAGCCTGCGCTCTACAGCCTGTGAGCCACAACTGTTGAGCCCATGTGCTGCAACTATTGAAGCCCATGCACCTAGAACCCGTGCTCCGCACTGAGAGGCCACCACAATGAGGAGCCTGTGCACCACAATGAAGAGTAGCCCCCACTCGCCGCAACTAGAGAAAGCCTGTGTGCAACAAAGAAGACCTAATGCAGCCAATAAAAAAATAAATCCAACAAAAAAATAAATAAATTTATAAAAGAAAGAAAGCTGATCAAGAGTCCAGAAGCACTAAAATCCAGGGCACCTCCACCATCACCCAGTTTTATCTCCTATGTAATATAAGAACAATGTAATTGACTCCACAGCCAGGATAGTATAGGAGGTTTCCAGTGAGGAAATGGACCAGGGAGAAGTTATTTTTCTGAGAGTGGTAGTGATAGCAGTATACTGAAATCATCTGGGAGATTTTTTTTTTTTTTAATTGCAAATGGAACAATCACAGAGAACACCCCTCAACCAAATTAATTCTGATAGTGTCCTTAAATGTCAGAATTCAAGATGGAGGGTCTTGGATAACGTGACAAAAGTCTTACAGGTGATATTGACACATGTTCATTCCCCAATCTACCCCAGCCCCCCTCTGCCCATTGAGTACCAGCGTCTAGATTATACTTAACATTTTGCAGTTCTCTGTCTTAATTCTAATTTACCATTCTACGCACTGCCTTTCCCTGTGTAGGAACTCAGTAGACACTGGAGAAAAACATGGAACTACCACCATCACCTTATTTTCCACTCACTGTCATTTTCTGGGCTGGGGTGCAGACAGGGCTTTACGTCAGCATGTCCAGAATTCAGGGCACTAGCCCAGCCTGAAGTGACCTCCACCTAACAGGTTTAGGGGACAGAGGTTGCCCCAGGACACAAAGGTAGAATCTTGAGTTTCCCATATAAATACACACAGGTGAGAATTCAAATGTGGCGATCACAACAGGTTGTAACCCACAGTGGGATTCTGGCCACTACACAATATGGCAGGTTCAGAAACTCGGTTTCTTCTGATAATTCGGCATCAGGCTCTGATAAGACAAGCTTCTTTATCACCTGTCGGGAAAAGAGGGACAAATGATTTTGTTGAGTCAGTAGTGGTAGATGAGGGTAAGCTTTTTTCAGGAAAGTGTTCGTCATCTAGTGCCATGTTGGGCTAGTCACAAGTCCTTTCCATGACTGCTCTAAAAAAATAAAGCCATCTTTATCTGATGTGATGTCATTCCCACTACTTATGACTCAAATTAAACATTCAAATCATGGGGAGATAGAGCAATTCAGCAAATGAGAAGAGACGAGGAAAATAAATAAAAAGAACCATTGAGCCATAGGACATCTCTGCTTTATCAAACACATTAACTTTTAAAAGGAAGCATGATTTAAAAATGAGACTATGTTGTGGCTTCTACGAGAAAAAGAGGGGTCAACAGACCTATATGGAGTGATTACTTTATGTCAAAAACTCTGTTACCTCCTTCCCATTCACAATCTTATTTAATCTTCACAACCAAACTTAGAACTGCGTTGATCTTACAGACGAAAATACGGAGGGACAAAACAGCAGAATTAATCGTCCTGGTGTGTAAGTGGGAAGAAAAAGCTCCCCTTCTGCCTTTTCTAGCACAACCTGGATGTGTCTCTTGGTTTAAACTGAAGAACCTTTGCACTCCCATGCAAAACAGTCTGTGACCTCCTTCCTGACAGAATTGAGGTGATGGTGGGGTCCAGAACAAAGCCTTAGTCATACCCACCAGTCACTGTGCACCTGACTGGACACTTGTCTGGAACTCCTTGACAAGTCATACGTGTGATTTGGGAATTTTGTTTCCCAGTGACAGGAACCAACATCAAATTGGCAAAAGTAAAACAGAAATTTAGTGTCCACCAAATATTGGGGCATTTGAACAGAGGGGCTAAATATCTTAATGGGAAAAATGTAGGGATCTATTGGTTTTTAAGAAAACTGGAACCAGGGATTCAGAATACTGCCAGGGTTCATTATTTCTCTATCCCTATCTCGACTGTATCCATAGTCTCTGCATCACCCTCACTCTCTTGCTACAGGTGGGCTTGCTCCATAAAGCAGGAAACCTGTCTCCCAGGCTCCGAGAGGGGCTGACTCATGTTCATTCTGGTCACAGTTTTAGAAATTAGCTTACCTCATGTTGGGTGCCCACCGGTAGACCATCACCTAAGGCCAGAGAAGTAGCTCTGTATGTTCATGGTAGCTCCTGTATACAAACAATACAAATGAAATGTAAAAAGAGAACTTTCCAGAACAATAAGCCTACTGGGCTGACCATACCATTAGCATCCAGGACACATGGAGGCAAACAGCCATGGGGCAAGGGAAAAGTTTCTACAAAGTCTAATGTAAAACGTTTCAATGTCCTGGAAACTCTGTTACATTTTCAAAATCCAAGTAGGCGGTTGTCAAGACTTCAGAGCATGCCTGCACTCTCTTATTCATTCCTCAGACATTTACTGGTGCTAAAATAGAAGAGAAAATAAGAATAAGATATGATCCGTACCCTCGGAGTTTACTGCCTGCCCGGGGAAACAGACAAGTATACTAATGATGTCAGTATTGTGAGTGGAGGGTGTTAATGGAGGTCCATAGAGGGCAGTGTTTCTCATGCTGTATGTTGAGACCCATTGGCAGGTCATTAAATCAATTTAGTAGGCTGCAGACAGCATTTGAAAAAAAAGAAATAAACCAGACCAGAATATATCAGTGTGTTGTACCTCAGGAAGGATGCAAAAATGTGGTGAAACAATTGTGTTTCAATTGTATGGGAGGCTGTGTATGTGTTGGTTTGTATACCAAGTCATGATGCAAAATATATTTCTTCCTTTAGCTCATTGTCAAGAATCTTTGAAAGACACTAATGTGGTGTGTGTAGGAACACAGAGAAGAGATGTCTAGATGAGACTCATAGGGGGTGGAAGAGGAAAAGGCTTCTGAAGAAGAGAGCTCTTCATCCGAACCTTGGAGAAAGGGTAGCTTGTGAAGAAATCACAGAGGATGGAGAAAGCAGGGCAGACGGAAGAAGTCTTGTGGGTGAAGAACAGCAGTCGGGGACCAACAGTGGGTCATGCATTGTGCTTTGATCCCTCAACGACCATCCCAGGACCAAGAACTGATGAAGAAATGGGGAAATGGGGAACATACTTATCACAGAAGGCACAAAGTCATGGATGAGAATCAGATTAAAATGTTATAAAAATTTAGAAGTGTCAAATGTTGCTTCTGCTTAGGAACCCAAGAAAGCTTCATGAAGCAGGAAGCATTTCTGAGTTATCTATGAATATTTTGCGAGCTTGGCCCAGGGATCAAATGTATGGTGTTTGTGTGGTTGAGTGTGGGGTGTTGGATGAGGAGGAAGGAGTAGAAAACATTCTAAGAAAATTTCAGGGCCAAAGAGAAAGGGGAGAATTTGAATAGGCACACCCCCTGCCCTGAGGGTCCCCCAAATCAATGCTGTCATCATTTGAGTTCTTTGTACAATGCCAAGGAAAATCTAATTCATTATTTGACACTCTCAGATAGGCTTGTTGGAGGGAGGTAGTCTTGATCTTAGTTAAAAGTCTAAGATCTGCAGTCAGGCTGCCACTTACCTGCTGTGTGATGTTGGTCTGGTTACTTCATCTTTCTGTGCTCCAGATTTCTCTTGGGTAAAATTGATAACTGTATGCTGCTCAGACCTTCAAGAAAGAACTTGATAGTCAGCTGACAGTAGTGTCATTAGCTCTCAGCCTTCAGCCGCAGCACTACTGGTTTCCAATGCAGAATCCAAGTGGAGGCCACACTCTTCTCAGAAGGCCCTAGTCAATGACAGAACATGGACAGATACAAGGCCCAGCCATATTTGTCCAATGTGGGACTCTACTAAAGGGCAAGCTTTGCTTTGGATCTCCCCCTTGGGATTGCCAAGACTTTATCAAAGTTGCATCGTTGCATCTCACTCGACTTAATTCTGCTTCCTCCAGACTCTTCCCTTTCAGAAGTGTCAGATCTGCTTTGTGTCCTGAAGGCTTTCCTCACCCTATCCTGCTTCTTCCCTCTTTATCTTTCACAGGCAAAATGACCAAGAAGGATGGCTCAGATGCCTGAGTATCAGTTTCCCTGAATGAACACAATACTCAAATGTTGGGTTGTCCCAAGTTTCAGTTATTGAATCACTACTCTTATTTCCTAGAAAGGCCCACTTCATTTTTAGTGTATTAATGCCATTAATATGTTAAAAACTCTCAAATTTGTGCCTCCAACCCCAAACAGTCTTCTGAACTCCAGACACGTATATCTAATCTCTATTTAACATCTCCATTGGAACCTAAGACAAAAATGTCCAAGTTCAAACTTGTCATCTTTTCTCCTAAACCTGTCCTTTCTTCAATCTTTCCCATCTAGTAAATAGCAACTTGATATTTATAGTTGGGCAAACACTTTGTCGTCATCATTGATTTCTCTTATTCTCTCATAGCCCACATCCAATCCATCAGCAAATCCTGTGGGTTCCACACTGAACCCAACCAGTTCTCATCACCTGCACTAGTACAACACTGTCTCAGCCACCCTGTTCTCCTCTCTGGATTACTGCCAAAGCCTCCCATCTGGACTTCCTATCCCTAACCCTTAACCTATCCAATCTATCCTCAACACTGCAACCAGAGTACCCTTTTAAACTGTAAACCAGCTCACATCATTTCCATCTCAAAACCCCTCACGACATCTCCTTGTCATTCAGAATTGCAGGAGACACCATGTTATCTGTCCCCTCCTCCACAGTTTCCTTCTTCTTCACTCACTTCTTGTATTCTAACTATACCAACTTCACTCCTGACCCCATCTGCTTCTACCTGGGGGTTTTGTGCCTGCTATTCCCTTTGCCTGGAATGTTCTTCCCCCAGATATCTGAATGGCTCCTTCTCTTCCCTCTTTCCCATTTCTGCTCACATGTCCCTTATCAGTGAAGCCTCCTCTGAGCTCTCTCTGCAAAATTGCATAGCCCAGCAGTCCCTTTCTCCTTCCTTGCTACACTTGTTTATAACACTCTTTTTTTTTTTTTGAGGTACACCAAGTTCAATCATCTGTATTTATACACATATCCCCGTATTCCCTCCCTCCCTTGACTCCCCCCTCACCCTCCCCATCCCAGTCCTCTAAGGCATCATCCATATAACACTCTTAACGGTTAACGTAATTGATGTTTGTCTTATGGCTCTCTCCTGCTCTGCTCAGATGTAAATTCCAAGGGGGCAAAGTGTGACACTTATTTTAATCCCCACCACATTCCCTGATGTCTATTTCAATGCCTTGTGTGTGGCAGGAACCCAATTCGTGTCTGGTGTATAAATTAATGAATTGGGATAATAATAGTGCTGACCTCATACAGGGGTTGTAGTCTCCAATAATTGATGGAAATACCTTACTACAGTGCATGAAACATAATAAATACTCAACAACCAATATTAACAATTCTCAGTCATGGCTGCCCTGTATAAGGTGGTCGTGTAAACGTAGTCTCCATTCTGGGGACAAAAGTTGACAGTAATAATCAGGTGTGGACTACAGAATCGAGACAGATCTCTATCAAATGATTTGTTCAGATTCTTTCGCAGGAAGCTTTAGGATAACACATTCCATGTAGTATAATTCACCCACAAAATGAATGGGTAACTCTAATTAATGAGTGGGTAACTCTAAATAGTTTACTATCTTCTAATAAATATACTGTACTGTAGATTTCTAGAAAAAAATGTCAATCTCTTCTTCATTGATGTGAACAATTTTCAGCCAGGTAGAACTGAAAGACAAGACTCCAGTTTGATTTGCTTGGATTTCTCCTCTCTCATTGCCCAAGTATGGGGACTGTGTTCATTTTTTTTGCAACAAATGGTTTTGGAATGCCTGATATATCAAGGTACTGTGCAAGGGAAGGATTCAGCAGTGAACAAGACAGACTTGGTTTCTGCCTTCATAGAGCTTCCTCTATCAGAAAAAAAAGGATAATTCGATAAGAAATTACAGCAGGGATGTGCTGGAATAGTGGACGTACAGAATGCATATGATATAAGCAAGTAATTAACTTGGGGTAGGGAGGAAAGATGGGAAAAGAGAACACTTTGATTCTCAGAAGAGGATATATTTAAGAAAATGTGTGAAATTATCCTGGTAAAAAGTCAAATGCAAAACAATATCAAACAAAAAACCTCCTGGCAAAGATGTTATCCTGGTAAAGCGAAGGATGCTTCCAGGCAGATGGGAAATATGTACCATGGCTTGAAACCTGGAGAGAACATAAGGCCTCTAAGCCTTAAAAGTTCTGAAAGGTGTTCTTAAAGGTAAAACAAGGCTAACCTGCTCTGTCACATGAATGACTTGCCCATAATGAGTAGCAGTGGTCCACAACCTTTTTGGCACCATGGACGGTTTTCATCGAAGACAATTTTTCCAAGGACCAGGCATGGGGGGATGGTTTCGGGATGATTCTAGGGCATTACATTTATTATGCATTAGATCCTGGGGCTGGGGACCCCTGTAGTAGAGTTTCTCAGAATCTATTAGTAAGTACAGAAAATTCTTAATCTTTCTTTAATACATGTTCAAAGTTAACACTAAATATTAATAAACAAGATTTCATTTTTAACATGGTACACTCCAAAAATGTCTTCTGATCACTTTTCAGCTCTGGCCAGGA
The DNA here is from genome assembly GCF_030028045.1 of Hippopotamus amphibius kiboko. NCBI lineage: Eukaryota > Metazoa > Chordata > Mammalia > Artiodactyla > Hippopotamidae > Hippopotamus > Hippopotamus amphibius. The sequence continues at coordinate 93,910,920 of NC_080198.1, read as the reverse complement.
TGCCTTCTCTGTTATCATGGACCTGCAATTCTCTGTCTCAACTGCAAGAATCCACAGCTGGCCTTGGGCTTTGGACATTGACCCTCTTTCAGGGCTGGAGTATATGCTCACTATTCCCCCTCCTTTTCATGAAAAGAGTAAGTTAATATTGGAGACAGAGCCAAACATAGATCCTGAATGTAGGCACCACATGGGAACCTTGGCAATTCCTCCCACTACCATGCCCTGTAGGGATGCTCTACAGGGCACTGGAGAGACTGGCTGATCCCAGGAAATCTACAATGTAAATAAGGAGATAGGGCATGTAAACAGAAAATGACAATTAACAATACAATGCAAACTTTGTGAAATGATGAGTGGTTTACCCAAAGATTATAGCAGAAAATCAAGAGAAGAAAAGACCATCACAATCAGAACAGGTACTGCAAGGCAATAACAGTTTGAACTGGACCCTGAAGAATTAGTAAGATTCTGAAAGACAGGTATCAGCTGGATAATCCAACACGGGGCGTGGGCAGAGGCAGGGGTGGGGGGTAGGTGGTGTGGTGGGAGGCAGAGAGACAGGGGAAAGAGTATAAAGAAGTTTTGCAGAAACCTGCAATCAGCGTTCTGAGGTTTCAAAGAGACGCTCTCGAAATTAGTGATCTCTTTGTTTGCAAACCTAGACTCATTCATGCATCTAAATGGGAATGTGGTTATTAAAAACCTAGGATTCTGCAAAGTTTTAGGATGGGATTTTAAATCAAGCCAAGGAAATAAAAAACAATGTTTAAAAAGTAAAGGCCTGAATCATAAGAGTCAGCTATTTTACAGTTTGAGCTATTTAAGTTTGAAGCTCAAGAAATTACATGTTTAACTGTCTAAGTAGCCTTCAGTTGACTTTTAATTAACCTCTTTTGCTATTTCTCATCTAGGGAAATTGAAAAATATTTTGTACAGTCCAAAAAAAACTTACTCTATAAAAGAATTACACAAATTTGAAAGTCACTTATAATAATCTTTCAAAATAGGTGATGCTTGCAGCTGAATCAAGCCAAATTGCATTTATTCCTTATCGGTCCTTGTTATCTTGGCATCACTCTCTTATTAATAAGATTCAGGCAAAGCTTAGCCTTCCGATGCAAAAGTGAAAACCCACAGTGATTTAAAAATGATTTTCTCTAATCAGGCTGCATCTCTTTAGTTGTGATTCCTTTCTCTTAGATTCTGATATGTGCAGATGCTTTTCGTGGGAACAATAGTTAAAACATTTTCTCCCAAGTGTGCACCTGCCTTTTCCTGCAGATCATTCTTCCTCTGTCCTTCTGGATTGAAGGAGATCATTGTTTTCCTATTCAGCTTAACCTAAATCTCAGTACAGAAAAGGAAGGAGTCCCTTTTTCTTTACACCTCCATCCCTGGTTCAAAACAACAAGGCCATGCTAGATTTGCCTAAAAATATATATAGAGGCTATGCCATTCAATTTTGATTTCAATGATAGTAAGTAGAGTCTCCTAGCCTCCTTGGCACCCCAAATAATGAGATTCTTATGCCTATCATAATAACTGGCCCCCAAAAAGGATTCCCTAGCAAGTCAGTCAGGGCAGGCTAGGTTGTGCTGTCGTAACAAATAAACTTTATGATCATGGTGGCTCAGCACAAGAGAAGTTGATCTCTTCCACATGCAAAGTACAATGTGGTTTGCTTGGGATGCTCCTCCATCCAGTGATTCAGGGGTCCAAGCTCTCTTCATCTTATAATATAGCCTCCTTTGCATGTCACTTCTAAGGTCATTTTAGCATGGGGAGAGAAAAGAGGAAGAAGCACACTGGCTTGTAACTGCCTCCACCTGGAAGTAATATGTGTCATTCTGTTTCAGATTCTTTGGATGGAAGCAGTCACTTGGCTTCAACCTAATGGCAAGTGCAAGTGGGAAATGAAGGAGGATGCATAGAAATAACAATCTCTGCTTCCATCTGATGATTGATTACATTTGTTTCTATGCTAAGCCAAGTTCAGAAGAAGCAAATGGAGAGCATGATTTTTTCAATACATTGAAGTGAAATCATTGTCCAGAAGTTACTTGGAGTGCAAAGTATACATATTCTGGAGACAGAGTATACTCACTGCCTTGCTTATCCCTTTCCTGCAATAAGACCTTTGGTGGGTCTCATGGACATTTTGAGTCTCTGTGTCTTCATCTGTAAAATGGGAAGAATAGTGACAAAGCAGTTTGAGGATTATAATTAATGACTCTAAAGCATCTGGAAAGGGGTGTAGCAAATACTACATATCCAATTTTAAAAGCAGTCATTTTTATTACTGTATTTTATTGATACTAATAAAATGGTGATATCATTATCATCATGCAAAATAATTAGTTTGTTTTCTTTAATTTACTAAAAATAATTAAAACAATTTTGAAATGTAAGCATCTCTGAGACTTCCTAGTTGGGTTCAGAGGTGGTTTTGACCATGCGTTTAATTTACTGTTAGCAGGAAATATAGCATATTATTACCTTTAGAATTTCTCATTTCAGATTTTTTTTAAAACATCAAACTTTTAAAGTAATTGCAAAATTTTTAAAGGGACCTCAGTGTAAGCAGAGAGGTGAGTTTCCATGGCAATATCTGAGCAACACACAGGGAAGAGAAAAAAGGGAGAGGGGCATTTAGAGCACTTGCATGACATTAAGTAGGGTGCTTTCGATCTAATATTTGTCTAAAACACAGAGAAATGCTATGACATCAGTATGATGGTCATAGTTTTATGGAAGAACAAACAAAGGTAGAGAGGCTTTCCTTAACCATTTAGAGAGTGGCCTGAGTGGGATCTGACCCAGCCTTTGCCTGCAGATCCTGCTCAAACTCTCCCTGTACCATTGAGTCTCCTGCAACTGCATCTTCTTTCTGGTTCCCATGGTGAATGCCCCATGTTTCCTTGGCCTTATTTCTCTTTGTTCCCAGACGTTCTCGGGGCTTCTCCAGGATTAACATATAAACCTCCATCTCCATCTCACCAGCACAACAGGCCCCCATTCCCTTCTGACAATAGGATAAATATCCTTAAATACACCTTGCCTACTTAAGAGTTTCTTATCGTGGAAAGCCTATGATAAAACTGGAGAGTGGTAGAGTAGTGAAATCGCCATGCTGATCCATCCCAGGAAGGATCCATTAGGCAACGAGCATCAACGGATGCCAAATCTGGGGAAAACGTGATGAGAAGCATGCATGGTCTCAAAGGGTCTCCCTGCAGATTGCTTCTTAGTTGAAAAGGGAAGAATGGTCACTATACACTGGCGAAAACAGATGACACTTAGGCTGTGTGATCAAAATTAACCTTAGTAATGAGGAGCACATGGCTATCGCATGTCTCTGGATGTGATGCATGGAGGAGGAAACACCATCACTTATAAGAAAACTGAATATAATGATAAGGAAAAGTCAGAGAAACCCACACAGAAGAACAGTCTATAGCTGGTCTGGATTCTTTAACAATGTCAACGTATGAAAGTGGAAGAGACTGAGAAACTTTCCAGATTAAAGCAGACTAAATAGACATGGCCACTAAATGGCCCAGATCCTATACTGAAGGGGAAGGTGCTTAAAGGACATGATTGGGGCAATTGACAAATATGAGATATTGGAAGGTAGATGTGATGAAAGTACTGCAATAATGTTAAATTTCCTCACTGGAACAGTATATTGTGGTTATTTAAGAGAATATTCTTATTCTTAGGAATTACACAGTGAAATATTCATAAGTGAAAGGGTAGAATGTATGCAACCTACTTTCCAATGGCTCAGAAAAGCAAATAAATATTTTAGAATTTATAATTTACACGTACCTATGTGCATGTATATGCAGATACACGTGTGTGTACATATATCTGTATATCTACATATAGATAGATGGGTAGATAGATGTAAAGAGAGGACAATAAAGCAAACGTGGCAAAATGTTAAAAACCGATGCGTCTGGCAGAAGTATATCCAGAAGTTCGAGAGAGAGAGAGAGAGAGAGAGAGAGAGAGAGAGAGGGACTGTTTTTCCAGCAACCCAATGTGCTTTAGAAGTTTAAACACATTGAAGTTTCTATTAATAGTGAGTAATTACTGTGTGACCATCATTTGCTATGGAGTGTCTTAGGTAGGTCACAGGCATTCTTTCTAAACTTTTTAAATAGCTCTGGATGTGGAAATCTTTTTCATGTTTCGATATGAGGAAATTGAAACAGGATACTCACTGCAGGACTTGGCAGTTTCCTGGATTTGAATTCAGGTTGGGCTCATTTCCTGCCACTAGAAGGGACAGTTCACGTGACGTCAGGCAGGAAGAGGTGAGGCTTCACCCTTCAGAAGTTCACAACCTGTAGGGAGGGTGGAGAAGGAAAATAGAAAAGACAAATATCATACGATATCACTTATATGTGGAATCCGAAAAAAAAAGGATACAAATGAACTCATATATGAAACAGAAATGGATCGACAGACATAGAAAACAAACTTATGGTTAAGGGGGGGAGGGATAAATTAGGAAGATGGGATTAACATATACACACTAGTATATATAAAATAACCAACAAGGACCTACTGTATAGCACATGGAACTCTACTCAATATTTTGCAATAACCTATAAGGGAAAAGAATATGAAAAAGAATAGATATATGCATATGTACTATACTTCAATTTTTTAAAAAAGAAATAAATTTAAAAAATAAAAAATTAAACCAAAAAAAAAAAAAAAAAAGACAAGTAAGTGGATACCATAGAGTGCTGTGATAAGTACTGTTAAATTCTCCCAACCACTATTCATTGAACATCTGCTAGGTGCCTGGTGTTATGCTAAACTCTCTGGGACCAGAGCTGTGGACAGCAGAGCCCTGGGCTCTGTCCTTCCAGACCTTCAGTTGCAGTGGATGTGATGACACTTGTGAGCCCAAGCACGATGGGACTATCTAGGATGGATGGGACTACCTAGGATGGACGGGCCTCACACCCAGATGAGGAGGTTTCTCAGAGGCCATGCTGCCTTAATGGATTTTTAGAGATGGATGAACTGGTGGAATCTTGTTCATTCCTGTGTTCTAAAGCCTGGCATGTAGGGAACTCATTAATCGGTAAACTTGGAAAAACAAATAGAGGTGTTCTCCATTGTGTGCAGACTGCACTATTCTTGAGTAAATGAATGAATGAATGAATGAGTGAGGGAGTGAATAAATCCTCACCTGCAAGGAGCCCAGTGGGATGAGCTCTCCCAGCAGGTGAGCCTCTCTGTCACCCTTCCAGGTCACCAGAGAGAATGGGCCAGTCTTAGCAAGCCTCTGCCTCGCTGATGCGGCGTTGAGAAGAATTTGGGGGTGGCAGCTGGTGATTAACCTCAGTGGGGGTGGGGGATTTCCCCGATTGCCCTGGCGTCTGTGTTTTGCTTTTTGATTAGAGGAAATGCTTTATTAAGAAAAGCCATTCAGATCTCTCACTCTCTCTCACTCACTCTCTTTTGTTTTTTTTTTCCCTGACTTGCTCAATACTTTTTCAAACTCTTATTTTCACAGAGGAAAACCAAGCCGCCTTCCCAAAGCTGTGCCTCAAGTTTTGTCCTTGCCAAGGTCGTGCGAAGCCAGCAGCCCATGTGTCTTTGTGGATCAGAAACAAGGGCCCTTCAGCTCCATCCAAAGATCATAAGCATCATAGTAACAAAACAATATCTGTTCAGTTTTGCTCAGCGATTTTCCTCCCATGATCTCTTTTCACGTACAGAGTGCATTTAAGAGAATGCGTACAACACTTGTGGATAAAATGCTTGGGGATTTCCACGTTCCTTTCAGTGATGCCCCAGAAACCTGTGTGGGAGCCTAGGGGGCCTGTCTTTGGGGTGAAGGGGCCCCCTTAGGGCAGGAAGCTCTGCTGACATTTCTCTGCCCTTTGCTCAGCCAGCCACGCCAGCCAACACAGCCACTTGCTTGTGCATGTTCTGTATATTGCAGTCTCAAGTTTCAGGTAACATACATCTCACGTGATACATAGATCTCATAGCAGAGGGAAAAAGAAAAGGTTGGAGAACAGTAATCAGTGGCAAAGTTGCATATCTTCATAATGTTGGTAAAGAAATACAGGCCCAGAAAGGGAAATCATTTGCTTAAAATCACACAGCTGACTAGTGGCAGAGTAGAAGCTAAACCCTCATCCTAGGTATCATTCTGATTTCTGCTCTAGAACATGTTTCATTGCTGATTCTGACTAAACCAATCACAGTGAATGAAAAGGACCAGTAATTTGGACCAAGAGAGGAGAAAAAATAATAACAATAAAAAAATCCTGAAAGCTGAAGTTTCTGGCCTGCCCCCTCACCCTTCTGTATACCTGGGGGGTATGAGTTCCCTGACTCTTGAGAGGTTATAGAAGGCCTGGTGCAGCCACCTCTCCCTCCAGAAACTGACCTGGGATGGTCGCTCACCACCACCTCTTTTGGCTGTGGAATATTCTTCCAGGTAGGAAATAACTAGCAAGGATTACCCCTGTCCAGGCTAACTAGAAGACTGGATCTGAGGCTTAACTGAAATCAAGGATGGGAATGCTTTCTTCCTAATGTAAAACAATAAGGCTTTATAATGATGACATTGCTCCCAGCTGCCTTGCAGCAGCACAGAAAGATAATCAGCTTCCGGAAAGGGAATCGAGCCTCTGCCACAACTTTCAAAAACCACAGAAGGGAGAAGGGCCCCAAGCTGCTCGAAGTTCCTTTGTGAAGGCAACATTGGATCTACTTTAGCCTCTTCTGGTGAAGGAATGGCGGCACTGGAGATGCTCCCTGCAGTCACAGCCACCAAAGTGACACTCTATGTGCCACCTAGAGGCGCTGGGAAAGTAGGGGGAGACCAAAGCAGTGGCTGCAGCTGAATTAGCAGCTCCAGGAGGGCAAAAGGACAGTTATTTCCAAGTTTTTATTCAGCACACTTTCAAAGACCCCTTTTCCTTCCGTAAAGAAAAAGATGTTGGCTTATAGTTTCCTTACCTGTAATTTCTTGCAACGGTTTTCATGCTATCTGTTCTTTCCTCCCTCCCTCCCTCCTTCCTTCCTTCCTACCTTCCTTCCTTCCTTCCTTCCTTCCTTCCTTCCTTCCTTCCTTCCTTCCTTCCTTTTTTCCTTTCCTTTCAGTAATCTCTCTCTCTCTCTGGCCAAAACAGTACCACTTTTTCTTTTTCAATCCCTGAAGAGAGTGCCAATTATACTTATTTTAAAATGATGACAACAGTACAATTACTGAAAACCGTTAAAAGCAGTTAAAAACTAAAAGCTTGAAAGTGCTGATCCTCCATGAAATTATACTGATTTGATAGATTCAGGGGTTGAATATTGCCTTCTTCCTTCATGTGAATACAGTGTTATCTTTTCATCTTAAAAGAAGTGGTTCTATCGGTATTTCTTTTATGATATCTATGGGCTGTTTCCTTTCTGTAAGGATATAATGTTCATTTTCATAGTCACAAAGGAAATTAAGGGATGTCTACTTAACTTTTACAACTCAGGACATGTACTAACATTCCCATTTTCTTTGCCACTCGACTGCCTGGCTGAGCAAACGGTAAATAAATGTTGTAGCTGTTTGTCATATTGCAAGGTGACAATATTGACCAATAAATTAGTGAAGCGACCTGTCATATTTTCCAGAGGTGCCATGGATTAGAGTTGATCAAACAGCTTCACATTTTTTTCAATGCACTTGTTTTGAAATTAACCTTCATTTGACTCTACTCTCTCATGTTTGCCGAATCTCTGAACTTGAACACGTTACCGTACTTCTCTGAAAGTCTCTTTCTGCATATGTGAAATGGAGATGATGCTAGTATTCACAGGATTATGGGTAGACTGAGTAAGAAGATATGCAGGTTAGTGAGATGCCTTACATGTAATAGGCCCTTCATCAATGTGGTTTCCCCTAATTTCACTGGAGCTATGCACTGACCTGATGAGGTTGGTGGTGCAGGAGGCAAATGAAATTTCTGCTCCGCATGGATGCAACTGAGCTCAGAGAAATAAAATGAACTGATCAAGATCTCAAAAATGGTTAAGTATCAGTATAAGCCAGTGGTACTCAATCAAGGGTAATTTGCCTCCAGGGGACATTTGGTGATGTTTTGAGATTGGGAGTTGTCATATTAGGGAAATTACGTTATTGGCATCTAGTGGGCAGAGGCCAGGGATGCTATTAAGCATCTGCAATGCACAGACAAAACTCCCTACAGAAAAGAAATGTCCAGACCAAAATGTTAATGGTGCCAAGGTTGAGAAACCCTGGTTTAGACCCACGTATTCTGACACTAAATCAAGAGTTCTTTTCAATTCACCTACATTTCCCAAAGTACATCAAAGCACCTTGTAAAACTAAAGCACTATTTTTGTTATTTGAAAGGCAGTAGAATAGAATAGAAAAATTTAAGGTTTGACATATCTGGGTCTATTCTCAGCTCTACTATTATTAACATTTAATTTGTGTGACCTCAGGCAAAATTAATTCATCTGAACCCTGGTTTCTCTATTTGTGGATTGCAAAAGGACACTTCAAAAGTTAGAAATAATACAACTAAAAGCCCCATTCACAGCAGCTACAAATACAGTTATTACAGTTGACCTATCATTTATGGGTGTGGGTGTAGATAAATGAGATAGTTCCCATTTTTTCAACAAATACTAATTAGTACCCACTCTGGGAAGGGGAAAATAACCTGAAAGACTGAACCCTTAACTCTATGGAAATGCATACCCCCTAAAAGACCACCTTAATTATTGGATAGGACTCAGTTTTACAGATGAGATTAAATTTAGATTATCTTCTATAACCCAGTAGAGTAGAAAGATTAACTAAGAAACAGAAGGATTTTTTTTTTGCACATTTCAGTGTACTATGAATACGTGTGACAACATGAGAGAAGAAATAATAATTAGTTGAGTTGAGATCAATCTAGAAGTTTCCCAAATTTGAACACAAAAGCAAAATTATTCATTTTACAGAAATGAAAGGAGGAAAACAGGTCAATATCAGCTGGGAGAAGAGACTGTCCTCTCGTAAGAGGGCCACGTTGTCCAAGAGGCATGAGGAGGTTTGAATTTGTCCTTTGTCCTATCTTTTCTTCTTTTCTGCCTTTGAGACTGACCCTCAGTGCCTGCCCCAAACTCTGTCTACTGGCCTGTTAATTGCTGAATTTTCAGTTCTCTGCCTGGGAAGGACCTGACTCTGGTAAAAGCTACCAGACATCGTCCTAGAGTTTATGATTTGTGTTGCTGGATAAAATACAGGATGCCCAGTTACATTTGAATTTTAGACAAACAGCAAATTATTTCTTGCATAAGTATGTCACAAATGTTGCATACAAATAGTGTGACGTACTTATACCAAATAAATAAATAAATAAATAAAATTTACCTGAAATTTAAATGTAACTGGGCATTCTATATTTGTATCTGCTTAATCTGGTAACCCTACTCTGAACAACAGCAAACCTAGATCCTGATCTGATACCAAGTTGAAGGGGAAGAGGGTACCCACATCACTACCCATGTACACTGTGCCCCATCTAGACTGAGAGACAGGAAAGACCTCACCTCTAGTATTCATGGATGTAGAAATATAAATGTAAATATAACTGTAAACAAAATATACTCAAAACTGAGGTTTTCAGGGAAGAGAAGAAGATTGAAAATGCCCAGCCATCCTGGATCTCACCATGGAAGGAGGAGTGCCTTCTCTTTATAGCAATATTATTGGACCTCACAAGGGTCTCATAGACAAGCATCATCATGTCTATTATATATATATTTCACAAATGGGAAACTAAAAATCAAGGGGGGAAAGCAACATTGAATCTTAGTAAATGTGAACTAGATTTACAGCTTATAAGACCAAAATTTGAATTTCAGCTCTACTGCCAGAAACACCTTAACATTTTTGAGTCTCTGATTGTCATCGTTAAGCAAATTATACATAGACCACTGGAGAGAGGGAGTATTATATTGATGTATGTAAAGTACCAAGTAGCACTGAAGGAGGCACTCCAAAAATAATAGCTACTGGCACTAATTTCTATAGGGTGTTTCCCATAAACAGTCATGCTGTAACTAAAATCAGGGACCTGGCATGTAGCATAGCCATAAGCACATGGAATTATTCAACAAAGCAGATTTGAATTCATGTCTAATACTCAGATAATTCCTTCAAATCAAGCACTGGCCTCCCCTACAGCCTTATTTTTGAATGCAAATTGTAATGCAATATTTTAGTGATATCTTGAATCATGGACATTTTTAATGAATTAAATGTATTGAATCAATTTCCCATCAACAGCAGACTCTGGCCAGGGATATATCCTGGCTATCCCATGAAGTTCTTCTTGGGGAGTAGACCCGTTCATTTCTCATCTCTGAGAAAAGATGAGTGGAGAGGGTACTACAAGAGCGGGTAACAAAACAGAGAAAGCAAAGGAGGTGAGGAAATCTGGAACACAAAGAGGAATAGTGAAGATCAGTGAGTGTTTATAGGAACTATTTTGATGCAAATCTCTCTAGGTGACAGATTATCTTCCATTATTCCCACCTCTTTAAGATGTACAACAGGCTTAGCATTTTCCAATGAGGCAGAATCACTGTTACCTGCCATCAGGGATCTTAATCTTGCAAAAGAATAAAGCTAGTGAAATATATATTTGAGTGAAAATAAGCCCCTCTCTTTTATAAGAAAAAAAAAAAAAAACTTTTATTTATTTGCACCACACTGCTTGCAGGATCTTAGTTCCCAGACCAGGGGTCGAACCCGTGCCCTCTGCAGTGGAAGTGTGGAGTCCTAACCAGCGGACCGCCAGAGGAGTCCCCAGCCTCCCTCTTCTACACTGGAATTAACTGCCAAGGGCCCTGGGAGGTGGGAAGGGGGAGGGCTGAATATAAGGGCCACGAGTTCATGCCACATATCAGTGCCAAGGACTGTTGCCACCACACCTATTTCTAACTCCAACCACCTTTGGGGTCCTGCTTGGAGGTTTACTTCTGAAGGGGCTTTTGTGTGTAAACAATCAAATTTACTACTTGCTCTTTCCTTAATGTTCAGTGTAATTATACTTATATTAAGTAACTTTTCTCTAAACATTTAAACATAAACTTACACAACTCATAAATCAAAATTTAAACTTTACAGATCCTCTTACACATTTAAAAGTTAATTACAAATCTTCGTCAAATTCGCTATCTCAATAAAAGCATGACTATTGTGCTACATTCCCTTAAGTGCTTCAAACACTTTAAAAACATATTCACAAATGTGTAATATTCACAAAATATCATAACGCTTATAAAATATATTGTTATACTCATACTCAACCTATGAGAACATCAGTGATTCTATGGGTTTAGCTAATTTCTCCTTATTCACATATTTTAATATATTTTAATGCATCTTTCCAGGTTACACTGACCTATAGAACATAAAACAGAAAGATTATGGTTGATCAGCTGAGATTGTTGACTTATCAGTGAACTGATTATTGATCACACTAAACCCATAGTTTGAATTTCCAAAGTGAGTCAAACCCTAGCAGATACTTCTTATCAAGATTGTTTCATTGTGTCAGTGAGAAAGTCCACAGCCACGTCTTTACCTGCAACTTAGTGTATCTGCTCTCTTCCTTCATTGTATCTGCGTCATGGGATTGACTTATGTCCTCCCCAAATTCATATTGTGAAGTCCTAACCTTCAGTACCTCAGGATGAAACCATATTTGGAGAAAGTACCTTTAAGGAGATAATTTAATTAAAGTGAGGTCATATGGGTGAACTCTAATCCAATATGATTGGTGTCCTTACAAAAAGAATATATTGGGACACAGACACATACAGAGGAAAGGTAATACAAACAGAGAGAAGACAGCCATCATTAGGCCAACAAGAGAGGCCTGATATGGATTCTCCCCTCATGGGCCTCAGAAGAAACCAACACTGCAGATACCTTGATCTCAGACTTCTAGCCTCTAGAACTGTGAGAAAGTAAGTTTCGTTTATGCCACCCAGTCTATGGTACTTTGTTCCAGTAGTCCTACAAACTAATATAGAATGTTTAGCATCAATTTACTAACTCAATTTACAGTTTTTGCATCTCAGGAAAATTGGTTGAGTCATCCAGACATTTCATTTTCTAGGAGATAAGAGGCTGAGTTGACCTATCAGGACTTCTTGAATTTGACCCATCTATCACGTGGCAACCCAGTGGCATGCTTTCCACTTAGTTTTTGCCTGGGGTCTCTTGAGCTGACAGGCCTTTGCTGCTCTGGGTATAATTTCTATCTCCTAGGAAAAGCAAAAACAAAACACCATAATACTTATAAACATGTACTTGGAAAAACAGAATGTCATGTATGTCAATAGCTCTTTACCAATTTTAGTTCATTTAAAATTTTTATTCACCCTTCCTTTGTATTATAATTATCATCTTATACATTTTAATGAACTTATTTCATCTTTGAATGTCATAGCTTTCATATAAACTCAATTCATTCCAATTAGATATAGTTAACATTCTTGTTTGATGCTTAAATTGTTATAACTTGGCAAGTAGGAGTTTCTTAAAACTATCTCCTTTCTCCTTGCAGTATGACCCTATAGACATTTTTAAAAGCTTCCTTGTCTTCTGGCACTCACTGTAGCTCAAAGTCCATCCTAATTTTTCTCCATCCCAAGACATGGAATCAGTTGATCTCCAAGGAGTCTTGGTTCTCTCTAGCTCAAGAATTACCTAGTGTTGGAGGATGAGATGTGGCCACTCAGTGTCCATGACCATGCTTTGCACATGAGTGATGGGGGACACGAAGATACCAATGTTGGACCACCAGTGCTGGACCACCTTAGGTATAGAACTGAAAACATCTATTTCTCATTAAGATCATGAGTCACAGTGAATTTCTAATTTAGATTTAAGATTATTAAGTTATTTAAAAATGATTAATATGTTATTTTAATTTATTTCCATTTCAATATGCTTACCTTAAATTTTAACCTAACATCCCAGTTGTAATCATCTCCTTTTTTACTTTCTTTTTATGTCTCATCCACCACCATTTTGCAATCGCTTTATTGACCCTAAATAATCCAAAGCACTTCATAAGTTGACTCTATGTATCCTCCCTCACTGTCAGGAGAGATACAAAGCAATCCAGCCGCTTTCACACATGTGAACACATTCAGGTCCCATAAGGTCACGGGCTTATGGCTTAATTTTCTAAGGATGTGATTTACAGGCTGAATGACCTTCACCTGTTTTGTTCCCCTCTCTAGACTTCACTAACTCATCTATAATGTTTGTTTGTTTGTTTGTTTGTTTTGACTGAAAAAAGAAAAAGCAAAGTCCAGGTCTCAAATTCTGTGATTCAGGAATGCATCCAGCCCAGGATCAAATCTGCTTCATTAACTAAGGGATCTTTATCAAACAAATACGGAGGGAAGGAAGGACAAAAGAACTGAGAGCTCTCTGGTCCCATGAAACCATACGCTGAATGCCGCTCAGCTATTCTTTCCCAATGTGAACCAGAAGATTAAAAGGGTTAACCTGAGTGAAAGCACTTTATAAACTTAAACCATGTATAAATTTTCTGCATTTTTATTACAAATTACCAATCACGGTAACAATTGAGTTAATTGAGGCATGAAGCTGTTAAAGCGCTCACCTAGGTGTCTGCAGCAAAGTCCTTACAAAGTCCACGTACCCTGGATTTCCAATTCAGTGCTCTATCCACCAGATTATGCAGCATTTCAAATACGAAAATGAATTCCATGGATGAGAAGTAATCATTCACCCATGGGCCAGGCTCTCATCTTTCTCTTCATACCTGTCGGGAAGAGATCCAACCGAAAAGGCCCCACTTACCTGAGATAAAGGCCAGTCCACTAAGGACTGTGACGCCGGGTGCTCTGCCCTTGAGCATCACAGCACACGAGCTACATTAAGGTTGTAAGGCACGCAAGCCTTCCTGGCCTATTTTACTCATTTGAGCTCTCAGGGATAATACTCCAAACTCTGAATTAGAGGCACACTTCTGTTTCCATCCCAATATAACCTAAGAAAGAAAGCTCACGATACAGCAGTTTAATTAGAGTATGCAAATCACTATGTTCCCATTTCTCTCTTGTGTGTTATCGGTTGTGCCTTATTTACAAGAGACGAGCACGTAGCTCAGAGAAGTGGGATTGGGGGCTGATCAAAGGAAAACAAAGGAAGCAATCTGCCCTCCTCCACAACAATGTGCTTGTGAGGATGGTGAGGGATGAAGGGCCACAAATGCGCTGCCACAATTCCCATCATGTGACATCATTCAATATGCTTAGCTTGTGGGATGACTTTGGAAACCATGTCCCGTCAGCATGGCTGAAAAGTGAAGTGCATGCATTGTAAACAATACATGATTTTTGTACATTTATTTTTAATATACACATACTGAAGTATACTTTTTATTATGGAAATATAATTGATTTACAATGTTGTGTGAGTTTCAGGTCTACAGCAAAGTGATTCAGTTATATATACATATATATGTATTATTTTTCAGGTTCTTTTCCCTTATAGGTTATTACAAACTACTGAATATAGTTCTCTGTTCTATACAGTAGGTCCTTGTTGGTTATCTATTTTATATATAATGGTGTGTATGTGTTAATCCCAAACTCCTAATTTATCCCTCCCCTTTCTTCCCCCTTTGGTAATCATAAGTTGTTTTTTTTTTTCTTTTCCTGTGTCTATGGGTCTATTTCTGTTTTGTAAATAAGTTTATTTGTTTCTTTTTTTTTAGATTCCATATAAAAATGATATCATATGATGTTTGTCTTTGTCTCACTTATTTCACTTAGTCTGATAATCTCTAGGTCCATCCATGTTGCTGCAAATGGCCTTATTTCATTTTTTTAAAGGCTGAGCAATACTCCACTGTCTATATGTACCACATCTTCTTTATCTATTCATCTGTCAATGAATATTTAGATTGCTATATGACCCTGCCATCCCACTGGAGATATGTATATATACATATAAATATATATATAAATATATGTATACATATAAATATATATACAAATATATATATACACACACATATAATCCCCCTGGGCATATATCTGGAGAAAACCATAATTAGAAAATATGCACACATCCCATGTTCATTGCAGTGCTATTTACAATAGCCAAGCCATGGAAGCAACCTAACATATACTTTTTGATGTACAGGTTTTTGGGGTTTTTTTTTTTGAGATTTGATAAATGCCTAAGGTAGTATGACCACTACACAATCAGGATTCAAGACAGCTCCATCAGTACACAACTGTTGCCCTTATGTACTCAAATACTCCACCTGCCCTGAAATCCTGGTGACCACTATCAGTCCTTCATCCTTATAGTTCTACCTTCTACACAATGTCATATAAATGGAAATCTGGCTTTGTCCACTTACATACTCTATCATATATTTTAGATATATCCATGTTGTCCTGTAATTTGTGTTTTTTATGGCCTGGTAACGTTCTATTGTATGATACACCAGTGTTTGTTCACCCATTCATTAGTTAAAATACATTTGAGTTGTTTCCAGTTTGGGGTGATTACCAGTGAAACTGCTATAAACATTTACATACATGTTTTTGTATAAAGTAAGTTTTCATTTCCTTGAGTAAATATCTGGTAGTTGAATTGCTGAATCACATGGTGAGTGTGCGTTTAACTTTATAAGAAACTGCCAAATTGTTTTTCAAAGTGACTGTACCATTTTCCATTCCCACTAGGAATGCATGAGAGTACTAGTCAGTCTACAACTTTATCAGCACTTAGTATTGTCAGATATTAGTATTAGTAGTAGTACTGTTATTATTATAGCAATTCTAATAGGTATGTAGTGGCATCTCATTTTGGTTTTTATTTGCATTTTCCTTATGACTAATGACGTCGAGCATCTATTCATGTTCTTACTTGCCGTGGTAAATTTTCTTCAGGGAAGTGTATATGGAAACATTTTGCCCGATTTTAAATGTTATTTTCTTACTCTTGAGTTAAGTAAACTATTTTTAAGCTCACAATTTTTGTTAACTAAGAAAAATCCAAACACTTGGGATTATTATAAACAGAATTTGAATCAATGATAACGACAGAAAGCTAGATTTTAAGTCCAAACATTTACAGTTATAGAACAGTACTTCTCAAAATGTAGTGTACAAATGGAATGCCTGAACATCTTGTTTAAAAAATGTAGATTCTGGGATGGACCCTGAGAATCTGTGTTTCCAATAAGCTTCCAGGTGATGCTGATGCTGCTGTAGCCTATATCAAATTTGGAATAACAAGAATCTAAAAGATCCTGGTTAAAATCCCTGTTCTAAACCATAATCCAAAAAGATACATGCACCATAATGTTCACTGAAGCACTATTTACAATAGCCAGGTCATGGAACCAACCTAAACACCCATCCACAGCGGAATGGATATAGAAGATGTGGTACATATATACAATGGAATATTACTCAGCCATAAGAAGGAATGAAATTGAGTTTTTTGTAGTGAGATGGAGGGACCTAGAGACTGTCATACAGAGTGAAGTAAGCCAGAAAGAGAAAAGCAAATATAGATGCCAATGTATGTCTATGGAATCCAAAAAAAAAAATGGTACTGATGAACCCAGTGGCAAGGCAAGAATAAAGATGTAGAGGACAGACTTCAGGACACAGAGCAGAAGGGGGGTAGAGGGGGACGAAGGGGAAGCTGGGATGAAGTGAGAGACTAGCATTGACATATATACACTACCAAATGTAAAATAGATAGCTAGTGGGAAGCTGCTGCATAACACAGGGAGATCAAGTTGTTGATTGGTGATGACTTAGGGGGTGGGATAAGAAGGGTAGGAAGGAGTCCTGGGAGGGAGGGGATACGGGGACATATGTATAAATACAGCTGATTCACTTTGGTGTACAGCAGAAATTGGCACAATAGTGTAAAGCAATTATACCCCAATAAAGAGCTTAAAAATTTTTAAAAATAAATTCCCTTTTCTAACACCAAAGCTGACCAACACTCATCACAATCAAATCTTCCTTTTCTTTTGGAAGAAAAAGAAGCATGGAATTAATAAATACCTTAAGATAATTGTATCTCTGCCATAGGACATAGCACATGTTGCTAGACCTTGAATGGATATGTCACAAAGTCCCTGTAGCAAATATTTTTCCAAAAGTACCTTATCCTGTTTTTTTTGTGTTTTTTTTTTTTTAATTTTGCTACTAAAGAACAAAAAGGGCTCTCCACATTGAAGTCATTCCAATGAAGAAATAGTTACATTTGTCCCTTATTGGAATCAATTATTTTTAACCCCAAAATACTTTGAGGTAGTTACGTGTTGAACTAAAACTTTTCTGTGTTTCCGCCCACCCCGTTACCAGTGATGTGGGAATGGGTTAGTAGTATGCAGATATCCTAGGACCTTATTTAAAAAGTCTCACAAACAGAGGGCAGGAATCAC
The DNA here is from genome assembly GCF_030028045.1 of Hippopotamus amphibius kiboko. Lineage (NCBI taxonomy): Eukaryota > Metazoa > Chordata > Mammalia > Artiodactyla > Hippopotamidae > Hippopotamus > Hippopotamus amphibius. The sequence continues at coordinate 93,893,407 of NC_080198.1, read as the reverse complement.
CGTAGGTACTATCTACATGTTATTTAATATTGCACTGGATATAAAATAAAATGATAGTAGAAAAACCCTCTTACTGCCCAAGTCTCTTGGAGGACTGCAGTTTCTGTTCCATTTCTTGGTTTAAGAGCATCAGAATCCTACTAGCCCAGAGAAGGAAATCATCTATGAGGTTGGCAAATGCAAATACTTCTTTTTGAGGAGGTTTTATATACTTTAGAGGGCAACCAAGATGAGTCATTGAGATTCAGGAAAGAACTATTAGAACTTCCATTTTCATTCATTTTTAAATTTAAAGGAATAAGAAAATCACATTTGACCGGTGTTGACTCCATCAGTCGACACATTGATCTTCATTCCATTTCCGCATCGTAGAATGGAAGATAAAGAATTCCATTTTGGACCAAAGTTTGAAATATCTGAGAGAGATCTGAATGGAGATGTCAGGTAAGCAGTTAGACCAGCAGTCACAACAGAAGGTCTGTTAGAGCCATAAACCGAAAAGTGTCAAAACAGAGATGGGAGCGCATGGGGTCCCTTCAGTAACAAAGAAGGTGTAAGTGGGAGGGAATTCTAACATTTAGATCTTAAGCAGAAGAGGAAAAACAGTCAAAGAAAACTGAGGAAGCAAAAGAGTAAAGAGTGTGGAGAGAAGCAAGCCGGTTCCCAGAAGAAAATGATGTTTCGGAAAATAGTAGATAGAGTGTCAAGAAAGACTGATTAACCGAGTTAAAGGTTGCTGGAGGGTTTAGTAAAATGACGACAGAACACACCTACTGGATTCTGTTCCAGGAATGACTGGTGATCTCATTGGTGACCTCAGCCAGAGGGTGGTCATCTCAAAAGACCCCAATGCAAACTGCAAGCACACAGGATGCATGCCCAAGGAAGGACATTTTCCTGTCATTGTTAACAGAAGTCAGTTTTATTTTGCTGTAAAGAAATACATGCATGTTCTGACTGAAATTTGGGGGAATTAGAGAAATGCAAGAGGTGACCAACAAAAACCTGTTTTAAATTAATGACCAATAATCCTATCATCTAAAGACAAGCCCTGTGGTAGTGCTGTGTGTCCAACTCCTGTGTTTCTCACTTGGTAGGTTTTGTCCCTTTAATTTACTCCATATAATAGTGATTAGATTTTACACACTGTTTTTTTCACTTCACTTTTTAACAAACTTTAAATGCTTTGTAAGCATAGTATACCATAAAGTATGTGTTTCATATAGATATGCATCTAGTTTAGATTCTTTCCAATTTGGGAAAGCTGTTACAAATAAAGCTGAAATGAGCATCTTTCTGTATAAGACTTCTCCCCAATTATTTTGCAATTTTTTTTTAAACAGAGGAATATCCATAGGGAAATTTCTAGGTTAAATGGTAGGAGTATTTCAAGTTCTAAGGACCTATCTTTTTTTTTTTAATTAAGAATTTTTTTTAAATATAGTTGATTTACAATGTTGTATTCATTTCAGGTATACAGAAAAGTGATTCAGTTATACATACTGATTCAGTTATTCATATATGTGTGTATATATATATATTCCTTTTTTTACATTCTCTTCCATTATAGGTTATTATAAGATATTGAGTAGAGTTCATTGTGCTATATAGTAGGTCCTTGTTGGTTATCTATAACGTCTTAATGAAAATTTCAAACATACAACAAATTTGAAAGAATTTTACAGTAAACACCCATATACCCAAGCCAAGATTCTACTATCAGTATTGTATTATACAGTGTATTTGCTACAGACCTATTTTTAAAATGAATATTAGCATGCTGTAGAATGACAAAAAGGCCCCCAAATCGATTCATGAACAAGATAATAAACTCTTGGCAGTTTTAATTCAGCAATTTCCATGAACACAATTTCTAATTTCTTTTCTCACAATTCAGAATATTACTTTTCTACTTTTATCTCCAAGGATATAGAACTTGTCTAATGCTGAGCAGTAGAACCTTGCTGCCAGTAAAAGGAGAGCGAGGTGGGTCAGGGGAGAGAGAGAAACAGGAAGGCAAAGGAAGGGAAGGGAAGACCATTTGCTACCATTAATTTCAAGAAAGCCTTTGAAATTGTGTAACATATGTTTCTCCAAATATTTGCATTGTCAAAACCTGGAGCATCTGCACAGTAGACACTTATCAGAAGTTTTAGCTTCTGGAACTACCAGCCTCCTCTTCCTATCATCCCCAGCCTCCCATTTGGGAAAACCCTATTAGCTGGGTGGTGAGAAACACTCACACTTGCTAGAGAAGAATTCTTCTTGCCCTGTCTTGGGTCAGCAGGGAGCTGGCTCATGGATTGGACTCCCCAAGTTGGTAATCAATTCCTGGGTTTGGATTTTGAGAGAATGACACAATAATGTGGCAACAGAGGTCATTTTCATCACTGTGGTGCCTTCAGCGGGCCAGCCCACACCTCTGTAGTGACCTGTGCTGCAGCCTATGAAGGTCAGCTCTCCCTGGTAATTACCTGTTTCTACATATGCTCTTCCTCCTCTTGTTGTTTCTATGAGCCCTAAAACTCTTCAATAATCACCCCTTTCAACTAAGTTGCTTCAAGTCGGTCTTTGGTGCTTGTAAAAATGTCCCTGTCTGAGCCCAGCAGGCAGGCCAGGCTGCATTTAGGACTTTGGACTTTAGAGCAATGGGAAGCTACTAATGGGTAAAAATTCTTTCAGCACAGGACTCATTTTCCAGAGAGGATGGAGACCTCCCTGAAAAAGAATGGCAGTCAGAATAAAAGGACACAAAGGAGAGGGTGCTCCCAATGGTAAGGAGCAGAAAGAAGGCTGCTCAGAGTGGCTGACACCCAGGGAGCAAGGACCTTCTCATTTTCCCATCATGCAGAGGCTCAGGACAGCAGGGAAGTAAAGACAGGGGACACAGAGGCTACAAGTGTGTCTCTCTGAGAATTCCAGGGACAAATGAGGACTCCAGGTGAGACATTTCCTGCAGCTCCTGTGTAGGCTCCAGAGCTGTGTTTTGTCCACTTTGTGGAGCCAAAAAGAATGAGAAATTGATAAAAATCTGTTATTCTGGCAGCTCCTAACCCCCCAACACTAACCTTGATATTGTACATACCAGCATCTACTGGAGGGCTTGTGATAATGTAGACTGCTGGTCCCACTCCCAGAGTTTCTGACTCAGAAGGTCTTGGTTGGGGTCTGAGAATTTGCATTTCTAACAAGTTCTTAGGTGACACTGAAGCTACTGGTTCTAGACCACACTTTGAGAATGACTGACCTAGAAGGACCACAGTGTCCACAGGTATTCATATTGGAGGTCAGGTTGTGGTAATTATCACTCACCAATACCCCCAAAGGAAATCCCTCCCCCAATCAATAAACTGTTAGTAAAAGACAGGAGATTCTCAATCCAGAATTACATACTCTGAGGCACCAGGGGCCAAGATTCCCCATCCCCCACAATACATCAGACAATCAAATCTAGAATCCCCAGTGTGGTCATCAAGTAAACTCAGAGATGCAACCCGAATCCTAACCCTCTTTAAACTGAATAAAGTAGGAGGTTTGAAGGAGATGGATGCCTGGGCAGAAGTAATATTTCTACAGTACAGCCTTGGGAGACCCATGGCAGAGTCAGATCAAGGAACTACCCAGGCCTTGGGACACATCTCTGGTGTGTCAGGGAGAGGACAGCTGAGATGTAGGGGAGGTCATGAGGGGTTGGGACTGGAGAGAGTTGACAGAGCTGGGCCAGAGCTTCCAGGTCACTCTGCCATGCTCTTGTGGGATGCCACCATGTGTAGAGTTGGACCGTGGAACCCAGTGCATACAATCTAGCTTTGGAAGGCTTTGTAAATGCCAGACAATGCAATGTTCTAAGTGCTTTTCATGAACCACTCCCTTAAATCCCACACTAACCCCAACGAGCAGGTACTACTAACATGCTCTTTACTAATTAAGAAAGCAGGGCGCAGAAAAGCCGAGGATGCTGGCGGAATTCACAAGGCGAGCCCTCACTGGAGCTGCATATCCAATTCAGGCCACGTGACTTCAGCGGCTCTAAGCTTAACCACAATGTGCCCTACTTCTCCTTAACAGAATACAGATTTCATGATTGTCTACCACCTTTTAGTCCCTATTTAAGCCACTCTGGATGGGGGTTAAAGGGGGGATATACAATTAAAAAGATACTTTCTCTTCCTTGAGAATGATTATCATCTGGTAGGATGGACAGACCCACTTACAGCTAAGAAGACATCTACATTCAGTTAAAGGCTATGGGGATGCAGAAGGGAGAAATGAGGGAATAAATGGTAAATCTTAGAGACATGCTGATAGAGGAGGCCTTTAATCTAGACCCTAAATGGATTATAAGCCAAAAAATTAAAAATTAAAAAACAAACAGTCCTTGCAAGGTGGGCACTTAAAAGAGAATATCTTGGAGGAAGAAGCCCCTGATTCTAAGGTTCTGACCTAGTTTTTCAGATTCTCCTTTGCTTTGCATCCCTCTCTGTTTCCTGCTATCACCATTCTGCTGGCCTCAGAGGGTAGCAATCTTCTTCAAATACTCTGGCCCTGGCAGAAAAGCCCTTTCTATTAACTCCCCACTGTATAGCTGAGGCTAGGCTGGAATTAAAAATAATGAAAATCAATAGGCCTTTTACTAAATGCTCAGGAGCAGAAACAAGGAAATAAACAGTCCTATAATATCAAAACTTTGTGTGAGAGGGCTGCTCCTTCCACACAGGATCCCTGGGGAAAGGGCATCACGCCTGATGCCTTCTCTTCTTGGACGCTGCTCTTCCTTGATGTAGCGGATGCTATTTTCATCCCTGCCTGTTATCTGGACTCCTCAAAGTCTAGACAGGAGATGGAGAACGACCTTCCCTGGATCTGGAGCCTGTCCTTTCAGGTCTGGCTTTGTGTGTCCTAACTCACCTCTCCTCTGAGTAATGAGAAGTGATTGACTTTCTCCTCTGGACTTTCATTTCTTTATAGCCTTTTAGAGAACACCATGGCTACCTTGTCTAAAATCAAGTCTGGACACTGCCATGAATTAACTGCATAAATTCAATCCAGGCATTTGACCTTTCTGAGTTTCTGATTTCCTGTTGGAAAAACTAAGGGTTGGAATGAGTGGTTAGCTCAGTTCCATTTCTGATCTCTCTATTATTCTCTGGCCATCCATGGGCATGATTCATGTTGCTCGTAGCATATGTTTTTCCTCAGCAGTAATACATTATGGGAAGTTGTTTGGACCTAAAAGATCAAGCCTACAAGGACAGCCTGTGTCCCTAAGCTCAAAGACCCCATTGTTTTTAAAGAAGAAGCCTGGATTAGTAGAACCTGGGCTCTTGGATTCTCTACCTCTATATACATAGTATTTAATGTACATTGGGTCTAAGAAAATCCAGAAGCCCTTTCCATCTCTGTCAAGCTCAACTGCATGTAAAAACAGCATGGCTGATATAAACACAAAAGCCCAGTCATCAGCTTCTCCTTCAGGCCCCAGCATCCAGTCTCTGAGCAACAAACAGGATTCAAGCACTTCCCAGGAACTACAAGTCATGGCTGGGTCATAGCAATGGGCCATCAGCATATATATGCAAATGACTCAGCCAACCACTAGTACTCACAAGTTCCTTTTCATATGTGAAGATATATACAGGATTTTTAAATGATGCCGATAATGATAAAGTTCATGCTCAAAGAGGAAAAAAAAAAAGAGTGGAAATAACAAAATGGTTTGAGGTGACCCCACTGACGTCAGCAATATCTAAGATTGTATTGAAGGTCACACTATTGCCTGGAGGCTTTTTACCATTAAGGGGTCTAGAATGTTAAAGGCTTCTCCTTTGGGGGGAGGTCTAAGAGAACCAGACCTGGAAGACATATATATAACAGAACCAAGATGGAGATGCCTCTCGATAAAAGTACAGGAGGCATCAAAACTAGGAGCCCTATATAGAGTGAACTAAGTCAGGAAGAGAAAAAACAAATGCTGTATAGTAATGCATATATGTGAAATATAGAAAAATGGTACAGATCCACCAGTTTGCAAGGCAGAAATAGAGACACAGATGTAGAGAACAAACATATGGGCACCAAGTGGGGAAAGCAGGGGAGGGGCGGTTGAAGTGGGATGAATTGAGAGATTGGGATTGCCATATATACATTACTAACAGGAAAAAATATATAAAATTGTACACTTTAAGTACATGCAGTTTATTGTATGTCAATTATATCTCAATAAAAGTTCTTAAAAAACAAAACAAACAAAAACTAGGATCCCTACTCCAGTGGAGACTCAAAGTTAGGAGACCAGAGAGCAGGAAGAAAACATTCAGAATCGGGTACAGAACCAAAGGTAGTAAAACAGAAGAGTGAATCATTGAGCAAGATAAATGAGCAGAAGGTCCTTTGGACAAACACTAGAAAAAAAATCTCTATTGTCTGAGGTTGGTTATTAAGGTGGCCTTTTAACATCCTGGTGGTATGGTACATGGGACTCATCAAAGGTTCTATAAGTCAATCCAGCCTACCAAAAAAGACAATGGGTGTGTGTTTTCTGGGCTTCATGATGTCCTTGGCTTCCAACTAAATTTGGTTTCTATCTCCTAAGTTCACAGTATCCTAGTTACATATCCCTGAGTAACAACTTACAAGAAACATAACAGCTTAAAACAACACACATTTATTACATCACAGTATCTGTGGATCAGGTGTCCAGGCCTTACTTTGCTGGTTTCTCCATTTCAGAGTCTCATCTGAAAGCTGCAACGGAGGTGTTGGCCAGGGCTGCAGTCTCACTTCAAGTTTGACTGGGGAAAGATCCTCTCCCAGTCTTTCAACAGGACTATTGGCAGCATGCATTTCTTGCAGGCTGTAGGACAGAAGACCTCAGTGTCTTGCTGACTGTCAGTTAGAAGCTGCTGTTTTCAATTCCTTGCCATGTGGCTTCCTCCACAGGGCAGCTTACAACACGCACGGGTTCTTCATAACTGGCGGGGAGAGGCCCCTAGAGAGATAATGTTAGTCTCATGTAATATAACCGTGTACAGGTAGTCACACATATCCCATCACCTTTGCCATATTCTAGTGTCTAAAGCAAATTAGAGGACGTACTAGCACTCAAGCAGAGGGAATTATACAAAGGTGTGACTGCTAGGAGGACGGATCGTGGGAGCCACTCTGAGTCTGTCACACATAAGTAGAGCTGCTTGTTGGTGCTGGATCTCAATATTCTTCCATTCTCCTTGAGAAATTCAGCGAAGACACCATAGGCTTGGCAATGAACTATATCACACAGTTAAGTACAGGCAGCTGGACCGGACAATGGGGCTCTTTAATCGTTTCATAGTTGATGGGACAAGATTGTTTCTCCTTTCTCTTAGCTAATAGCTGAGTTTCCATTCCCAGAAATCAAAGCTTTCCTTTTCCCAAGTAGACATAAACCACAACCCAGATGAAATGAGGTAAAGAATTTAACAAGAAAAAGTATTAGGATACACATTTGGGTCCCCTAAACCAACCTCACAAGTTGGGGCAGAACTTGGTCCGAAAGACTCGTGAATAAGGCTTAAGGGATTTGATTGACTCACTGTGAGTCAGCAGCCTGATGTGGCTGCCAAGAACAGCAAAGGCTGTGCTAGACGCAGTGCAATTAGTCCAGATGGAGAATCACTCCAGAGGAGATGACCTCTTCTCACTTTGTGCTGCTCTGACCACACACAGAGGCTGGTGCTGATTCCAGATCTCACATTCTAGAGGGGACATGGGTACATCCCTGCACCTGAAAAGGAGAGCCCCCAGGAGGTTGAAGAGGTAGAAAGCATGGAAGATAACAAAACACAATGAACCAAAAAACTCCTGAATGGAGAATCACACTGTTTTCAAACATTAGAGGGCTATCTTATGGGTGAGGTATCAGATGGTTTTATGTGAGCCCAAGGGAGAGAACTGATACCCTTAGTGGAAGTCCTGGAGGATAAGAGTTCTGCTCAGGATGAGAAACATTTCCCCAAAGGCACAGCTGCCACAGAAGAGGGTAGAGGCTTATAGCTGGAGATATTCATCAAGTCGTTCAGTTATTCAGCAAACTTTTATTAGGTCCTACTGACGGCCAAGCACCAAACTATCCAGATAGCGAACAAAGAAGATGCATTTCCTGTCTTCAAGGAAGGTACCTTGAATAAGACAAGTCAATAAACAGTTTCAATAACAGGAAGTAACCAACAACCTCCAAGGCTCAGACACTCAGTTCTCGCTCATGTCCCTTGTAGGAGGCCACAGCTCGGTTCCTGGGGTTCCAAGTGCCTGCTCATTCTGGAACCAGAATGAAAGAACTTGGGACAGAAGAAAAACAAGAGTGTGGGTGGAACCTTGTGATGCCTTTGAAAGTTTCCCCTCAGTTGAAGCTAATCTGCTCACATCCCATTGGCTGAAGCATGGTACATGGCCAATGTCAATGTCCATGGACAAAAAATACAGTTTTGTCACAGGCGGCCCTGTAAGACACAGTGACAGGCAAGTATGTACAACTCTATACAGGAAGATAGGATCAAATATCAGGAATAATAACACAGTTTACTGTAGTACCCTGAGTCATTCTACAGAAGTTGAGAGAACAAGATTTTGAGGAAGATGTAACTCTTCGAAGGGACTTCAAAGATGAGAAGACTGTTTTCTTAACAGTCTTGGGCCAATCACTCTCCCTTTCCAAAATCACTCTATATTCACACATATACTTACTATATAGGATAATACATTTCAGTGTGAATGTTTATAATTTAGTTAACTCTAGTCTAAGTGGGATGGCTTTCTTGCGAGGGGAGAGAAGTGAAAAAATAAACAAACTTTCCACTCAGGAAAGAAATTTCCAGAAATTTAAATGAGGCAAATGAAATTTAACAGTTGAGAAATTACAACTACGAAGAACTAGGTTAATCCAGGAATGAAAGGGAGTGAATCAAGAAAAAAAAATAAGAAGCCAAATTTAATTAAGGGACCTAGAAGGAAGATATTAGTAGCTGTTCTCTGTGAGGAATAATAAATGAAAGATTGTCATTTTTGGTTGTAAAGGCCTAAATTATGGTCCTCTGTATGCTTCCCTCCTCAAAAAATAATTTATTTAATCTACCTGTGAAAATTTCACAAATGGAAGGAGCCAAGGCAGGCTGATTACAGTTTGTTGATTTGTTTGTTTATAAGAAATTCTACTGCCGTGGCCCCTGGGAGCAAAGTAACTCCCAACAGAGTAGAAAAGAAAAAGTGTCCTTTTTTACTGCGTGGCTTATAAACCAAGGGAAGTTGTATGAGACGAAAATGGGCACTTAGCCTAAATTATTTCATTGTTCAACATTGCGTGTCCTTTCATTTTTAATACATTTAATTCCTATGTTTGGGGAGTTTTTCTTTGCCTTTTTCCTATTTATTTTTTCTTTTCCCCTCTTGGTGCCAAATCATTCTGTTAAAACTTTTGAAATCAACATGCCAAGCGCCAACTGCACCATACAATAGCTGTGAGATAAATGCTTCTTCAGGAATGTTCAATTAAAAAATGATCTCGTTCTCTTCAAAGGAAGAACACAGTTTTAATATTTTGCAAATAGTGTGCTGATGATAATGAAATCACAACCAGCAATTTCCTCTAACACAGGGTCCCCAACCCCCAGGTCATGGACTGGTATGGGTCTGTGGCCTGTTAGGAACAGGGCTACACAGCGGGAGGAGAGTGGCGGGCAAGTGAGCAAAGCTTCATCTGCCACTCCCCATCACTCCCCGTCACTCCCCATCACTCCCCATAGCTCCCCATGGCTCCCCATAGCTTACATTACCACCTGAACCATTGCACCCCTGCCCTCCGTCTGTGGAAAAATTGTCTTCCATGAAACCAGTCCCTGATGCCAGAAAGGTTGGGGACCACTACTCTAAAGCTACCACTGGGGCCCTGAGTGGGCCCAATTAGGGATGACTATCGTGAGTCCAGTCTTTCCAGGTGTGTGAAGTTGCTGTTTGCAAGGCAATGTCTGGTGAATGGAAGTTAGAGGCCTCTTTGGAGTTCCGTGCCCATAACCTGCTAGCCACGGGAACTGGCTGATAACACAGTAAACACTTACAGAGCACTTATATGTGCCACACATGGCTCTAAGTGTCTACATACATTAACTCTTATAATCCTAACAACAATACCATGGGAAATAGGTATTATTATTATGGGAACATTTTGTAGACAGGGAAACGGAGGCACAGCAACTTTCCCCAAACATATAAAGATCTTCTACAAATCAATAACAAAAAGACAAAAACACAACAGAAAAATGGGCAAAAGACGTGAATAGGCACTTCATAAAAGAGGGACACAGTAGGGGTATGGGATTAACAGATACAAACTATGATGTATAGAATAGATAAGTGACAGGGTTATATTGTACAGCACAGGGAATTACACCCATTTTCATATCATAACCTATAATCAAGGATAAGCAGCAGAAATCTGAATCTGAATCACTATGCTATACACTATGCTATATACAACTAATATGCATGCTATTGTATTAGTTGCATATATTATATAATACTGATATATATTAATACTAATATAATACTGAAATCAACTATACTTTGCTTTTTTTAAAAAAAGTGAAAGTTGATCTTCAATGTTATCACCTCCCACCCTCCCAAAGAGCAAAACAAAACAAAAACCAGTAATTATGTCAGGGAATGAAGGTATTAACCTTACTGTGATAATTATTTTGCAATATGTACGCATATGAAATTATCACGTTGCACACCTTAAACTTATTTATGCTCTATGTGAATAGTATCTCAATAAAACTGGGGGGAAGGGAAGAGGATATCTAAATAGCCATTAAACATAGAAAAAAAAGTGCTTGACTTCATTTGTAATCACAATAGTCCAAACTAAAGCCAAAATGGCATAGCACCACGTACTCAATAGAGTTCCTGATGGTAAACAGACAGTTGCTACCAAGGTCTGGAGAAGAAGCAGAGCCATGGAAACTCACACGCTACTCATGGAAATAAGTCAGCCCACCTTCTCTGGAAAACAGTTTGTTATTAACCACTCGAGCTGGACTTTTGCAAGTCCTATGAGGCAGCAGTCCCACTCCCAAGTGTAGAGCAATATAAATGTTTGCACTTGTGCACCAAAAAAACATGCACCAGAATGTTCACAGATGCATGATTTGGGAAAGTCCTAAACTGGAAACAACTTGAATACCATCAACAATAGGACTAAGAATATTCTGATACTCATATGGTATACTACTATTCAGCAGTAACGATGAACTTCATCTCTAAGCAATGGTGTAGATGAATTGCACAAACAATGTTGAAAGAAAGGACTGAGACACAGAAGAATACTGGATGATGATATTTAAATAAAGTTCCAGTCTGCAAACTTAATCTCTAATTTTAAAAGTTAGAAGAGCTGGTGCTTTGGGGAAGGAGGGAGAGTGGTGTGATGAGGAAGAAGCATGGGAGCCTTGTGGAGGTAAACAAGAACTACCTCAGCATCTCAAAACCACTTCTTCATTCCTGGTTCAAGAATTGGGTGAAAGTGAGTTTGTTCGACTCCTTTCCCTTTTTCAGACTTCCATGCAGCATCAGACAATGATTTGCTCATTTTCTACATAAAGTAAATGTTGAAGTATTGCACACTAATTCATTTTTTTTAAATCAAAAACCTATCTCCTGTTTGTGCCTGTTCCTAAGAAATTAGAAATCCAAATATACAATAAATGTTATGTTTAATAAAGTTAAACATAAACAATTTTAAATGCTATAGACTTAGAAATACTCTAGTACAACAAACTGGCAATTTCAATTTCGTTTTTCATTTCAGTTATTATCTACCCAGTCTTAATTCAGGAATTGCCTTTGGGTAGTGGTATTACTGTTTTTTGTTTTTTTTTTCTCTTTCTAATTTTCTGTGACTTTTTTCCAAATTAGCTATAATGAACAAGTATTACTTTAAAATAAAACAAATGCAAGAGTAAACTTTAAAATTTAGCTGAGAAGTGGAAGTTTAAAAGAAGCATGTAGTCCTTGTTCGTGTATCACGTGGGGCCTGTAAATGCTTATTTCTCCTCTGACGTTTTCAGTAAATTCAATAGTGAATTTTGCCATTTGAAACTCCTCTATGGGAGCCAAGCCCGTGGTTCCTGGATGTGGCCGAGATCCTACCTCTTTGTGAGGCTTCTGTTCCAACTAGCCAATTGGAAGCAGGACCCCCTTGATGATCAAGTTAAAATGATCTTTTTCTTCAACTACATCAAACACTTTGAGGGTTGGTTCACATGCAGAAAACACAGTAGTATCCATCTCTTGACTGATTGAATGATTTACTAATTAAGTACCTCAAAATTTGATTCAATGGTTTTGGCTTTCCTTATTCTTATTATAACATATAATTACAAAGGTAATATGAAAATTACAGGAAAAAATGTTATAATACATCACGTAAGGGTGCCATTTCAAGAATTTTAAGAAATAACATTGTATTTCACCAACTTTAACACTTTTTTTTTACATTTTAATATTTATAAAATTGGGGTCATCCCACAATGGATGGTGTTACAGGGAAGAGCTAAATTGGACTCCATGTTAGATCTGTTTGTTTTACCTTAACCTTTGTATTCTATTGCTTTTGCTACAAGTTTAGAATGTTGCTTTATAGTCTGAAATATACAGGATAGCCCATTCTGGAACCTCTGACCTTTAAAGGTATAACACTTTTCCATTCATTAAAGTTGCAGAATAAAGAATAACATTTGCCTTGTTGGAGGTTTACAGAAACATCCTGACCTGACCTACGTGGACAGCTGCAAGAACAAAGGATTCTGGTACCAGGAAGTCTGCAATAACCAACAACACCCCCTTCCCTTTTTAGTATAAAAGAAGCCTGAATTCTGACTCAGGCAAGATGGTTTTTTTGACAGACAGTAGTCTGCCATCTTCTCGGTCTGCCGGCTTTCCAAATAAAGTCGTATTCCTTGCCTCAGCACCTCGTCTCCAATTCACTGGTCTGCCATGTGGTGAGCAGAGCGAGCTTGGATTTGGTAACAATGGCATCTTGCTATCGTGGTCAGCCAAGCAGTTGCCATGAGGCTGATGTCGCAGGCTGCTTGGTGATGCATTTGCTTGTTGCTGCAGGCAGCTTCTAAACTTGTCATGATGCCTGCCTCCTGGACTTCATACTTTCTAGTACCCTCATCCCCTAGAGTATAGGCTGGACCTAGTGACTTATTTAGAACAAATTGCATGTGACAAATGTGACAGGATGTCACTTCTGAGGGTGGGTTATGAAAAGATTCTGCCTTCCATCTGGGGTGTGCTGTTTGCTATCTCAGATGAAGCCCACTGCCCTATGGAGAGGCTACATGGCAGAGCCTCTAAAGGAGACCTCTAAGAGAGACCGCAGAGCAGCCAGCAAGGGAGGAACCAGGTTCTCAGTCCAACAACCTGCGGGGAGCTAAATCCTGCCAACAGCCAAGTGAGTGAGCTTACAAGCAGATCCTCCAACATTGAGAACGGGCATGACTGCAGCCCAGGCAAACCCGTTAGATAGGACCTGAGCTACTCTGAACCAGAGAAGCCAGCTTAGCCATGCTTGGGTTCCTGACCCACAGAAACCAATTAAAAAAACGTGTGTTGTGTTACAACGTTAACATTAGGGTTAATTTGTTATACAGCAATGTATAACTAACACATCCAACTGCCATCAGGTCAATATTAGCATCATTTGAAGTACATGGGGTGACTATAATGGTTTTAAAATGTCTTTTAAAAGTACTCTAAGAATTTTCATTAGAATTAAAGATAGTATATATTCAAAGAGAACAGAAACAGGGCACTGTGGTATAAATATGACGTCACAGAGTCAGTGTCCTTATTTGTAGTAATGACCAGGAATTTTCTATTCTCTTACAAACCAACAACCAAGTGTTTATGGGACTGTATTCAGTTTTTAGAGCTGTCATAACTCAGCACCACACATTGGGTGGCTTAAACAACAGAAACTTATTTCCTTGCAGTTTTGGAAGCTGGAAGTCCAAGATCAAAGTACTGGAAGAGTTGGCTTCTTCTAAGGGCCTCTCTCCTTGGCTTGTAGATGACCACCTTCTCCCTGTGACCTTGTATGATTGTCCCTCTGTGCTTGTCTATGGCCTAGTCTCCTCTCCTTATAAATACACTAGTCAGATTAGGGTTCACTCTAATGAACTCATTTTCACTTAATCCCCTCTGTAAAGACCTGATCTCCAAAAACAGTCATTTTCTGAAGTCCTGGGAGTTAGGACATTAACATGTGGATTTGAGAGTGGGGGTATAGAACTCAACTCATAACATTATATCAGATCAGATATTCACAGGTTCTGGGTGTTAGGACATGGACAGCTTAGGGGGCCATTATTCTGCCTATATCAAGGGTGAATGACGAAAGACTTTCCTTCATGCTCTGACATGCCACACCTGTGAGCGGAGCAGAACTGGCAAACTTAGAGAGAGAATGGTGTGCTCTGCTCAAGAAACACCTCCCGCTCTTGCTTATTCAGAAGATAATGGCCTAGTTTGATTTCCCATGGGGGTGGGGTCTCTTCCTCTTGCTCTGCTCCACCCCTTCGGCATCACATGCCTTTCAAGTGAATACAAGCCCAACTCGGGAAGCAACATCAGCTCTGGTTAACGGCAGTACTTGAAAGCAATGACAGAAGAAATATTCCCAATGTTCAGTAAAACCAAAATATATGGCCCTACTAAGTGTCATGCATTGTCAGTGGCTGTCAGCTGCGTCATCGTACCTAAATCTCAAAATATCGCATTCTGTGTAAGTACCACTGTGTTTATCTTATAGAAGAAGAAACGAGGTTCAGAGCAAATATGTGAATGGACTCAGAAGGCAGAGAATCATACATACTTTTGTCTGACCCCCAAGCTTTTGCTCTTTGAGGACACTCCTTCCCTTCCCTGCTGTGATGTTCAAGCAGCAATGACCTCCGGGACAGACGTTGTCAGTGCACAAGAATAACTCTTCCTTTAAAGGGTCTGTAATCCAGAGGCCATTTAGGGTGCTTAAGAAAGTAGATGGGTTTTGTTATACTTTTTTTTAAGAAAGGCGGGACCGTCTGATTTAGTTCCCTTTTATAATAATGTGCTTTCATTCACTGCATATTATGTGCCAGATGCTTTATATGTAATAAGAAGAGAAGGGGTGGGGGGACTTCCCTAGTTGTGCAGTAAGAATCCGCCTGCCAATGCAGGGGACACAGGTTCAATCCCCGGTCCAGGAAAATCCCACATGCTGGGGAACAACTAAGCCCATGAGCCACAACTGTTGAGCCCACTTGCCTAGGGCCCATGCTCCACAACAAGAGAAGCCACCACAATGAGAAGCCTGTGCGCCACAATGAAGAGTAGCCCCTACTCACCACAACTAGAGAAAGTCTGCACACAGCAATGAAGACCAAACTCAGCCCAAAATAAATAAACTAACTAAATAAATAAAATGTTAAAAAAAAAAAAAAAGAAGAGATAGGGGCCATTTTTATTTTCACAATTTTAGAGAAGAAGAAACTGAGGCTAAGTAACTTGCGTGGAGTCACAGAGCTCATTCTGCAGAGCTGGGATCTGAACCCCAGCAATCTGGTTCTGGAAGCTGCCCTCTTAGGATTAGTGATATCTCCTGAATGTTTATTTTGGGGGAGTTCACTTCATGTTCTCTTTCTAAGTATGAGTAGGGCCTAAAAGGCATAGACTAAAGCCCAATAGACTTACAATAACCCCAGGAAATGGCTTTAGCCATGGTAACAGTTAGAGAACAGGACAGTCCATAATGAGTGCTAATTGTAGTCAAGGGATAAGTGAGTTAGGATCAGGAAAGAAAGAGGGTTAATTAGTTGGAAGATTTTAAATCCACCTCTGTAAGTGGCACCCCTCTTCTGTGCCCATGCAATAAAGACCAAGACAGATAAGAGCTAAATAAGTCTTTCACTCCTGAGGGAAGTTAGGTTGGAGAATGTAACCACGTGAGAACCCAAAGGGCTGCTAGCTGAACTGCAGAATTCCATATACATACCTATGGAGAAAGAGAGAGCCCCAGGCCAGAAGAGACCTCTCTCCCACAGGAGAGGACCCCAGAGAAGCAGCAGAGGAGTTGAGCAAGTTGGATGCCTCCTGCAGGCATCTTGCTCCCATGAGGAAGAAAGGCAGAGCTGATGGAGCATCTGAAGTTATTCTTCGCAATATGCTCACGGATCAGTCCATCCATTTCCCTAGGCAAGCAGAGTGTCCCCGTCAACCAGAACAGCCTCCAGGAAGAGGTAAATTCAGAAAGGCAGGCTGACTCCAAATAAACAGCAAGAGCTGGGAAGGGCATTCAATCCTCCAAAGCAGGGTCCCCAACCCCCGGGCCGCAGATGGGTACCTGGTTAGGAATCCGGCCACACAGCAGGAGGTGAGCTGGCAGGCGAGTGAGCAAAGCTTCATCTGCTATTCCCCAATGTTCCCATCGCTCCCCATCACTTGCATTACCGCCTAAATCACCCCCCCACCCTACCCCATCTGTGGAAAAATTGTCTTCCACGAAACCGGTCCCTGGTGCCAGAACGGTTGGGGACCGCTGCTCCAAAGGATGTGCTGACACCTTCCTGATTTTCAGCTCTAAGACGACAGGGAGTGCCGTCTCCAGTTCACTCCTATATCTCCAGGGCCCATCCCTGTGCCTGGCAGAGAGTAAGAGCTAGAAAACTACCTGATGCTGGAATAAATGAACTAATGGCCATGGACACCAGAGCTGAAATCTGAAGCACCACACGAAATCAAGGGCCCCGATGTGATATAAAGTTTGCCGGAAATACATCTCTGTAACAGCTACTATATTTAAGGGCTGATTGTATGTGGGGTGAGAAAAACAGTTACACTGAGAAGTAAGCTTTTAAGCCCGGAGTTAGTTTACTAAATGCAATTATAACAATATCATGAATATTCGATTTAAATACCTTATGGATACTTTCTAGAATGTAAGTACATTTTCAAGGCATGAAGAGAACCCCAGATGTCTTCTTCTTCATTTGGAGATAGGACAAAAATCCATTGGACTCTTCTTTCTATTTTTTTGTTAATTGGTCTCTTTTTTTTTTTCCAGCTCTTTATTGGAGTATAATTGCTCTACACTGTTGTGCCAGTTTCTGCTGTACAACAAAGTGAATCAGCTGTATTTATACATATATCCCCATATACCCTCCCTCTTGAGCCTCCCTCCCAGCCTCCTTATCTCACCCCTCTAGGTAATCACCCATCATCGAGTTGATCTCCCTGTGCTATGCAGCAGCTTCCCACTAGCCATCTTTTTTACTTTTGGTAGTGTATATATGTCAATGCTAGTCTCCTACTATGTCCCAGCTTCCCCTGCCCCCCCTCCCCCACCCTGTGTCCTTAACTCTGTTCTCTACATCTGCATCTTTATTCTTGCCCTGCCACTGGGTTCATCAGTACCATTCTTTTAGATTCCATATATATGCATTAGCATATGGTATTTGTTTTTCTCTTTCTGGCTTACCTCACTCTGCATGACAGACTCTAGGTCCATCCAGTTAAGAGAGGAATGAGAGAATTATATCATAAGACAGGAAAAAAACATAGAAGGACTTGAGGTTCACTGGGTCCTGAATCCAGCATTGCTGGTTGTATGCCCTTTAGGGACTTACTGAACTTCTCTATGTCCAAGTGCAAAATGGAGATAAAAGGAGAATGTATTCAAACCTCCTAGCATAAAGCATATCAATAAATGCCACGATTTTTATTTACCTCTACATACCTCCTCCTTGTTTCCTACATTATCTAATATATTTTCCTAACTTTGTGCAAGGTAGCCATGTTTTTTAACATGGGATTCAAGCACAGTTTGATCAGTCTTAATTCTTTTGTGATCTACTTGTTTTGACATCTTCTGCGTACAAGAGGTCAGACTTTGTTTCCATGCTGAGGGCTCTCATAATCACAGGATAGATACAAAAAGGAATTGAGGTATCATACTTGCAGGTTAGCCAATTTTACATTTTATAATAAATATTCTTACTAATATATTGAGATGTCAACTTGATCATTTTAAATATAAAATGCTTTTTTTTTTTCATTTAGAGCTAGGTTGTCTGAGCTTCAAAGTGTTCTATGAAATACATATTACTACCATAAAGGAGAGAAAAAAATATATATATGTATACATATATATATGGCTAGGTCTTCTGAGTGTCATTGCAAACTCTTTTATAAGAAAATTATAGCAAAATTCACAAAGAGAACTCGAACATCTTTTAAGACTCCTCTCCTAGCTCTGACTCTATTTTAAATCTGGAATCAAAACAAGGCTTAGAAGTGAGAAGGCAGTCCTGCCGGTTTTCAGGGACAATAAGGCCACACTCTGGAGGACTTCAGCAGGGACTCCGAGAGGAGAGAGCTGCTAGAAATAGCATGTGCTACTTGAAGCTGAGAGTTCAGGGTGGGATGTAAGACTGTGAGAATCACAGCCCAAAGGTTCCTTTGACCTTCCTAGTACATAGAGAACCAGGAGCACATGAGAATCATCAGACTGAATTGTAATTTTTCTGTTCTGTACATCTGTGAGCCCCTTCGGGTAAGGGATTACATTTTATTCTCCTCTATAAATCTCCTCCCAGGTACCTACCACAGGGCTGCTATATAGGACGCACCCAGTAAATGTTTCCACTGAACTGATTGGGCTGGAGAGAGAGGAAAAGGTCAATTTTTCTTTTCTTTTTTTTTCTTGAAGAGTTTGAACCTCCCAGGATCCTTGAATAAGGCCTAGAAGAATCAGCAAGACCTGCTCATCAAAGCATCAGTCAACTTTGGTCCCAGCAAACCTGAAATCAAAGAGAGTGCCACAATTTCCCGTTGCCCTGAAGACTTTCCAGCACTCAGCAGGGTCTAATAATTTGAACAAGGGGACAACTTCAGGCCTGAAGTATTGCAATTTTTGCAGCACTGATGTGTGTAATTTGGGGCAAAGTTTGACACAAGATCAGAAATAAACCCAGTATGTTGTCTAGAGTTGTTTACGCAACACAACAAATGGACCATAAGGGATGAGTATGAAATTGCGTTTATCATAGGTACTTTACCAGAATCAGTTAAGCATTCATCCTCTACGATATCACCATCTGCACAAGGCCTAGCTTTCCATCAGAAGTCATGAGAGCCCAAGGTACTTTCAGGGCTTCTCAAAAATGTTTTACATTCTTTTAAAACCAGAAGAAATAACGAGCTTTAGGTCTCAGAAAATATTTAAATAAATAAGAATAATATATTCTTCTTTACGTCAGCGTAGTCATGCAATATGACTTTGATTTTTAATTAATTACATAATTCATTCATTCTGGTGAAGAACAGATTCTACAAAGGCAAAAGTCAGAACTGAACCCTGTCACCACATGTGCCAAGAGTATGTCTGGTGTCATGAACGGGATGAAAGTCCTGTTTTCAGAAAAACATCCAATCATCTATTAATAATCACAGAAACGTGAATCATTTTCAAGGGCATATAAAGTTGGGAGTTGAAGAGGTTGGTGGGGGAGGCATGTGATGTGTGCACTGATTTGAAGAACCAGTCCTACAGGTTTTCTGGATATGACCCTCATTTTCTCTCTCACAAGCCGTCTGCTCCAGCTAATTAGCAAGTCAAAAGAAATAGAAACAATCCTAGACCTCAGCACAATCAAATTAGAGGAGTTATTTGAGGATACGGTTTCCACCCAATGTAATCATGCTCTCTTTGTTTTGGCCAAATGAGTGCAAATTGTCTTTCAATCCAACACCCTCTCCTCTACCCAACCAGCTCTGTGGATGGTGGCATTTCATATCCACTCTCATCAGTTCTACACGTGATCTTTCCCATGAAAATAGGAATGCACCACCTACAATTAAACGATACCCATCGAGCTTTCTATACAACAAGGACCTTTTAAAAATACATTGACTATTAAGGTGATTCAGCACTGAGCGCCATTAGTGCTCCCTCTAAATCAAGACCTGGGAAGTTTATTAAAATTGGATTTTTAACCTGATCCCAATTTCCTCTGCTTATAAAGAATCCCATTGGACTCCTTAATATTCACGCTATTAACCTGAACGAGTCAAAGGGCCATTAAGGGAGGAAAGGCTGAGGCTATACAGGGTAGCCTTACAGATAAAATCCGGTTGAGCCCAGGCAGGTAGAGGGACCGTGGGTCCTGGAGGTCTTCAGAGGAAGCAAACTCTCTCTTTCTCTCTCTTTCCATCTCCCCTTCTCCTGACCTCTCTCTTCTGTCACATATTTGGAGGAAAGTAAACAACCAAAAATAATAAAAACAAACAGAAGCAAACTATTCAAGTACAGAGAGCACTGGGCGAGGAGTCTAAGGTCTACTGGAAGGGTAGTTGCCTTGGATAAATCACTTTCTCCTCTGGTGCCCTCATTACTTCCACTCACTCACGTGGTGACGTTAAACTTCTGTGCCTTTTTTTGTGTGTATGTGTGTGCAAAATGTGGAAATATGGTTTCTAAGAAGGTCGGTGCAAGAACAAAAGGTGAGGTGCCTGTCATTCACTGTGTACAGGACCTGGAGCAAAAGCCTTGGATGAGTGTCAGTTGGAGCGATCCAATACACAGGCCAGTTACATCTACTTCCATTTCTTTCCTGCAGCTTTGTCTTCTGCAGGACAGCGTCTACATCTTAACTGATGCCAATGAGTCCCGCTAGATGGGCTGTGAGTGTCAGTCTTGTTTCTCCTTGAGATAAGATATTCCGCTCCCTTAGGGCAGTAGTGATGTCTTACGTTTCCATCTCTTCCTGAGGACCTGGAGTAGTGGTGAACGCGTACCTACTAGGTGTCAATAAAGACTCTGGTATCTTCGAATACGAGTAGCTGAGAGATCACCTACTAACACCCTCTCATTTTCTAGTTGATGACACTGAGTAAGAGGCTCCTAGGCCACCCATCTGAGAGTGCCACCCACTTTTCTAGTTGACGGTTACTGCGTTTCCTATGACTGTCCATTCTTACACTGATAGCTTTGAAATGGAACCACATCTAACCTAAACCCTAACTCCTTCAGGGAAGTTCAGTTTACAAACTTTTTTTTTGGAGTATTCTATGTTTCAGACACCATGCAAGGTTCTGGAAGAGATAACTAAATCGTACTCCCCATGTTCAAAGCACTTCTAATCTAGTGGGGAAGACAGACCTCTAAGCAGATATCTTCAGTTACAGTGGTTGTGTTGTTACAGAAGAGCTGAGTCCTGGTAACATATAAACGCCTGGATAGGAAACCTAACTCAGGCCCAGAAGAGGTCAAGGCAGGCTGTTAAGGAGAAATGACCAATGTTTCCGCAAAGATAAAAATGCTAAATAAGAACAAAATAACCAATTAATACTTTCCTATTTATCTAAGCACAACAATACTGACCATAACTCAATGAATGTTGACTAAAATCAAAAAATGACAGAAGCTAAAGTTCCAGTCCTCAAATTCTTGCCAGTTGCCAGATCTGGAGTCACTTGGTACAAGGGAAGCTTGTAACAGAGACTCAGAGCTTGTGCCTGAAATTCTAGTTTGCTTGTCAAACTTGTAGTGGGGAACTAAGCAGATCAGTTAATCGGACTCTGGCTCCCAGAGTGCAAATGGAATCACTGGCAGCCTCCCTTGGCATCTTACAAATGAGTTGTGAAATTCAGACTTTGGGCACAAAGGCACTTTGAACTCCTAAGGAAAAGCAATCATGCCAATTTAGAACATCAAAGCTGCTCCTTATTTTGAAGAACTCATGATCTGTGCTGGGCTTAGCTGCTGGTAGGAGCTTAAGGACACCAGTAATTGACAAGGGTACATCTTAAACTACCGTTTGACCCACACAACCTCATACATGATTTTACAGGGCTCCATAGAATGGGGGGGGGGGAAGCACTTCTTTTAAAGCTAAAGTCAATTTGAATGTTAAGACTTTTCAAAGTAGGGCTTTAAGCTGACTTTGTTTTTTCCAGTTTTACTGAGAAATAATTGACATACACCACTGCATGAGTTTAAGGCATACAGCCTGATGGTGTGATTTACATATATTGTGAAATGATTACCACAATAGCTTCAGCTAACATCCATCTTCTCACACAGACACAATAAAAAGGAAGGAAAGAAGAAAAAAATAAAACAAAGAATTCTTTTTGTGATGAGAGCTCTTAGGATTTGTTTTATCAACAACTTTCCTATATGCCATACAGCGGTGTTAACTATACCCACCATGTTGTACATTATACCTCTGGTACTTATTTATTTTATAATTAGTAGTTTGTACTTTTTGACCACCTTCCTCCAATACCAGCCCCTAACCACAAATCTGATTAAAGTGACTTTTTAAAATATAAATATATATATTTTTTCTTTTTTTTTTTTTCCAACCTAAAATAGGCATGTCAGCATAAGTCTGGTTCAAAGAAGTAACCAGGGTCATTAAAACCCCTAAAAGCTTATTTTTCAAAATAAGACTTGGTCTTGGCCTCCCAGACGCTACTGGCTTTATTAGACAGCCAGAAAATGTCGGTCGTTATTTTGCTTCCTATTGTAAAAGGGCAGTGGGCAACAGTACATGAAAAAGGGGTCAGTTTCCTACAGGATTCATTACTTAGATGGGAGAGAATTTTTAATCTAAGGAAAGTTAGTGAAAGATTTCTTTAAACCTAAAGGACAATTCTGAATTCTTCCAAGTATTTATCTTCCAGTATTTAAGATATGGAAGAGCTGCTGAAATTTCATCTAAAATAAATTACTTTGACGCTCATCTGGCATTTTTCTTTTTCTTTTCTTTTTTTCCCCGTGTTTGCTGATCTGCCTTTGAAGGCGGCTTGCTTTGGCTAGGGTAGGCAGGAAGCCCAGCTTCCCCAAAGAGATTCCAACTCCAGGCCCCTGGAAATCTGAAATCTGAAATAGAACTGAAGGCCGGTCTAGTTCTCACACAAAACTTCCCAGCTACGGGAACGCGGGGGAGGGGGCAGGGAGACCTGCTTAATTTCAGAGCTGACGTTTGCAATTCCTGGTGCCCTAGCAAAGGCTGGGCTGAACGCTCTGCACTCTCCTGGTGAATCGGCATCCGCTCGCGCACGCGAAACCGAAGCGCGAGGGCACGTTCAATGGCGACAAGCAGCGCTGGGGAGCCGGCTGCTAGCGCGGAGCCCGGTCAGGGCTGCCCGGCCGCTGGCGTCCCGGCCCAGCAGCGGTGCGTGAGGATGCCTCCTCCTGCTCCCTGGGCGGCGCAGGGAGCACCGACGCTTAAGGTGGGCACCTGCCGGGAAGGAAACAGGCGGTGCTGACGCACGTGGGAAGAGCGCAGGTCCCGGGGACCTTGCGAGGCTGGAAAGTGGAGGAAGATGTGGGTTCAGGGTTCAGACCTACCCGTCCCTAGCAAGAGTGACGGAGTAGACAGGACTTCCCAGGTTTACAGCGACAGCAGAGTCACCCAACCCACAACCAGCCCCACCCTCGGGATAGCGCTAGCTTCCTCCGCAAGCCTCCATCCCCATCCGCCAGCCTCCCAGGACTGAAACCCGAGGAACTGCCGCGCCAGGTGGGCAGGACTGACTCGTTCAATACCTGTCGGGAGTCCTGAGCCCAGCCCCGCCGCCCCGAGCGCGAAGCAGCGAGCCGGGCAAACGAGCGGACCCGACTCGGGGCAGCACCAGAGCAGACCCGGCAGCAGTGGGCGCTCGCGATCCTCCTCTGCCCAACACGCTCTCCCTCAGGACCCGGCCTCCTCCGTCCCCTCCTCCCTCTCCTGCTCCTCCTCCTGCTCCTCCCCTCCGCGAGTCTGATAGTCTAGCCTCCCGCCTGCAAAGTCCCCGGCGCGCGGGCAGCCGCGAACCGCCGCCACTGCCGGGTCTCAGTGGATGCCCGCGCCCGTGCCTCACCCACCTGCCCAGGTCGTCCCGAGGCTCTCTTCGCCGGCCGCCGGTGCTCCACGGCGCTGCTCATGGCCAAACCCGAGAGCCGACTTCGGGCGCCGGACCGGCTGGAAGGTGGCTTGGCTCAGGTGAGTGCCGTGCGCGCTGGGCGAGGGCCGCCAGTCCAGGGAGTGGCAAGATCAGGGGCCGTCGAGGTGCCCTGACCCGGCATCCCGGACTTAGGGCAAGAGCAGAGCCCAAGGTGAGTTGAGGCTGGAGCAATGAAGTGGACTTAGGGGGGAAACCAAGGAGAGACCAGAGGTTTTCCCTTCCTCCTAACCTCCTCACTTGGTCCCTCAGCTGTGCAAGTCTTTAGGGATTGGTTTTTACAGGAAAGTATCCGGGTTTCTGATTTAGTGGACTGGATTTTTTTTTTTTTTTCAAACCCCCTAGCAGAGTCAGGAGGTTCGCTCCTGCCCGACGCTTCACTGTCGGGCCGACAGTGATGGGCAGCAGGAGCGCAAAGGGCCGCGGAGCCCGGGTACCACTCTGGCTGAGAACTGGGGCGAGGATACAGTCAGCAAAAAGTCAGTCTGTTGAGGGAGCATCCAGGGTGGGGAAACCTTGGTCTGGTTTGCTTTTGGAGCGGTGCAGAGATGGGGCATCTCCCGAGGGGCGGGGATGCTCGGGGTGGGGGGGGGGGGGGAGAGAGATCCAGGAGACAGACGGTAAGTAGCCTTTTCCCCCAATGCCAATTATGCACGGTTCTGATTTTTCATGTTACTTTTTACCTTTTTTTTTTTTTTTTTCTGCGTCTGTTTCTATTTAGAGCACCTTGGGTGGTGACGGCAGATGAAGGTGAGGGGAGGAGGGGCGCCAACGCGCGGTGGGAGCGGGTAGACCCCGGCTCATAACCGGGGGCACACTCACGGAGCCTGAGGTCTCCAGGTGCGCCCTCCGAGCCAGGCGGCCGACCGCGCGCTGCTCCCCCTTCTGGCCCTAGCCTGTCCCTGGAGCCGGAGAGCCTCTTCCTGAGCCGGCAAAAAATGAGATGGATGAAGCGAGCGGGAACAAGAGCTGGGATGCAGGGCGCAGGGTGTGAGGTGTGCTCAGCTCCGCGGCCGTTTGCCGGCTCTGTGCGTCTTCCATCTCATCCCCTCCGCCAGGAGGGCGTCCACGCTTCCTCGCACTCTCAGGCCCCTCTCTCGGGAGGGAATCGCATCCCTCTTCCTCCGCCCTCCACTTTGCAGGACCAGTTGTATCCTTGCCTTGCCTTGCGCGAGTCTCGCTCCTCCCCCCAGCGTTGTCCGCCGGCTATTTTTATCCACTACTTGTACAGGGATGCTTTTGGGGGGATTCTGGGGAGGCGATTCCAAACCTGTCTTTTCGCTGCACTCCCAGAAGCGGTCCCCTGCTAGCAGGGAGCAGCCGCGATGAGCAGCCAAGGGATCCGGAGGGAGGGCGCCCGCTCCTCCTCCCGCAGCTCGAGCTCTCGAAGCCCCGGTACCAGCGGCTCGGCCGCTCCGCCCGCCGTTCGCGGGATCTGCGGGAGCAGATCCCCGGAGAGTCCCTTAGCCTCAGGGCGCCAGTGCTTGAGCCGCTTTTGTGACCACAGCCCGTTTACACACAGGATCCTTTGGGTCCTACTTGGGCGTTCTCGCCTTGCTGCAAAATCTTACCTTATTTTGTTGAAATGTAATTATCAACGTCCACTCAAAGGTTAATTTCAGGAATTTCATGTTAATAAAAAAAAAAGAGGGGACGATAACCCGACTTCTGCCTCCCTGCATTTCTAAAGCCCATCCTTTGGCGTTCGGAATTATTCTTGCTTTCTCAGTAATGATGGGGTACGATTCGAATAAGTCTGACCCAGTGAAATTCCAGGAGATAGATGCTTCAGCTGCAAATCGCCGCGTTACACTTTGTGTTTCCAGTGCTTAGATTTTTTTTCCCTCTTCCCATAGGATTGCAGAAATAACATATTGAAATGGACCACTGTGTTACATAAGGTTTCTCCAGCGCCAGGCAGAGAAAGCTCAGCTTCCCAAGGAGCTTTTCGGGGCTTCAGTGGGTCCCTCTAACTCTTTCAGCCGAGTTTAATCAGCAACTTCATGACTAAGCACTCTTAAGTCGAAGCAGTTAATTATGAAGGTAGCATCCAGTGAGGATCCCTTACTAAGGCATCTTGAGCGGTGTTCTCTGGGCTAGGGATCCCAGCTGAAGCTGCGGGCTGTTCAGTGCACCTTAGCTTTTAAGATGGGAGATTCTTTGCTTGTGAAACTGGTGAGAAAGTGCTACCTTGAACTTGCAAAGGGGATCAGGAAAAGCCCATGGTTCTTAGCTGTGTTGTGGTGTACCTTGTGTGAAATTTCAAGTCCTCCACTTTGTAGATGTTCAGGAACCCTTTACTTGAACTCCACAGTATAACTGGGGATGTGCTTTGGTTGTGCAAAGCAGAAATTATCTTACTGGAAAAGTCCGGAGTGCTCCTTGAAGGCAAACACATTGTGGAAGGTTTTCTGTCTTGAACTAAAATTTGATGATGAATAGAAAGGGGCTAGGGATATGGACTGGCTGATGTAAAACTGCTTGATCGTTACCCCGTGCCTTTCCTAGAACAGGGCATCTACCCAGCGTGGCACATACCGACAGTGAGTACTGAGTCATATTCTCTCTATTGAGGCCAGTTTGGAGAGAGGGACAGTAAAAGGTACTGATGTTCTGATGGAACTGAGCCTGTATTCAGGGTCAGGGCTGAGAATCTAGGTTGCAGGGCATGCTTCTAAGCCAGGGTCCTTGTGTGAGAGACAGTCTTGGAGGAGTGAAGGCGAGTAGCAACTTTGCAGAGTAGTAACCTTCTGGCTGCTCTGTGGAAAATGCAGTACCTTTCCGGCTGGTGTTGGAAAAGATCTGGGTTTTTACCCATCACTTTGATGTAAGTATCTTCCTTCAACCCCACTGATGACCCAGTGCTTCTTACTCAGGGCAACCTTTTCCAGTGGGGTAATGGCAAGAGTGCTAGCTGAATTTGGAACCAGCTTCTTGCCCCAGGACCCTGAGCTATTTATTTTTTTACTCTCTGAGCCTCAGATTCTTCCTCTGCAAAATATAGACTGAAAGATAATTATAAGAAAGTGAGAAATGTATGTGAAGAGCATTTGGGTAGTTCTCAAACACTGGTGGAAAATGTACAGGGTTACTTAAATTGCTTTTGCTGCAGATTTCATTTGGTCTATTTTAATGCTGAATTTCATTATAATTTGTGAATGCCTGTGTGAATTACATATGCTAAGCATTAAATAAGGGAGAGGATTTCATATAATGGACCAGTATCTCCTTGTGATTACTGCACCTGAATTTCACCAGCACCAGGCCTCCCTGCTTGAGAACCATTAGTTTCTTGTTTGTAGAACCAGAGTTAAACTTTTTTGAGTGTCTTTTTTTTTTTTTAAGCTTAATGCATTTCCTATGTCTTAAGGAAATGTATGTTTCAGGAAGGCCCTGATATTGATTAACTGAAAAAAGAGGCACATTGCAGATGAGTGTATCAGTTGGGGAAAAATGATACATGATCATTTTCAGGAGATGACTTGGGTCTCCCTTGTCTACATCTGTCATCAGCATAAAGCATTGTTTCTCTGTTGCATTTTGGTGTTCAAAATTTTTCCCCAGGACCTAGTTAAGTGGCTAATAGATGCTCCATAAGTATTTCTGAAATGAGTGAACAAATGATTGAACTGAATCTTCATAGCAACCCCATGCTGTACACAGGCAGATGGCATCATTTCTATTTTAAAGATTTCGAATCTGCCGATTACAAGAGTTAATTAATTTTCCAAAGGTACAAAGGATTCCAGATTGGAGTTCAGGTCTGTCTGTTCTCATTCCATTCTGCTGCACTGCCTGTGTTGCCCTCTCTCTCCCATCACCACTTACAATCATCCTAATCCGTAATAGACTTTTGCATTTTGGAAGGTTCCCAGCAACCAAATGCCCTTCTTCAGGGGGTAGCAGCCTCCCTCATGGAGGGCCTTTTCCATAAGGGGTGGGGCTCTTTAACTGTGTCCATCTCTCCAGGTTCTGAACTGGGGCTCAGTTGGATGACCCCACGTGAGACTTGGAATCTCAAGGGACTAACTAAAGGACAAAAGGACAACTGAGCATTTATTTACCACCCTGGGTCATGAGTCAAGTGGTAGCAGCAGTCTCGATGTCGTAGGATGTCCCAGGGATGCCAGTCCTATGGCATGATCCTGACACTCCCCGGTGCCAGGTTCCCTCCATTCCTTTTCATGTCCACGCTTGGCTTTTCAGCTTCTCATTAATTCCTGGAGGGAACTCATAGTGTTCACGTAAATTCTTTGTCTCTCTGATTTAGCCAGAACTGTAACCAGCTGATACTCAGCCTCTCACAATTCATCTTCAGGCCTGCCTCCAGCATGAAGCATTCTCAGCTTCCTCTACCCACAGGGAATTAAGCTCATAGCTTTTTCGGGCCATTAGAATAATGTTTACTGGGCCATAGTTTGTCAGTAGTTAAGTGATACCACCAGAGTTCTAGAAAAATGAATACAGTATTCCGAGAAATAGCTTGAACATAACGGAAATAGATCCCAGTGGGCATCTTTTCCTTTCGTTGCTTTTTTTCCCATGTTGTGTGCTTTTTGGTAACTTCCCAGCAGGGGTCACTCACTCAAATGCCTTCAGCATCCAGGCAAGTGATAGCCTGAGTGAAACAGGCCTGGGGACAGGCAGGGTAAGGGGTGAGGGGTGGGAGGTGCTGCAGCTCTGATAACAAGCGGGGACCTCAGACCCTGTCTTGCCACATCCGCTTTTTTTTTCCCAACATAGGCTGAAAGTTCACAACTTTATGTAGAATCTACTGACTTTTAAGTACTGGCAGCTAATTCGGTATTTTTAAAATACTATGACACAGGTCAAACAAAACACTTCTATCGGAAGGCCACCTCATCTAGATCCCACAGGCCTCCAATTTATGGCCTCTGGATTCCAGGGATAGAAAAGAAATTGGTTGGAATATGAGGCTCAGTAAAATCAGTTATTGGGAATATTGAGGCAAGGGTGTATCGGGAGTGTAGGGTAGAGAGTGTACCAATGAGTTAAATTTCACATTTACAGAATTTTTGTTTGTGGTATTCCTTTTCCTTGTCCTGTAAGCACTTATCCCCATTCGCATTT
The DNA here is from genome assembly GCF_030028045.1 of Hippopotamus amphibius kiboko. NCBI lineage: Eukaryota > Metazoa > Chordata > Mammalia > Artiodactyla > Hippopotamidae > Hippopotamus > Hippopotamus amphibius. The sequence goes on along the minus strand of NC_080198.1, from coordinate 93,864,295 downwards.
ATCCCTTTAACACATGTTTATTGAGTTCCAATCATGTACCAAGGGTTGTTCTTCTCACTGGTGACACAGCAGGAAATAAAAGAGATGGAAAGCCCTGCCCTACTGCTTGTCTGCTAGTGGAGCCGACAGGTAAAAGCAACAGTCTATCCTAGATTAGCTCTAGATGTGCTAAGAATAAAAATAAGTCAGGGGAAACGTCAGGCTGCTGGGGTAAAATCTTCGGCAGGAGGCCAGGAATCTCCAAGTTCAGTCCCTGACTCAACATACCCAAAGTCAAGTTTCATCGAATGATGTAAAAGATTTTGGAGCGTGGGAGTTTGGACCCTGGATTCTATTCTGGGAGCTGCTATTGTGGGTATACCCCTAATAACAGACTGTGATCTTAATTTTAATGAAATCAACTATCGAACCCATTCACTGAGTGGCCAGCAGGTGCCAGGTGCTGGATTAGGTGGTAGAATCCACTAACAGACAAAACCAATCAAGGGCCAGTGCTTGAGGAAATTGTAGACCAGCATGGAAGACGTGAATAAACGATCGCAAAAGAGTAGATGGCTAAAGCAAGCGAGGAGGGTAGGAAGGGTGTCATAATTACTGAGTTTTGACACTCAGAACTCTGACATTCAGCATCTTTTTAATGGAGCATTTGATACGTGTCAGAAGCAGTTTAGGTCTGTGCTTCTCAACCTATTTGAAGCCTGGACCCCATCATCAGTGAAGATTTTTGGAAGCTTCTGTCACCTGGCTAGGACATTTTGTGTTATTACCAAATTTCATTCTGTGTTAAGAAAACGAAGTATTTAAAAAATCTGTTCCAAGTGTGAAAGTTACTTATGCCTCTTGAAACTCTAGTACACGCTCTCCCCAGTCGGCCCAGCCATTGATAGTGACTGTTGTTGCCAGGGCAGTTGTGCAGAAAATAAAAAAATAGTTCTTGAGGAGCTTACTGTTTACTATGGCAGACCCATAAATGACCAGTTTTTTATTTTTGCATATGAACTGAGAAATGCATCGTGTTTTGGCCTTTGCTTGTGTCATCAGGTAGGCCTGTCCTTGAGAACACCTTCTTCCCAACCACCGGGTTTATTTCTTTCATCGTGATACTCTCTCCCACAGCACGGTTTTGTAGCCATAATGTTTATCTGGAGTCCTCTGGTTACTGGTTCACTTGTTCACTACCTCTCACGCCCCCATCAGAATATGTACCCCGTGTAAGCAGGCATCTGGAGGTGCAGGCTTGTTTCTCCCACCAGTTTCCAGAACAGTGTGTCTGGTTCCAAGTAGTTGCCCAGAAAAGAAACAAGAAGCAACATTTCTGCCTGGGGGAATTAGGAAAGGCTTCATGGGGAAAAGAGAGAGGCTTGCAGACAAAAGCCAAAGAATAATAATAACACAAGATAATCAAAATATGGCCCCAAGGTACAATCTCATTTGTCAGTTTTAGGGATTCCCAGTGTGGTCAGCCTAGGTGAAGAGCTGGCATGTTGAACACAAACCCTTGCCTGAATAGATCCTGGCAGCTCCAAAGCACTCTGGCATGAAAAGAATGAAAATGATTTAAAACGAATGAAAAAAAAAGGGAAAGAAAGAGCAAAGAATGAAAATAACTCTTTACTTCCATCTAGTATGTAAATACCCACTGTCTCCTTTTTCTCCTTTTTTTGTACCCAGGTCAAGGGAGACAGGGAGCTCTTAGCATCTTCTTTTTAAATTTAAGGAAACTGAGGTCCAGAAGTGAAGCGACTTTTCTTAGATGTTCATAACGAAAGCAGCAGACCCCGGATTCAGGGCTGCAGTTCTCCACCTGCAGAGAGCAGATGGCTCAAGGTGGAGATTGGTTAAATCCCTGGAGGACTGAGTTTTCTATAACTGAAGAAATATATTTAGATTTCAAACATTTATGTCTCCTTTGATTCTTTAAGAACTTCCATTTCAGCACTTTCCTAGTTGCATTTTGTGTCTTGTTGAATTTCCCCTAAAATTCCTGCAGATTAGGTACACCCTGCAGCAGGGTTGTTTTATGTAAATGTCTTCCCTCTTTAGTTTAGGAGAGTAAATCAGAGTCCTGCATCAGCAGTTAAAATACAGTGGGAGAAAGGTGATTACAGATGCAGCTGAAATGAAAAGGCATGCTCGTCTAGCTGTGCTCAGAAAAATACGTACTTGAGTGGCATGGAGTGAAAGCAGGCTGGCGTGGCCTCTGGAAAACTCAGTTGCACTTGATGTAAATTACAGCGTCAGCCAGATTTTTCCCAGTGTCCTGGATAGGAAGGACTGAAAAGGTGTCAATTACAGATTTCTGGGATTAGATGTCGAAGTTGTTCTCGAGGTGGAAAGAGCATGGCTTTTGATGCCGTGTCTGTTTGAATTTCTGATCTCCTCCTTACTGATTGTATCACCCTGAGAAATAGTTTTTCTGGGTCTTAGATTTTTCCACATTCTAATGAGGATTAAAGGAGATTGTCCATATCAAATGCCTAGCGTGATGCTCAAGAAAACATATTCTTCGTATGCAGACCTGCCCAATTTAACAAATAAAAATACAGGACACCCAGTTAAATTAGAATTTCTGATAAACAGCATATACTCTTTTAGTATAGGTATATCCCAGAGACTAAATATGAGGACATGATTGATTGATTTTTGTGAAATTTAAATTTAACTGGAAGTCCTATATTTTATTAAGCAGCTCTATTCTTTCAGTGACAGTTCTGGGTGATGCCTTTGGTGAAACTTCTAGAGCTGTAGGCAGTTACAGAGGGGAGAATACAGTAATTTGGAGGTGAAATGATTTAGTCCAAGGAGAGAAGGAAGGGCTGTTTTCTCGGAGGAGCTTAGCAACAGATCACACCGAGGCAAGCTTACTTGTTTGCAAAAAGAAGCAGAAGAATTGTGGACGAGCCAGATCTCTCAGTGCATTTAATAAGTGAGTCAGATCTCTCCCATGCATGCACCAGATTGTTCCCAACACCCTTTGGGTAGAGGGTATTTCAACCCTGTGAGGCTACTGGGGAAGCATTCAGTCCACTAACGCAGCACGTTATTCAACAAATATTGCTTCCAAGCTCGTTACTGCAGGGCTGGAGTTGGAACCACCAGGTGCACACAAGGGCTCCACTAAGTACACTGAAGGAATACTTTGTGCTTTGAAAACTCACACCTGCAATTGCTCCCTCATCAGGTGAATCCAAAGCTAATGAAACAGTGAGAAAGCCTTTCAGACTGACTCCTCCCCAAGTAGATCACCTCAGGTTATGAATTGAATCCGAGATCTCCGCAGGACTGCTGGAATATGTTGTTCTGAGGATGGCCATGGAAATATGTTTCCATTCCAGGTAATAACATGGTGGGGAACTCAATAGGCAAGACTTTACTTGCCGGTGGACTTTTCCTAAGCATAGTTTAATGCTTTCTTCTATAGTGAGATACTGCTCATGTCAAAGTAATCAGTTTCTGTTGCATCTGATATTACTAACTCTTCATTTAACTTGAGCTGCTAGCTAGCAGTATGTTTACATGGGATATGGACCAGAGAGAAGGCAAAGCAGCATGGTAGTGAGATGTAGACTTAGCCACAGAGTTCTGGTTAGATCCACTTTGCTACTTCTCGGTTATGCAATAGGAGGTGTTACTTCCCATCTCTAAGCCTCAGTCTCCTCATCTTCAAAGTGGGCATAATTAAAATTATAGCAGAGGATTGCTTAGTGCACATGAAACAGAATAAGTAATGTCAAGCATTTACATAGTGCCTGGCTCATAGCTTAAAAAAAATGCTATTAATAAGATGACAAAAGAAAACAGTGTAGACCTCGAGACTGCAAACTCAGTGTCATGTCACAGAGACCATGGACTGAATCTCATGAATCATATTCATGGAAGACTGTCTGAGTCTTTTGCATTTTGTTTCTTTAGTCTTAATTTATATAATCCGAGCAAATCTTACTATTTCATTTTCTGGGCCAACAGCTTAGAAGCAGTAATGTAGAAAAGGTATGACTGTTAGGGGAAGACACAGACAAAGTACAGAGAGAGAAAGGGAGGGAGGAAGAACCTGTGGAAGAGGGAAGGAAGAGAAGAGAAGGGAGAGAAGCAGGGCAGAAAAGGATTGTAAGCAGATAGAGGATTTGAAGCCCAGGGAGGTGCAATGACATCTTGTAACAGGAAGTCCCTGGTTAAACCCCATCCCGAAGCAGTTATTTAAGTAAATGCCACTAGCTCTCCCTCTCCCAAGGCTTCTCACAACCCCAACTGATACTATGACCTTGAGGGAAGGACACAAGAACTGTAATGGTGAAACTGGAAAGAATGTGGAACGTGGTGCAAATAGAGAAGCTGGAACCTTTCTCCCTGCTGTGTAACAGCATAAAGTCCCAGATGACAACTGAACACAAGTGAACCCAGTGGCATCAAGTGGAGGGACAGGCCACTGTGCCCCTCATGGTCCTCCTCTTGCTGCTAGGGGTGGGTCTGTTACTTTAGGTTTGGTTTTACATTTCCGTTTATTAAACATGGACTCTTACTAGAGAGAGTTTCCGGGTGGCATCTCTCCTGCCCTGATTTCTCCCTGTGAAATGGTTCTCTCCCTCTTGATCTTTAAGCTCCTTCCACACCACACATCAGAGGAACTGACCTTTTCTGGCGGGACAGATCAGTCCTCCTCAGTTGTTCGGTGAGGTGGGAGCATCCTTGAGGCCAGAGCACTTTGGAAGTCATGGCACAAGAGAAGTGCCCCTGCTCTGTAAGGCAGTGTGTTATTTGAGGTGTTTGACATTGAGGTAAATGATTTTGTTTTTCCCTACTTTGGTTGCCTTGTTAAATGGAATTATACTTCCTCATGGACCTTTTGTTGCTGGAATCACATTTGATAACTTGTAAAATGCCCATTTGAGAGTCTGGTACCGAGGAAGTGTGTATAATGCAGCACTTAGTAGTGATCATTAGTTTTTCTTGCCGGTAAACCTGATTTTGTGTGAAAAGCAGATCGAGAATGTTATTAAGGCTTAGCTGTGTATTGTCTTCCAGATCCCCTCCTCCTTCTTCCATAATAAATAATGTCCAGGTGGTGAGAAGCCCACCGGGTCCCCGGCAGCTTTCCGCATCCCTCTGCTCTGACATAGGAAGGGAGCAAGTTTGGGTCACTCTTTTAATCAGGGAAGGAAACCTTTCTCAAAAGCCTGCAGAAGATTCTCCTGTAGGTCCCATTAGCCAAAAATTTGGTCACATGCCCACAGGTCAGAATTACAGAAGGAGAAGCTGAGGCACAGACATTTGAAACTGTGGAAGAGGCATCCGAATTGATCCTTCTTGCCTTTGAGCAACTATCACATTTATGTTTGTGTCTTGCAATTGGCGATGGATTCTGCTCTGCTTTATAACACCTTTTATTGCCGTCTTGGGCTGAAAAACAAACCTTGCATTCTCCTGGTTTTGCTTTCCTTTCCCTCCCCAGCTCCATAACTTTTACAACCATTTGCAACCTGCAGTATTTGTCTATGTTAATTTCTTCAGCCCTGACCCGAACAATCTTTGCAAAACACAGATATAATCAGGTCCCTGTCCTGTCTCTTGATGCAGAATGTCCCATGGATCCCTAAGATTTACAGTGTCAGTCTCTGAGTGCAGGACACTTAAATGCAGATGAGATCTGGGCCCAGCCATGTTGCTACATCACAATATCCCGTTGGGCAAGGTAATCATCTCTCTAAACCTCATGTACTTTTAGTGATTTTTATTTATGTTTTTTCATACACTTATTTAATGTTTAATCTGTTCCCGTAGATTAAATCATAGGAGGATGGAGGCCTTGTCTAGACCCCTCGACCCTGAATCAATCCTGAACCCATACCTGGTAGGCAATTGGCACCCAAGAAATAACTGTTGACTAAAAAAACCAAGACCCCCAAGATTTTGATTTGTCAGGATTAAATGCAGTGGTACATAGAGAACATTTAATGCCCATAGTGGGTGCTCGAAACCTAGCTTTTCTTTTGCTGTTTTGGTATTTTTAAATAATAAAGTAATGATGCAGCTCAAGTCCTGCAGCATGGCATTTACATTCTAATCTTTCAAACCTCATCCCTCGCTCTCCTCTGTTCTGACACACACCTCATGTTCTGACCACAGGACTGCCCATTATTTCCCCAGATAAATCAGGAACATGGACATTCCCACACTTTACCAGTGCTGTTTCTTCTGACAGCCTCCCCCCTTTTTTTATTAGCTTCAGACTCTGTTCTTCCCTTAGGTCTATCTTGGATGCTCTCCGACCCTCCCCCACCCCCACCCCGCCACCAACTCCATAATAAATAACGTGCAGGAGGCAGCTCTGCGGCTTTCTTTCTTCCAGGCAGAGTAGGGTTGCACTTGTCCTATCTGAAGATCAGATGGCCTTGTGACTTGCTGCGGGCAGTGAAAGTGAGAGGAAGTGACGTGTCACTTCCTGGAGCTTGAAGGGGCCAGCTGAGGTTCCGTGCATTTTCTTCCCCCCTGTGGCATGGTGGCCTGCACTGTCTTTCTAGGTCTCTGAGAGCCTCACGTGGGTGGAGTCCTGCCACCTGCCCAAGGGGGACAAGCAGCCGAAAGGAAGAGGCGCTGAGATGTGGGGTCTAGTCTCAGATCTCCTGGCTCCTTCTGGCGCCGTGGCATTGCTGCAATTGCTGTGGGCTTGGCTGCATCTCTCAGGAAACAGCTGCCTAAGAGCAGGATAAACCACTGCTCTTAGAAGTTTGCACCGATTCCTTCCTGGTCCCCCATCTCAGTGCAGGATTGCTCAACAGAATGTGTATTTATGTGGGGAGAAGGGAGAAAAAAAGGCCTCAGGTCGTAGAACCCTGGGAAGTGAAAGTGCCATTATCATAAACAGAAACATCATCTTTGAGAGAAGCCTGATGTTTTAGTTCAGATTTTTGAGCTCAGATGGGCAGCTGTCCTTGGTGGCCCACCAAGGAAGGAAAGTGACCCGAGAAAATGTCCCCTGGGTGAAGTCAGTGTCACCCAGTGCTCTGTCCTCTCCCAAGCCCTCACACCGCAGGCATCAGCCTTCCCCCAGCCTGGGAGGTCCCTATTCCAGGGAAGGCTTTACACTGTTTAGTCTTGAAAGTGGAGCCTGCCTTGGCCTTGCTCTGAGCCCAGCCATGCTTCCTCCGCCGCAAAAATCCCCACAGAAGCAGCAGAAAGGCTCAGGGTCGGCCCGGAGCCATTTGTGAGGGTTCTGGTTATACAGGCCACTGAGCCCTGCTGATAATTTAAACAATCTCGTGTTCAGAATTGCCTTCACCTGCTGCCTTTTCTTACTTAAATAGTTCTTTACGATCCTCTGCGAAGATGGTGCAAAGGCTAATTATCTCATAATTGCTGTCCTTTAAAAACATTAGGCTAAGAGCCACTTTGTGCTTTTCATTCTGCTGCTTTCTTTGTCATCTGTCTCTCTCTGCATAGCTCTCAATACTGAAGATTTTCCGCTTTCCCCGAAGAATGCTTTTCCTTGTCAATTTTTGGGATATTGTGATTCCTTTCTTTACTTACGACAATTATTTAAGCAGCCTAGTTGTTATAAAAACCTGAATTTTAATTGCTATTACTGTCCTTTAATTTTTCTCTTAAGGCTAATGTCATCATGCTACTGTTGATTGAACTAATATAATTGAACTCCCATGTATTGAGGGTCTAACCCTGTGTCAGGTGGACTATGGTATTTTTCTGCAATATCTCATTTAATTCTTATAGCCACTCAACACAGTAGGAAGCATACCCTTTCTTTGAATGGGAAAAAAATAAGACACAGAGAGGCATGTAGCTTTTCCATGATCAGATAACTAAGCCAGGATTTAAACCCCAGCAACTCACTTGCTTTAATCTTTCCACATCATTCTATTTATTTCTCTGTTTTTCTGTTTATATACTTTACCCTGGATGCCACTTAAAAGCGTTGAACTTGGTCATTGTCCTCACCAGAGCTCTGAATGTTTCATAGGTGTTTTTCCATGAAGCATGTCCCAAACTTCCTCTTCCTGGCCTCCTTTAGGATGCTAAAATAGTGTCTACCCCAGAGCATCCTCCGTCTCATTGGGCTGGGAGTATCTATTTCCATTTCCACAGTAGGCTCCTGGAGGCTGAGGGGGAACCTGTCTCCTTCCTACATCCCTGGGCAACGCCCAGAAGGGACCTGCCCTCAGGAGATCTGCTGTCTGTATCCTGAGTGAATGACAGATACTTCTGGGAGGTGTCTGAGGGAAGAAGGAGGGTAATATGTGTAAGACAAAATCTTCCTAAAATCTAATTTGTGACTCACGTTAAGTGCCTTTCTCCCTATGGCTCTAAACATTTGAAGGAAACTTTTAAAAAGCCAAACCAGAAATTTCAGCTCCATCTTCAAAAACTCTTTTAATTTGAACCCTTGTTCTTTGCCTGAGCCCTTCCTTTTCCCTGACATGTTGGACACCAATCCTCATTTGAGTTTGGTCCCAGTCTGAAGCACAAAGCCAGGCCTGTGAGTTCACACCAGCTGATGGGGGGATGAAAGTGGTTGTCCAAGTGGAAAACAATATGGCTTAATGATCAAGGGGGCCGCAGATTTAGTCTTTTGCTACCTTTGGAAACGCATCGTCATGGAGGCATCACATGGGCAGTACCTCAAGGCACGTGTTAGCTTCATTAGTGCATTGCTGGCCTTGAGAGAGTGAGAAAGTTGTAGGAAGACTTGAAAACTTAGTTCGTTATTGGAGCTATCACACATACACACACACACGCACACACACACACAAAGATTTCATGCAGCAAATTCCTTTCAGCAGGAGCTTAAATAGAGAATCCCATGGATGAATTTTTGAAGTCCCAGAAAATCCAGTTGACACCACGATGGAAGGAGCGTGTAGAAAATCACATGCGGCTCCTGTTTCTTTGCTCCCTCTTCTAACGCCTTTGCTTTTTCCTTCTTATTCACTAAGACTCGGATGAAGAAATACAACTATTGGGACATGATAACTCATTCCCACCCCATTTTTCATCTTTGATTTTGAAACACAAAACAAACTATTTCTAAATGTAGCTCTGACGGTTCTTCTCCTCTCTTGACACATTAATATGACCAAAATAATTTGATGTGTGATGTATGTCTACCCATCATTCTGTTGTCTATGAATCTCTGCTAATAAGCAGCATGTCCGTAGCCATCTCTGAGCCCTAACCTTAGCGCAATCATCACGTATTTTGCCTCCTCTTTCTCCATTTGCCCCCCAATAACCCTGCACCCCTGCACGTACCTGAGTTATTTGAGGGAAGGAACAGGATGCAAGCTGTATCTCCAATTCCCCAGTGCCTGATACACAGCAACTCTCTTTAGGTCGTGGCTGAATCGTGGCTATACTGAACAGGCCGATAATTGGGTTTTTGTACGTCCCACTATTCTTCAAAGGTTGCATCTTCATTTATTTAGGAAGCGACTGAGTGTTATGTGTGGTCAGACCAAGAAGATGGACCCCTATGGCAGCCCTCAGTCATTTTCTGTTTTCTTGAGCAATTCTACTCACTCCCAAACTTACATGCATCACTACGCAAGGAAAAGCCCTAGAGTCAGCTGCTTCCATCCAGCCCAGAAGGTCCTAAAGCTGACCCTTTGTTTGGAGTTGGGTGCGGGGAAAGCTTATCTCACCACACACAACCCCTCAGCCCCCACCCCAACCTGAAGGGCTTGATCTAATTGTATATTTTCTTATCACTGAGTAGCCTTTTATGTAATACTATTTTTCTTCATTTGTTTTGTTCTGGTGGTGACTAAGCATCCTTTAGAGATGGTTCCCTAGTCTACTTGATCCACCTCTTAATCGGGTCCTAGGTTCAATTAATGTTTGTTGAATGAACCCTGAATACGATCTGAATAGAAGCAGAACAGCAGGTAGTTTGGGGGACCCTACCCAAGGGGACATTCTTAGGAAAAAATGCAGAAGCTAGAAGCTGCATTATTTTCCCTTATATCAAAAGGACTGCAGCAGTGTGGAAATTCAATATATGTTGCTACCTTTAACCCGTGAAATGTTAGACTGATGCCAAGTGACAAAACTTTATGATTTATTTTTAACAGTAATTGTTTTGTTTGGAATTTTGGATAATAGTATCTTGCTTTGACAGACAGGAATGTGTCTTAATTCTCTAAAGCCTTCACATTGTAGATAGATATAAGAGGGCAGATGTTCTTAGCTTTTATGGTCCAATTGTTTCCTTTTGTAAAAGAGGCTTAGAGTATTTCTGTGTCTTGGCCAAGGTCACACAGAAGTCAGGACAGAACTTGGGACTAGACCCCAGCTCCTGACCCCAGCTCAGTGCTCTGCTCACTCTTGTGCATTGGTCCTTTCAAGAAAAGATGACTTTGTGGAGATGCATTTTATGTGCCTGAAATGATGAGTGTAGAGATATTGACTACCTGAATAAGACCTTTATCAGCCCCTACACTGGAAAACAGTCCTGCCAGGGCTGATGATAACATTTGGTGAGCGTTTTCTGTATGCCAGGCCCTTTTCTTAGCACTCATGTAGTAATATCTCCTTTAAGCCTCATGACAATCCTACAAAATTAATACTGTAACCATCCCTACATTTCAGGTAAAAGAAAAAAAAAAAAAAAAAACGAAGCACACAGAGGTCACATGACTTGTTCTCGGTCACACAGAGGAAGTAAATGGAGCTGGGATTCAAACCCACGCTTTTAACCACCAGCCTGCCCTCTCTGAGCTCTTGTAATTCATGTCGAGGATTCCCGAATGTCTCCCTCAGATGCCAGATCATTTCAAATATGTTATTTAAGTAATAATATATCGAAAACATTGTAAAAGTAGAAACTATATATCACTTTGCAGCAACATTCAGAAAGGATAAATCATCAGGCTGAGGATGATTGAATTTATTGAATAGTGTTATATTTCATCTGAAGATACTGAAATTATAACAAGAAATAACATGGGATCACAGAGAAGCTTGTGTCGATTGCAAGATCGAGGTGTTGTTCTTCTGGATAGGTTAAATGGCATTTAAAGATTTCAAGATGACTGAGATAATAAGGTAGGTATTTCCTGGTTAAAGTAAATTCATTACAGATAAGTTCAAGCTCAAATCAGAGGCAAATGAGACACATTTATTTTGTAAAACCTGAAGCTTAAGAATTAAGGAATACTTCACTTGAATAGTGTTTAAAAAAATTTTTAAGTAAGGGATGAAGAGAAATCAGTCCTGTATGTGTGGAGGATGGAGGGAAAAGCCATGCACCACCATTGCTTTATTCAGTGCTCTTACACGAACAGCCGCGATTTAATTCAGAAAAGGAAAAAAAATACAGACAGTGTAAAATCAAATCCAGCTATAGTACCACGCTTTAATTCTGTCCATGCCTGTTTCCCACTCAGCAACCTGCAGGCAGGGATGTCTTAGTCCTCACTCCACCCCTGGTGTGTTTCAAGGTCAGTACTAAGTTCTCACTTAAATGTCTGTCTTTAAATGATCACCTTAAACCAAGAACATGCGTACCCAAAAGGAAAGACAAAAACAAGGTCTTGGACCAAAAGTGAGCAGTAGTTTCCAAGATTTTCCATTAACTTGTCCCAACTTGGAGTCTGTAAGTGGTGCTCCTGGGATGCAAGCTCAGGACTTTCTGCTTTTCTCCAGTTGCCATGGCTCTTTTCCCTCCACTGTTTCCGAATCTCAAGTCCTGGCCCCCGTTGGCTCCTGCAGCCACGTATCTGGCACCTTCCTCCGCAAACTGTACCTCTGCAGCCAACCCCAGCACAGGCCGAGTCCCCACACCCTGCCCAGCCCTGATTCTGCTACAGACTCTTACCTAGGATGATTGTCCCTGGGGAACTTCCTGCTGAGCAGACCCCAAGACTCCTCCCGGTTTATACCCGGCCATTGATCGCCTTTCGCAGGAATGGTACCAGGCCATCCCTGGCCTTCTGCCTGTGCGGCCTCTCTCCCTTGGGCTCTGATGCAGCTCTGCGGATCCCTGCTCACACTGAACACGGTCATAGGTCTCCTTCCGCCTGTGTCTTCTCCTTTACAGGGTGTTCCGAGGACAGTGACTAGGTTATTTCTGTTTCCCCGGGAACTCAGTACAATCTTAGAAACATCGTAGGTGCTTGTAAAAGGCTGAGTGATCACCTGTGGGCAAAGGACAGACCTGAGGCATCAGTCTTTGCAGAACTGCTTCCTAATCTTTTCTTTTTCTCATCGTCACCTCTCTTGGCAACTAACAGCCATTTATTACATTCATAAAAATCAGGACTTTTCACAAAAATATCCATAGTTGCATCTTGAAAAATCCAAAGATCAGCCCACATGGGTCTCTCATCTCCAACAACATCTGCCAGAGTTGGCAGCAGCTGGCACTTTAGACAGACCACACACACACACACACACACACACACACGGCTGCTTGCAGCAGTCCCCACTGGCCAGCCGGCTTCTTAGGTTGATGTCACCTGCCTGGATCCAGGAGACTGCTGTGTGCTACCCCTGGGAAGACTTACACAGTGGAAGCAGTCCCAACCAGCCTTTTTCTTTACTGTTTCTCCTAAGGGCTGTGTATGAGTCTGCTCAGGCAGCTGTAACAGAACACCATAGACTGGGTGGCTTAAACAACACCAAAATTTTATTTTTCCCAGCTCTCCAGTCTGGGACGTCCAAGACCAAGATGCCAGCAGATTCAGTTGGTGGTGAGAGCTTTCTCCTGGTTGCAGATGGTTACTGTCTCCTAGTGCGCTCACGTGGCAGAGACAGAGTCCCAATCTCTCTTCCTCTTTTCATAAGGACACTCATCGCATTCTGAGTCTTATCCTCAGGACTCTATCTAAATTTAATTACCTCCCAAAGGCCCCATCTCCAAATAGCTACCACACCAGGGATAAAGGCTTCAACTTCTGAAGTTTGGAGGGAAACAAAAGTCACTCTGTACAGGCTGGCTGGAGACATGAGACAAATCCACCCTCCACCTTTGCCAACCCAGGGGAAGAATTTACTTTGGCTTGCTTGCATTTATTTTCAGATGCAAAGTATTCTATTGTCCCCTGTCCCAACAGAAAAGAAGCACAAATTCCCATGTATTTGGGCTCCGATGGCATGGGAATCAGGAGACCTTGCTTTCTGATTCACTTCAGCTCCTGCACACTGGACCTTGGGGTACCTGTTCTCTGCCTACCTGTTTCCCCATCAGCAGGGATATGGACAGGACAAGATGACCCTACACAGGGTTCTTTGGCCTCCAATGCTCTGTGTGTCCTTCCTGGCCATTTCTGGGGAAATGCATAAATTCTTGGGTGTTGGCCATCCGTGGGGTGAAGACGACTGTCCACCTCGGCCAGGGAGGTTCCCACAGTCAGATGGCACCTGTCAGGATGTTGGGTCACACCTGCAGCAGGGACCAAGCCGTGCATATCCAAGTGCACTGAGGCAACCCAGCTTCTGTCTGCCGTCTGGTAGCACGGCCCCCTTTTCCACTCAGCCGCACTGAGTAATAAGAGAGGCCCCGTCCGCCCTCCTGTCAGGGAACTCTGCCTGTGCCAGTGTGTTTCTGCTTCTAATGAAGGATTTATTTAGGTCACCGCTGCCTTCTGTGCACAGCACCGCAGATTAAACATGTTGAGGAGAAATAGCCCCTCCTCCTCATCCCTCCTGGGGGCCTCCCCACTGCACGCACCTGGCTACCCATCACCCAGGCAGGGGGCATTTAGGAAGGACCCTCTGTGCGCCCCTCCCCAGACAGAAAGCCTGCATGGCTTCTGCGTGTCACTGTCCTTTCTTCTGTGAGCCTCGTCTGCCTGAGTCACTGCAGTACTTTGGATCATGAACAAATGCGTTTGACTAATTATCATCCTTGATTCCCATTTATACCGCACAGCCTTCTTGTTTTCGGGACAAAAATAGCTACCACGATTGAAGGGCTTGCCATGGGCCAGGCAATGTGGAAACATCGTAAGCACCCACATAGACTGTTCTATTTAATCCTCAAAACTGGTATATATTGGGCCAAGGCATTCGATCTAAGGCTCTGAGATTTCAACGCTGTCTTGAGGATTTTAAGTTATAGAACCTGGGTTTTTGGCTTTAAATCCTCTGAATTCCAGCATCTCCCCTCCGCTCCCTCTCCCCCCCTCCCCACCCCCCCCCCCCCCCCCCCCCCCCGCCCCAGATAACACCACCTCGGTGACCAGCCTGATCCCTCTCTATTTTGTCTACCGCAATTGTTTCCAGTCCTGGATTTAAAAAAAAACTGCCCCATCAGCCATTAGAAACAGAATCCAAAGGCACATCAGCCTTCCCAGCCAGCCGGAGGCCAAGGGCATAAGGATCTGAATCTGAATGGACACCTTTGTTCCAAGCTCACTGAGTACTTGCCATTCTGAGGGCTGTGGGTGCGCAGACCAGGTCTCCTGGGAGCTTGTTGAAACACAGACTCCCAGGCTTCTCCCCAGAACTCTTGGATCAGAATCTGCATTTTGAACTAGATCTCTAGGGGGTCGCTGAGCACATATAAGTTTGCAAAGCACTGTGCCTGGCAATTGTAATGGGGTGGACAGAGCTCCTCGGGGGATGCTTTAGTCAACTCCCACTTGCAACTCCATTCTAGATGCTTCAACCCTAATCTCTCCCTAATGTGAAAAACAATGTTGTGTGGGTCGACTTCAGGCTGCCTGTGGGGCAACGTGCATTTATCATCCTCATTGTGTCATGGAATTCTCAGAAGCTCAGAAAAACACTGTGACTGAAATCGTCTGTCCCTGAATCCTAACCCCACTGCACTGCCCTCCCTGGTTGGCCCAGGTACCTCCTTCCTTCAATCCTGGAAAATTACATTCATTGTTCAGGTAACCTTTTGTATATATGGAACCCCCCAGCCATGCCATGGAAGCGATGGAATGTAGAAAGTCTGGAGGAGGGAGTGTTGGAAGAGTACTGCTCTTTTTCAAGGAGGAAGCAGGGCCAATCACTCCTCCTTTTCCCAGGTAGTCAATGTGGCCCAGGGAAAGCTATTAACATTAGGTGAACTGATGCTGGATCTTTTCTACCCTGAACTCTTTCCACCCCATTCTACCTCACAGCAATTACCATAAGTAAATCCAAACAAAAGTGCATGTCAACATTTGTTGACGAGTGTCATGTGTAGGCAATTTCAAAAAAATAAATTTTAATGCTAGTCTCGAGAGCTTGCTGTCCTTCTGTAGACTGACAGACAGGAGCTAAACCCATTTCCTCTTTCTTGGTGTCCAAGATGACCTGCCGTGGATGGAAATTTTAAACCTCTGCCCCATGATGTTAAGTTAACTGTGCAAAGGTAAAAGTGAAAACATTTTTGTCCCCTAAAGATGAAGAAAAAATCGTATACTGTTGGTTGCTCAGAAGTGATGGTTGGATGTGGAAATGACAGTTCTGATCAAACTGTCTTGACTCAGGTATCAGTGCATTCCAGAAAATTAAGTCACTCCACACCCAGGGATGCTTGGAGAGAAGCAGTTCTTGTAGAACAGCACAAGAGCTCTCATCCTTTTGGCTATGTTATTATCATGCTTTGGAGTAAGCTCTCCCCTCTGCCTGGAATGCACTTGCCACTGCCCACAGAAAGCATTTCCATTCAAAGGCAAAGCAGTGCAGCATGCTTTAGAGATGGCCTGAGGAATATTAGTCATCACTCTTCCTGGTTCTGTGACCTTGAGAAGGTCATTTAACCTTAATAACATGTTTCCATGTCTGCCTTGGGGAGAAAGGCAGGCCATTAACATTGGTTGCATGCCCACTGAGTGCCAGGCATTGCATTATCTCTGGTGTGGGTAATCTTACCGAGTCACAAGGGCATCCCTATGAAGTAGATTTCAGCCCATTTTGCAGAATGGCACATTGAGTCCCAAAGAGGTGGGACACTTACCTGAGGTCATTTAGCTGTAGGAATTCTAGCCTGGGTCTGTCCAACTGCAGAAGCTTCTTTGCTTTTCTACTACAGCACACTGCCTTTTCATTGCTTAAAAAAATATAAAGTAAACAGAGAATAACCACCTCTTAGTATTGTTATAAGTATTAGAGGAGGTAATGATATACGTGAGTGCCTACCACCTGACACACAGCGGGCTCTCAGGGAGGGACCTCTTCCTTTCCAATCCTTTTGTTAAATCCCTTAGACGACTTGTGTCCCCATGTTTTGATCATCCCTGTTATTGGAGGAGATTCTCGCCTGTGCCAGCTGGGTCACCGTCTTTTGTTGAGGGGCTGGGAGGTATTTCCTGTGGACACAGGGATCACAGGCATCACTGCTCCAGATGCACTGAATTTCCCTCTTGTGAAATATTCTAGTTATTTCATTTTATCCAGGAATATGTTCCAGCAGAGGAACTGAGAGCAAATATATTGTATCAGTTACATTTGAAATCTACATCATGATGTGCATTATGTAGTCAGAAGACTTAAGGAGAAAATTAAAATATTTGTGAAGGATTATTTCACTGCTCCCCCTCCTTTTTAAATGAAAATATGTTCTAGACTCTCAGGTGATCTTGTCCAATCGCCATGAGAAATTTTGAGTCTCCCTTTTAACATCTGGTTTTTGCTTGACCTTCTAGGGAAGAAAAACTCACTACTTTTAGACTCAGTCATTTTCATAAATGGATACACTGTTAAGTTTCTCTTTCTGCTGAATTAAAGGCCTTTCTCAGTGCCTTTAGTCATTTGTCTGACTTGCCACTACAGTCGACATGTTCTTTCAGCAAATCACATCTCTAGCACCCACTGTGTACCAGCAATCACACCAGCCCCGGAGGATGCGGAGAGAGACAGGACACTGATAAGGAAGCTCTGAATTAACATTGTCGGGTGGAGAGGCAGGCAGTAAACAAGCAAACATAATTTTGGATAGTATATGAGGAATATAAAACAAGATGATGGCAAAGAAAGTGATTAAAGGAGAGTGGGTGGGCTGATATTGCTGGGAAAGCCAGCATTTGAAATAAAACCTGAATGACAAGAGAGAGCCAGCCTCAGAAAGCCTGGGGCTAGCATCCTGGAAAGAGGAGCAGTAAATGCCAAGGCCCAGAGCTGGTGTGAGCTTGGTGTATTCAAATGAACAGAAAAGTCCTGGCTTGGCTTAAAGGGGCAGTGAGGCGGGAGGGGCAATGGGTGCCATCCTAGGTTCCTCCCAGACCTGAAAAGGAGTTTAGACTTAATTCTTAATACAAAGGAATCTCCACCTGGAAAATCCTGTGTCCTTGTGTTCCCCATGCCTGGTGTGTGGCCAGCATCTTCAGGGTGGGACCCAAGGATGCCTGGTGCTGCTGATGGGAAAGAGTCTTGTTTTTGGAATATTGAAACTCAGGGCTTGGTTTATCACTGCAGGGTAAAGCAAACAGCCTCCCTGATAAAAGGGAGTGAACAGAGAAGTGGGCTGGATCTCTTTTGCAGACCTTTTAACACATCTACAAAGGCAAGGATGGGGTTCATTTTATGCTTGCTGTAGCAATCTGGACCCTTCCAAGGAATCCTGTTCTTCATCAAAGAATCATTGCCAGGCTTGATGGTTCAACAGGACCAAAGACAAACCAAGGAGCCCAGTAACTACCTGTACACTAACTCTTGTTGTTGCCACCTAGAGTAAGGGGCAGCGAGGTTCTGGGCTTTGCCTGCTCAGACTGAGTGAATCCTAGTTCTGCCTCTGACTTTCTAGACAAACCACTCTGTTCCTCTGAGCCTCACTTTCTTGTCACGATGTCAGTTCTATCAAGGATGCAGTGAGCATCACAAGGGTCCTGTGTGCAAAGTTACCAGCCTAGTGTCTGCTTAGTAGCAAGGGCCGCAGATGGCAGCTGCCATCATTGCTTTTGGAAGGAATGTGGCTCAGGAGTCTGTGCCTGTGCAGCTCAGGGCTCCAGACTTCTAGAAGTTTCCCTCTGATAGTACCTCGTTTAATTCTGGAGGGAGAATAATCCATTTATCTTTGCACTGCTTGCAAGTTCAAACTTGCCTTCCTGGTCCTTTTCCTATTTGGGAAGCTCCTGATTTGTGAGTGGGGTAGAGGATCTTACTTATTAAGAAAACACTTTTCACAATTAAAGAGCTTTCAGAGTAAGAATTGCAACACTGCTCTGTATTCTGATATCTCTGTGCTGTCCACCTCAGTTGCTAGTAGCCACATGTGGCCTTGAGATATCCTGTAAGAGTAAACGTATACTGGATTTTGAAGACTAAAAACAAACAAACAGAAATGCAAAACATCTCCTAAATTTTACATAGTGATTATTTGTTGGAGTGATAATATTTTGGATATACTGGGTTACATAGAAGATTTATTTTTAATGCCGAGCTCCTGGAAAATGTACAAGTGCACATGTGGGTCATTTTAACATCTATAATAAAAGTAACAATAAGACATGACCCGTCTTAGGGCAAGAGATGACTAAGTGTCAGAGACATGACTTAATAGTGGCTGCTATCACCTTTAACAGGGGTTGCTGTTACTTTCCTGAGCATCCCTTGATCGCTTATGGAGATCTGAGTTTTTTCTGAAAATGTGGTAAAACTGTGTGTTACACTTTTTATTTACACAACTCATCTGCTGCATAACTCCTGTGGAGAGGGCACCATGGTTGGCATAATGGAGGGGAGAAAGTATTGGAGAAAGTGGGGAATTCATCTCGTAGCTTAGCCAAAATGCTATCTATGTAGCATGATTTTGATAAATATTTATTTGATAAATGAAAAAAATGTGCATATGTGCTTCACATTACATTTCTATAGGATGGTGCTGATAACCTATCTCATTTCAATCCCAAAGTAGCCATTTGAGGCAAGTGGAATTATTACCACTTTACAGATGAGGAAACTGAGGCTAAGAGAGGTTAAGGCACTTGAACCAAAGTCAAAACAGGATTCCTGACTCCATAGCCTGTGTGATTCCTTTAGACTCTTCTACTGAGTAGAACAAATGAATGAGTTTGACACCCGTGTTGTATATATGTCCCCTGTGTACCAGCTGATTCTGGAGTTGGTGGCCAGGGCTTGTCACTGCTGGGTAGGCTTTTGGGGGGACTTTCTTCTTTAGGACCCCCAAAACATTGCCATTATTTTAAGACCACATGCTAGGGAGATAGCAATCATAGCAGAGAGAGTACAGAACTGGAACTCAGGACCCACAAGTTCCGGGCTCCGATTTTCTGTGTGACCTTGGGTCTATCACCTCATGGCCTCCTCACCCATAAAATGAAAAGCAGGGACTTAAATGACACCCTTCTGCTCTGATGCTCATAATTCCATTGTCAAGATTAGCTGGCCCAGATGTCCTGGCTTACAGGTTCACCTGAGCTTGGGGATCTTTCCTTTTCTGGAAGTGTTACTAAGAGGCATAGAAATTCTGTCTGTACCACTGAGAAATTCACATTGTCAAACTACAACAGGAAGAACTTGGCCACGGTTTGTGTGTAACTACATTTTATATATATTTAGATTTACAAATATACATGTACATATACATAATATATATGTGTGTATATATACATAAAACCAGCTAAAGTTTCGTACGCACATGTACATATGAGACTTTAGCTAAGTTTTTTTTTCCATATACCTCAAGTATTTTTTAATGTAATGGCTTAGAATAAGTAAATATACATTTTAGAAATTACTGCATTAGAAATGGGGAGCTTTTTCTGGGCATATACCCAAAGAAAACCATAATCCCAAAAGAAACATGTACCATAATGTTTATTGCAGCACTGTTTACAATAGCCAGGACATGGAAGCAACCGAAATGCCCATCAACAAACGAATGGATAAAGAGGATGTAGCATATATATACAGTGGAATATTACTCAGCTATAAAAAGGGATGAGATGGAGCTATATGTAATGAGGTGGATAGACCTAGAGTCTGTCATACAGAGTGAAGTAAGTCAGAAAGAGAAAGACAAATATTGTATGCTAACTCACATATACGGAATCTAAAAATGGTACTGATGAACTCAGTGACAAGAAAAAGGATGCAGATGCAGAGAATGGACTGGAGAACTCGAGGTTTGGGGGGGGCGGGGGGTGAACGGGAAGCTGAGACGAAGCGAGAGAGTAGCACAGACATATATATAGTACCAACTGTAAAATAGATAGCCAGTGGGAAGTTGTTGTATAACAAAGGGAGTCCAACTCAAGGATGGAAGATGCCTTAGAGGACTGGAACAGGGAGGGTGGGGGGGACTCGAAGGAGGGTAGGGGGGGAGTTGAAGGAGGGAGGGAATATGGGAATATGTGTATAAAAACAGATGATTGAACTTGGTGTACCCCAAAAAAAATAATAAATAGAAAAAAAAAAAAGAAATGGGGAGCTTTTAAACTGCAAACTGCCCAGTTTCTTGTTGGTTTGGTGTGTGTGTGGGGGGGTGTTTTTGGTTTTTGCTTTGTTTTTGTGAAGGATGAACTATATTTAGTTTCTTCTCTCTGCTCTCGGCTGGTAATTCCACTTCAGGAAGACGGTCTCAGGTGGGCACTGTGCTAATAACCAGGATGCCTCATAACAGGATGGAAAGAGCAGGGCGAGTTAGACAATATGAATCTCGAACCTGGGCTCTGACTCTATCCCTTGGGTGATGCAAGATGGGGTTGTTACCTACGTCTGGATGCAGAGCTGTGAGATGGGGTTAACCGTACCCTCCTCAGAGAGTATAGCAGTTATGACATGTAACTTATATGTGTGGAGAAGCTCCTCTCTCCCTCACTTCACCCACCCCCAGCCACGTGCGCGCACACACACGTACACACGTACATGCATAAACACACACAAGCAAACACATACATGTGCACACACACACGCACCCCAAACATCTTAAAGGCAAGCACAGCTGGTCCCTTTGGTCAACCCACATGGGCAGTGGAGAAGGAAATAGAATTTCACTGAAACATATGCAAACATTCGTTTGAAGCAAACGGCCCATTAAATTGAACTCATCCAATCAGTAAGACCAGCTTGGAATCCCATCTTGTTTGGCCATCCCTCCTTAAACTTTTCTCCTTTCTTTTTCCTAAGTAAGTTTGTCAGGTGACTTGGCAAGTCTTTTCTCCAGTGTTCTGTGATTTTCTAAAGGTTTCCGTCTTTTTAATTGCTTGCTCTTTGATATACATTTTACAAAGCGGCTGATACAGTTAATATCAGGTCAAGTGATCTGATCCTAAACCCAGAAGCCCTGCCTGTTGATCTTCATTTACATATTCTAGACAAGTTTTAAGCTAATAAAGTGAATTTTAAATCCAGCACAAAGAAGATGATGCGCCCTCTTGATAGAAAACATTTTTCCGGCTCTGTAAATCCCACCGTCCCCAAACTGGGCCTGTCTGCAACTCTTGCCGAACTGTGTTTAGACAGAGATTACTTAAAAGAGAGCTTCCGATCTGCTCTTTCCGGATCGCTGCTTATCAGGCCCCTAAAAACATCAAGCACGACTCTTGTGTCTTTGGGGACTCCATGCCATCTCGCCCAGCAGCGCCTGTGTCCCTGAGGCACTTTAATGCCCAAATGCGATAAATCTCTGATAGTTAAAGAGGAAAAGGCATAAAGGAGGCAGTTCACAGGAAGAGCACTGCATTTAGAGTTTTAAAGGCTCTCATCTATAACTGTCCTGCGTTCCTACCTTACACTGTAGTGTTAGAGTGACAGTCCACTGAGCAGACTGCGAGACCTGTTCTTTAAAAATAGTAATCCTTTGCATGCATGAAGGGTTTTTGCTCTTTCCAGCAAAACCTCACCTGTTTATCCGTCTAGGCCCACTTCAAGCATGTGCTCTACTAGGAAGACATCTCTAATTGTTTCAGGCAAGATGAATGAACATAGGCCCTCACACCCACCCTGCCTAAACTATAATCGTAACATATATCGCACTGATGCCTGCAGTCAGGTTGTATCAATAAACCTTTGCCAGATTTGCGCTATAATGTAAAAAC
This sequence comes from Hippopotamus amphibius kiboko, assembly GCF_030028045.1. Taxonomy (NCBI): domain Eukaryota; kingdom Metazoa; phylum Chordata; class Mammalia; order Artiodactyla; family Hippopotamidae; genus Hippopotamus; species Hippopotamus amphibius. Next base: position 93,842,355 of record NC_080198.1, on the reverse strand, counting down.
CACCCCAAAACTCAATAGTGTAAAAACACAACCATGCATTCTCACTCAGGAGCGAGAGAGCCGGGCTGCACACAGGGGACTGATGGGGTGGCTCTGCTGCAAATATCTCTCGTCTTCCTCCTAGGACCAGCAGCTGGCTGGCCAGGGCGTGTTCTTCTCATGGCAAATCAAAAAAAAAAAAAAAAAAAAAAAAAAAACACCCAAAATCAAATTGCTGGGAAGTACACTCCCCTACAACGAGGCCGTAGCAAGCCTTAGATGCAGGAAAGAGTAAAGAATCGGACTTAATCATTCAATCTTTCAAACAGGTTCACCTGCCCTGTCAGATCAGGAGCGTCTGGTGGGTGGCGGAGCAGAAACAATGCCTGCTTCTGTATCACTTGCCCCTCTGCCGGGGACTGGCAGTTAGTAGATATTCGTTGATGTTTGCCCAGGTGCAGAAGACCTTCCCAACCTTTTCCTTTATAGCAGAGGTTGGCAAACTATGACTGCAGGCCAAATCTACCCTGGTTTTTCTACCAACAGAGCACTAAACACATACATGTTTGAAAAAAAAAAGAAAAATCATATTTAGTAACCCATGAAAATTATATGACGTGCAAATGTCAGTGTCCATAAGTAAAGTTTTATTGGAACACAACCACACCTGTTTCTCTGCGTATTGTCACGGGTGCTTTAGAGCAACATAGCATAGTTGGAGTTGCCATAGAGACTATATGTCCCCAGGGAATTCCCTGGGGATCCAGTGGTTAGGACTCTGCTTTCACTGCGGAGGGCCTGTGTTCAATCCCTGGTCCGGAACTAAGAACCCACAAGCTGCTGGGCTCGGCAGCGGCGGCGGGGTGGGGGTGGGGGTAGCCTATATGTCCCCCAAAGCCTAAAACGTTGACTGTCTTGCCTTGTACAGAAGCTGTTTGCCACCCCTGCTTCCTAGGATAAAGACACTGAGAAAGCCCCAAGGAGGTGAATGCAGTGCCCGAGACGACTGAGTTGTCGGCTTAAGACCAGTATATATTTGGGGTTAATGTTTTCCCCCTTTGTTTCCTAGTAATCAGAAGCCTGCGACACCCATGTGTCACTGACCTGGAGACATCCCCCGCGGCAGGCGCGCGGCCCAGTGAAGCCACCGTGGTGTCCAGCATGGCCGCGCTGCTCCTGGGCGCGGTGGTGCTGGTGGCCCAGCTGCAGCTCGTGCCTTCCCGCCCCGCCGTGCTCGGGGCCGAGCCGGGCCCCCCGGAGCTTGTGCGGAAAGCGGTGACCCTCCAGGACGAGGTCCGGGACGGCGCGGCCCCCAACGGCTCCGCGCGGCAGCTGCCGCAGACCATCATCATCGGTGTGCGCAAGGGCGGCACCCGCGCACTGCTGGAGATGCTCAGCCTGCATCCCGACGTGGCGGCCGCGGAGAACGAGGTGCACTTCTTCGACTGGGAGGAGCATTACAGCCAAGGCCTGGGCTGGTACCTCAGCCAGATGCCCTTCTCCTCCCCGCACCAGCTCACGGTGGAAAAGACCCCCGCGTACTTCACGTCGCCCAGAGTGCCTGAGCGGGTCCACATCATGAACCCATCCATCCGGCTGCTGCTCATCCTGCGGGACCCCTCGGAGCGCGTGCTGTCCGACTACACGCAAGTGTTCTACAACCACGTGCAGAAGCACAAGCCCTACCCTTCCATCGAGGAATTCCTGGTGCGCGACGGCCGGCTCAACGTGGACTACAAGGCTCTCAACCGCAGCCTGTACCACGTGCACATGCAGAACTGGTTGCGCTTCTTCCCGCTGCGCCGCATCCACATCGTGGACGGCGACCGCCTCATCAGGGACCCCTTCCCCGAGATCCAAAAGGTCGAGAGGTTCCTGAGGCTGTCGCCGCAGATCAACGCCTCGAACTTCTACTTTAACAAAACCAAGGGCTTTTACTGCCTGCGGGACGGCGGCCGGGACCGCTGCTTACACGAGTCCAAGGGCCGGGCCCACCCCCAAGTCGACCCCAAGCTCCTCAATAAACTGCACGAATATTTTCACGAGCCAAATAAGAAATTCTTCGAGCTTGTCGGCAGAACATTTGACTGGCACTGACTTGCGATCAGCTAGGCTCGGAACCTTTCCTATTGTAAATTCTGGTGTATATCTGGCGGGGCGGAAAGAATTTTAAAAGGGCATTTAAGCTATAATTTATTTGTAAAGTCCATAAATTACTTCTGTACAGTATTAGATTCACAATTGCCATATATACTAGTTATATTTTTCTACTTGTTAAATTGAGGGCATTTTGTATTGTTTTTCATGGTTAACGTGTAATATGTCTCTATATGAAGGAACTAAAATATTTCACTGCGGAAAAAAAAAAATCTGGAGACACTGTCTTTTTTGAATATAATTAACTTGCCCCCCACTCAAAATAGCTGTGTTCACTCATTACACATGATCCTTTGTTAACTTAAAAAAATGTTTCTTAGCTATTATACTCCTCTCCCCTTCTCTCCCTTCTTCATTGCCTTTTAAAAATTTTAATGTCTTACTGTGGTCATCAGATTTATTTTTTCCTTGCATTGGGAGATTTCTCTTCGTTGAGATCCTCTATTATTCTTGGAGGTGACAGTCTCACCCATTCTCAACTTCAGCAGGCACCGGAGTGTGGATTTTAACCCCATGTAAACTCCAGCTGGACAAAGCAATTAAGCTGGAGAAGTAGTTACTAACCAGCAAAAACAAAAAACAAAAAACAAAAAAACGCTTGCCTCAAGGAGTGCTTGCACTTACTTCTGATTGTAGCAATAGGTGAAACTGCAATAAAGGGAATTAAACCGTTGGCCTTCAGAACAATCTTGGGGCTGTGTACGTTGCTCCAGGTGGCAGTGGGTCTCTGGGCAGTCACTTGGATAGAAAAGAGGAATTGCAAAATCTATACACATCCTCATCTGTGAAAAGCTGACTAAAAGGGAAACCGTTTGCTTGGGTTGGGAGTCTATTACTAATCTATTTCCTGAACCATCAGTTTTATACTCCATATGCTTTGAGACATAGGCATGTGTTTGTTTAAAAATCAACTCCAAATTTGGAGTCCTAACAGTGAAAGGAAATTTAAACCCCCAAGGTTTGAAATTGAAAAGAGAAAAGTGCAAAGCGGAGGGTGGAGGGTAAGGAACCCCTTGCACCTGCCTCAAGAGGCTCAGTTTCGGTTTCACTTCTGCCTTGAACAACTGGGTTGTTAGAAGTGATCAAATAAGCCCCTCTGAGCCTCAGTTTTCTCATGCGTTCTTCATTCAGTAAGCCTTTTACAGAATTAAAGAAATTGGATTTTTTTCTTCTTGTGAATGCAACGTATATTCACTACAGTAAAACAAAAAAATACAAGCAAGCAAAATAAACCCATTTCCTGACCATAGTTTATACTTAAGGCAAAGGAGTGAAATAGCCATTATGTATAGGAACTCATTGAAATTTCCCCCAAGCAGCACCAGGATGAAGGAATTATTAAGGCAAGTTCAAAGAGGAAGAAACATGCACAAAGAAGATAAAGAACTTGCCCAAGTGCACCTTGACTATAAGCCAGAGCTCAGAGTCCACTTAGAGCCTTAGCACAGGGGTTTCGGTAATTTTTGTGGGTTTTTTTTTTTCCTACCCATTTTATTTTAATTCAAATAGAGAGGCCCAAACTCAGAGACAATTCTTCCTGACATATTCCTTCCCTGGTGCCAAGTGTCTTCCATCCCAAGAGATGAGCCTGAGGCAGAGGAAAGGAGCAAGAATGAGCCTGGGCTTCTCTCAGCAGTGCTATCAGGGAGGTGTGTCACCTCGGTTACGCTTTGCAGCTGCAGCCTGGCTTGACCTTAGCGTGGCCCATGCCGCACCCTGGGCCTTGCACAGACAGCAGAGAGTGCCTTCTCTCCACCTTTATTAAGGTTGTCATTAAACAACCAGCTCCCCAGAGGGTGTGGCAGAACTATAGCAGGCTTCTTGTTGACATGGTACTTTGCCATCTGCAGAGTGTTTCTCTCTGTAGTGCATCATTGGAGCTTACTTTTCTCACTTAAGACTGGAAAAAAATGAGGGACCCACAAAGGTAACATTGAGTCATCAAGTTTTCCCAGGAATTGGGTGACTGAGTAGAGACTCCAATATGTGTTTTCTGACAAGAAAGAGTGTGCTCTTTGCAAAATATCTATGCATGCCTGTGCCCCAATGGGAATGGTGTTCTTGAATCCTGCACTGCTGGGGCAAGAGGTGGTGGGTGGGGATGGAGGAGGGGCGGACCAAGCACTGGAAACACGATCTAGCTGCTGCGGCTGACACAGCTAATAGCAGGGGATGATCCAACTTAAAATGATCAGTAGGCAGAAATTCAGTAATTGTTGGTTTGGGGGTGTGAGTCTTGACTAAAAACGCATTCATGGAGGTCCACCATGGGCAAGGGGTCAGGAGCCCTAGTAGCTATTTCTACTCATCTATTCATGGCACAACCTGAGCCAGCCATTTGGAAGAGATAAGCAGTATGAGGCCATTGCTGGCTGCAGACCTAGCCCAGGCACTTTGATCTCATCTGAGCACTGTCAAATTCAGAGGAGGTCCTGCAGTAGACCAGGGCCCGCCTGCACAGAGACCCAAATGCAATGACTCAGAAGCCAGATGGGCACCTGATCCCTCTCCAAACGCACCTAACACTACGTCTCTTAATGAAGAAAGGGATGCTGGGGGAGTGAGGTTGCTGCCTGCACTGGCCCAGGGTCAGGGGCAGCCTGGGGGCCTTTGGGTGACAGCCTCCCAGAGAGGTGGCTGAGAGCAGCTGGGCGGGGCCTCAGCTATTCTATTTGGCATATTCACTTCAGTTGATGCTTCTGAGTCAGGACAGTCCCCTCCCATCCTCCAGGAATCAGATAGTACTGAAACCCTGGTAACACTATTTGGTTATTAGCGCATAGCCTGAAAATGTGCTATTTTAGCAAAAATGATGATATGCATCTGAGCAGAGTGCCTTGCTCTTTCTACCCTGGGAAGCTGTACTCAGTGGAAGGGAGCTGTAGGGCAGAAGAGAGCATTGCTCAGCGTGCCTGCTACTTACAGAGGTGGAATCAGAGATCACTGCCAAGAGGTCAGGTATTCATTAAAATCATACGTTTCTTTTCAGCCCCTACTATGTGCTCAGCATGGTATTAAGCTCTCAGGCGTATCAAAATGTTAATGCAAGAACGAATAGTCATTAACTGTTCTGTGTTTAATTTAAAAACAACAACAACAACATGGAAGGGCTAGGAAGGCTGTTCTGTGTTTAAATTAAAAATAAAACAAAACAACAAAAACAAAAAACCACATGTGGAAAGGATGGAAAGCCTAAGAAGCAGGTAGCTTTAACTGTGTACAGATTGACCAGTACAGTGTGTTTGATACTTTCTCATTGAAATCAAGAACATCCCTGGGAGAAATCAACTAGCCCCATGATAGAGAGGACTAAACTTGGCATACGAAATGGACCTGCCCTCACTATTTTAGAATAAATACAGGAACAGGGACTTCCTAAGTGGCTCAGTGGTTAAGAATCCACGTGTCAATGCAGGTGACACAGGTTCAATCCCTGCGCCAAGGAGATACCACATGCCATGGAGCAACGAAGCCCGTGTGCCACAACTATTGAGCCCATGAGCTGCAACTACTGAAGCCCACGTGCCTAGAGCCTGTGCTTCGCAACAAGAGAAGCCCGTGTACCACAATGAAGAGTAGCCCCCGTCCACTGTAACTCAAGAAAAGCCCGTGTGCAGCAACGAAGCCCCAACACAGCCAATAAGTAAATAAATTTAAATAAATAAATATAGGAATACTACTCACAGTAGGGGGCTGGTTGTCCCAGAGATGGGGAATGTTGGCATAGACGGGAAGGATCATAGACAGAAAGTGAGAGATGACAGAGGCATCTATCATTACACCATTACTCAGGAGTAGGAAGAGATGGGAAATCTTCCCAAAGGTCATGTGGCAAAAGCCATGACCCTGATCACTTACCTTATGGGCCACAGGACCCTGTTGTTTCCACAGGAAGTCTTCTTGGAGGAATTGCCACGGAGCTGGAGCAGAGAAGGCAATGGATGGGTCAGAGCAGGGCATTTGAACAAGGGCTGCTTGAGGAGTCAAGACAGTGCTGATGAGCAGGGGGAAGGAATTAGAGAGATTCAGGCAAGAGACTGTCTCCTGGGCATGGGAGTAGGTTAAGCACACTGGGGACTCACTCTGTGGCCTTGACATCTGCTTTCCAAGTAGTGGAAGCTGACTTAGCAGGCACCCATGTGTCTCTGTCTCCTGTGCAGGTGTACCTGTCATATAAAAATAACTACCATTTTTTGCATACCCACTATGTGCTTGGCAGTTTAAATATGTTGCTTCTAATCCGTGTGACAATTCTGAGAAGCAGGAAATGGCACAGTACTAATTTTACAGAGGAGGAAACTCAAACTCAGACACTAAAGGACTTGTCCACGATGCCTGAGCCATTGATTGTTACAACTGGAATTTAGTGTCTAATGTCCATGCTTTGCTACTTTTCAGTCTCTGCAATTGTGCGCTAGGGGAGGAAGAAGTAAAGCATAAGCATCTGTCTATTAGGCAAAGCTTGGAAAAATGATGGGCATCCAAAATGCCAGGATGCTCAGAGAGAGTTATATCAGATTGTCTTCAAGCCAAGAGTGGCTGGGGCCTGATACCAGGGGCACGCGATAAAGCATGTTCCTTACAGGCAGACATTCATTTAGAAAGTCTAAGCTTGGGCTAAAGCCTGAAGCAACACAACAGAGCTCTCCAAATGGCAAGCAAGGGGTGAGGACCAAAGCTACAGACTCTCTCTGATTGAGATGCTTGACTCAAGTATTTTGATGTAAAAAATGGCCTTGGTTCTTCAGTTCACTCTGATATCAAGATCCTTACTCCGTTTTCCTCCAATTTCCCAGTTAGGTGACCCGAGAGAAAAAGCAAGTAGAGCCAGGAGACCCGGATGTGAATCTCATCTCTACCAATTATCAGGTTCAAATTCTCAGAAGCTCAATTTCTTTCTCAATGTAAATGGGGTGATATTGACTAAACTCTGTTTTGGGGAGAATTCAATGAGATAAAGTAAAAACCGTAAAATCTGCGGTACATGGCATAGTGGTTAAGAGCATTCAGAACTTTGGGAAGTAGACCAAAACTGGTTTTGAAACAGTCAGCAGGCACCCACTGCCTTGGTTTTTACATCCATTTCCCACCTTCAGGACTGTAGCCTTTGCTGTTGGTGCCCCATTCAGATCTCATTCACCAGGGAAGTGCCCCCGTTTTCCACCACCAGAAGAGCTGGCTACTGAAAGCTCACTCTGTACAGTGTTCTGGAGCATTTCTCTTAGTTGTCAGCTGCTGCCTTCCCTGGACGTACCTGGGAAGTTATACCCACCCTTCTTCCCTACTCTCCTTGTGGTTGCCTGTGACTACACTTGATTGACGTGGGGTGAGGAGTTGGGTTGTGGGGAACCAGCCCAGCCTCCTGGTCTCTGGTCAGGGCAACCTCCATGGTACAATATATGCTCCAGATCTCCTCCTGGGATCAAACTGAGGCTAGACCTCTGCTGAAACCCTACTTGTGCTTAGTTTCCTCTACCTTATCCTGTGTCCCTCGTTACCCATGTCTTCTGTAATCCCATTCTTAGTAAGTGACTTGCCCAAGAAAACAGGAATCCCCATCTCAGATTTGCTTCTAGGGCATCCAATCTAAGAAGTAAACTTGTGCATATGTCTTATTTTCTCTGTATTTCATGAGTAATATGACCAGCCCACAGGGTTATTATAATGTTTCCAGTTAAATAACAGACAGTAAGGAATGAGTCCATTTTATTCTCTGACACATAAAAGAGCTAAATACAATAGTAGACACTATTGTTATCAATTACAATAGTAGTCTCTTCTTTTGCTTATCAGACTATCAACATATTGTACATGCAACAACATCAAACTCTACCTCCAAGAAAAGATTTCTGGTCCTCACAAATGTGAGGGCATCACTCTGTCTTACTTATATTACAGGATTTTGTATCACTATTTTTTGGTAAGAATTTCATTTAGAACTTGTGCATGAATTTTTTTCTTTTTTGGTCTTGATTGTAACACTTTGGCACCTAGCACAGTGCCTGGCACATAGTAGATAGAAAGCACTTGTTCATGGATTGGAATGTAATTCTAGCCTAGTTGTCAATTTAATGTGAAAATCCCCTCTACTATATCCCAGCTTCATGATCTGACCTCCTGGGAAAACCTCTGGGCCAGGCACTGCTAGCATTACACAATATACTGCTTTATTTAATCCTTACAAAACCCTAGGGCAATTATCAATCCAAGCTCATTGTTTTTTGTTGTAGTTTTTGGGGTTTTGTTTCTTCTTACCATCATATGCCTAGCAAATAGAACAATGCTTGACATAGGAGTTGCAAATATTTATTAACTAAATGAATCATTCTAATATCCAAGTCCTCTCCACTATGCAGTACTATACAACTGCTTCCTGAATATTGCACTAATGGAGAATCCAGTACTCTCTAAGGCAACCCATTACATCTCCAAATTGGCTACTAAAATTCACACTTCCTGTAACTAAATCTCTATTCCCATAGCTTCCTCCAATGGATATGAGTTCTACCACAGGGTGTCATGAAGAACAAGCCTCATTCCACATTTTCATGTTGGCACACTGGAAAGAACACTGGCCTTGCATTCTAAAGTCTTGAACTTGGAGATTTTTCATAGCTATGTGACCTTGGGCAATTTCCCTAGATTCTCTGAAATTCTGGTATCTTTCTGCAAAACAGGATAAATGATGCTTTCTTCACAGAAATTCTATGAGTTTTGGATGGGTGGTGACCAATATACAAATATGAGACCATAATTCTATAAAAACTCATCTTATATTGAAAAGTAATTCAGCTCTCATGACTGGTGTCATCCTCTGTAAAGGGTAATAGGATAATACTTGAGTGTTAATGAAAAGCTAGTGTGCATTACCTCATTTAATCTTTAGGTCAACCTCTGAGACAGGTATTACTATTAACTTTATTCTATGGATGGGGAATCCAAAGCACAGAGACATTAAGTAATGTTCCCAAAGTCACATAGCTAGTAAATAGCAGAGCCAGATCTGTTCCCTGGGCTGTCTGTCTTCATGGCTATCACACTTAACCTCCAGGCTACCCTACCTTTCAATGCAAAAGAGGACCCCTTCTCCTACATACCTGCCCATGAAAAGAGCTAGAGCACAAAGAAGGCAAAAATAGGGATTAGGAACTTAAGAATAAAGATCAGCAAAAAGACGTAGTAGGCAGAATTCAAGAATGTCCTCCCAAGATTTCCAGCCGCTGGTGTACACACTCCATGTAATCTCCTCTTGGATGTGATCAGGACTTGTAAATAAGATGGGATATTTACCCTCTTGATTAGGTTACGTTACATGGCAAGGATAATGGGATGTGACCTATCAGGTTATCTAAGACTCCAACTTAGCACAGTGCGGAGGGAGAGAGAATCTCTCTTACTAGTTCTGAAGATGTCACCTGCCATGTTAGAGGACTATCAAGGGACTGCAGTGGCCAGCAATACTGAACGTGTCCCCAGCCAGCATCCAACAAGGAAACAGAAGCCACAGTCCTACAGTTGCGAAGAAGTCAAGTTTTCCAGCAAGCTGTGAGCTTGGAAGAGGGCCCCAAGCTCCAGATGAAAACACTTCTGGCTGAGACTTTGACTGCCGCCCAGTGAGGCCCTGCTTGGACTTCTGCCTCATGGAAACTGAAATAGTAGAAGTAGGTTCATTTAAGCTGCTGCATTTGTAGTAATTTGTTGTGTAATAGGAAACTAATACAAAGACTCAAATCTACTTTCTAGCCATTCTTCTCAGCTTATACTTACTTTTCTACACTCTCTCTTGAAAATAAACAAAGTGTATGACTTTTTTGCTACCCAAGAAATACATGTCCACTATACGAAAACTGGACCTTTCAAGTAAGATTATTCAGAAATAATCACTGTCAACATTTTGATTTGCACTGTTTCAGATTTTTCCAAAAAATGAATGTGTGTATGTGTGTGTGTATCAAAAATAAATTGTCTTTTTTCCATAATTCAAAAAGACACATGCACCCCAATGTTCATTGCGGCACTATAATAGCCAGGTCATGGAAGCAACCCAAATGTCCATCAACAGATGAATGGATAAAGAAGATGTGGTACATATATATATATATATATATAATGGAATATTACTCAGCCATAAAAAGGAATGAAATTGGGACATTTGTAGAGACATGGATGGACCTAGAGACTGTCATACAGAGTGAAATAAGTTAGAAAGAGGAAAACAAATATCGTATATTAATGCATATATGTGGAATCTAGAAAAATGGTGCAGGTGAAACGGTTTGCAAGGCAGAAATAGAGACACAGATATAGAAAACGAACATATGGATGCCAAGGAGGAAAGTGGGGGGCAGGATGACTTGGGAGATTGGAATTGCCATATATGCATTACTGAGAAAAAAAATCAAATTGTACACTTTAAATATATGCAGTTTATTGTGCATCAATTATATCTCAATAAAAGTTCTTTAAAAATGTAGAAAATAAAAATAAAAATGAAACAACATACAAGAAAGATTGCAAACAAAACAAAACAAAAACCATTAAGGACTTCCCTGGTGGCAAGCAGTGGTTAAGAATCTGCCTGCCTATGCAGGAGACATGGGTTTGATCCCTGGTCAGGGAAGATCTCCCATGCCACGGAGCAACCAAGCCCATCCTTGGCAACAAGAGAAGCCACCGCAATAAGAAGTCCAAGCACAGCAATGAAGAGTAGCCCCAACTTGCCAGAACTAGCGAAAGCAGCAATGAAGACTCAATGCAGCCAAATAAATAAATAAAAACATACATACATAAATAAATTACATCTTTTCGGTGACTCACTCAGCAATCTGAGGGTAAACATCAGCTGATACCTATCTATTGATGGAGTTGAAAGTCACCTTAGAAGTCGTGTAAGCTAATCTTGTTTTATGGAAGAAGGATGTGAGGTCAAGTCACTGTTCATGCTGAATCTATATGAGAATTCAGAACTACTTCTAATACCTTCCACACTGTAAGTTTGATGTCTAATCACTTGTCTAACTCCCCACCAGACAGTATGCTCCCCAGGAGAAGGCCTGTGCTTCCTGTGAAACCAGTGCCTCACAGTGTTTTGCAGGAAGCCAATATCCAGGTGATAGTGGCTGATTAAAGTTACAGTCCTTATTGAGCAGTGTTTTCGGTGCAATGGAACAAACAATAAAAGCTAGGTAGACCTGGTATTATGGTTACCTGTAGCTGTGTAACAAGCTACTCTAAAACTTAGTGGCCTAATGCAACAATTTACTATCACTCATCCTTCTGTGGGTGAGCTGGGAACAGCTAGCCAGTTCTTCCTTGGGTACTCACCCAGTTGTACTCAGATGGTGGCTAGGATTGAAGTTGCCTGAAGGCTGGACTGGGTTGGGGGTCCAAGATGGCTTCTTTAATTACATGTTTGATGCTTCAGTTGGAATGACTGCCATGCCTGGGGGCTGGCTGGGCATCCTTCCCCTCTCCCATGTGGCCAGCTTGGGCTTTCTTACAGTACTACAGACTTAAGGCCATTGGCGGAATGTGTTCTATGGTACCTGACTTTCCCCAAAGTGATTGTTCTAAAAGAATGAAGCAAAAGTTGCAAGTGTTTCATAGTGAAACTACTGCTACATTGTACTGTTGCAATGGGGCCAGCCCAGATTCTGTAGGAGAGGACTATATAAGGAGCTGAATAACAGGAGGTGTAGTTTACTGGGGGAACTTTTTGGAGACTAGGGGCCATGCTTGGTTGTTCCTTGACGATAAAATGGACAGAACACCTACTTAATGGATTTTTGGTCATATTTAAAAGGGAGATTAATATAGGTATGAGCTTTCATGAGCCTCAGAGTCCATTATACAAATGTAAGGTATCATTATTGTAAGTCCTTGGGCCTACTATGTAATTTCAACAGTTTTGACCTAAAGCATTTGCCTATTTTCAGTCCAATCTTCTGATCACATGTGATGGTGATTACGTGATGTAGCATGAGTCATTTGTTCCACGTTGCTTACACTGTATTTTTATTATAGCCCAACCAAACCGTATTAGAAAAAGATACCCTTAGAACAAATTGTGGACTGGGGTCAGCAGGGAAAATGTTGTCCTCTAATGTGGGCAGACCTACAGGACCTCTTAGATAATCTGGCAAACACAAAAGAAAGTGGTTGAGACATTTAACCCTGTATGTTAGAAGCTGTGTATAACATTCAGAAAAGAAGGCATGGCAGATTCCATTTCCACTTTCTTTAATTTGGAAGTTCTATCTTTAGTAGCAATTTGCATTTTCCACACAATTAAAGACTCTATCTAGTTCTGATTTGCACTTAACGTATCCAATTCAGCTGTCATTTACATTTTTTTCTCTATTTATCTGTTTACTTGTTTCTCAGTAAGGAAAACTAGGTTTTAAATCTTGACATTAATTGTGGGTAATACTGGACAAATTCGATGAACTATTTTAGAGGATCAGTTTGCTCGTATGTTCAATGAGAATAAGATTTTATTTAAGGAATTCTTGTGCATCTTAAAGGCCATGAGAACAGCCAGGCATGTAGTAGGCATTCAGCACATATGCATTCATTGTTCTTTTAACACTCTCTTTGTGGACCTCTCCAAAGGGTCTGTGATAAAGAACTATCACAAACAGAACAACCCTTCAGGTATCACTGCCCTTTATGAACACTGAGGCCAACACATCCAAAATCAGTGAGCTCTTCTTGCACCTCTAAACATAAACATTCACACAAATCCAGGTCATTGACAAGCAAACACCGTTTTTGAGACAATTATCTGAATAACAAAGGTCTATTTGTTTTTCTGAAATATTCAAGCAATGAAGAAGGTAAATTTGAATGGCCTCTTTGTTCCTTTCTTTCTATACATGACAGATGCAGACTGAAGGTAATTTAAAAAGAAAATCTTGTCCACTAAATAACTTTACCTGTTTTGGTAGAGAAGGCTCCTATTTGCCAAGGATATAAAATTACTGTTCTTCAATTAGCTGTCATTTTTCTCACCTGTACCAAAATCATATCTTTAAAATTCAGTTTCTCCCATCTCCCAATGTACAAAGTCGTGCTTAATTCCACCCTTCTACTCACCCATCCCCAGGGGGGTATGGCAAATTTGAAAAGGAAACTTGAAAGACTTAAATTTCAAGGGATCTTTTAGCCAAACCCATCTATTTATTAAAATCCAATCATTCACAATCATCAAATGGTAGAAGCAACTCAAGAGTCCATATACAGATTACTGGATAAACAAATGTGGTCTATTCATGCAAGGAAACTTTATTCAGCCATGGGAAGGAATGAGTTCTGATACACGCTACTACATGGAAGAACCTTGAAAGCTTTATACTGACTGAAGTAAACCAGACACAAAAGAACAGATACTGTATGATTCCAATTACATGAAATAACTAGACTGGTCAAATTCATAGAGACAAGAAAGTAAATTAGAGGTGATCAGGGGCTGGAGAGAGAGGGGGAAGTGAAGAATTATTATTTAATGAGCATAAAGTTTCTGGTCGGGGTAATGACAAAGTTTTGGAAATAGTGGTAGCTGATGTGCATTTTGGATGTAATTAAAACTCCTGAATTGTACACTTAAAAACAGTGAAAATTTATGTTTTCTTATACCTCTTACACCATATATATATATCTCTCTCTATCTATATCTAGATATAGGAAAGGACACAAATCCAACCTTAGGTTCTATATTAACTTTTTACTTAATTGCAAGCAAGTCAGCTCTGTTCTTAATTCATTTGCAGTTTATGCAGAAGGACTTTCATAAAGTGTTAACTCCATGTGTCATCAACAACAGCATGACAATTCTTGTTTCCAGTTGCTGCATTATTTATCAGTTTATAGATGGAAAATAAACATGGTACTTAACGTAAAGCAGACCTCATTGCACCCATTTTTCATGGACCTAACTTATGACTTATCTTCAGACCACATAAACCATTTGCAGTTATCATTTAAGCTAGTGTACACAGTTTTCAATTCCTCCCATCCTGAGAAGTACATGATTGCCTCTCTAAACCGTGTTGTTCCCAATCTACCTGTGAAATGTTCAACATCAAAACCTTTGGGTGTCTGCATCACCAGTCAGCTCTCTCCAGGGTGAAAATCAACCCGTGACTCTATCAGTTGTTTGACAAAAATTTCCCATCATGAGTTGGGCTTAACTGATCAAACTGTTGGAAACAAATGACTAAAAAAAAAAAATTATCCCCTTAGTAAGCAGATGATATATGTAATCAGAGTGTCTGCCTTGTATAGAGTTGGGTTGTTCATCTACATGTGGGTTTAGGTCAGCCCAGAAGACCCATCAAGGTGCTTCTATTTGCTTCCTATGGCTGCTGTAACAAATTACCCTAAACTTAATTAACGGTTTAAGACCATGAAGATTTAGTATCTCAAAGTTCTAGATCTCGGAGGTCTGAAATCAGTCTCGGTGAGCTAAAATCAGCCTGTTGTCAAGGATCTGTTCCTTCTGGAGGTCTGAGGGCAGAATCCATCTAATTGTCTTTTCTAGCTTCTAGAGACTCCTCATTCCTTGGCAGGCAGGCCCACATCACCTCACCTATATTCAGGTCTGATCTCTGCTTCCCTCTTTTTTTTTTTTTTTAGTTAATTTATTTTTTATTTATTGGCTGCGTTGAGTCTTCATTGCTGCATGGGCTTTCTCAAGTTGCGGAGAGCAGGGAAGCTACTCTTTGTTGTGTTGCGCGGGCTTCTCTTGTTGCAGAGCACAGGCTCTAGGTGCGTGGGCTTCTGTAGTTGTGGCATATGGGCTCAGTAGTTGTGGCACGTAGGCTCAGTAGTTGTGGCTTGTGAGCTCTAGAGCACAGGCTCAGTAGTTGTGGTGCACGGGCTTAGTTGCTCCGTGGCATGTGGGATCTTCCTGGACTAGGGATCGAACCTGTGTCCCCTGCATTGGCAGGTGGATTCTTAACCACTGTGCTACCAGGAAGCCCTGGTTCCCTCTTACAAAGGCCCTTGTGGTGACATTGGGTCTACCCAGATAACCCAGGATAATCTCCTCATCTCAAGATTTTTACCTTAATCACATCCACAAAGTCACGTTGCCATGGAAGGTGACATCACCACAGATTCTGGAGGATTAGGACACCATCATTTGTCAGCTTACCACAGGGCTCTGGAGCAGAGCTCCAATGTGTTCCAAGATGCAGACTCTCGGTCTTTTGAGACACAAGATAAAAAGAAGATCAACAAACTCCCTTCGAGGAAGCCCCTTAGACATATCCAGGGACCTCTGGAAGGGAGTGTAGCTGTTTAAAAAATAGAGGTGGTGAGGATGGGATTTTTGGTTTTCATGGCTCTGAGTTCTAGCCTAGAGCTTCTTTCTCTCTCCCAGCCCTGAAGCAGGTTGAGAGATGGGACCAGAAAAGTCAGGCTTGTTTTCACTCAGTTTCTTTCCTCCCAAGACCACCCTGTCCCGTTGTCTCTTTTCACAGTTTGTGTCTCTAGGTCTGCACCTGGAAATTCTAGTGTATGTACCCCTGGACATTTTTTCGATGCAGGCAGTGCATTGTGAGAGGCCTCTGATGTATGAAAAATGGGGACACGGGCTCTGTACTGGAGGAGCCCACAGCCCAGTGGAGGAGATGAGATATGACTGCACATCCTGCCAGTTGTGATAGAGAAATGGACAGAGATAGAAAGTACGAAGGGACATGGTGGTCACCTGGCTGGGGAAAGGCATCACAGGATAGGCAACATTTGCTCCAGGTCTTGAGAATGATCCAGAATTTACCTTCATCCCACTACTGGCTGCAGCCCCCATTCTTCAGTAGAATCTTGAATAGGTACATAAGGTTTTCTCAGATTCCATCCCACCCCCACCCCCATCAGTATTCTCAATCATGGCTGGATGTACAAGTCACCAGGGTAGCTTTTTAAAAAACATAACTACCAGACTCCACTTCTAGCAGATCCTGATTCAGAGAGAGAGGGATGGGTACTGTCCTCAGGAATTCGAGTGTTTTTTTATTGGTTAGTTGGCTGGTTAGTTGGTTTTGAGGCATCATAGGTTATGAAACAGGGAATGATTGAATCTTTGTTCTGTAATTTGGATTGGGGGGAGCAGTGTCCAAAGCTTGGGAATATATCCCCACTTGACGGAATAGAGACAGTGACCCATAATGGTAGAATGCACAGCCCTAGTCAGGCTGTGGGTTTCAAATCTCAAGCTCTCTTCTTTCCATCTGTGTGGCCATGAACAAGTTGCTTGGCTCCCAGTGCCTCATATGATCAGTGTTAAAATGGCAATGGTAGTGGTACCTCCTCACTGGGCTATGTGAGAGCTAAATAATTTAACACATGGAAAACTCTGAAGAACTGTGCTTGGGTGATTATGTGGTTAATAAATGTTCATCATGATTGTTACTTCACTTTAACTTAGATCTCTGCTCAGATATCACCTCCCTAGCTTCCTCTATCCTGCAACTTCTTGTATCTTTTTTAAAATCTACTTTATTTATCTTCATAGAACTGATCATTACTGGAGATGATGGACATTTATTTGTAGATTTCTTGTGCCAAATGTAATGTTTTCCATCATTCCATGGATATTAGGTGAGCACCTGCTGCAGGCCAGGCACTGTTCACAGGACAGGGAATGCAAGGGTAGATAAAAAACAGAGTTTCTTCCATCACGAAGCTTTCTTTTGGTGTTGGTTTCCTGCCCTTCCCTGCTAGCATCCCAATGCCATGAGAGTAGGGACTTTGCATCTTCTGTTTTTTCCTGAACCCTCAGAGCCAGAACAGTGTCTGAACCCTACTGTTAATACTTAGTGAATGGATGAACAAATGATCTTTCAAATCTGTCCCATAGAAATTTCCACCAGAGAGAAAAGGGGGACAAACTTTGAAGATCTCTGACAAAGAACCAAGGGATTGAATGCATCTCATATCTCACCCTCATGATTCCCTCTTTTGTCCCTATGGTCAGCTGTGGAAAGTGGGAATCAGAGACACCCAATAACTTCCTCAAGACACACAGCTGGATAGGGATAGAGTCTATTTGACCCCCAGTTCCATTCTCTATATACTATATCTGTTTGGAGCAGTATAAGCTTACTGATTGGTGACTAAAAGAAATTTAGTGAAGGATTGTCCAAGACCTCAGTTAGGCACAGTTTCTCTACACTTTGGGTACCACCACACACTCCATGTAAAGTAGATGTCTAAAGAGCTAGGGTTTAGATACCTGAAAGTATAAATCACCTCAGTGTTTATGAAAAAAGGAGAAAAAGAAGTGTGGGGGGGGGGGGCGGGGGGGGGTAGAGGGAGGGGGCAGATGGAGGAGGAGGAGGAGGAATAGAAGGACAGAAAAAGAGAGCAACAAAGTAGGGCATTTAATTGACTGCTCACATCAGTATTTCATCTTGGCCTACAAGTCTGCACTTGACGTTGTTTTCCATCCTAGAGGGATTTCTCAATAGTTTCTTGTGCAGGATTCCTATGCGCTCCTCAGTAGAGAGCCAAGATTCTCCTCCCAGCTGGGCGCCTCCCTCCTATTCACTGCAGTCCCCCTGATGCCTGTCCAGAGCCCAGCTCCTCTGGCCAGTGGCCAGGAGCTCAAACAAGTACTGTTCTTTGAGCATAAAAATAAAGTACCTTTATACAAATGGAAGGCTGGATTCTGCAGTTCAAATTTGGGCCAGAAAATCACTGAACAAGTCTTCCTCTTACCTAAGCTGTTGTTTATCTAGACAACAGGGAGCTGTGGAAATTGTTGCACAAAGTTTCAGTTCATCCATTCACTGGGTCTATAATTTTAGATATATATCTTCACCTCTCTGAGCCTCAGATTTCCTTCTTTGAAAAAGGTCATAGAACTAGATGATCTTTAAGTTCCTGGCAATTTCTAGAATGTTATAACTTCTCTTAGGTAAAAAAAAGAAGAACAGTGTGTCTTCTCTCCCTCCCTTCCTTCCTTCATTTCTCTTTCTTTCTTTTTTCTTTTCCTGTCTTTTCTTCTTCTTCGTGCCAAGATTTTAAGTAACAGCCTGCTCTGGCTGAAATTAGTACTTTAAATTTTTGAAATTGTCCTGGGTAGAAGCCAGAAAATTAATCTCTTAAAAGCTGTAACCGTTTTGTTATGCAGTTAGAGGAGGAAACTGGAGGACAACTTTGCTGCCTCTGTCCTGAGAGCATCTATTTACAAATTGTATTTCTTGAAAAGTCACCCTTCCATCTTGACAGGATTTAGAGACAGGATTTTGGCATGGGTTTGAAAATGCAAATCCATTTTCCATTTCACATGTCATGTTGGTCAGTCACTGGTGAAGTGTGAGTGGCTAAGTCAGGCAGTCTTGGTCTAGAGTTGGAGACTGGCAAGGGACTAATGAGAGGAAATGGATTTAGAATGTTCTGCAAACCATACTTTATCATGGAAGAAATGGAGGTGGTGTTTGAACGTTTGTTTTCTGAAACTTGCATGCAGGAGAGGAGACATGGAAGAGGGCAGCTGAAGGAGTTGTTTTCATGGAAGATTTTGTGGAATTCTGGGTGAAGCAGGGTTTCCTTAGGATCCAGTGTAAAAGTGACTCTAAATGGGGGGGCAGGCCAATGTCCACATCCCAGCCCTTCCCTCCCCAGCCATACAGACAATGAGTGTCAAGCCTCTGAGGTTCAGGGCTGTTGCTATTGTAAAAAAATTACATTATGTGATACAGCCTAAGCTTAACAAAACAAACAACCCGCGGGTCTATGACAATGAGTTGATAACTGTGAACATATGATATACTCATTTTGGGGATCCAAGAAAGAATTGGAAGATGCTGATGAGAGGAAATGAGACCCTGTAATCAAGTTAGTAGGGTTCAATGACACCATCATTTTAGATTGCATGTATATGAGAACTTGCTTGGATTCAGCATTAATGACTTTAGTATAGTCTGTCTCCTTGAACCTTGACAGTGATTCCTTAGAGGAGAGGACACTGAGGCTGGGGTTTGAGCCAAGACTGTCTCACCCTAGAGCCAACTGTCCCCATCACACAGCACTGAATCTGTCTTCTCTATTGCTCTGCTCTCATCCCTATCATTCATGTGCATCATTGTAATGTATGTATAATAATATCACACTATGTATTTTACTATCACTACTCTAGAGACAATGGACCTTTCCTGTTTAAGACCTTGACATATTCATAGTGTAAAAAACAACAACTAATATTTGAAATACTTTGTGCTTGGTTCCTCTTCCTGTGAAACATGCTTGGAGTGAAAACCCTTAAGCTCTTGTTCCAACACCATAGGGGCTGATAGACTTGAGAAGGTTTCAAATGTAGAGGAATTTGTTGTTTCCTTGGCAATCTCATAATTCAAATGACAAAGTTTTCAAATGTCACACTTGTGATATACTATAGACAGTCATTAATAAACATGAATAGGTTTTTGAGGTTTAGATAAAAATCAGTAAATAAAGTGATGGGAGCCTCTATGCAGAAAGCAGGTGGATGGTGTTGGGAGCTCCATTTCTGTAGCTGGTTGGCATTTGGGTGGAGTTCAAGTTATCTGCGCTGACTGTGATCTTTGGAGGGGTATTAATTATTTCCCACTTACATGCATTGATGGCTGCCCATTGATGGAAGGTAAGTTTGCTTTCTGCTTTTTAAATGTAGCATTCAAGGTCTTTTGCAAGATTTATCCAATTTTACCTTCTTGTCATCTTTCTCTACTCCTCTACTTTCTTGGCCACATTTTAAGAGAGAAGAGTGCCAGACACCCTAGTCTAGATTCCCAAACAGGCCAAAATTTTTCATGCCTCTATGCCTTTTCCAAAACATGTTCCTCCCTTTGCTAACCAGCAGTGGCCTCCATGGCTTTCAGAGCCCTGCTGATATGCCACCTCTTGGATTTAACTTCCCCTGGTCCTCATTGGTGGAAGGACTTAGCACCTCCATGGCATCCTCAGAGCACTTTCTAAGAGTATCATCTGTGGGGCCTGACCATTTAGTGTCATGGTCAGTTCTGGGCCTGAGTCCCTGATCTGGTACAAAGTCCATTAATATGCCTGTGTCACCTTGTCTCTCTTGCACCTCACAAAGCAATGACCTCATAGCAGATGCTCCAAAAAAGTTAGGTGAAAGAATATTTGAATAGTTAATAGATAGTTCATAGATACTGGTGTTCCCCTACCTGCTCTCATTTAATATTTTCTTTCTCCACTTTGAGAGAAGGACCTGCTTTTGAATCCAGGGAGCATCCCAAACCCACAATGGACTACACTTCAAAACTTGATACTCTGAGCCTCTGGGTCAGTAACCATTTGTGTAAGTGAACCAGCATTAGCCAAAACCACAAAAAGCACCAGAGAGGGTGGAACTGGAATATTAGTTAGGCATGCATTGATAACCAACAGCCAGCTGCAAGCTGGACATTCCCCTTCTGGGCCTCCTATGCTATTTGTTCTCTTCATTTTGGAAAGTGGGAACCTGAGGGGCTGTGTGGCCAAATTTAAGAAATGTATCTGTAAAGAGACTTTCTATCAAGGTCCACCTATAATTCCAGGAGCAGAAGGGAAAAATGTATATTCCCTAAAGGTAAAATAATTACTAAACATAAATATAGATAAGTGCTCCAACACTCCAGGAATATTTTTTAAATTAATTGTAATAAAAGTGAATGATGATTTCACCTACCAAATTGTTAAATATTTAAATATATGTGCATATATAATGTATATGTATGTAATGTTTAACACTGGTAAAGATCTGTGGATAAATTAAGACATGCTCATACAATCTCAAGTTCAAACATTAAAAACATTCCGGAAAGCAATCGAACAATATATATCAAGGTCCTTAATAATGAGTAGAGTCCTCTGCTCACTAATTTTGCTGCAATAAATCTCTTTTAAGAAAATAACAATACCTGAAGAAAAGACTTATCAACAAAGATTGCATCGAAGTGATATTGTAACAGTGATATTGAAAAAGTGATATTGAAAGCAACCGAGCTGTCTATTAAGACACATATGCTATCTATCAATCTAAAATGTATTTATTATAAAATATATAAAATAAGAGTTCTTGCTTGAATATTTTACAAACATCAGCCCTCCTGGCATAAGGTCTGAATAAATCCTGATGTGAAGAAACCACTCTCTAACCATTAATTTTTCAAGCCTCTGGGTCAGTAATCATTTGTGTAACTGATTCAGTATTATCCAAGACCACAAACGACATCAGAAAAGATGGAATTGAAACATTATCAGGGTTTGCATTGACAGCAACGTCTTGCTGGTGAAGATGTGTTGGACAGAAATTCTTACACATTTCAGGGAGAGACGGACGGTTAGTTAAACATTTTGATACCTAGGGTTAATCCTGATAATGAAACCCGAGGAAGAAAAATAAAAACAAGGCCAACAGCAACTGAAAGTCTTACTTACAAAAATATTCATTGTAACAAATATTATATTATTCAAAGCTTCTTGTGACCTAGACATGAAATGGTGTGTTTTATCTTCAAGTAGGGTTTTTCAGAGAGCTACATAAAAATTTGGGAAAATGCTTATAAAGTTAAATAGAAAATGCAGGCTAAAAATAAATATATGATTACAATATGTAAGAAATACTCCTTTGTACACTTGGAGGACTATAAGTTATTCAGAAAACTATTACCTGGGTGGTTTGCGTAGTGAGGTTGTAGATTTCTGTCTTTCTTTTTGTTTTTGTTTTTTTTTCCATTTTCTCCTTTTCTCCCCACCCCCAACTTTTACTGGTCTCTTAAAATGGAAACATATAATAACATTAAAGACGTACAGTTTATCTTCAGGGGAAGCTTTTGCACAGTCAATTGAGGGCACATTAAAGGCTATAATACTTTATTCAACAGAGAGAGAGCATCTAGCATCACAAAGGAATGAGCAAAGGGAATGTGTTTTCCTAAGAGGTGGTGAAGACTGGAAATATAAATAGACTCCCAAAAGTTTTGGATATTTTTTGAATGGAAGGTATACAAAGGACTGTTGACCTCGGCAGGATCTTTAAGGAAAGTACTTAGCTTCAAATTTGATTTTTCATGAAATGCTTTCAAAATCTTTATTACAAAAGTCTCAGACTGAAAGTGTCCAGATTTTTAGGTTTATATTAAGATCTGCCTTGTGAACTTGAAGAACTTTTATTTGGAAAGAAACATGGGACGCTTTCTGTCTGACTCCAAGGAATGGGAAAGGGTCGCATTGCCTTGGTAAGGAAGACCTTACTATTAGTTAGGAACAGTCTGTGGTAGTCAGGTATCAGTGAGAAACAGATGGCAAATTCAAGTCGGGGTTATTTGAGATGGGCTTATCAGTGGAGCTAACTACAAAGGTCGGGGAAAACCACTAAGGATAATGTGATAACCTGGGCTGATAAAAGAGCAGGATGAGATGGTTATCAGCACCCACTAGCTTGAGAGGAGAAGTGACTTCAATCAGGGACTCGCTTGTCCTACATTACCCTAAGGACGGGACCCAAGGAAAGAAGAACCTGATTTCTCTCCACTCACCCACCAATATCCTGCTGGATGTCAGCTAAATCTATTGGCTAAATCTAACTGGAAACAAGAATACGGCCCATAGAGATCTTTCTCCTGGAGAAAAGCATGTAGAAAAAGGAATAGCCAATCATGTAAAACAGTATGTTTTTCATCATTGCTGTAGGTGAAGAGAGGCTGAAGGACCATTTCTTTGGGAAATCCAAGCAGAACATGGTGTTTGGACCAGATGGCTTAAAATTTTCCATTTAATTCTGAGACTTTGTAATTCTAAGGTACCTCCACAGAGCTGGAAACGTATAAATAACCAATGCAGCTGCAATTGTGTATTATGCTCACCAGCCTCAAGTCAGGAACATCGAGCTCTTTATTCCTTTTACAGTGCAATAACATTTTTAAGCATCCACACTGATTATCTTTGGAAGATTTTTACAAAGCAATAAAACCAATGATATATTTAATTGAAGTGTGGGTGTCGATGATCAACAAACACAACCTGGGATGAATATGTAATTAGCACACTTTACATTTGCTACCCAAAGACCAGGGTGTATGAGAAGCACATTTTAGTAAGAGCTGATGAATATTAAATGGTCACCATGTACCAGGCATTGAGCCATGTACTTTACATGAACTCGTTTCATCTTGCCAAGGGTTGTTTGAACTGTGCACTACTGTTGGTATCTTCCAATCTGTGCCCAGAAGCAGCCAGGGAAATGTACCACTAAGATCTCTTGCTGGAGGAGCACAATTTGCTGATGGTCCCAGCTGCTGCCCCTTTGCCTTCATTACCATGTGTGCCAAAACCACACTTCCCTTGGGCTACTCCCAGACCAACGACAGGGCACCTTACTGCACTTCCAGTGAGATGCAAGACTCCTCCAATGAGTGTCTGTCTCAAGAACACCTATTCGAGCTACCATAGGATCCACCAATTCCACTCCTGGGTGTATATCTGGAGAAAACCATAATTCAAAAAGATACATGCACCCCAATGTTCATAGCAGCACTATTTACAATAGCCAGGTCATGGAAACAACCTAAATGTCCATCAACAGAGGGGTGGGTAAAGAAGATGTGGTACATATATGCAATGGAATACTACTCAGCAATAAAAAAGAATGAAATATTGCCTTTTGCAGCAATATGGATGGTCACAAAGATTATCATACTAAGTGAAGTAAGTCATACAGAGAAAGACAAATATCATATGATACCACTTATATGTTGAATCTTAAAAAAAAATGACACAAATGAACGTATTTATAAAGCAGAAACAGACTCACAGACTTAGAAAACAAACTTATGGCTACCAAAGGGGAAAGGTGTGTGTGTATGGGGGGATACATTAGGAGGTTGGAATTAACATATATACACTATCATGTTGATATAAGGTAAATAATCAACAAGGACCTACTGCATAGCACAGGGAACTCTGCTCAATACTCTGTAATAATCTCTATGGGAAAATAACCTGAAAAATAATAGATACATGTATAGACATAACTGAATCACTTTACTGTACACCTGAGATTCATACACCATTGTTAATCAACTATCCTCCGATATGAAATTTTAAAAAAAATTAAAAAGGTAAATATGTGAGGTGATGAATGTACGAATGAACTCCATGGGGGGCTGTCACATTGTCTATGTATGTCAAATCATCCCATTGTATACTTTAGACATCTTACAGTTTTATATGTCAATTATAACTCAATAAAGCTAAAAAAAGAATACTTAATAGCCTGGCCAAACCTTTCTTGAACGTGTGCTGCAGTGAAAGATCCTTCCTACTCAAATCTTTTTCCTCCCTTTTCTTCTTTCACAGATATCAGATCCACATAGAGTGTGGAGGGCTCTTCCTATCTTCTCCTGCTCCCTCCATGCTATGGACTGGGTGTTATCCCCTTCCCCTGTTCCTAATCTCTCTCTTTCTCTCTCTCTCTCGCCCTGCTCTCTCTCAATCTCTCTTGTTTTCTCTCTCTCTCTCTCTCCCATGTGAGGACATAGCGAGAAGGTGCCCATCTGAAAGCTAGGAAGCAAGCTCTCACTTGAAACCCCATTGCCCAGCACCTTGATCTTGGACTTCTCAGCCTCCAGAACTGTGAGAAAATAAATTTCTGTGGTTTAAGCCATCCAGCCTATGATATTTTGCTATGGTAACCTGTATTGATACTCATCCACTCCTCCAATAAGTGGCTTATAAGTGCAATCCCATCTTGACATCTGGTTCTCGGTGGACCCCAACTAATGCACGCACAGTCGGGAGTTTCAGGTGTTTGCCTAAGTTCACAGACCTAGAACGGGGCTCAAACCCAGGCAGTTGGACTCAAGGATCTACCTGTTTCCTATTCTGCCTCTTGATTTACTGACTAGCTAAACTTGCCTAGGGATGCCTTTTTGGAACCGTTACTAGCCTCATTTAACCAAAGCATTTCTGCGTTCTTTATCTATTTCGCCTGACTTGAAGTCAGACATATGTTGTATCTGATCCAAGACTTCTGCACTTCAGGAAAACACCTCTGGCACTTTCTTTCATTCCTCATGATGGAGCAGCGCTCAGATGCCTCTTCACGCTCATTCTCCTGAGGCAGCTTAGACAGATGTGAATGAAACTGGTTCCATCTTTTCCCAGCTGTGAAATCTCAGACACACTGACTGCCCTGAGGCTTTGTTTAATTATATGAAGAAAAAAAAAAATGAGAATATCCATTCCCAACTCATGGGTCCCTTGGAGGATTCAGTAAGTGAACATTTGAGGGTCTAGGACACCAGCTGATCTACAAAGCCATTTATAAATAATACAGGTCTTCCCTATTTGGACCCACTTTTTGATTTATTTAAAATGATTGTTCTCAAATCTATTGCCCACAAGTGCGTAAGATATTAGCATTTGCAAAACTCCTTCCCTCATGAAATTGCCAATGAATATACTCAGGACATCCTACTCAGAAGCTCTGTCTAGATTTGATATTTTCCCTTATATTCCTGGGAATCAAGAGAAAACACTTTGATTTCCCAACTTGGTTATCTCATTTGAATGAAGTGCCTCCTTGCTGACAGGCAGAAGCATCTAAATAAATGGTCATTGGTATTGTGCATGATATTTTCATTAATTTGGTAGCCATTTCTTCTCTTTCCAAATTAAGTGTTCAAAGCTCTTCAGGGTTTTCAAGAACTTCTAATGAGGAATTTCCATTGCTTTTATTTCCAAGAAAGACTAGGATGGCCTGTTAGAACTTGGAAGTTCCACTCATGTTTAATATAATTAATAGACTGTTATACACTTTTGTTCCTTTGATTGTTTATTTTAAATTAAAAGAATTATTAATTCTCTCCATCAAATGCAGCTTTTGTTGACAAACCAAATTTTAGGTCCCACGCAATACTCCTTTGGCTGTGTTTATTTCCTTGCTTATCTGGTCTTTAAAGGGCTCCTTTGGAATATACTAGAATACCTGGAAAGTCCCACTGGAGGGTCCCTCAGGTATCACCTGCATTGTGAAATACACACAGCAGGTACTATTTCCTGTTCCTATAAGTTCTGGAAGAATTATGCTATTCTCTGAAGAACAATGCACCTTATTGAATTATCTTTTTAAAAGGGATTGTGTTGAATATGTCATGACTTCTCAAAATCTTATAAAATTTTTTGTTCTCTAGCTCACTTCTTAATGTGTCTCTCTGCACGACAGGCTCTGACGTTGACAAGCATAGGTACATCCACGTGATGTGGCGCGATTCCTTCATAATACTGAGCTTACAGGAATTTTTGGCCCCTGAGTAGGTGACTGCATCACAGTGAGATGGGCTCATGGCTGGGGTGCAAGGGCTCTGTGCTCTTATGGTAATTGGTGGCTTTCATGAACCATACAATTGCGTTAATGGCTTTTCTATACTTTTCTATACTGCAGTATGCCATTTTAGACATTTCTTCCCACATGTCTTTCAGTGAGAAATAAACTAAAAGGCAAATAAAATATTTATTTTTGGCTCCTGAGAAGAATCTATAAGCCCAGCCTTTGACGTTGTGACACGTCAGCTCCCAAATGGACCCCAGGACATCCTTTAAGAATAAGACTCATCCCTGTATCTGAGCTATGTCCGCTCAGGGCAGGAAACGTGTCCACAGCCTCCACTCGAGACTCAAATGGGAGTCTAGCAGAGTGGAAGTGACCCTGGAATCCTGGCTCCATTACTTGCTAGCTCTTTGAACTTGGGCAAGTTACTTAACTTCTCTGTGCCTCAGTTTCCTCTTCTATAAAATGAGAATATAGTAATTTCAGTGGCTTACTTTGAGGACTGATAAGGGTATTACATGTAAAGTGCCTGATATATAATAATCCCTCGATAAATGTAACCTCAGGCTTCCCTGGTGTTGCAGTGATTATGAATCCACCTGCCAATGCGGGGGATACGCGTTCCATCCCTGGGCCAGGAAGATCCCACATGCTGCAGAGCAACTAAGCCTGTGTGCCACAGCTACTGAGCCTGTGCTCTAGAGCCTGTGAGCCACAACTATTGAGCCCATGTGCCACAACTACTGAGACCCATGTGCCTAGCACCCATGCTCTGTAGCAAGAGAAGCCACCACAATGAGGAGCCCGCGCACCACAATGAAGAGTAGCCCCCTCTCACTGCAACTAGAGAAAGCCCATGCGTAGCAACGAAGACCCAACACAGCCAATAAATAAATAAACAGATAAATTTAAAAATTAGAAAAAAGAGAAGCCAGAAATATATGTAAATGATGAACTTTTAAAACAATTAAAAAATAAATAAATGTGACCTCTCATCATTAGTGTTTTTTACTCTCCCTCCAGGTGGCCCCTACTACTGAGTCACAATCCATCTGCTCTCCTCCAAGCAAATCTCTAGTCTTGCACAAAGAATGACTGACACAGTGGCTCAGAATTCATGGGGTCATGCTAAGCTTCACCACTTTTAGTGACTTTGGAAATTTATTTCGTCTGCAACTTACTCTTCTCATCTGTAAAAGGGGTATCATACCATCATTAGTGATGGTGTAAAGATTACATGAGCTAATTCATTGTAAGTGTTTAATAAAATTCCCTGGCAGCATTGCTCCTCAATTTATATAAAAAAGGATGCAAAACTGAGTTCTATAAAGCTTTGAACCCACAGTGTATTGGGTCTGCTCTTTTAAGAATCCCACCTTTGTGCCTACCTGCTGATGTTCATTCTTTCATTCCTATAATGGTCAACTTGCAGTGAGTTTTGCTCTTGCTTTCATTTTTACAAAACTAGCCATCATTCTGAAAAGCAGAGCCCTCACTTTTGAGGACAGAGGCACAGAGCAGACATCAAAACTCCTGCTCTTACTGCTTTCCATAGAATGGCAAAATTCACACAGGGACACTCAATACATTGCTATGCTGAAAGGTAAAACTCTGCTACATAAATATTCATAAAGTGCCATTTACAAAATAAATATCTGTGCTAAGTGAATATGTACCTCATTGAACAGGTACAGAATTCAGCCAAGTTATAAAATTCATTAACCAGCGAGTACTCTCATCCGTTAACAAAGTAATCAGCTTTCCTTACTTTAAAAATGAATTCATAATTGAATGACTTATTATACTGATCTTTCCTCATTGAAGACTTTCAATACAGGATCAGTGAACACAGAGGCAAGGAAGGTGGCGTGTTTTCCTTTTCTTTGTAACCGTCCTAAAGTTGTACTGATTCTTCAGTGAAGACTTATGTAAGCTGCACGACAGGGAGAGGACACAGTATTTTTTGTTTTTGCTGTTTTTTGGTATGTTTTTGACATTTACTAAAAGTCAATGAGGATACCTCATTTAATTTTCATAGGCACCTTCATGTGAATAGGAATCATTAACCCATTTTGGTTGGTGCTGGCTTGGCCAGAGTTACAGGTCACAAGCATCTCAGAGCAGGGACGTGACTCAGGGCTGTCTGATTCTGAAGCCTGGGCTCCTTCGGTTACACTGCCAAAAGGAGACATTAACATTGGTAACTGCCTTAACTGATGGCGGGATGTTAGCCAAACTCTACAACAAATCCCTCTTGCAGGCATTTGCCTCTGTTCACAGACTCGCTGCCCAAACGTACTGCCTGTGATACTGTTCTTGGCACTTTTCCTGCCCTCCTCTTGTGAGCAAGCATAGTGTATGTAGCCCTCAGCAAAGCACTAACATGAATGGGGGCTTTATCACACTGGAATCACTCTAAATTAAAGTTAAGGGAAACCCTGAGGCCATTTCCTTAAATCTAGCTGGACTCAATCAGGTTCATTGTCTTGATGAGAAACAACGCTGGCATTTAAGGAAAGTCAAGGTGGTTGCAGGTCAGAAGTTCATAGCTGGGTGTCATGTGTTCACTTCCCTCATTTCCTCATAGATGAGGAAACCAGAGCTCTCTCTCTTATGGTTTTTATTGACCAAGTTGTGTGTAGTTTGGAAAAAAGAATAGTTCAACAGCATTTAAAGCTGAAATAACAACTATTATGGGTTGAAACGTGGCCCCAAAAGGCACGTATTAAATTCCTAATTCCCAATACTTCTGAATGTGACCTTGTTTGGAAGCAGGGTCTTAATAGAGGTAGTCAGACCATCAATACAGTATGACTGGTGTCCCAGCAAAAAGGAAGATTCTTGATGCAGAGTCAGACCAATGCAGAGGGAAGATGGTGTAAAGGGACAGAGGGAGAAGATGACTATTAGTCTACTCCGGCTGCCGTAACAAAGTGCCACAGACTGGGCGGCTTGAAAACAGATGTGTATTTTCTTACGATTCTGTTTCAGAAGTCTGAGATCAAAATGTCAGCAAGATGGATTTCTTCTCAGGCCTCTCTCCTTGGCTTGTTGAAGGCTGTTTTCTACCTGTGTCTTTACACGATGATCTCCCCATGTGTGTCTGTGTCCTACTCTCCTCTTTCAGTCATATTACTGGATCAGGCCCCACCCATAGGACCTGATTTTAATGTAGTCACCTCTTTAAAGACCATATCTCCAAATACAGTCACATTCTAGCTTAGGGCTTCAAAATAAGAATTTTCAGGGGACACAACTGACCCCTAAACAACACCCATCTACAAGCTAAAGAGGGAGGCTTGTGACAGTTACTTGCTTTACAGCCAGGCATCAGCTCTGCTGATGCCTTGATTTGGGAACTATGAGAAAATGAAAGGAATTTGTGGTACTTTGACAGCAGCCACAGGAAACTAACACAACGATGTTTACCTGGAGTTTTCAGCCACCAGGTGCAGAGGTATAAGGATTTAGCTGATTTCTTGAAAAATAAAATTGCCTATTTTGCACCCGAGTTTATGTCCTGAAAAAAAGTTGTTCCTGTCTTGTGTTGTTTCACCCTAGTTTCTCTTCAGGTCACTCTATTGGGTTTGAAGTATTTTATAAATTTCTTAATTTGTATGGGAGAAGATAAGATATATCATTTTAGTGTGATAGGTATTCCAGACAAAATTTGTGGGAATTCAAAATTTACAAGAAAACATGCTAAAAATAAGTGTTCTCATAAAGGCTGCAAAACAGAGCTCCCTTTCTCCACCCTCCAAATGTTTGTCGTAAGACATGGCAATAGTTTCTTCACTCATCTCCCTGTACATCCTCCTGTTGACCCTCCCATCACACCTGAGTGACAGGTACATTATCCTGCACTCCGACTCATTGGGGCCTCCCTGCCAAGTCTAGACAAAGTTCTCTACTCCTTGTATGTGTTACCGATTAAACTGTGTCTCTCTCCGCCACCCCAATTAATATTTTTAAGTCCTAACCTCCATTAACTCAGGATGGAGGTAGGGTCTTTATGGAAGAAATCAAGTTATAGTGACGTCACTGGGGGAGCCTAACCCAGTATGATTGGTATCCTTATAAAGAGGGAAAATTTGGAGTCAGGCAGACATGGAGAAAAGACCAAGTGAAGAGACATACGTAGATGATGGCCATCTATAAGCCAAGTAGGGAGGTTTGGAATCCATCCTTCACTCACAGCTCTCGGAAGGAACCAACCCTGCTGACACCTTGATTTCTAGACTCCAGAACTGTGAGATAAAAAAAAAAAAATTCTGTTGTTTAAGTCACTCAGCTTGTGGTACTTTGTTATAGAAGCTCTACCAAACTAATACAGGGGGGCTTGTGTATCTTGTCCCTTACCTGCCCTAATCCAGCCTTCTCCAATCCCAGGCACCAGATTTATCCTGGCATTGTCTTTATCTTCCACTGTCAGCCACCCCCAGCACAGTGCTTGCCCTGGAGGTGGCTTTGAATACATTCGTAGGGAATGAATTTTGCTTGCAAAGAGCACAGGTTAGAGCGGGGAATCTTCAAGAAAGTCATGGCACGGTCTACTGGTGCTGCCTAGGTCACACTTCAGAATGGTGTGTTTGCTAAATAGGGGCATAGAATAAGGTCATTCTGCATCCTTCCAACAGTATCAAGAAACAGCTCCAGGAAAAGTGATCAACGTGGTCTTTGTTGCTGTATTTTGTACTTGGTCCCTGATAACTCAGCAAATCGGAAACGTGTAAAAGATGACTACAGGGATTATGTTTTCTTTCCAAATACTGCAGTGGACTCGAGGAGGTGTCCTTTCTGGTACCTTGGAGTATAAGATCTTCCTGGGAACACTGCTCTCACCACTGTAACTTAAGTTCATCTCCCTTGTTCTCCAGGTGATTGTGCCTAAGTAATAATGCAAGAGACAACATGGTAACGTGACTTCACATGGTGCTCACCTTCCTGAATCTCAGGAAATTACATTTTCTAGAGTGACTAATTTTTTTGGAACTGGTAAAACTTGGTTTCTTTAAACTTTTACATTAATAATGATACTATTTTTGAAGGATTTTTTCATAGCAAAAACGTGCATTTTCCTGTGCTTTTAGATGGAAAAACTTTCCTGGAAAGTTATTTTCATGTTCATATTTGTGGGATCATCATATGTACCCTTAAGTGGCATTGAAACTCATAGTGCCCTGAGGATATGTTTACGTACATGAGGTTTTCCCTTTGCTTACTCTGGGGTACTATTTTTTTTGGAATTCCTGTCCCATCTTAGAGGCAACTTATGTTAGTGGAGAAAGCATATGCATTGGAATTAACATTTTAAGTTAGAGGAGTTTTGTTAGATGCAGATGGTCTATAGTAACCATAAATCATAAACACTGTACCTGGTACATGTTAGTTCATCTCTTTCCTAACTGGTTGGAAAATATATTGTCAAACTACTTAGAACTGTGGATAAAATAAAGCTTCACAGGTGCTACATGCTGGCCTGAGTAGTAGTCCTTTGAAAGTTGTATATGAGCTTTAGTTTCTGAAATTTCTTGGCAGTTTAAAGGGTGTGTGTGTGTATCCTTCTTGATTCTCAGCCTATTTGTAGGTGGGTGATGAGTTCTGTGCTTCAAGATAGACTTGGGATTGAATCCTGCTGTGTCAGTTTGCTAGGGCTTCCTTAACAAAATACTACAAACTAAGGGCTTACACAACAAAGATGCATAGTCTTACAGTTCAGGAGGCCAGAAGTCGAAGATCAAGGTATCAACAGGGTTGCTTCCCTCTGAGGACTGTGAGAAAGAATCGGTTCCACACCCCACTCCTAGCTTCTGGGGTTTGCTGGCAATTTTTGGCATCCCATGGCTCTTAGAACCAACACCGTGATCTCTGCCTTTATGTTCACATGGCATTTTCCCTGTGAGCATGCCTGTCTCCAAATTTCCTCTTCTTATAGGGACATCAGTACTATTGGATTAGAGACCACTCCAATGACCTAATTTTAACCTAATTACCTCTCTGAAGACCCTATCTCCAAATATACTCCCATTCTGAGGTGCTGGGAGTTAGGATTTCAACACATGAACTTGGGGGGAGAGGAACACAATTCAGCTTTAATATCTGGCATCTTCAGTGACTGTCTTAGTGCTTGCAAAGTCATTTGATCTTTCTTTAGTCTCAGCTGCCTCATCTGTGAGAGGAATCTCATATTGCACACCTCCCAGGAGGTATATGAGAATTTCTGAAGATATATGGAAAGGTGCTTTGTGACTGCCCAAGTGCTACCCATGAGTATTCGGCTAGGAAGATGTTACCTTGCCTCGATAGAACATGCGTGTGAGAGCCCTGGGGGAGTTGCCAGGGCACCCGGATTTCAAACCCCAATAAGGGAAGTGAACAACTTTTGATAAGCCCCTATCATGTGCCAGTATGACTCGAGTTGTTTTTATAGGGAACTCAGGTTTTCCTGGCTCTGTCTAAAAGGGGCTGAGTGAGTTGGGCTGCAAGCATTGATTTGCTCTCACTGGACATGTTCCTTTTCTTGGCTGAAATCCGACGAAGAGGAATAGGCACTGGCAAATTATAGCTATGGCCATAATCACAGACTATGAGCTGAACTCAGAAGTGGAAGAATCTGGTGTAGAAGCTAAAGGGAACTCTTCTCTAGAAGCCTGCTGGGGGGCCGGAAGTCTGCACCAACCCGCTGGGGCACATGAGGGTTTTCTAGGTTTGAGATGCCCTGAACGATGTCTCCATCCTGGGTGTCAGCGGCTCAAAAAAATCCCAGAAATAATACTGCAACATGGGAGCACTTTGAAGGGAAGTTTCCTGCTGAAAAGTTGGGTAAATAATGCTTATGGGATTCCACCTGTACCCCTAAGCTGAGAACACTGGAGAGGTTTCACATTTGTCACCTAATTTCAACCTTATAAAAACCCATGAGGTGGTTATTTTGTCCTATTTTAAGAGTGAGGAGACTGAGCACCTTCCATTGAGCTATTTGTCTGACTAAGTGTTTCCCAAATAATTCCTGTATCACCTACGCAGTCTGAGCCACATATACCCACCACTTGTAGTTCCTTTGTATCTGATATTTTCTTTAAATTGATCTGATTTTACTTAGAGTTGTCATGAGGAACAAAATATATAATCCAGGGCTTACTGTGATATATATATATATATATATATATGTAATATACATAAAAATAAGTATGTAATTATTAATATTAATATCATTGCCCAACAATTTGCTACTAGGTATATTACCGCCCCAAAAGAATGAAAACATATATTCATATAGAAACTTGTGTATGAATATTCAAGTACCATGATTCATTATTAATAGCCTCCAAATGGAAACAAATCAAATGTTCATCAAAAATAAATGAATAAATCATATGTGATATATGCATAAAAGGAAGTGTTATTAAGCCATAAAAAGAAAAGAAGTACTGATGTATGCTACAACTTGGGTGGGCCTCAAAACATTACTCTAAATACAAGAAGCCAGATACCATAGGTCACCTGTTGTGTGATTCCTTTTATGTGAATTATCCAGAACTGGTAAATCCATGGAGATAGAAAATGGATAAGCATTTACCAGGGGGTGAGAGGAATGAGGAATGATTATCTGCTGGGTACAGGATGTTTTTACGGGATGATGAAAAGCTTTGAAACTAGAGCGAGATGGTGGTTGTGCAACATTACTAATACACGAAAAACAACTGATTTATTTACTTTAATAAGGTTAACTGTATTTATCTGAATTTCAGCTTCAACTAAAAAATCATCATCTATGTGCGATAAAATTGCCATGCGTAAGTGTAGCGCGATCACAATTCAAACCTTTTATTTTTGGCTCCAAATCTCTACAGCACTTTGCCTGATGTTGCCACAAGCTGATCGAAATGGAATCCCATTTTACTTCAGCCGAATGTTTGCAGATGTCAACTTCCGTTATTGCAGGAGACGGCAGGAGCAGGAGGGAAAAAAAAAAGAAGGAGAATTGGTTGCAAAGTAGGGAAGCCTGCCCCAGCTAGAGCCACACGTCCCGCTCACGGTCAGCACTCGGATCTCGCTTGCAGTGGTTGTCGCCTCCACTGATGGCCCCTCACAGTGCCGATCCGGCAGACTAAAGATGAGAAGGAAGATGCGAGGCTGGTGGCTTTGGGTGGACCTGTCCTACCTGGCTGTTCAGGCAGCCAGACTGCTGGAATCACACTGGACACACACACACACACACACAAGCCTTTTAATT
The DNA here is from genome assembly GCF_030028045.1 of Hippopotamus amphibius kiboko. Taxonomy (NCBI): domain Eukaryota; kingdom Metazoa; phylum Chordata; class Mammalia; order Artiodactyla; family Hippopotamidae; genus Hippopotamus; species Hippopotamus amphibius. Next base: position 93,807,664 of record NC_080198.1, on the reverse strand, counting down.
CCAGAGGATGCTAGCTGCTGGGGGTGAAGCACGGGGCTATTATCACAGGGAAGATGCTCTCAACAGCCCCTTCCCCGGGGGTGCAGGAAGATGGGAAGAAAACCCCAGGGTGTGGGGGATGGGCTCTACCAGCCATCACGTGTTCCCAGCATTGGCTTCAATCTGCTTCGCTTTGGCAATTACACAGGTTCACTTCCTCTCATTTTAATAAAAGATCCCATAATCTGATGAACCCACCTGTTAACACTGCTTTGCTTTCAGTGAAAGTTTTCCAAAGGGTTTCCTGGGAATACCTGCCTCTATTTTTCACGTCTCCCTCATTCCTCAATCCAAAGGTATACCTGGGTTCTATCCTCAGCCCTCCCCTTCATAGTTCCTGCATTTTGACATCTATTTTACAGTTTTGACATCTATTGCAGTCTTTGACCTTATGTACCACACCCTCTGGTTTAGAACACTCCATTTCTTAGCATCCATGATACCTGTCTCCCAGGGCTTGTCTTCTCCTCCGACCCCTCCATCAGACCCTAAGCAGGGTGAGGCAAGGAAGATGTCTGCTTCATTCGGTATCCACACACCCAGCAATGCCTGGATCACAATAAAAACCTCTTGCGGGAAGGAACTAATGAATACCTCCATTCTTCCAGTTGGAAGACCTGGTTTCCATTCTCTGAGATGCGATAAACTTAAACAGAAGCAGTGGACAGTGTCAAGCTTTACATTTCCCTGGATAGCATCCAAGCTCTGAAAATTTTCGTTGGAAATCATCAGATGCTCTGTGAAAAGCTGATCCTGGTTCTGTGAATCTCCTGAGTAATAAGGAAGTAGATTTCTTCAATTCTGGAAGCACCATGGTTAAGAGCCAGGCTTGGGAATCAGACAAACCTGGGTTTTAATTTCAGCTCTACCAAGCAGTAGGTGGAAACCTGGATTAAGTGAAGCCCTGGTTCTCACATTTGTTATTGGTGAAAATAACATCCACCTAGTAAATACTGACATAATACTCGCCTGCTATTATGAAGCTAAATTAAATGAGATTATGTACAGCCAATTTTGCTATAATGTGACATATGAGTCCCTGAAAATCATTACACTAAGAACAATCATGAAATAAAAATCACAGGGCTCGAGGGGAACGTGGAGTTATTGGCACAGCACTCAAAAACTTCATCACTGACACATTTAAAGGATAAAAAAAGAGAGGAACTTAATAAAAATGGTGGCGCAGCTTTACATATAGTAAGTAGATAAGAAATAAAATACTTCAATTGCTATGGCCCTTGACCTTGAAAGCGACTTGAAGTTTGTACACTGTGAGTGATGGAGAAGTGAGGAAGAAGAGGTATAAAATTGCATGGAAAGTGGTAACACAGGATGTGGATGGGAGAGTGCGGCTTACGGCACACGTGAGGGACTGGGTAACTGGTAGATGCCTGAGGTACACTTTGTGTTCATTTTATTTATTTTCACACGTCTCTATTCACATGGATGCAGTTTTCTTTGTTCATCTAATGTTTTCTGTGGACAAAATTCTGCTAAGCAAACACAAAATTTTTGTTATGTTCAAATTGTTCCCTGATACATCAATTGTGCTGGAAAACATTTGTGTTATAAAAATAAGTCCTGTATCAGAACTGGCTGCAAGGAAAGTGCTATACTGTCCTTGGCTTGCATTAAACATCCAAAGAAATGGTTGCTATTTTTCCTTTCTTTTTCTCTTCTCTAAAATCTCATCTTCTTGGGGGCAGGCACTAGGTTTTATCCACCTTGGTGCTCCCTGAGATGGACATGCATTAGCCAGTCAGTAAGTATCCCCAGATGGTAAGAGCAGGACAGGGGTGCAGCCTCTGGGGAGGGGCTGCTGCGTTTGACAGGGCCTCAATCACAAGAGAAAATACAGCAACTCCGATACCTGGGGACCTGCAGCTTGGAGAAGGCCCAGAACCTGCTGACAAGAAATAGCCATGCTGTGGTTCCCCTGGGACACATGACAAGTTTCAGAGATGTGACCCCGTAAGACACCTGGTAAGTGACAGGTTGAAGTCTTGATCTTGGGCCGAACTGGCTTCAAGCCCATGCTTTCACCTTCATGTCACTGCTTACCAATGCCTATGAAAAAATCAGTCAGATCTACTAAGTACAACCATAGTGCAGTGAACCTTCTACCTGACGTTTTACCAGTCATCTTTAACCCTCAAGACCACTGTGTAATATACGATGAATTTTCTTATTTTACAGATGAAAAAAATGAGCTCAGTGAAGGAAAGTGACTAGCCCAAGGGCACACAGGAAACTGTGGACAGCTGGCTCTCTGCTTCTCATCTGAAGCAGGGCAAGGAGAGCACTGGCTGCCTGTCCTGCAGGGAGGGGGGAGGATGGGTGAGGGAGTGGATAATAAACCTCGGCGGAGCGCATCAACTGTATCAGTTGCTCAACATCACTCTGCTCTTTCCCTAATAGAAGCATAAATATGGCCCTTCTCTGCAATGAGCAATTTCCTTGGCTCTGCTGACACAATGGGAAATACCCTCAGCGAGAAAATTAAATATTGGTGTCACAAGACTATTAGAGAAACAAATGGCATCCCACACTTCCTCCTTCTCCCTCCTCTTGAATCTCCATCTTTTCTCAGGCTGGCAGGAAGCCCTGCACAGGGGCCCAGGTCCCAGCTATGAAAGCAGAGATGTTTGAGATGTCCGGGGCTCAGCTTTGTAAGGTGAGTCATTCATTCCTTGATCTGACACACTTCTATTTGGAACAGCATGAGGTTTTACCGAGAGCTTCTGATTCACATTTTTGATATCAACTCTGGGCTCTGCCTCTGAGATACTGTGAACTGGGGAGGTTGCTTAATGTTTCTGAGCTCCAGGTTCCTCTGGACTTGTTTCTTCATCATAAAGTGAGATTCTCACTGTCACTATAATCATCCTTGTGAAAATACCTCCTTCATTAGGTCTTGGAAAATGAATTGTGTTAGCATCCCGAGTGTGTGAACACTCAGGAATGTGATTTTGTTTTCGTTCCTAGGAGGTCCCAGAGCTTGTGCTCAGTGATGTGAGAAACACAGGTGGTGGCAGGGCTAGCCCTGTCCTCATGGAGTTCACTGTCTGGCAGGCACAGGAACCCATGTGCCTGACTCCCCAGCCTGTATCTCAGAGAATAATCACCTTTTGGACTGTGAAAGACCTTTTTAAAAGTCTGTTTTGCAATTACCACAGGAAAGTGCTTATAAATTTAGGATCCGAGTATTGAAAAAAAAACACAAGGCTGTCATGTATTAATAGAAATGTAAAATTCATCTGGATTTTATTCCACAAAACATCATTAATATGCATTTAAAGATATTAGAACTTATAAAGGGCAAGGCAGAGACTGTTATTTGGGGTGGAGACAAAGTATAGTATATATATGGGTTCAAGAGTTCTTGCAATCCCTCTATGCCTCCCATCTCCATGGCCTACAGGTTGAGAATAAAAGCAAAAACAAAGACAAAACAAAACAAAACAAAACAAACAAAACAAACAAAAAACAGTCCCAGAGGGACTCCTGCCTTCTTTGCCTCTTGAAGAAAGGCTAGAACGATCAACACATTTTGTGATGAGGAGGTGAAACCCACAGAAGGAATGATATCTCCAGAGCTATACAGGGATACCCATGGCCTCAATGACACGCATGGAGGGATGGCAGGTAATTTAGGAGTAGAGGGTGGAGCTGCTCCCCAGATGTAACATTACAAGTTAATCCCATGAACGCAAAAGAGAGAACTGTAGGGACTAGTGCGCTTTGGTAAGATCACCAAAAATTAACTAAAGTTAATCTCTAAAGTCAGTGTAGCATGCTCTGCTCTGTTGAGGAAGGAGAAACAGCATGGTGGCAACATAATTCACACCAGGTTTGTTAATTTTTGCTTCTGCTTTTGCTCACAGTGTACATATCTGGCAAAGCCTAACATCTAAAGGTCTGTTGAAGTAGAGAGCTGAGCTTTTGGGATGGGAGGATAAAATTTATCTGGAGATAAACTTTTAGTTTTCTTTCTTGACTGATGCTCAGATGCTTGCATGAGGACAGAAGGAAGTATCTGATGTGGTTTTGAGTGGAACAGATTCGACATTCCAGGTGGGGGCTCATGCCATGTAGGAAAATGTGACTTACAAACACTAGATGGTGTGTGTTGAAGACATCACTGTCACACCCATGATAAGTTATGATTTCTCATGTGGGCATAAGAATAGCCTCCTAATTGGTCTCAGTACCTTCATCTCTCTCCCCAAACCCCACCTTACTGCCATCATGCACTGTCCATGCAAAAGCCATTGGGAAACCCTAAAGATGCCACCAGAAAACTACTTGAGCTAATCAATGAATTTGGTAAAGTTGCAGGATACAAAATTAGCACACAGAAATCTCTTGCATTTCTATACACTAACAATGAAAGATCAGAAAGAGAAATTAAGGAAACGATCCCATTCACCATTGCAACAAAAAGAATAAAATACCTAGGAATAAAGCTAACTAAGGAGGTAAAAGACCTGTACTCAGAAAACTAGAAGACACTCATGAAAGAAATCAAAGACGACACAAACAGAGAGATATACCATGTTCTTGGATTGGAAGAATCAACCTTGTGAAAATGACTATACTACCCAAAGCAATTTACAGATTCAATGCAATCCTGATCAAATTACCAATGGCATTTTTCACAGAACTAGAACAAGAAATTTTACAATTTGTATGGAAATGCAAAAGACCCCAAATAGCCAAAGCAATCTTGAGGAGGAAAGACGGAGTTTGCGGAATCGGGCTCCCTGACATCAGGCTATACTACAAGGCTACAGTGATCAAGACAGTATGGTACTGGCACAAAAACAGAAATATAGATCAATGGAACAGGATAGAAAGCCCAGAGATAAACTATGGTCAACTAATCTATGACAAAGGAGGCAAGGATATACAGTGGAGAAAAGGCAGCCTCTTCAATAAGTGGTGCTGGGAAAACTGGACAGCTACATGTGAAAGAATGAAATCAGAACACTCTTTAACACCATACACAAAAATAAACTCCAAATGGATTAAAGACCTAAATGGAAGTCCAGATACTATAAAACTCCTAGAGGAAAACATAGGAAGAACACTTTGACCTAAATCACAGCAAGATCTTTTTTGATCCACCTCCTAGAGTAATGGAAATTAAAAAAAAAAATAAATGAGACCTAATGAAACTTCAAACCTTCTGCACAGCAAAGGAAACTATAAGCAAGACAAAAAGACAACCCTCAGAATGGGAGAAAATACTTGCAAACAAATCAACAGACAAAAGATTAATCTCCAAAATATATAACCAGTTCATCCAACTCAATATCAAAAAAACAAACAACCCAATCAAAAAATGGGCAGAAGACCTAAATAGGCATTTCTTCAAAGAAGACATATGGATGGCCAAGAGGCACATGAAAAGCTGCTCAACATCACTAATTATTAGAGAAATGCAAATCAAAACTACAATGAGGTATCACCTCACACCAATTAGAATGGGCATCATCAGAAAATCTACAAACTGTAAATGCTGGAGAGGGTGTGGAGAAAAGGGAATGCTCTTGTACTGTTGGTGGGAATGTAAACTGATACAGCCACTGTGGAGAACAGTATGGAGATTCCTTGCAAAACTAAAAATAGAGTTACCATATGACCCAGCAATCCCACTGCTGGGCATATACCCAGAGAACACCATAATGCAAAAAGACAGAAGCACTCCAATGTTCATTGCAGCACTATTGACAATAGTCAGGACATGGAAGCAACTTAAATGTCCATCAACAGTTGAATGGATAAAAAAGATGTGGTACACATATACAATGGAATATTACTCAGCTGTAAAAAGCAATTAAACTGGGACATTTGTAGAGTCATGGATGGACCTAGAGACTATCATACAGAATGAAGTGAGTCAGAAAGAGAAAAACAAATGTCTTGTACTAACACATATATGTGAACCATAGAAAAATGGTACAAATCAACCGGTTTGCAAGGCAGAAATAGAGACACACATGTAGAGAACAAACATATGGACACCAAATGGGGAAAGTGGGGAGGGTTGGGGGGTGGGGAATGAATTGGGAGATTAGGATTGCCATATATACATTACTAATAAGAAAAAAAATACCAAATTGTACATTCTAAATATATGCAGTTTATTGTCTGTTAACTGTATCTCAATAAAAGTTCTTTAAAAAAAAAAAAAAGCCAGAGGGAGCTTTTAAACCTTCTTTTCTGGTCACAATACTCCTCTGCTGACCTGGCTGCAAAGCCTCCCTAATCGGGGTCCTGCCTTCCTCTCTGACCTCAATGTGACCTCCATCTCCATTGCTCCCTGGTTTTCCTTCTGTGCCTCAAACACCCCAACCTTGGGCATCCTTCTCATCATTTGGATTTTAGCTTCAGCATCACTTCCTGTGAAGGGCTTGTGCTCACCCCTGCCTCTAACATACAGATGCTCACATAGACCATTTTCTGTCACATTTCTTTATTATAATGTCTTCCTAGCAGTTGCCCTTATCTGAACTTACCCTGTTTATCTAGTTGCTAACTTGTATATTGTCTGTGGACACCCTACTATAAAGTAGGCTCTGTGAGAACCAACACCTTGTCTGTCTTGTTTATACCAACCTCCCCAGTGCCTGAAATGGAAAAGATAGACAATAACCACATGATGAATGAATGACTGAATGAGTGAGTGAATGAAATAAACTTAGTTGACTTACAAAGCTTTGGAATGGCCTGGGAAAATTTAGGAACTTTTATAAAAGAAGAGAAGCTAGAATACCGGTGGAAACATAAACACTCAACTAACGTTAATAAAAATGTGTTCAGTTCCTACGACTGAGTCATTTAATCTTTGTGATCTCACTTGATTTCTCACTGCTGCTACTGGAAGTAGGCAGATCAATCATACACAATATCATTTTGTCTGTTTCAGGTCTGATCATATCCTAAGGGTATCAACCCAAGCCAACAAAGTGAGGTTGAGAGGAAGGGGTTGAGGGAGGGAAATGGGGTCGATCTCTGCACTGGGGTGGGTCCCAAGAACTCACAGCTTCTTCCACATCCACTGCACTGTTCAGCCTTTGCAGCAGCTCTGAGAGGTGGTCAGAAGAGCCCGGCACAGAAGCAAACACAGAGGGATGGCGCGGGGCTGACATTCCTGCTCCTCCCATATTTGTGTCATGACTTTGGAAACATCATTGAATCACTTTGCACCTCAGTTCCCTCTTCTGTAAATGAAGAAGGACATAATCTCATAGAGTGAAGGTAAGGATTAAGTAAATCGACCCAGGTAAGGTAGTGAGCATCGTGTGTGGCATGTAGAAAGTAAACAATTCAAATGTATTACATCATCTTTCAGAGACTCATGAGACTCCTTTAAGGTCCTATATTGAGCAAGTGGTGGAAACAGGATTCAAACTCAGGTCTGGAAGCCTCTAAAGCTGTGTCGCCGCTGAGCCATGTGACTGCTCTCCTCCTGGGGCCTCAGTTATGGACAGTCAATTCCATATAATATATACATTTGGACCATTCCTTGTCATTTTAGTGTGTACATATTTGTTTTCCTCAATGAGTCTATAGGCACCTGGAAGGCAAAGATTTCCTATCTGGAAAGCAGGGCTTACCATTTGGTAAATCCCAACACATCTTGTTAGTGTATAAACTTTCACTTAAACTACATCTAAAACCATCCACCCTCTTTATTATCTCCATTATTCCCAAGGTGAGTTTGCCTCTAAGCCAACATCCTTGGAATCCCTATGTCATACATTGCTGATGTTAGTCGTTCAGGTTTTTTGTCTCAATACTAAAGAGCTCAGCAAGTCAGTATAGGTCCCCGATGTGGCCTCTGCCATTAGCTAGAATTGCTATTATTTGATTGTTGAGAACAGCAGCTTGGATAGCAATACAGCTTATCCACTGCCTGGAGGGTGTTTATAAGAACAAACGAGCACAAAATGGTGCACCAAATATTGAAATGCACTTAGGATGCAGAGATGGCCCCGCCCTCAAGAAAATGCAGTCCACTGAGGAATGATAAGTATGAAATAATCACAAGACAGTGTGGGAAGTCCCGTGATAAAGAGAAGAGTAGGAAGAGCCGAGCGCTGGAAAAGCTCAGAGGAAGCATCTGGCCAGGCTGGGGAAGAGGGAACAGGACAGGTACGGGCTCAGGGGTGACTTTCAGAAGAAGGTAATGTCTGAATTGAGTTGTATAGAATTAATGGAATTATATCATCTACTAAAGATGGAAAGATTATTCTGCGGGTGGAGGTGAGTGGTAGCTTGTACAAAAGCATGGAGGCCTGATGCATACGGAAGGGGGTAGATGGGACATAGCAAATTTTTAGTAGCTGCAGCATTAACTCAAGACATCCGGTGTCAGAATGAGTCTTTGGGTACTTCCTGAGCCGTGCTGGGGAGCTGGGACATTTTCCTGCAGATAAAGGAGGATTCAGGAAACAACAGTGAGACAAATCAGAGAAAACAGCATTTATTCATACTTAACTAGGAGCCAAGCACTGTGTTAAGTGCTTTACAAGGATTATGCCATGTTTGTAACAGCCATATGGGACATGACAGGCAGAACCATGACCCCTAAAGATGTTCGTGTCCTAATCCCCCAAACTTATGAATGTTATCCTACATGGCCAAAGGGACTTTGCAGATGTGATTAAGTTAAAGATCTTAAGATGGGAATATTTTCTGGATTATTCAGGTGGGTCCACTATAGTCCCCAAAGTCCTTAAGAGACAGGAGGGTCAGAGATAGAGAAGGAGATGTGATGATGAAAGCAGAGGTTGGAGTGAAGCGTAACTATGAGCCAGGGGATGTGGGCAGCCGCTAGATGCTGGAAAAGGAAGAGAAATGGATTCTCTCCTAGAGCCTCCAGAGATTCCACTTCTGCCAAGTGATTTTAGACCTCTGACCCCCAGAACTGTAAGATTAAAAAAAAATTGTGTTGTTTTAAGTCACTAAGTTAGGGGTAATTTGTTACAGACACCATAGGAAGCTTATTCATGGAGTCAAGTATAAAAAAAAATCATCTTCATTTTAATGATGAGGAAACCAAGCCTTAGAGAGGTTAATTTGTCAAGGGTCACAATGCTGAGAAAAGGCAGAATGAGTGTCGCAGTTAAACTGTGCAGATTTTTTCTCCAGAACTGCTTATTCTGCATGAATCAATTTTTTCCTTGAATTGGAAGTGTTTTCTTGTTAATTTCTTTCACTCCCCATTCTTGGCAACACCCTTTATGCAGTATTCATACCCACCAACATGTCATTCTTTACCAAATAAATGACAGCAGAGAGATATTTTACTGCTGCCAAAAAACCTAAAGGAGAGGGGGAAAAACACAAGTTATGAACATCTCAATGAGATTAGAGAATCTGAGTTTAAAAATTAGATTGGGTGATAAAAAGCACATTCTTCATAAATATTTAACCTCCGTCAGCATGACAGTAATTAGAGAGCTGTGCAGAGTACACTGCTGGCAGTGGGCTCTCCTGATTTCTGAAAGGAAAGTCCTCTTTTTGCAGCTCTTTAATCCTTCTATGAGAAATAAATGATTGAAATCCAGGAAAATGAAACACTGCATTGGCCACCAACATTTTATTTGAAATGCCCTCCAAATAATGCATTTTAAATTGTTGAACTCCTAGCAAATCTGCCTCCCATTTTCAAGCTACAGTGGACCTGAAAGCTGTATATCGTCATAGCAAACAGTTATCCGCTTCATTCTTCTACATTCACTTGCTATTTCTTTTGTGGTGGACTGCTTATTAATGGTCCCAATCTGTTCAAGCCTCCCTGAATGCACATGCCTTGGTAATGCCTTTCAGTATTGACTCTGACTCCAGTCTTGGCCATATGCTTTGCATCGGTCAAAAAGTAGTAGCAAACATGAGGCAAGACTTGAAAAGTGCTTGCCCGTTAGGGCTTGCCCTCTTTCCTTTCTTAGAATCCTGAGTGTGACAAGCTTGGACAACCCTGTTAGATGGTAAACAGCATGTAATGCAGTTGTCTTATCAACTCAGATGCCAGAGATCCAACTGGCACAAGTGAAGTGTGGCCGTCTTATGTTATCCAGACCCAGAAATCCAGCAGCTGCCTGCTGATCGTTGATATATGAGTGAGACCAGCCCAGCCTCGTGGAATCGTCTGGTTGAACCCAACCTAAAATGCTAGTCTGCAGAATCAGGAATGGAGGAAAAAGTATTGTTTTAAGTCACTAAGTTTTAGATCGACTTGTTATGTAGGAAAGCAAAACTAATATACTTATCAGTATTCAAACACGCTCTTGGATCTTCACTATTAATTAATTAGTTAATCCACTTATTGGCTGTGTTGGGTCTTTTTTTGCTGCAAGTGGGCTTTCTCCAGTTGCGGCGAGCGGGGGCTACTTTTCGTTGCGGTGCCCGGGCTTCTCAGTGCTGTGGCTTCTCTTGTTGTGCATCACAGGCTCTAGGCGTGCGCACGGGCTTCAGTAGTTGTGGCTCACGGGCTCTAGAGCGTAGGCTCAGTAGTTGTGGCACACGGGCTTTGTTGCTCTGCAGAATGTGGGATCTTCCTGAACCAGGGCTCAACCCCTTGTCCCCTGCTTTGGCAAGTGGATTCCTAACCACTGCACCACCAGGGAAGCCCTTCACTATTAATTTAACATGATAAAATAATACAAGCAAAAGGAGACAAATCCACAGCTCAACCTTGCAAGGCAGCTGCTTTACAGTAGAAAATCTACTACGGTGAGTTAAAAATTATCCGCACTTTGGCTGTCGTATTTATAGAAGTTTTAATATAACTGGAGTGTGGATAATTTTTGACTCACCCTCGTACACCATTGAAGGGGAACAGCTTTCTTTGGGGGTCATTAGCTGTCTCTAAAATGCTTCTTAGGCAGGTAACTATTCACTTCAGTCTGGTTTCCAGTCCTAGCACTTCACTAAACTATTCTTACTGAGGATTGGTTAGGATTCTATAATTTAGTGACAAGTAACAGAAACCCAACAGAAATCACAAACTAAAAAGGAAAGTTATAATTAGGGTATAGAGTATCTTGCAGAACCCAAGAATGGGGTCCGCCAACCCCTCAGCCACTACTGGAACCTCGTCTTGCTCTCTTGGGGTCTCACCTTTGGGCATCTCCACCTGTTTCCTTTTTTTTCCCCTCTCTTTCTGCAAGTGAATTGTCTCTATTCCTGAATCTGTAAAACAGTAAAAAATGGTAGCAGCCAAAATCCTCTGGGTTCCATCATTCCAGCTCAAGAGAGTAGCCAGGCCTAAATGTCATCTCTTAGACAGATTTCATCTTCCTTGAGTAACTTTTTAATTAGCTCAGTTTGAGGGAGACACCAATTTATGAACTGAATCTTTGTGTCCAGGGTTTGGGGTCGCACTGTGTCATCACACAGAATCTCTTATGATGACCATGCAGCTATAAGTGAGGGAAGGATGGAGGGACAGATAAGGAGAAGTTCCCAGCAATGTAGTAGAACGAGGCAGAGAAAGCAATTTTTGTTTACTAGAGCTTACTTCTTGGTTTCCAATCACACATTTTATCAATACACACATTTTCAAAACGTTCGTACCATAAACGACCAAAAATCTTCCCATCATGGGCCTTAGTATCAGCTATAAGAGTTGTAGCTTTGTTCTCTTTTTTGTACAATAACATGATTCATATCTATTTTCCCCACTACTTATAGCTGCATCAAAACAGAGTCCAGTCTGTTGTTTAGCTCAGGGTCTGGCTCTAATGGTAGGAACCTAATATTCATTGGGTCATTCATTGTGAATGACCCAATGAACACCAAGTAATTTTTAAGTTTGGCATCAAGAAATAATGTCAAGGGTGACTATGTTCTGATCATTGTCACCTGTATTGTCAGGTGAGCAAAGTAAGACATGAAAATATTAGATAATTCACCCAGGTTCATGCAGCCAATCTCTGATAGACGCTGGACTTTGATCTCTACATTTTTGTTTCAGAATCAACACTTTTAACTATTCTGTTCTGTGGGTTCTCAAACATACTAACATACAATGGTGGAGGAAAAGCAGGATAATGGCAATGAACTTAACCAGGAAAGACAAGGAGGAAAGATGGTGGAGCATATGCTGACCATTGATTCAGACCACAAATCACATTCAGTTGGACAAATATAGTAAGGCCATCGAGAGGATGAATGGAGCTCATGGAGAAGAATTTTCTGAATTACCTCTTTGATCAGGGAGTGAGATTCGTGGTCGGCCATATGGCTGCATCTAATTATGTCGATTGGGAGGATTTCCCTTGCATACAAACTTTTATTGGAAGTCTTATCATCTACTGCAGAATGTTGCCCCTGCTTTGAATCACATTCTAACTGAGTACTTAGGGAAGAAGACTTCCCTACCTCAGAAAGACTTTAACACATGAGTCCCACAAGATAAGGGAGAGGCATAATAGAAGTCCTTTGGAGAGGCATGCTGGTTCAGGTTGTCCCATCATCTGACTCCTCCCAGATATCCCTAATCCACATTTCCATTATCATACACAGTTACCTGGGCTCTCAGATCTCGAGGAACATTAAGAAATTTATGTTCCTCTGCTGAGATTCCTTGGTTTAAGGTAAAACAGCTTGAATTGGAAAGTATTTCTCTTATAGTATCTTACAGTATGCCATCAATAACTGCACACACACAGCATAATGACCTGATGAATTGCTTTGGAGCTTTAGTCTCAATGCACCCATCCAAGACCAAAAATCAACAGATCATGGTTTACAGCACAACAAGAATGGCAAGTCTCCTGGTCCAGAGTGAATATGTTGTCATTGTTTCCAGTACCTACTTCTCTGCCAGTTCTGAGCATCTGCTGCTTATAATACTGCTTGTGATGAATTCATAATGTAGTGGTTAAAAATATGAAATGTGGATCTAGAGTATGTGTGTTAAGTCCTTGCTCTGTTGGCCACTGGCCTCATGCCTTTAGACAAGTGACTTGTCTAGAGTAACGTGTCTAAAGTTACCTCTATGTGCCTCACTTCCCCTGTTATGATGAGTTAATAACAGGGTTATTGTGAGGATTTAAGCAGATTAAATTGTATTCCTTAGTATTTCTGCTTCACAGTATTCCTTAAGTATCATAGTATAGATTTATTTTTTTGTTCAAAATATTATTTTTATAAATAACAAATTCATACTTGAAATAACTGAGACAGAAATGACATTAGGTTTGTGGAAACTATGGCCAGAATGAAGCTAGAAATTTGGAAAGGTTGGGCATAGAAATTGATACACCACCACTCATTCTTCTTGCAGACAGGTTTTCTCTTTTCTACAGTCTGGATGGAGCAAACACGGCCACGGTCAATACGTTCTTGTTTTACTTCTCCTCAATTCAAAGTATCAGCCAAGCTTAGCTTGAATATTAATTTAATTCCCAATTGCCAGCTAAGTAGTCTTATTGGCATGTTTTGGGCCAACTGTTCTTCCTTGAGTCAAACTGTGGCCAGGAGATGGGATGAAGTTATACAAGCGGGCATCTGGCAAAGTAACCATATAGGTTGGGTAGGGAGAAAAGGAGGTTTTTCACAAAGGGGCAAAGCAGAAGAGAACAGTTCCCAGTAAAGAGGAGTACTATGTGAGGAAAAGAATAATAGTTTTCTACCAGAGACTCCGATAATAACATTGTGGCAAAATCGGAGAAACAGTTTTTAATCTTCCTTTTTCCTGATTTCTCAATAGTTGACATAATTAGCCAAATTCTCTCAAAATGTTGTCTTTCCTTGGAGACTGTGACATATTTATTTTGCCACTCTTTCATTGCCCTTTCTGTCCCTGTGTTCTATGCATCCTCCTCAAGCATTCCATAGTTGACTATTGGTATTTTTTTCAGATTTTTTTTCTGGGTGTTTTTCGCTTTGTATATTTTCTTCTAGGTAATCTCATCCACTACCAGTTTCAAAAACCATGTGCTGACAACTCCAGATTTATATCTAGAATTCCAACTGTCCACTCAATTCCAACTGTCTACACTGGATTTTCTCACGGGATCTCAAACTAAACATGTCCAAAGCAGAATGCAAAAGCTTCCCTTTTGAACTAGCTTTTGATCCATTATTCTATCATTTGGTATTTTATGTACACTCTCTCCAGAAACAGGCATAACGGAGCATAACTGACTGCATTAGGGCTTCTATTTTATTGAAAGCCCCATTTACAGTAATTCTAGAAAGATGAAAGGGAATTCCTCGAACTCACAGTAATAATTTAGTGGAAAAGATCCTATCAAATGTCAAAGAGGTAGTTAATTTAAGGTTATTAATGTGGATTTGTTTCTCCCAAGCTGAGTTGTTGCCTGATAGCGTAAGTAAATACAGCAGATATAGAGCCTAGCTGTTTATATATTGTCTGTGAGCTTTCATGATGATTCTTACGTAAATAAAGATTGCTCTGTGATACTCAGGGGTGCTGAGGTACATGAAGGAAACAGCTAATAAAATAACAGATCTGAGATCTGAAGCACCGTCCATTCAATTCCAAGGGAGATGTGTCAGAAACGAAATAAAACAGATCAAAACAAAACAGAACAAAACAAAACAAAGCAGAATAGCACAGTAAGGGAGTTTCAGAGACAGAAATTCACAGGAATGCCTAACCTGTGCTTGAAAAAGTTCTCCAGCCCCTGCTCCTAGGGCAGGGTGTGGTCCTTAGTAGAAGCTAAGTGCTTGTGTATTGACCAAATAGAGAGCCACAGCATCCTAGAAGTTCCTGAGATTTATCATGGGAGCACAGTCACCCAGGAGGCTGGAAAAGGAGAATCCAGCAGGGAGGTTCCAGGCTGGCACTTCAGATGGAGGAAAAGATGAAGTAACACTCTGAGATACAGCTCTTTCTCTGATGGATTTTTTTTTTTTTTTTTTGGCCTCATGGCTTGTGGGATCTTAATTCCCGGACCAGGGATTGAACCCAGGCCCTCGGCTGTGAAAGCAGGGAGTCCTAACCACTGGACAACTAGGGAATTCCCTGTGATGGAATCTTTAATTTACAGAAAACATAAAGGGAAACATTTTTGCATAGGAAACCCCACCATTTTCAAAAAGCATATACTTTTATTGAGGAAAAATAGATATGTGATTATTGGGGCACAAAATGAATTCTATTAGGGAAGATAAATATTAGTGTATAAATGACAACATTTGAATCCTGGATTAACGGAGTCAGAGGTAACCTAGAAATAATCTAGTTCAATCACTTCATTTTCCATTTATGGAAACAGGCAAGAGAAGTGAGGCATGAGAGGGCTCTGTGTAGAGAGCATTGTTGTGTCTCCTCGGACTCCAGAAGTTACCATGTGAACCTCTCCTCTTTTTTTTTTTAATTTATTTATTGGCTGCGTTGGTTGGCTCTTCACTGCTGTATACTGGCTTTCTCTAGTTGCGGAGAGCGGGGACTACTCTTCATTGCAGTGCTTGGGTCTTTCACTGCAGTGGCTTCTCTTGTTGTGGAGCACAGGCTCTAGACATGTGGCCTTCAGTAGTTGCAGCACACAGGCTTAGTTGCTCTGTGGCATGTGGGATCTTCCTGGCCCAGGGATCAAACCCACGTCCCCTGCTTTGGCAGGTGGGTTCTTAACCACTGTACCACCAGGGAAGGCCTGTTTACCTCTCCTCTTCTATCAGCTTGTTAGAGCAAGTTATATAAACTTGTTACATCTCCTCAAACATGTAGGAAAGAAATCTGTTCCAAAAATAATCACGTGACATTTTAAAAAATTTTCCCATAGTACAAAATAAACAGTGAATGCATATTCATTAAACACAGCTTAGAAAATACAAGATAGAAGGATATTGAGGATGATGGTAGTATGATGATAATGATATTATTAATAATGATAGTAAAATCATTCCCAGTCCTATCACCCAAACATAGTCATTATTATTATTTGGGTATGAATTTTCTTCTGTTTCTTCTAAAGACATAGATTCAAAGACATAGGTTAAGAGTTTGGGCTTTCCTTTGAGGGAAATAAGTTTCAAATCTCAGTCTTATGCCAGCACATGTCTCTCCCTGGATGTGTGTTCTGATGTCATTATGGCGGTTTCCTCATCTGTGAGCCTGAGGTGTTACCAGCACCTGCCTGATAGGATTATGAAGGTTTAATTGTGATGCGTGAGTGCATTCCAGGAACAAAGCATGTACAGCTCTTAGGTATTGTTATTTTAATATATGTTTTACAATCTATGCTTGAAAAATACAGCATATACTAACAGCTGTATCTTACTGTATTCGTGTCTAAAATATATGGGTAATTGCATGGTCTACTTTAAGTTGTCATTTATGATAAGAAATTTTCATGATATAATATTCACATTCAAACATCACTTTATGGCTAAAAATAAAAGGATATGTGAAATCAACCTTCTTTCTTGACATTTAAGGTCTTTCAAAATTTTTGCAATTACAAATAATGCTGTGATGAATGTGTTTATATATAGTCTCCTTTCAAGAATACATGTCAGAAATGGAACTGTCACATCAAATATTAGGGATATTTATAAAACTTATGATGCATCTTGCTGGATTGTTCTCCCAAGGGGTTACACCAATTTACACAAAAATTAGCAATGCATGAGATTTTTTTCATCTTTTGGTACATGAGAAAGCATTCCATTCTGACATTTCAAAAAAACTCTTTGCAAATTTGATATTGAAGCAATGAGATTTCATTGTGATGATTTCAATTTTGCATAACTAGGATGACTGGTGAGTTTGAACATCTTCCCACTGCTTTTTAAGCAAATGTCTTTCCACTAAGGGAGACATTATTTTCTCATTTATCTATAGACATCCAAGTACATTTCTTCTTGATTTGTTTGGGCTATCTGCTTATTGTTGATAACATTCCTATTCTGTGTTTCCTAAAAATATGATTTATTAGCAATAAATTTACAATGTCTTTTTATATACCTTAGGTTTCTTTGTTCATTACTTTGTTTTAACTTATATGTACTTTGATCTGCGTATTTTGATAAATTTATCAAATAACTACAGAATTTTTATGATTTAAGAATTACGTGTCTGGTATGTATATTTTGTTCCTTTCATTCGTTTGTTCAGGCCTGGGTCAGAATCACACCCTTTCAATTTTTGTGGCTTTATAAAATTTTAATTTCTGATTAGATTAATTTTCCCACAGGGACTTCTGTTTTCAAAAAAATTCTCTGCTATTTTTACAAACTTTTTTTTTTTTTTAAGGTGCTAAGTTTTCTCTTTATTCACAATTCTTCTTGTTCTAATCAGTACTAAGTGAGAGTGGTGCTTAAGCTTAGGAAAATGGATGATGGGTCTGATTTATTTAAGTGATTCATACATTCTTTATCTTTTTTTTAATTTTTTTATTTTTTGCAATATAAATCTCCATTTTTTTTTGGGGGGGTACACCAGGTTCAATCATCTGTTTTTATACACATATCCCCGTATTCCCTCCCTTCCTTGACTCCCCCTCCCTCGAGTCCCCCCCCACCCTCCCCGCCCCAGTCCTCTAAGGCATCATCCATCCTCGAGTTGGACTCCCTTTGTTATACAACAACTTCCCACTGACTATTTTACAGTTGGTAGTATATGTATGTCTGTGCTACTCTCTCGCTTAGACTCAGTTTCCCCTTCACCCCCCGCCCCCTCCCATACCTCGAGTTCTCCAGTCCATTCTCTGTATCTGCATCCTTGTTCTTGTCACTGAGTTCATCAGTACCATTTTTAGATTCCGTATATGTGAGTTAGCATACAATATTTGTCCTTCTCTTTCTGACTTACTTCACTCTGTATGACAGATTGTAGTTCTATCCACCTCATTACATATAGCTCCATCTCATCCCTTTTTATAGCTGAGTAATATTCCATTGTATATATATGCCACATCTTCTGTATCCATTCATTTGTTGATGGGCATTTTGGTTGCTTCCATGTCCTGGCTATTGTAAACAGTGCTGCAATAAACATGATGGTACATGTTTCTTTTGGGATTATGGTTTTCTTTGGGTATATGCCCAGTAGTGGGATGACTGGATCATATGGTAGTTCTATTTGTAGTTTTTTAAGGAACCTCCAAATTGTTTTCCATAGTGGCTATACCGACTTACAGTCCCACCAACAGTGCAGGAGAGTTCCCTTTTCTCCACACCCTCTCCAACATTTGTGGTTTCCAGATTTTGTGATGATGGCCATTCTGACTGGTGTGAGGTGATACCTCATTGTGGCTTTGACTTGCATTTCTCTGATGATGAGTGATGTTGAGCATCTTTTCATGTGTTTGTTGGCCATCTGTATGTCTTCTTTGGAGAAATGTCTATTTAGGTCTTCTGCCCATTTGTGCATTGGGTTATTTGCTTTTTTGGTATTAAGCTTCATGAGCTGCTTGTATATTTTGGAGGTTAACCCTTTGTCCATTGTTTCATAGGCAATTATTTTTTCCCTTTCTGAGGGTTGCCTTTTAGTCTTGTTTATGGTTTCTTTCACTGTGCAAAAGCTTCTAAGTTTCATGAGGTCCCATTCGTTTATTCTTGATTTTATTTCCATGATTCTAGGAGGTGGGTCCAAAAGGATCTTGCTTTGATGTATGTCATAGAGTGTTCTGCCTATGTTTTCCTCTAGGAGTTTGATAGTGTCTGGCCTTACATGTAGGTCTTTCATCCATTTGGAGTTTATTTTTGTGTATGGTGTTAGGAAGTGTTCTAATTTCATTCTTTTACATGTTGCTGTCCAATTTTCCCAGCACCACTTATTGAAGAGGCTGTCTTTTTTCCATTGTATACTCGTGCCTCCTTTGTCAAAGATAAGGTGTCCATATGTGTTTGGGCTTACTTCTGAGTTCTCTATTCTATTCCATTGATCTTCCTTTCTATTTTTGTGCCAGTACCATACTGTCTTGATCACTATGGCCTTGTAGTATAGTTTGAAGTCAGGAAGCCTGATTCCACCAACTCCATTTTTCCTTCTCAAGATTGCTTTGGCTATTCGGGGTCTTTTGCGTTTCCATACAAATCGTAAGATTTCTTGCTCTAGTTCTGTGAAAAATGCCATTGGTAATTTGATCGGGATTGCATTGAATCTGTAAATTGCTTTGGGTAGTACAGACATTTTCACGATGTTGATTCTTCCAATCCAGGAACATGGTATGTCCCTCCATCTGTTTGTGTCGTCTTTGATTTCTTTCATCAATGTCTTAAAGTTTTCTGCATACAGATCTTTTGCCTCCTTAGGCAGGTTTATTCCTAGGTATTTTATTCTTTTTGTTGCAATGGTGAATGGGAGAGTTTCCTTAATTTCTCTTTCTGCTCTTCCGTTGTTCGTGTATAGGAATGCAAGAGATTTCTGTGCATTAATTTTGTATCCTGCTACTTTGCTAAACTCATCAATTAGTGCTAGCAGTTTTCTGGTAGAGTCTTTAGGGTTTTCTATATATAATATCATGTCATCTGCAAAGAGTGACAATTTTACTTCTTCTTTTCCAATTTGGATTCCTTTGATTTCTTTTTCTTCTCTGATTGCTGTGGCTAAAACTTCCAAAACTATGTTGAATAATAGTGGTGAGAGTGGACACCCTTGTCTTGTTCCTGTTCTTAGAGGGAATTCTTCCAGATTTTCCCCATTGAGAATGATGTTGGCTTTTGGTTTTTCATATATGGCTTTTATTATGTTGAGGTAATTTCCTTCTATGCCCATTTTCTGGAGAGCTTTTATCATAAATGGATGTTGAACTTTGTCAAAAGCTTTTTCTGCATCTATTGAAATGATCATATGGTTGTTATCCTTCAATTTGTTGATATGATGTATCACGTTGATTGATTTGCATATATTGAAGAATCCTTGCATCCCAGGGATAAACCCCACTTGATCATTGTGGATGATTTTTTTAATGTGCTGTTGGAATCTGTTAGCTAGTATTTTGTTGAGGATTCTTGCATCTATATTCATCAGTGATATTGGTCTGTAGTTTTCTTTTTTTGTGACATCTTTGCCTGGTTTTGGTATCAGGGTGATGGTAGCCTCGTAGAATGAGTTTGGGAGTGTTCCGCCTTCTGCAATATTTTGGAAGAGTTTGAGAAGGATAGGTGTTAACTCTTCTCGAAATGTTTGATAGAATTCGCCCGTGAACCCATCTGGTCCTGGGCTTTTGTGTGTTGGGAGATTTTTAATCACTGCCTCAATTTCCATACTTGTGATTGGTCTGTTTATGGTTTCTATTTCCTCCTGGTTCAGTCTTGGAGGATTGTATTTTTCTAAGAATGTATCCATTTCTTTCAGGTTATCCAATTTATTGGCATATAGTTGCTTGTAGTAGTCTCTCATGATCTTTTGTATTTCTGAGGTGTCCGTTGTGACTTCTCCTTTTTCATTTCTAATTCTGTTGATTTGCATCTTCTCCCTTTTTTTCTTGATGAGTCTGGCTAATGGTTTATCAATTTTGTTAATCTTCTCAAAGAACCAGCTTTTAGTTTTATTTATTTTTCTTATGGTTTCTTTCCTTTCTTTTTCATTTATTTCTGCTCTGATTTTTATGATTTCTTTCCTTCTGCTCACTTTGGGGTTTCTTTGTTCTTCTTTCTCTAGTTGTTTTAGGTGTAAGGTTAGGTTGTTTATTCGATCATTTTCTTGTTTCTTAAGGTAGGACTGTATTGCTATAAACTTCCCTCTTAGAACTGCTTTTGCTGCATCCCATAGGTTTTGGGTTGTTGTGTTTTCATTGTCATTTGTTTCTAGATATTTTTTGATTTCCTCTTTGATTTCTTTAGTGATTCCTTGGTTGTTTAGGAGTGAATTGTTTAGCCTCCATGTGTTTGTACTTTTTGCAGTTTTTTTCCTGTAATTGATATCTAGTCTCATGGTGTTGTGGTCTGAGAAGATGCTTGATATGATTTCAATTTTCTTGAATTTGCTGAGGTTTGATTTGTGACCCAAGATGTGATCTATCCTGGAAAATGTTCCATGTGCACTTGAGAAGAACGTGTATTCTGTCGTTTTTGGATGGAATGTCCTATAAATATCAATGAAGTCGAGATGGTCTAATGTGTCATTTAAAGCTTGTGTGTCTTTATTTATTTTCTGTTTGGATGATCTGCCCATTGATGTAAGTGGAGTGTTCAAGTCTCCCACTATTATTGTGTTACTGTCGATGTCCCCTTTTATAGCTGTTAGCATTTGCCTTATGTATTGAGGTGCTCCTATATTGGGGGCATAGATATTTACCATTGTGATATGTTCTTCTTGAATGGATCCCTTGATCATTATGTAGTGTCCTTCCTTGTCTCTTTTAATAGTCTTTACTTTCAAGTCTAATTTGTCGGATATGAGTATTGCTACTCCAGCTTTCTTTTGACTTCCATTTGCATGGAATATCTTTTTCCATCCCTTTACTTTCAGTCTATATGTATCCCTTGGTCTGAAGTGGGTTTCTTGTAGGCAGCATATAGAAGGGTCTTGTTTTTGTATCCATTCAGCCAGTCTGTGTCTTTTGGTTGGAGCATTTAATCCATTTACATTTAAAGTGATTATTGACATGTGTGTTCCAATGACCATTTTCTTACTTGTTTTGGGTTTGTATTTGTAGGTGTTGTCCTTTTCTTGTGTTTCCTACTTAGAGAAGTTCCTTTAGCACTTGTTGTAAGGCTGGTTTGGTGGTGCTGAATTCTCTTAACTTTTGCTTGTCTGGAAAGCTTTTGATTTCTCCCTCAAATTTGAATGAGATTCTTGCTGGGTAGAGTATTCTTGGCTGTAGGTTTCTCTCTTTCAGGACTTTCAGTATATCCTGCCATTCCCTTCTGGCCTGCAGAGTTTCTGTAGAAAGGTCAGCTGTTATCCTGATGGGTTTTCCCTTATATGTTGTTTGTTGCTTTTCTCTTGCTGCTTTTAATATTTTTTCTTTGTGTTTAATTGTCATTTGTTTGATTAATATGTGTCTTGGTGTATTTCTTCTTGGGTTTATTCTGTATGGGACTCTCTGTGCTTCTTGGACTTGGTTAGTTATTTCCTTTCCCATGTTGGGGAAGTTTTCCACTATAACCTCTTGAAATATTTTCTCACACCCTTTCTTGTTTTCTTCTTCTTCTGGGATGCCTATAATTCGAATGTTGGTATGCTTAATGTTATCACTGAGGTCTCTGTGACTGTCTTCTAATCTTTTTATTCTTTTTTCTTTTTCCTGCTCTGTGGCATTTATTTCCCCCATTCTATCTTCCAACTCACTTATTCGTTCTTCTGCCTCAGTCATTCTGCTGGTTATAGCATCTAGAGTATTTTTAATTTCAGTTATTTTGTTATCCATTGCTGTTTGTCTTTCTGAGTTCTTATGAACTGTTTCTTGTACTTTCTCTATTTTGTTATCGAGATTTTGTATCATTTTTACTATCATTACTCTGAATTCTTTTTCAGGCATTTTTCCTATTTCTTCCTCATTTATTTGGTCTTGTGGGTTTTTTTCCTGCTCCTTTGCCTGCATGGTGTTTCTTTCTTTCCTCATGGTTGTCCAAACTTTTAGGGTTGCTTGTCCTGGCGATAGAGGTGTTTATAGAAGACTGTCCAAGCCTCAGACTAATGTCCAAGTATTGGATTAAACGAATATTCAGTCTAGGAAACACATACATGTATAAGACACACAATTACTGAATCCGTTAGGACATAAGGCTCTAGAAAGACCTGACAGAACCCCAGTGTGCTATCAGATATTCAAAGAGAACCCCAACAGAAATTGGCAACTGAAACAGAACAAATCAGAGACAAAAGCAAAAGCAAGCAAACAAACAAATAACACCTTACACACACAAACATTAATCCAGGGAGATTTTGTAAGCTAGGATCAAATATAGAAAAGAGCCAGAGTACCACCAGAGAAAATGGAGATTCTCAGAGTGAAATTAGACAACTGTACTAAGAACTAAGATAAAGACAAAAGCGTAGTATTAAATACCAAGGCAGTGCATCATCTGGAGAATAGAGCAAGGAGTCTGAGCAGACCGATAGTGTTGCTTATAAGTATGTTAAGATAAAATAAACTTAAAAAGGCTGGAAGAAAGGGGAACAGAAGAGCGTAATGTGGTTGGAAATATGCAAATAAAAAGAAAGGAATAGAAATGTATAAAAGATAGGGATGAAAGGAAAGTATGAGAGATATATTGTCTGTACTACCAAAAACTTAGCTAGATATAGAAGTATATAAAAAGGCAAAAAAAAAAAAAAGAATAAAAAATATCATTAAAAAATTATGTTATAAAACTTGTAGATCCCTTAGGGCTAAGATCGTATTTAATAAAGAAAAAAAAAGAGAGAGAGAGAGAGAAAAAGAAAAAAAAAATCCAGAACTGATCCCAGAATGGAGCAGTTCAATAGGTATTGATACTACTATTTCTGTTTCCTTAGCATCTCAGCTGTAAGTGTCCTTCTTGCCTTGGGTTTTTTTGCATTATTCTGTGACCAGCAGAGGTTCCTTTATTGTTCGTCTGTAAGCGTCGGTGTGTGGGGAGGGAGAGGGTACTATAGTGGCTCCTTCTCCTGGGAGTGAGCAGTGGCGCACTATTGTTTCAGTCGGGCTTGGAGGTGCCTGTTGCAGAGGGACGCTGGTGGCTCAGGCGTAAACAGAAAGTCTTAGAGTTGGGCCTCTCTCGGTTTTTTTGTTGTTGTTGTTGCTGTTGTTGTTGTTGTTGTTTTATTCTCCTGGCAGCCTCCCTGCTGCTGGCGTTGCAAGGGGTTTTAATCTAGCCCCGCCCGAGTGCCTGAGGGTGCTTGTTATCCCTGAGCACCTTAGGTGGCCCGCAGGGCGTCTCTCCACTGCCTGTTGCAGAGGTGCTGAAAGAGAGAGAGAGGCTACGTGCGCGGCTCCTCCCCCCTCCCGTGAGCCTGCAGCCTCCAGCCGCCATCATGGCCGGGCAGCTCTCAGGGATGGGCACTCCTCTCCGCGGACCTCCTCCCTCCTGTCCTCTCGGTCCGTCACCCTACCCGCAACAATGTTTCTCACCCTGAACCAGCTCTCCGGTTCCCACGCTCCCGCTCCTGGACCCTCCGTTCAGCCGCGGATTGACCTCTCGGTCCGGGAACGCTGAGCTGCGCTGCGGACCCTCCGTATGTTTCTCACTCCCTCCTGTCTGCCACAGCTCCGCCGCTTCCCCCTCTTTGAGCCCTCGTAGATGCCTCCCTACCGGCTATGTCGGGCTCCCCGCAGTCCTTTCTGGTGTCCGAGGCCGTCTGCTGGTGTTCAGCTGGTTCTCTGTGGGAATGACTGCGTCCTTCCGTGCATTCCCAATGCATCTGTGGAGAGGGATGCACCCCGCGTCTCTCTACTTCGCCGCCATCTTTTCTCTACAAACTTATTTTTTAAGAGATAAATTTGAATTAATCTTTCTTAACTAAGTAGACAATCTGTCGTGGTTTTGAGAGAAATTACATTCTACTTTAATGCTACTTGAAAATAAATAATAGTTTAGAATCTTCAGTCTTCTCATCCAGAACTACAATCTATATGCTGATGACAAGTATTATATTTTTCAAGAATATTTTGTTTTCCACAAATATCCCTGCATATTTCTTGTTGATATTACTTCTGAGTATTTTATTCCTTTAGCTGTGGTTAATGAGATATTTTCTGATTAAGTATTTTTAAATTCAGTTTTTGCTAAATATATGTTTACCGTTCATTTAGTTTACTGAACACTCAGTGAGTCCAACAGTTCTTTGGGTGATTCCTTCAGGTAAAAAATTCCTGTATTAGTTATCTTTTGCTTCAGAGCAAACTACCCCCAAACTGAGTGGCTTTAGACAACATTTGTTATCTCACATTTTCTGTGAGTCAAGCATCTACACACAGCTTATTTGAGTCTTCTGAGTTAGGATCCCTCACAAACTGTAATCAAGATGTTGGGTAAGACAGTCTAAGTCATCTTAAGGCATGACAGCAGGATGAACCTTGTATAGACTCACTAACTTGGCTTTTGTCATGATTCAGTTCTTTGTGAGCCTTTGGGCTGAAGGCCTCAGTTACTTGCTGACTCTTAAATAGAAGCTACCCTCAGTTTGTTGCAACCTGGACCTCTCCATGGGCAGATTGCTTCACAAGAGTGAGAAGAGCCAGAGAGAGATAGACATAGAAGGATGGAGAAAGCCAGCAAGATGGAAGTCACAATTTTCGTCATCTCATTCCATCGTTCTCGCCATATTGTGTTGGTTAGAAGTGAATCACTCGGTCAGGTCCAGACCACACTCAAGCGGAAGGGGTTACACGTGTAGCAAAAACCAGGAACGTGGGGACCATTGAGAGTCAATCCAGAGGCTGCCTACTGTAGTACCTTTTGAATGATTTAACAAACAAATAAGTTTAACTGTAATTTTAATTCCAACTAATCTACTACATCTCCTGCCAGTTAGTACAAATAGCAGTTCATTCTCTCAGCCAAGGCTACAAAGGTTGGGCCTCTGCAAGTCCACAGCTGGTTGTCTGAACTTTTGTAGGCTGGACTGATCACAAAGTCCTCAGACCATGCCAAGCCCAGAGGATGGCTAGCTATCAAGTTACCACGTTGGACCAGGGTATTACTCTGTGTTCACAGCTCTGTTCTTTCATACAGCCCCAGATAGGAAAAATGGAGTTCAGGGTATGTTGTTGAAGAATTATGTATAAAACTGCAGTGTATATTTAGTGGAGAATGGTGTTTTTCTCCCCAATCTCCAAACCAGAGCTAGACTATAGTTTATTAGTGAAGAATTAAGTTGCTGTCTCTTTCATTTCTTTTGAAACAGAGAATCGAAAGTTCAAGGGGTCTTGCCAGCTCTCAGAAGTCTGCAAGCCAGGACTCTAGAAGCACTGCATAAAATGATACTAACAGCTTAAGGGAGTTCTTCGAAACAGAGTGCTTTAGTCTGTCTTCAAGGAGAAAGAAATGGAGTCAATGATTCCCTCTTGCAACAATAGACACTTTCTCCCGCACCCAACTGAAAGGAGAAAATGAAAGAAGTGTTAAGTGAGAATTGACAAGCGCTTGCGTGGACTGTCAGAGGAAGGTGATGCTGGGCTTCAGAGTTGTAAAAAGGGCCTCTCCTTATTACCATATTCCTACTGTCATGATACATATTTCCTGAACCAAACAGACACCTAACCGCAGATTTTTCCTTTTTTTTTTTCCCTTGAAAATTAGGAGGTTGAGTTTAGGAATAATAAAAGTTACTTGAACTGGATTAGAAAGGACCTTGCAATGGAGGGGATCTACTAGGGTTTGCAAACCTGACCTGGATTTGAATTCAGTTGATCTGCTCTAAATTCACTGTCTATACAGCTTTGGACAACTTTGCCTTTCTAAGTCTGTTCCCATATCCAGTAATGATAATGTGTTGCTCAGAATTCATTCAACGCACTCTCATTGAGAAGTTATTGTGTGCCTGGCATTCTTCTTTATACAAGAGGCATGTTAGTAAACAACCAAGGTCCTGGGAAAGAGATATAAGTAAACAGATGCATATATGAATTCTGTAGCAATATGTGATAAATTAGGTTGATGTGATAACCCAAGTGGTCAGAAAAAGCTTTGATGAGGAACACAGTATATGAAGGATAAGAAACACGGTCCTTAGAACATCATAGGGGCTCAAAAAGGCCAATTCCAGGTTGTTCCCAGCACCATTGCTCTGTTCATTAAGCAAAGGCACAACATATGCACAGCATTAGTTCATATATTTTTTTTAAAGATTTATTTATTTATTTATTTATTTTATTTATTTATATTTTTGGCCGCATTGGGTTTTTGTTGCTGCGCACGGTCTTTCTCTAGTTGCAGTGAGTGGGGTCTACACTTCATTGTGCTGTGCGGACTTATCATGGTGGCTTCTCTTGTTGTGGAGCATGGACTCTAGGTGCACAGGCTTCAGTAGTTGTGGAGCGTGGGCTCAGTAGTTGTGGCGCACGGGCTTAGTTGCTCCATGGCATGTGGGATCTTCTCGGCCCAGGGATTGAACCCGTGTCCCCTGAACTGACAGGTGGATTATAAACCACAGCACCACCAGGGGAGCCCCCTCATGTACACTTTACATTGTGTAAAATTCTGAAAATTTTAGAAGCAGCCTTAAAGTTATCCTAGCCTAGCTCTTATAATTTATAGCTGGGGAAACCAAGGCCAGGAGAGGAGACTGAGCTGAGGAAAAGGGGTTGATTTTCTTCCAGAATACTCCACTGTAGTGTTAATTGAGCTGCTGTGTATTGATGAATCAGCCTCTAGGCAGCTGCAGATATTAAAGTCCTGGAATCTGTGAGATCAGCTTTTCCCAGTTCTGGAACCAAACAAACCCTGGTCTGGAAGGCTCCTGACTCCTGGCTGAGAATTTCCTTATTCTTAGAGCTGTGATAACTCCCACACCCTTCCTGGCTTCAGCCCAGGGCAGTAGGGGGCGGCCAGTGAGGTGAGAGCCGTGGAGAAGTAAGTTGGGTAGAGCAGAACAAGGCACAGGAAGTCCTCCACGCACAGTCCTGTCCCCTCTCATCCACCCTCCCCACTCAGGCCTCAGGACATCATTCGGAAGCTGAAATCTGATCTGTCACTCCCCTGTCAGGTGGGTCCTCTTTGCTGTCAGGATAAAGCCAGAGTCCTTCTGGAAAGAGATGACTTCATGATCTGGCTCCTGTATTCTCACCACTCCTCTTACCAGTTTTTCTGGACAAACGGAGCTCGCTGCCACTTCAAAAATATACCATTCCCCCTCATGCCTTTTGCACATATTCTTCTCTGGCTGCAACATCCCTTTATCCCTCTGATGCACCTGAAAAATTCCTATTCATCCTTTGAGGTCTGACTTTGACGTCACTACTCTGTCCAGCCAATAGCACTCCTGCTGCCCGGGCCAGGGGCTTACCCATGTTCTATGTGCTTCCCTTGCACTCCATGCTCAGACCCATCACTGTGCCTGTGACCCTGCACCCCTGCCTGGATTTTGTCTCTTTCCTTGTCTGTCTCTCCCACTAGACCATAATAAGATCCCCTGAGTTCCCTGTGGAACCCCAAAGGCATTGCACTGTGCTTGACATAGAGTGAGACACCAAATACACATTTGTTGAAAAAGTGGAGGGATGAATGTTGGATGGAAACCATAATCAGCATTAGCTTTGATCTAGACCTCTAATCATGGACCTCTAGCAAAAACTGTGTCGAATTCCCTCCATCTAAAATGTAAGCCCATATTAGAGCTTGGATTCAATTCATAGGGCTGCTGTAACCCTGCTTAAGGAAAGGCCTGGTCACCTCTGTTTCATTGGCCGTCCTCCCCAATCCCCTGTCTGGCTCTTTGGCTGATCTCTTCTGTATTAATTTCTTAGGGCTGCCATACCTGAGGACTACAAACTGGGTGTCTTAACCAAAAGAGATGTATTGTCTCACAGTTCCACAGGCTAGAAATCCAAGATCAAGATGTTGGCAGGTTTGGTTCCTTCTGAAGAATCTGAGGGGCGAGAATCTGTTGCAGGCCTCTCTCCTTGGCATGTGGACAGCCGTCTTCTCTTTGTGTCTTCATGTTGTCTTCCTTTTATACTTGCTTGTCTTCAAATTTCTCCTTTGCATAAGGACACCAGTCATATTGGATCAGGGGCCCAGAGTACTCCAGCATACCTGCAATGACCCTATGTCCAAATAACGGCACAATCTGCAGTACTGAAGGTTAAGACTTAAAAATATGAATTTTGGGGGGGATAAAATTTAAATCATAACAAGGTCTATAGTGAGTTGAATAATGTCCCTCCAAAATTCATGTCTATCCAGAGTCTCAGAACCTGGACTTATGTAGAAATAGTGTTTTTGCAGATATAATGACTTAAGAACTGTGAGAAAATACATTTTTGTTATTTAAGCCCCCAGTTGGTGACACTTTGTTAAACCAGCCCTAAGAGACGAATATAGAATCTAACGTGTACCTACATTTTAGATCAGAGAAGTCCAACACAGTTTTCACCAGCGGTCCAAGGAGCAAGATCTAGTCCTAGAGAAAGGGAACATTGGACCTTAAAGATCAGGGCTTAAAGATCATCAGACCCAAGAGGAGAGAAGAGTGACTAATGGTTAAAAGGGTAGCTTTAGAGTTCAAGTGCTGTTGTTCATATCCTAACTCTACTACTTACAAAGTGGATGAACCTGAGAAAATGATTGAACCCCTTGGGTTCATTTCCATGCCGACTGAGGATAGCAATTCCTCCCTCTCATGATCAAAGTGAGGGATAAAAGAGATAATGCCTGTAAAGTGCTTAGCGAGCACCTGGCTCAAAATATGCAAGGTGTAGACAGGGAACTGGGAACCTGCCCAAGCTAGACCGGCCATCCATGGAGATGCTCACTAGGGCCCTGCACTGTGATACCCTCATGGTCCTCCTGAGCTCGGTCAGTGCTGCATCACCAGCAGAAGGATCCTGGACTCTCTCCAGGCCCCTGAAGGGTGGGGAAGGAGCTCTTCATACGAGCAAGTGGGTCAGACTCTTCTAGCTGTGTTGGTGGGAAGAGGTAGGGCTGGGGGTGGGCCAAACTCTTCAGGAGGCTGCCATGTATTCTGCTTCTGGGGAAGGCAGGAGGGGTGCCGACACTCTTACTGGGCTGCCCACCTTCAACCAACCGACAAAAGAGTAAACAATCCCAACCCCTGCGAAACTGAAACCAATCTTTTTGCCAAATTATTAGTTCTTTTTTTGGTTTGTTTGTGTTCTAAACTCTCAGGATACTCTGTTTCTATGCACAGCATTTAACAAAGGCAAATGTAAACAAAGGCAGCCTCGGTAGCAATGATTGGCACAAGCCTGAACCGCTTAATCAGAGAGCACTCTGTTTTAGGCAGATGGGCTCTGACTCCCTCACGTCTGTGTACATTTACCTCCTCTGGTTACAGAGCCCTGGGAGCGTCCAATGATTCTCAGGAAGCCTCTTTTAATAAGGAAGGTGTTTATTTTACTGTATTACATCTTATCCCTTTTTTAGTCTTATTTCCTTGGACTTTCCTCTAATACTACTACCCCCAGTTAGACTTTAGGAACTACAGGAAATTACTTGGGAGGGTAAGAAGGTTTGCCACCACATTTTACCACTGAGACATTTAACTAACAATGATTCCCCTATCCAGCTGTGTGATAAACAGCTTTAAATTCCCTCCACGCTCAGCAGCCTTTGTCACCACCGCAGAAGAGTTCTTCAAGGCAAGATGGTGAGAGATGTCATGAGCATGGTCCCTGAGTCCTAGAGAAAGGCATCTGAAATGAGAAACTCATCCCTGGGAAATCACGTGGCTCTCTCAAGGGCCCTCAAGTCAGCGCCTACCTGCCTGTGTTCATCCCTACGTGCCTGCGTTCACCCCTAAGTGCCTGCGTTCCTGTCGTCCTGCCATTCAAAACCAGGGCACTGATAGAAAATGAGAGGAATTAGCATCCCAGGTGGGCAGTCTATGCAGAAGGGAGTCTTTGCCTTTGCATTAGAACAATGAACCAGACACTGGGTGTACCTGAGACCTACTGGTTTCATTCTAGGGCTGTGTGGGTGGTACCTTGTCCATCATAGTCATAATAACAATCATGATACTTAGACTTTGCGTATTTACTTATCCAAGACCTACTGTGTGTCAGAGATTGCAAGTTCTTTAGCATGTGTTTTCTTAAATGTCATGCGGTCTCTGCAGAGTTGATATTATCGTGACCTATTTGTAGCTAGAGAAACTGAACTTGCCCAAGCCACGCAGCTGTGTTGATCAGAGGTCAATCCAGGACCTGATGATTTAAAGACCTATGATCCCCAAGCCATCGTTTCATCTGCAGGCAGTAGAGGAGAACGGTATGTGCTCAGATCTGGGGCCAGACTGCTGCCGGCCTTTGAATAACTAGTCCTCTAGCAACTTGTAGTATGACATTGGACAAGTCCTTAAATTATGTTTCTCAGTGTCCTCTTTTGGGAAATGGGGATTCATTGTTCATGCTTCCTATAAACATTTAGTGAGTGCCTCCTAATGCCAGGTGCTGAAAATATAGGAGGAAACAAGAGACAACAATTCCTGAACTCTACCTTCTGGGAGTTGGAGAAATGGGGGGAAGTGAACAAATTCATAAGTAAACTCTACTGCCTATCACATGGCTATTAGGGTTATAGGGAAAATAAAGCAGAGAAGTGGGACCAGAAGTACAGGGTTAGGAAAAAGGAGTGGTGTAATTTGTAAACAGTGTCCGGGGAGGCCTCCCTGAGAGGGTGGCATTTGAGCAAAGTATGGAAGGAAGTCAAGTGGGTATTTGTGGGAACAGCATTTCATGCAGAAGGAACCGCAAATTCACAGGAACACACCTGGCAGATTTGAGGAGCACAGGAAGGCCAGTGTGGCTAAAGTTGAGTGAGCAAGGAGAAGAGGGGGTAGAGATGGATTCAGAGATGAAGGTATGATTGCTTAGGACCTACACAGACCTGTAAAAACTGCTTTTTAACTCCAAGAAGAGGAAACACAGGAGGGTTTGAAAGGGTGGCTGACAGGATATGAGATATTTTCAAAGTATTATCCTGACTTTTAGGCAGAGGATGGACTAGAGGGTAGCAAGATCAGGAGAAGAGAAGTTGCAGGCATAATCCAAGCAAGAGATAATGGTGGCTTGGATGAAGGTGAAGTGATGGGGAAGAGGTATGCAGTGGTTAAATTCTGGATACAAGATGATGTTAGTTGAATGTACTTCATAAGGTTGCTGTTGCAAGGAGTAAATGTGTCGATACATGTAAAGCACTTCCAATAATGTACAAAGTACATTGTTAGTTGTATTTTTCCTCACTGACAGACACTCCATTGTTGATGATAACACATTATGAAGTCATTCTATTATAAAGCCAATAGTTTTTCGTCTTTCCCTCCCTCCCTTCCTCCCTCCCTCTCTCCCTTCTTTCCTTCCTTCATGTATTTATGTATCCACTCAAAGACCAACATTTATATTGACTAATGTTGTGGGGTCTGGAGTCCTAGAAGTTTGGTTTTAAAGCCTTGGTTATGTCACTTAACAGCTGTGTTACCTTAAGTAAAATTGAGATTCGCAACTTCTCTGAGCCTCAGTCCCTTCATCTTTAAGGTGGATATAACCATGATACCTACAGTAGAGGGTTGATTGAAAGACTGAGCTAATTTGTATAAAACCCATAGACTAGTGCCCGATGCTGTAAATTCTCAATAAAATCTCAGTTTTGTTATTTATTGTCTTATTAAATTTGTGTTAACAGCTAATGCACTGTATTATATGTTGAGGATTAAACATTTATTGATATAATCCCAGCTCTCTAACACCTCATATCTAGAGGAAGAGGCCTGGGGAAGCAGCATAGATAAGTTGTGCGGAATAGCAGAGAAGAGGAAAATATGGTATGTTGTCAGGGAATTATCCAGTGGTAACTAATCCAGCCCATAAATTCAAGGTTGCCTTCCTGGAGGAAGTGATGTTTAAACTCAACCCTAAGGGATCAATTGAAGTTTGCCGGGAAAGCTGGGAGTTGGGAGAGTTTTCCCAACAGCATTTGGGCAAAAGAAGCAACAAGAGCAAAGGTCCTGAGGCAGGATGCGGCATGATCCAATCAGAAACTGTAAGCTATTCTGAGAGATCAGTGGAGAATCCTTTGTCAGTCAGATGCTTGTTAAACTTGTGAAATGAATTAAACATTTGGAAATTGTGACACTGACTCTTTTCTTCCAGAATTACTCTATTTGGTAGAATAGAGTGTCAGAAGGAATTTATGCTTATTGCACCTGTTTAGCTAACATCCAAATAATGATGTCAATTAGGGGGAAAGAAAAACAAAGTTAGGGGGAAAGAAAAACAAAGTTAGGGGGAAAGAAAAACAAAGTTACCCCCCCTCCCCAAAACAGCTTCTCTTCCTGTGTCTCATGCCCTGTACCCCCATTTTTGCCAATAGCCTCAGTATCACCCAGCAGTGAAATGTCTCTCTGAGTCCTCTAAAGCTCCTCTCCCTACAAGGGCACACATACACATACACCCACCCCCACACCCATGCCCACACACAGACACACACACACACACACGCACAGGCACACACATGCAAGCATATATATCTTCACTTAACTAAACACAAAATTGTGTCAATTCCACCCCCAGGATATCTCCTATCTTTTTTCTGTCCTAATTCTACTGCCATGATCCATGTTCATGACATCACTCAGCCAGATTGTTGCAACAGCCTCACAACTCATCTTCCAAACCCTTCTGCTCCTAGGACAGGTCAGGGCTTAGAAGACCATGGCTATCAGATTAGTCTTTAAAGCAAACGTCAGCAAACTTTCTCTGTAAAGGGGTCAGATAGTAAGTATCCTCTGTTCTGTGGGCCACGGGGTCTGTGGTGCAAGGAGACAGCTTTGCCATTGTAGTGCAAAAGCAGCCAGAGACAATACAAAAAAGAATGGGGGGGGGGTGCTGTGTGATAAGCAGAAGCCAGATTTGACCCTGTTCTAAACCAAGACTCTTAGCATCATCCCACAACTGCTTCCCATACCTTCCAGATTAATGTTTGTAGCCTAAAATTAAACACATATATCTTTTCACCTACTGTTTCAATCACTTTCCTCTGGACCTCCCTCCCCACCATTTTCTCTCCCTGTAGGTCTTCCTGCCCCACTGAACATTCTCTATCTTCTGAACAGCCTCAATTTTCTGTCTCACTTGGATGCCTTTTCTCCAAAATTAGCTGGTAAAACTTCCCTTATCTTTCAGGGCCATCTCTGACACCGGTTTCCGCTCCCAGGGGTCTTTTTCACGGAGTTCATCCCATCCCAAAGAGTCAAGAAGGAACTGTTGGGCGTTAATGCTCCTACTGGTAGGTTTCTGTGATGAAGAAACTTCTGCCACCTTGAGTGAGACACTGAGACCCTCGGTCTTGCCTGAAAAATCTTTGACAAAACTCCCATTGAGGACCAGGGTCTGTGACTCCTCATCTTGAATCTGGGCAGGCTCTGCAGTATATAGCAAATGTGAGTGTCATATGTTTAACGTTATGTCATATGTCATATGCGTCCCTGTCTATGCCCAAGTTTAAAAAACTGACGTCTTTTACTTTATGCCTTTTAGAACACTCTCTCTTGGAGCCCTAAGTGGCCATATAAAGAATCTGACTATTCCGAGACAATTTACCATCATACTGGAAATGCTGATATTAGTGCTTAGATCAACAGTATTAGCTGAACCCAGCCATGCCTCTCAAGGCATCAGATAGGTAAGTAAAGTCATCTTGGAACCTCACACTAACCCATCCACCAGCCAAATACCTCTGTATGACCTCCATCACCACCACATGGGGCAGAAGAATTGTCCAACCAAGCCCTGCCCAAATTCCTCACGCACAAAATCATGAGAAAAAACAAAATGATTTTTTTTTTAAGCCATTAAGTTTGGGGCTAGTGTGTAACAGAGTGATATATGAGGACATAGGCTTCTGGATTAGTCACTCTGTTCTCAATTTTTGTGAAGAGGGATGTCCTCAACTCTTCTTCAAGCCAAGAGACTTCACATTCCCATTTATTTTGTAGTTGCTCTTCCTCCTGCTTGGAATGCTTTTCTACTGTGACTTCCTTGTATTCTTTACTTTTTGCCTATTAAACATCCTTATTTTATTTTTACAGATCCATGTATAATATCACTTCCCTGATGAAGACTTTTCTGATTTCTCCAGGCAGCTATTCACCAATGCTTTGAAGTTCTCCTGGCACATGATTTAAAAGCTCATCATTGTAATGATTTCTTTTGTGAATTTTCTTTTAATGTGGCTGCCTTCCCTAGTGGGTTGCGATCTCCTCAGAGGCATAAACCACACCTTACAGGCTTTTTTTTTTTTTTTTTTTTGCATCCATATAATGTTAAGTATTTTTGTTTTTATTTTTTTTCCAGCTCTTTATTGGCGTATAATTGCTTTATACTGTTGTGCCAGTTGCTGCTGTACAACAAAACGAATCAGTTGTATTTATACATATATTCCCATATCCCCACCCTCTTGAGACTCCCTCCCACCACCCCTATCCCACCCCTCTAAGTCATCACCCATCATCGAGCTGATCTCCCTGTGCTATGCAGCAGCTTCCCACTAGCCATGCATTTTACATTTAGTAGTGTATATGTGTCAATGCTACTCTCTCACTTCGTCCCAGCTTCCTCCCCCCACCCCCCACCCCGCACCACGTCCTCAAGTCCGTTCTCTACATCTGGATCTGTATTCTTGCCTTACCACCAGGTTCATCAGTACCATTTTTTTTTTAGATTCCATATATATGTGTTAGCATATGGTATTTGTTTTTCTCTTTCTGGCTTACTCTTTTACACAGCTCTGTTCATGGTATGGTTGCTGACAATTAGTAGCCACTTAGTAAACATCTATTGAATGAATGAATGCAAGAGCTGGGCTGTGCACACTAGTAGTTGGCACGTTGGATTAAAGATGCAGGCAATCTGAGGGGAGGGGCCAAGATGGTGGAGTAGGAAGACTTGAACTCACCTCCTCTCATAGACCCACCCAAATTATAACCATCGACAGAGCAACTATGGATGACAAACATTAGAGGACTAGCAGAAAGGATGTACAACTACAAGACCGGTAGGAGAGTAGGAGGGGCAGAGATATGGTACAGTCAAGACCCATACCCTATAGTAGGTGACCCACGAACGGGAGGACAGTTACAGTTGCAGAGCTTTTCCCCAAAGAAAACCCGGAAGATGAGCCCCAGAATGTTCAGTTTTGAGGGCCAGGGGGGCTTACGTGCAGGAGACCCAGGGGGCTGTGGGAGATAACCCACTCTTACAGGGCACACACAAAATCTAACATGCTCCAGGACACAGGGAAGGAGTAGTAATTTGAAAGGAACCTGGATCAGACCCACCTACTGATCTTGGAGAGCCTCTGGGAGAGGCAGGAGAGCAACTAGAGCTCCCCCTGGGGACATAGACACGGGCGGAAGCCACTTGGGGAGCTCATTCTATCATGTGGACACTGGTGCTGGCCTCCCTCCAGCTTATTGCACTGGCCCAGCCCAGCAGCCTTTCAGCACTGGTACTATGCCTCGGGCCGAGCAAGGAGCTGGGTGGAGACACAGCCCCATCTACCAGTGGGGCCCCCAGGGCCCTGCAGCCAGCAGTCTCATGACTGGCCCTGCCCACTAGTTGCCAGCAGCCTCTGCACAAGGCAGGACCAAGCAATCTACTGGACAGGAGGCCAGCCATGCTTACCGGACTGCCTGTGGTGGTCAGCTCACCACAACAGAAGCACCCACACAGCCCGCACAGGGGGCACCCCTAGAGCAAATAGCTCTGGGGACCAGAGAGGAGCGAGCAGCTGGGACACACGGGATGTCTCCTACAAAATGTCTCTCCACTGCCCTTTGGCCTCCCCCCCGCCCCCACTGTGCATTGTGTATCTGCATTAGGCATTGACCAAACCTCCCCTATCAGCAGAAATACCTGCTCAACCATAAGGATCAACGTTCTCCTCGCATCAACAAGACAATTCCTTAAAGTTAACATTGCTTCTTGATCTTGTAAAGGGTCACATGGTGCTTAGATCTGGATTGTG
Organism: Hippopotamus amphibius kiboko; assembly: GCF_030028045.1. Taxonomy (NCBI): domain Eukaryota; kingdom Metazoa; phylum Chordata; class Mammalia; order Artiodactyla; family Hippopotamidae; genus Hippopotamus; species Hippopotamus amphibius. Next base: position 93,771,061 of record NC_080198.1, on the reverse strand, counting down.
TAAACCATCAATAGTGCATCATTTGATGTACAGCCCTCCGTTTCAAAAAACTTATATGACGGTGACTCGACTTCTAAGGGTGGAACAGTTCTTAGAGCTTTCTGAGACCCTCTAACCAGGTTATAATACTCAAATTTGGCTTGAATACGAGTTTCCATTTCTTTCTTAGATCAACTGATTAAATTTTGTTGACAAGAGGGATATCTTCAAAATGAAGGGGCAAGGTAAAACCCCAGAGGAAGAACTAGCATAGTGTTGGAGGTCAATTACACTTCAAAACAAACAAACAAACAAACTCAAAAAAAGAGATCAGATTTGAGGTTGCCAGAGACAGGGGGTGGGGTGGAGTAGGAATTGGATGAAAGTGGTCCAAAAGTACAAAATTCCAGCTGTAAAGTTAATAAGTACTAGGGATATAAAGTACAACAAGATAACTGTCATTCCCCGGCTGTATGTTATATACGAAAATTGTTAAGGAAGTAAATCCTAAGAGTTCTCCTTACAAGAAGAAAAATTTTTCTATTTCTTTAATTTCATATCTATTTGAGATGATGAATGTTCACCAAACTTATTATGATAATCATTTCATGGTGTATGTAAGTCAAATCATTATGCTGCACACCTTAAACACATACAGTGCTGTAGGTCCACTATATCTCAACAAAACTGGAAGAAAACATGTTGGAGGGAATCTGCTCATTTACTGACAAACCTAACTCAAACTTAATCATTACTCATCCCAAAGGAAAGGATAAATAAGTCCAGTTTATTTCTAACATATAACATATGTCAGGAATGAAGACTGAGGCTAGGCTGTACAGTGATCAGAAGTAAATCCTAAATCTCAGTGGGTTAAATGGCAAAGATTTCTCCCTCATTAATGTCCCAGTCCAACATGGATTAGGCAGCTCTCCTGAGCAGGTCTCCTTCAGTGATGACTCAGGTGTTCAGGCTTCTTCCTTATAATTCTGCCAATACTGGAGTTCTTTTCTTCTAGGCAATCAGACAGGAGAAATGGGCTATGAAGAACATATAGCATTTTTAATTGCTTGAGGCTGAGTGACAGATGATTTCTGCTCACATTCCTATTAGCAGGCACTTAATTACGTGATCTTCACTTAAATCCAAAGAGGACTTGATTTCTAGTCCTGTATAATCTAGAAAGAGGAATGTCTATGGCAAGTACATATTGTCTCTGTTACAGGGACTGTATTAGTTAGCGTTTGAATAGTAATAGTGTCAAAACCTAATGGCTTAAGACATGGAAACAACCTAAATGTCCATGGACTGAGGAATGGATAAAGAAGATGTGGTACGTGAATATATACAATGAAATATTACTCAGCTATAAAAAAGAATGAAATAATGCCATTTGCAGCAACATGGATGCAACTAGAGATTATCATACTAAGTGAAGTAAGGCAGAAAGAGAAAGACAAATACCGTATGATATCTCTCATACGTGGAATCTTAAATATGACACAAATGTACCTATCTATGAAACAGAAACAGACTCATGGACATAGAGGACAGATTTGTGGTTGCCAAGGGGAATGGGGTTGGGGGAGGGATGGAGTAGGAGATTGGGGTTAGCAGATGTAAACAATTATACACAGAACGGATAAACCACAACGTCCCACTGTATAGCACAGAGAGCTATATTCAATATCCTGTGTTAAACCATAATGGAAAAGAATATAAAAAAGGGAATGTATATATAATAGATAAAACTGAATCACTTTCCTTTAACACAGAAATTAACACAGCATTGAAAATCAACTATACTTCAATTTAAAGAAATGTAAAAAACAAAACAAAAACGTAATGGCTTAAAAGTATCATTTATTTTTGTCTTACAGTTATGTCAGTTGAGTACCTTTCAGGTCTGGGATGCATCAGCTGGGACTTGATCGTCTAGAATGGTAGTTCTTAACTGTGGATCACTAGCACACACCATCACCTCCACTGGAACTTACTCAGCAATGTCTAAACACATTTTTAGTTGTCATAACTGGGCGCTTTTATTGGCATTTAGTAGGTAAAGGAGAGAGATGCTGTTATACATCCTCCAACAAACAATTCCCTACAACAAAGAATCACCTGGCTAGAAATGTTAATAACAGCCAGGTTGAGAAGTCTTAGTCTAGGATGACGTAACTTAGATGTTGCAGGCTGTTCATTCTAAGGAGAACTCAGCTGAGATGGACTCACTTTTCCATGTGATCTTCTAGCCTCGTAAAGTGGAAAGGCTTCTTTACATGACAATCTCAGGGCTCTAAAGAACAGCAAGTTCTAATATGCAAGCACGGTTAAGCTACTGCTTGGGTCTGTTTGTTAATTTCTCGTTGGCTAAAGCATTTTATCTGTTGAGGGGAAGAGCTGAAAATGTGGCCATTTTTGCAATCTAAAACAAAGATCTTGTGTGAAATTTTGGTTGAGCCTCTAGTCTGTACTCTCATACTCTATTTAATAAATACTTGAGATAATTCAATGCATTACAACAATGTATATTTATGAGTTCCTTTTTTTCACAGAATAGTCCCAGGGATTTGCAATGGTTCAGATTGTGGGCTCTGGTGTCAAATTTCCTGGGTTCAAATTCCAGCTTCGTCACTTCCTATTGAACATAGAATTGGTAGCATAACCTCTGTACTTCTGTTTTCTCACCTGTAAATCAAGAATAATAACAATAGTAACTCCTACTAGGGTTTTTGGGAAGATTTAATGAGATAATACATGTAAAATGACGATGAACTCTCCAGAATATAATATCTCAATAAATAGTGCTTAATACTTGTCGCAGTGCTATTTCTCTCACTTGGGAGGGAGACACACGTGGGTTCTACATCCTTTGTTAAGATGGCAGGACTTTTTTCTTTTGTCCTACTCTTTCTCAGCTAACCGATGAAGACGTGTCAGTGACAACTCTTTATTGTTATCTTCTGATAAAGCAAGTGCTAAGTCAGCATAACAATTTTCGTTTAGGTCATTGGTGAGCTGGAGAAGAGAAGACAAATAGGAACCTGCAGGCACCATCAACCATCTGAAAGCCAGTCAAGTGGAAGGGGATTAGATGTGTGCTCTGTCACTTCAGAGGACAGAATAGATCTTCGGATGGGAGTTATAGGGAGTCCAAGTTGTACTGAATGTAAAGAAAAACAATTTACTGAATGCAAGGAAAAATAATCATAGTGTCAAACAGTCGATGCGCTGCTCTTAAGTTTTAAGTTGATTTCTCAGAAGCAGCCCCTGATATGGTGGTGAGCGTGAAAGTGAATCAGAGGCGTGGGAAGTAAGATGAGGAAGGAGGGGAGGCCAAGGAAGTATATGATTTCAAGTATAAGATACACCTACCCTTGAAGGGTGGCTTTGGCTCAGTCCCACAGGGGAGCTTTGGACACAGTGAAGGGCACATTCCAGAGTTGCTGAATCAGGGGCAAAGGAGCTGGAGTATTTATGCTCCCACACTCAGCATTAGTTAAGCCCTGGGATGACATACAATCCCAGGTACTTCTGGGTCCTCTTGCCTTTGCCTAGAGGCACCGAAGGTTCTGGTAGCCTGAAGGCAGCCCTCCACTTGCTGTTGTGGGTAGCAGAAGCACACGAAAGCTGGTGGACACAAAACTAGTTAAAGGGATCTAATGGAATATGGATGGAACACTGACATCATCTGCTAAGCTTTGTCTGTAGAGACATCCCATTTCTAAGGAGATCCACGTAGAGACTGACAACTAAAGATACGGTCTCTCGACGCCTATTTTAACTCTGAGAGCCATTTAAGAAAGGCTTTCTTTAGAATGAAACATTACCATTCTTGGTTTCATTTGGCACCTTTAAAAACCAAGTGCCCAGAGAAAACCTTGCCCTAAATACATAACCTGTTCCCCAGCTGATTTTCTCTTTGGCTACTCAATGGACTCTGACTTCAGATAGACTTGGTTTCTCTTCCCTGCTCTACTCTCTTTGGGCTGAATCAGGCAAATCACCTAACATCCTTGTTCTTCAGTTACTTCATCTGTAAAATGGAGCCAGTAATACCTACCTCTTAGGTCTAATAACAATATCTCTATATCTGGTTGATAATGGGTGTGTGTATACACACACACACACACACACACACATATATATATATATATATATATATATATATATATACACACTACATGCATTCCTTCATTCTCAATTTGAGGCAGTAGAAATTAAGGCAGAAAGATTAAGTTGCATCTCCAGTCTCTTGGAGAGAATGGGGATTATTCCTGTTCTACTGACTCTTTCTCTAGCACAATTTCTAATTTATCATTTTATATGGAAAATGAGATAAGGCCAGATAGAGTATAGAAAAACAGTAAATCAAAACCCATTATCACTGCTGGACTTGTGGTGGTTTTATCATCCATAGCTTCTATTTCCTAGCTATTGAACCTTAAGAAATTACTTATGCTCTCTGTGCCTCAGTTATCTCTGCTCCAAAACATGAGCACTGGGCTACATGAATATAAAGTCCCTTTTGGTTCTAACAACTTATGATTCTAAGAGGCAAACAGGGGACAAAATCAGGTAGGTACTAGAAGTCCAAGTGCAGTGATATGGATGGAGTTGTATTCATACTTCCTTAAGAGGTCAAAAGCCTCTGTTGCCCACAGGGGGAAAATGATAAAATGTAGCCTGCTGATTGATGAAACTTGTATTATCTGATTGCTGGTGGGATTTAGACTTATTTGTTTCTTTTTAAGTTTATTTCCAATCCTGAGGTTAATGGTTAACAAAACTATAATTCTAATGAATTATCTGAGAGGTAATGAGTATATGTATCTAAGAGAGGAAAATCAGCTGCAAATCAAACAGAATATTTGTGCAGTGAGGTCCTCTTCCCACAGATGCTGGGAGGTTACAACACCACAGCTGAATAACTCTTTGAAATACTTCACTAAATTATTCTGTTGGGTACCCCTTATTAAGCAATCGGCTTCAGAAAGTTCTCTTTCTTTCTTTCTTTCTTTCTTTCTTTCTTTCTTTCTTTCTTTCTTTCTTTCTTTCTTTCTTTTTCTTTCTTTCTCTCTTTCTTTCTTTCTTTCTTTCTTTCTTTCTTTCTTTCTCTTTCTTTCTTTCTTTCTTTCTTTCTTTCTTTCTTTCTTTCTTTCTTTCTTTCTATTTCTTTCTTTCTTTCTTTCCTTTTTCTAGGGCTGGCAAAGTCTTACATTTTCATTGTGCTGGGGGGCTTGGTGCTGTCTCTTTTGAGAGATGTGTCTGCCTGGCAAGTGGCCCAAATTACCTTCTTTGTTGGGCCTTGATAAGTGTCTCTGAAAGAAGGGAAAACAATTTGTACAACTCTTCCAGTCAATTGGAAGCTGAACTCTGGGACTGAACAAAGCTCTGCTCCATCCCACAGTGCCAATTTGCCCTTATCAAGTGCAACAGAGAAAATGTGGTGGTGCGTTACTGTGAGAATAGGCAAGCACTCCCAACAAAATGAGAAAACAGTTATTGGACCAGTTTTATCAATCCAGAGCTAGCTCTGCAGCAATTTTCTTACAATTATGCAATGTTAGTATTGCCTCGTCATATGGCTAGTCATTGATCATTTTGCCGTGGTGTTCATTTAATATGTAGTGTGGATGTTTGCTTGTTTTGTTAATAAAATTTTCATTTTGGTGTTCTGATTTTATCATAGAACGTGTGAGCATTGATAGGCTTTTAAATAAAATTTGTTGATATTTGTAGAATAAAAATCTCTTTCATAAACCCCACACTATTTGAATTTTCATAAGAAAGTTATTGAGTCCCATATACAGAAAGACTGACTGAGGCTGAGAAGTTCCTAATTTGTCCCAAGGTCAAGCCAGTGGTAACTGCAAGGTCAGGGTTCAGTCCAAATTTTTTTTCAGTGAGATATTCTTTCTGGGCTGGGACACTGGCTTTGTTCTAATAGAATTCCTTTATAGGGATCCCATTGTGACATATTCAAGACCTCTCCCAACCTACTGGGGAAACATACATGGAATCAGTGAGTCAATGTCCCTCTGCCCATGTGTTGAGATTTAGGGGACATATTATGTATCCTGGAAACCAGAGCTCAGCTAAGGAAGACATGAGAAAGCTACAAATGAGACATCAAGGTTCATATCAAAGACTGAAAAGGACATCTGGGATGCTCTAGTTTTGAAATTCTGTTTCCCAGGACTTCTAAGATTCTGTGCAGGCATCTCAGAGCCCCCTACAGAGGCCAAGAAGAGGGTTTGAAGCTTTCTACCCTCTGCCTCAGCCAAAGCTGTTTAAATATAGGACTTTCATGAACACTTTCCTTTGGTTAGGAGGTTCACAATGGGACAAAATATTTGAAGTAACTGGTCTAATCCAATGCACTCTCTGAAGGTGGGAGAAGCCAGCCCTAGAGAAGCCATGGGTTCAGGAGGAATCTGTATCTTTCAGGAACCCAAACTACATCTCATCATCTCTTAGCTCCCAGTTCTGTGAACCATTGGTGGCAGGGTCAATCAACAGAAACAGCCCATGTCTAACTGTTGTTAATGCTTAGACTCACATTTGCTCTACTCTGCAGACCACATTTGGAAGCTGGCTATGTAGGGTTGTTGTGAAATATATACTTTATGAGGAAGCAAGGAACTTGGAGTGGTAGGGAGGAATGTCTAAGTACCTATTAAATCTCTAAGGTCTTTTTCTTCACTAACATTTTATTATTAATTCACTTTACATTATTATTCTATGATTAATTTCCATGCCTTCTCTCCATTCCCACTGTGTAGCATCCTCTCTCTTTTTTTTAAATACATCTTTATTGGAGTATAATTGTTTACAATGTTGTGTTAGTTTCTGCTGTACAACAAAGTGAATCAGCTATATGTATACATATGTCCCCATATCTCCTCCCTCTTGAGCCTCTCTCCCACCCTCCCTATCCCACTCCTCTAGGTCATCACAAAGCACCAAGTTGATCTCGCTGTGCTCTGCAACAGCTTCCCACTAGCTATCTATTTTACATTTGGTGGTGTATATATGTCAATGCTACTCTCTCACTATGTCCCAGCCTCCACTTCTCCCTATGTCCTCAAGTCTGTTCTCTATGTCTGCGTCTTTATTCCTGCCACTAGGCTCATCAGTACCATTTGTGTAGCATCATCTCTTAACCAGTTACTCTGCCTCCTCTTTTGCCTACATCAATTCCATCTCATGCACAAGTACCAAAACATATCTTGGCAACATGCAAATCTGACCATGATCCTTTCCTGCTTGCAACCTGTTTCTTTGACATGATGACATCCTAACATCTTAGCAGTACTGCAGAATGGTTGGTTCTCCCTCTCTTATACCCGTTGATTACTTCTTTGGCTTCATTTCCCAGCGCTAATTCCCTTGTTCTACAAGTTCCAGCCATAACCGTTTACTTTTTCCTCCACACACTCATCACTGCTTCACATATGGACTCCTAGGTAAGCTCGGTCCCTCCTGTCTGGAAAACACTTATGGCACTTCTGTAACTGGAAAACTCAAGCTTCAAGATTTACTATAAGAACTGTTTGTATTGGGAATCTTTTTAAATTTTTTTTGACTATAACATCATTTGTTAAATAAATGTTCTATTACATACCTTTACCTAGAAATTTCCTGATTCCAATGAAATGTGCACATGATATGACTATATCTGTCATTAGTGAAGCTTTCTAGGGCAGAGCCTGCATTATACTTTCTTAATCCCCATAGCACTCAACACAAAGAGTGCCCAATAAACACCTCTTGAACTGAAATTCTCTATTTCTGATTCCATGTATTAGTTAAGGCTGTTTGGTTTAAGGAAATAAAACCACTTTCTACAAATTCAAACACAAAGGGGAATTCAGTAGGAGTATGCGGGGGTATTTAATAATATCCTAGGACATAAAGTTCATTGGAGCTTTACAGGGGTTGGAACACTAGGGACATAAAGTCAATTCCTCCAGCTCTCTGGTACTTCAAGCTCTGTCATCCCTGCTTCTTTCTGAGGATCTGATGAATTCGTTTCTCATTTTCTCTCTGAGGATCACTTTTCTCTGCTTCCGAATACACACGGAGGGAAATGATCACCAGAGCCCTAGCTCAATGGACCATCTGAGCTGGACCTAAAACTTCTAAGCCCTGATTTGAAAGAGGAAGGATAGGACTCTTGCTACTTTTCTAAGCAAGCATTGTCAGAGGGGCAGGCAGGCATGGCTGTGAAGACTACATAGAGCCTATAATTACCCATTTGGTTGAGTATGTTTGAAGAAAAGAGGATTGCACAAGCATCTCAGAAGTAGCCACCTTGAACATGCTATGTGTACCATGATTAGGCAGTCTAGAGTGAGGCTAGTATTCCCTATTGTGTTTTCCATCAAAAGTTAGTTCCATTGGGTGATGAAAGTTGATATAAGAAAAACAAAAACCTTTAGTTCCATAAGTTTAAAAAAAATGCTCAAACATACTTATGCAGGTTTCTTTACTTCAAGACTCCTCAGTGGCTTTTGCATGCAAATGTGATTTGTGGACCGGAAGAGAAGGATATCATTTGTTGCCTTCCCTAAACTTATTTGTCCGCAGAAACACTATTTTTCCCCGAGAAACATCTTTTAGCATTAAGGTTCTGTAGAGTATACTTAGAGAACACTGAAGTAGTCCAGTGCTAATTATCTCACCCTCTTGATGGAAATACATACTCACCAATATGTTCTACCCCACCAGTTATAGTAGCGGCATTTCCTGGGTGGTATTTAGGAGTCTTTGAGGGGCTATAATTTCCTCTTCCTCTCTCCCTTCCTCTCAGCAGGAGTGAGTTGTGATTTCCCTAGTGACCATCCCTCAGGTGGAATTCTTCCCTTTCTGTTCAACTTTAGGGCTAATTAGATGTCTGCTGTGGTTTTAACAGATTCCTCTTAGGATGTAAGTACTGGTTCTTCTTGAGAAGTTGTTTCAGCAAGTAGAGATGAGCTGCGAAAACAAAAGCAGTAGTTACTTACAGGGCACAGTAGAGTGCATTGACATGATGTTTCCATGTTAATGATTGGTTCAGGTCCATTCATCTCGTGTTTATTTAGTGCTTGCTTGATTTTAGGCTCCAGGCTGGGCATTACTGATAACCAAGATAAGTAAGGCCAGAGCCTAACCTGGAGCAGCTCAAATTTTAGTAGAAGAGACAGACATGTTAGCAGATAACTTCTGAATGTGATAAACACCTTAGTAGAAGAAAATCAATGGTAAAGAGCTAGCACAGAGACCAGGACCACTTACTCTGGAAGAGGCTGCAAGAAAACACTCTCCAGAGGAAGTGACATCTATTCTTTATTTTGATGAAAGGGTAAGTATTCTCAACGAAGATAAAAAAAGAGAAACCTTTTCATGCATAACTGAGAAGAGAAAAGGGTCAAGGACAGAACCCTGGGTGATTCTCACAATTAAGTGTCTGACAGAGGAAGCGAATCCAAGCCATGGAACTGAGAAATGATGTCCAGAAAGTTCAGAGAATTAGGGTAGAAAAGAGAGAAGAAAATTTCATGGAAAAAAGAAAACAAAGAAACAAAACCAGAGCATCAAATGCTACTGCAGAAAATCCAACAAGATTCCAAAATCCTGGTTTTAAAGATAATATTCTCAGCCTTTAGCTTGAGTACACTGGAGCTCCCAGAGACAGCAATTTGGACTCCCATCAATTTTTTTCCACTTACCCAGTGAAAACCTTAAATGGACCCATGATAAGATAGTATAGACTGTTATTACTGAATCAATGTAAACTTCAGTTAACAGAGATACATTAAAATCTAAAAATAAAGGGAGTGATGAAAATCAAAGGGTTCTTTGGTGGGTTATGGGTTTGTAAACATTTGTATTTGATCAAAAATATGCATAAGAATAACAAATGAGGAGACCTGATATTGATACTGGATTCTACCATTAACCAACCATGTGGGCTGAATCTGATAATGCCTGACACCTAGAGAAAAGGCCAGGCTGCCATGTTGTGAGCTGCCCTTTGGAGAAGCCCATGTGATGAATAACTGCAGTGCCAGCCAATCAGCAGTGAAAACCTGAGACCAGCGAATAGCTGTGGGAGACTTGAGGGGCTAGTGGTCCCTCCCAGTGACCACCTTGATTCCAGCCCTGGAAAAGACTCTGAGCTAGAGGCATCAGCTAAAGCCACACCTAGACTCCTGATCCGCAGAAAGTGTGAGATAACAAATGTTTGTTATTTTAAGCTGCTACATTTTGGGATAAGTTGTTACACAGCAATAGATAACTAATATATGTGTTACCCATACAATGATCTAGTTAACATATATGTTTTCAACTCAACTTGCTTTTTTAACATGACTGCATTTATTTAAATGAAAAACTTTATATTACAAGTGTAAAAGAATAATATCAATTTCCACAAATGGAGGTTGAAAGCATCCCATTCTTATATACCTTGAGGAAAAACTAGCTAATCAGGAGAACAGAGGTTTGTGAGAGAGGCCCTGGATTGAATTCCATGTTCTCTTCTTGTTAGTTGTGTGATACTAGCAATGTGTTTTGTTTGTTTGTTTGTATTTTTATGCACCACGTTTTAGTTTCTTTATCTGTACAAGAGGAAATTTATCTTTATATTTTAAGATTTTTTTTTTTTGAGGATTAAAAATACAGTATCGGGCGAGTACCCAATGATGATGAGGAGGAGGATGGTGATGGCAATGATACCTGCCATTTTTTTTAATCCCTAACTCGGTACCAAGCATGATATTAAAAGATTTATATTCCCCCAAACTTCATTATATCATTATGAACATTTTATCATCCAAGAAACTCTGGAGAGGTGGGATAAGTTGAGGTCACCCAACTAGTGTTAGGGCGGGGTAAGAATTCAAACACAAATCACTTTCATTATGAAGCTCCTACTCTTCACCATAATAGATTACAGACCACACACAGTTAAAAATATGCAGCCAATGTTGGTTGCCTCCTCTTGCTTACGAATGACACTTTTCAGCTTTCTGCCTCCTACTTTAAAGTAACATTGAACGCTTGTTTTTCTCAGCCAGGTTCAACTCCATCTCTTGGATCATCCTCGGTTTTCTAACAAAGCAGTGGGTCAGGACCCCATTTTTTTAGGTTCACAGCAGCTCGTCAAACATCACCCAGGGTCAATTGGAGCTGCCTGTAGTAATGACAAAATCCATGCCTCCAATTTCTTAATTAACTAAATACAATGAAGTCTGTAAATTGATCAAAGCAGGATCTCATATAGAATTAATTAGGAAATTGTGGGGGATGACTTGGTAATTAATTTAGACTTTATAAATCTTACTGGGAATTTTATGGAAGCCCCAAATAAAACACAGTTGTATTAAAAAATTAACTTAGAATGTGATATTCCCGGCAGCCTTTTTTAAATATGAGAGCATGCAACGTTCCAGCTCCTGGATGCTGTGTGAAGAGGGTGACACTCTGGGGTGACACTTTGTCTTGAAAAATGCCCAGTGGCAGTGCCATCAGTGGGAAGATGGGGGCCTTTTATCAACTTCATGATTGCCCTTTCCCAGCAGATGCCTCTAAACATTGCTGTTGACACAGTCATTTTAGGGAAGCAGAGACATTTTTTTCTCATGTTATAGAAAGTGTAAATAAAAGCATTCTTAGAAGACTCTGCAATGTTTCTGACCTGTTACAAAACAATCTGCAAAACCAGAATGCTTAATATTATGGCTCCAAAAAAAGCCCCCCAGCTTTTCCACCTCAAGCCTGTTTATATGGAAATCCTGGGGCCACCACTGTATTGAAACCCAGCCTGCCTTGGTTTCCTTCAGTCACAAAGCATCACACCCGTTTGATCCAGGGCATTGTGCCTGGCACTTGTAGAAGAGCAATGCATGTGGTACCTGTTTTTACCTTCAAGGAGCACACAGATGAGTGGAGGATATGCACAGGAAAATGGACAAATTCAGAAAAGTGAGTTTGATGGTAGGACCAGCAACCTTGTACGGAGCAGTAGCGGCGGGGGCGGGGGTGGGGGGCTGCTGAGACTCTACGCTGAGGTGCTAGCACTTGAGCTGAGCTTTGAAGGAGGAGAGACTGTCCTCAGGCAAGCTCAAGGGAGTGGCACAAACCTGGAGGACTCTCGGTCAAGGCCATATCCAGCACAGTAAAAGGATTTGCGTCTACGATGGCTGGAGCACTTCATTTTTCTGGGTCCTGACACGTTGGAGGTGTTAATTGTTCCTTAATAGCACTTCTGTTGCATGGCTCAGCCAGAATCTTTCTGATAGTGAATTAAAAACGCAGTTAGTAAAAAAAAAAAAAAAAAAAAAGGGAATGCAATTAGCTATTTTACATTGTGTTCATATATGCAAATTAGAGAAGAGACGATATAATTATGTAAAAAACAGAGGTTAATAAATACCAGTTTGGGGTTTAATTATCTGTACATTCCTGGAGAAGGGTGGTTTAGAGTCTGATTTAACTGAGTAAGAGGAATATCTCTATGTCAGCTGCTGGGCTATTTTTAATTGACTTCTCTGACCATGATGCTGAGAAGGTTATTACATTGTCCCCAGTTACAGAGGGGAAATCAAGACCCAGAAAGGGAAGTCAGGTGTTGAAATTTGCACAGCCATGCCTGACCAGCCTGGATCATGTCCAGCTTGGTCTGACTCTTAAGTTTACTCTCCTTCCTTTTTCCCTCACTTTGTTTTATTATTATTTGAATTTTTCATGATTTCAGGGTATAGCAATAGCTGGATTCAAATGCTAACATCTGAAGATGTATTAATCATATTTTGTTTGTTTCATGTAATTTAGCTAACTGTATACTTTGACAAAATGACCATTAATTACTGACATCATAGTATATGCAATTTATAATATTTGATTTTCACAGTCTTAGGTGTTTTAGGGAAAAAAAAAACTAATAAATTCAAAGCATAAAACTAAGCCAGCTTAAATTTACCCTTCAAAATTGGAAACTTTCAAAATGTACAGTAAGGAAAATTGAGTAAATTATGTTATACTACTTATGTGGAGTATTAAATAGCAAATGAAAATATGTGTTCAAAAACTATCAAATATACACAGAAAAAATAAAAGAATCTAAAATTTTATATGATAGGCAAATATTTTAATAGGAAGTTATACTTTATTATTACTTTTAATTGAGCAGACAGGATATAAAGACTCCATGTCGATTTTACATTCCTTTGAAATAAGGTTCTGTTGCTTTAAGAGCAAAGTACAATAAATATCTCTAAATAATAATATCAATGCATGATTAATTAGCCCTCTGATTTATACAAGCAAGGTGAATAAATTCCAGGATATTTGTAGCAAGAGCAACAAAGCAGATGTCAGAATGAGTCCCAAAGCCAGTAATTACTCCAGACACCTCTTATTTTCAGCCATAGTTTCCAGATTTACTTTTGTCACTTTTCTTTGCCCTTTTGGGTTCATACTTTTTTTGCACAAACTTGTGCTATGCCCCATCTGCTGTGATTCACCCTGTTCTAATTATGCAGCACACATCCTGTCTCTAAACCAGAATTTTATCAGTTTTTTTTTTTTTAATAATTAATTGGGACCTTCCAGGTGAAAGATAGGAATGCAACATTTGTTTTTGCTGCAAGTAACTTGCACAAGCCTGAGCACATTTGATACTTGTGGTGATTTGGGACAGAGGGAGAACCAAGTAACTCAGTTTCCTGGAAGGCTGCCTGGTCCAAGGCAGAATTGTGGCCTGAGAGGAAGGACCCCTGACTTGCCACAGTTCTGCCTTTTATTAGCTAAGACACTTTGGTCACTTAACCCCCTGCCTTTCAACTTTCTTCTCTTCTGAGGTGAGAGATAATCTCTGATCTTCCTTCCAGGTCTGATCCTTCTTCCAGACTTGACCCCTCCTTCTGAATTGAATCACTTTTTCCCATTCATTTATTCAACAGTATTATTGCAGCACCTATATCTATATGAGACCCAAGGTTCAGAGACTTGGAATCCACATATAGTTCTGTTGGTAAACAGCTAAGTCAGGTCTGATAGTTCATTTCTATATGTTTCTACTTTATTTACTTAGAAAACATTTCTATCACATCTACTAGGTGTCAGGCGCTGTTCTAAGCACTTTATAAAGAACTTTTTTCTCCCCATTTTACAGATAAGGAGGGTTCAGTAATCCAATGCTATTAGCTGAACTGTGTCCCCCTACCCAAATTCATGTGTTGAAACCCTAACCTCCAGAATGTGACTGTAATTAGAGATAGGACCTTCAAAGTGATGATTAGGTTGAATGAGGCTGTTAATGTGGACCCTAGTCCAATATGACTGGTGTCCTTATAAGAAAAGGATATTTGGACACAGAAAGAGATGCCAGGGATATGTGTAAACAGGGCCAGGACCATGTGAGGACACAAGAAAGATGTGGTCATGTGCAAGCCAAGGAGAGTGGCCCCAGATGAAACCAAACCTTTCCACACCTTGATCTTGGACTTCCAGCCTCTGAAAGTGTTAGAAAATAAATTTCTTTTGCTTAAGTTGCCCAGTCTGTGTCATTTTGTAGTAGCTGCCCTAGAAGGCTAACCTACCCATCCAAAGTCACACAACTAGTAAGCATTGGATCTTGGATTCATTTAACCACAGTTTTATGCTGTCTCTCAAAATACAAATGTACCTTTTCCTATTATCCAAATCTGGGATAGTTGAAAGAGCTTACTTTTCAGAGTGGAGTACATCCAGGAACAATTAATCCCTGCCTGGGCAGTCCTTAGCTGTGTGACCTTAGGCAAGAAACAGAAACTCTCTGATCTTCGGCTTTCTCATCTGTAAAACTGAAATAATAGTATTTACCTCATTGAATTGTTAGGTGGGTTAAAAGACACTGTATCTACGTAAAGTAAGTACTAGGGTATGCGGAACATACAGAAATTTCAAATGCCTCTCTCTTTCCCTTCCATAAGGTAATGGATATGGAATAAAGATGTGACATTTGCAAGGGAAGTCTGCAAAGTATATTGAGAATAATACTCCCCTTACAATGCATGCTTCTACCTGTCTGGCCCTTTGCATATGCCATCTTCAATCCTGTGAGGATGCTCAGCACGGTTTGTTGTAACTCTGCCCATTTTAGAGTTCAGAAAATGGAAGCTCAGAGAGGTTCGATAACTCACTAACATCAGAGAACATCCCTGACAGAGGGAAGGTTTGCCCATGGTGATTCTTATGCAGAAGCATGAATTCTTCCTGGAATTACATTGTTTCCCAGTCAACCCCTTCACCTCCTAAGGCCAGGAGCTATATTTAATCTGTGTGTGTGACTCCTGTTCCAATCAGCGTTATGAATGGCATAGGCACAAAGAAAATTAATATTTAAACGGCAGCATAAATAAACACATTAAAGATGCTGAGTGTACCTACCTACGATTCTGCTTGCTCTCTCAGGTGGGTGAAGGGCTGACTATGGACCTCTGCTGGACCATCTGGAGTGGATGTGGCCCCCACATCAGAAATAACAGGACCCACCAACTACCAGCTGGCAGGCACCTCACCCAGCCAACAGGAGGCTCTTCTGTAGCTTCAAACAAAGCTGAAAAGCTACCATTTTAATGCTGCCCCAGAGCTTTCCTGCCTTTTAGATCCTCCAGGGGACAATAAAATAGGAAACCTCCTGTCTCTCCTGGCCCCAACATCCTAACACTTAATTTTTAACATTCAGGCCCTCTGGCCTCCAACCAGATCGATATAGCATGATCTCTCACAGAAAATCACTTCAAAATGATATGCCTTTGGCAAAGCAAGCTGTTGATCAGACCCTCTGCAGATCAATGACGGCACCCTCAGGAGAGAGGCACGTGTTGTTTCCTTATTACAACTTCAGGATAGTGCTTAACCTTACAACAAGGGTACCCTTGAATGCTTAAGTAGGTGGCTTTTGATCCAGGTCTTGGAAAGTAAGTGAGAACTTTGCAAGGGCTGGCAGTTAAGGTTGGGAATGGTAGAAAGAGGGACCACCACGTCCAAAAACCATGCAGGTGAGAGCAAAATTAAGAAATAAAAGCAAAATTAATAATTTACAGAACATCTACTTTATGCTGGGGACTGTGTAGGGAGAGCTACATCCTCACAAAAACCCTAGAAGGTAACTATTTTTATCTCCATTTTATAGAAGGAAAACCTACGGCTCTAGGAGTTCACATAACCGTTCCAGAAGTGGCATAGCTGCTCATTAATGGAGAGTTTGAATGTTGAGTTGACTGATCCGAATCTCACTCTTTCTAGAAGGACAAACAGAGTATAAAGAGGCTGGCCTTCTTAGCCTCCAGGTTCCATTCTCAGACACTTGTTTATGGGAAAGGAGTTTAATTTGTTTGTTTGTTAACATTTGTTTATATTTCAAGTGATGGTTTTAGAACTTGATGAGTGAGACAGTCAGGAGTTACAGGTGGGGATTTAGAGAGATTTTATTTCATGAGAAGTTGTGGCCCCTCTGTTCTTTGTAGTACTTGGAGAAGCAGACTGCTTTGATGAGGCTAAGAGGGGAGAATTTCAGATATTTAGGTGGACTCTCAGGAAGAAACGCCACGTTAAATATCTATCCCCGAGTGTTGACTAGATCTCCTTTCACCAGGAATTAATTTTCTCATTTATTCATCATTTACTCACCATCTATGTATGTAACACTTCCTGGGCACCAGACACCGGGTTAGTCCTTGAGGCACTAAGCTGGCAGGGGACCCTCCCGCTCTGTCCCTGGGGAATTCACTCTCATGTCCAGGGCAGGCAGGGCAAGGCACGTGGGCAAAGAAGTTGACAAAAATGAGACCATCTGAGAAGGAGTAAGTGACGAGGTCCCAGGGGGAGTTGCAGGGAAGGAGGAGCCCCAGGATGGAATGATCCTGAAGGTTCTTGGAGGGAGAGATGGACTGCTTGTCATCTAGATTCAGAGCTGGGCAGCAGCTCCTGAGGACCTGGGAGTAAATCCGAGGACAGCAATGTGGTTCCAGCCTGGGCACTTGAAAGACAAAAGGTCCCCAGACTGTGCCTCCCTGTCTCAGAGACCACCTTGCACTTTCTTTCCTTGACGATAATAGGCTTCTCATGAACAGCAAAGTTCACCCCTGCCAGAGTGGTAATCCGTTTGCTAGTGTTAGTTCAGGTTAGAATGTAAGGGTTCGAATAGATTCTATCTGATGTAGCTCCTCAAAATTAGTGTCAGCTCATTTTAAAGCAACTTTTATTATGCACCTCCTAGGACAGGCAAGTATCCACAGAGATGCTTGCACATAGGAGGCCTTGGAAAGTGTATTTTCCGTATTATGTATGTGGATTTCATCTCTCCCCCAAGTTATTGCCTTAATCTCTACAGTCCCCTGTGCCTCTGATTGCTTTTCCCTCCCTCAATCTTTGTTTCTCCCTGTCTCTCTCTGACCCCCCCCCCACACAGTGCCATCTGATTTTGTCACCTTTGTTCCATCCTTTCTCTGTCCTTCTGTTTCCTCACTTTCTTTTTCTTCATTATTTGTAAGTGCAGAGTGATACTGTCCTGGAAGCAGTTTACTGTGACTGTAAATACCCCTGTGCCAGGCAGTGATCACTGCCCGTCTCAAATCAGGGCACAGTGTGAATGATCTTTGGCATGTGCTCAGGGCTTTGCAGTTTTAGGCAGTTCTCCCATTTGCATCAATTTTCTCCATTAATATCTGCCACAGCCTGGAAGGGAGGGATTCAGTAACCCTCCACACAAGGATGTAATGAGTGAAGTAAACGTACATAAGAACCACCTAGAAACCTGTTAAAAATCCAGTTTTCGGGGCTCTACTACGGGAATTCTGACTCAGGAGGGGCCAGAAATCTCCATTTAACTAACTCTTCAGGTGATCCTGGTGCTGGGGGCCTACACTTAGAAAAAAGTGGTCTAGGACAATAGACCTTGATAAAATGGGGTTTTAGATTCAGCAGGATTGCAGTAGGGCCTGAGGTTGTGCATTTCTAACAAGTTCCCAGGTGATGCTTGGGGTGCTCTGGTCCAAGGACCACACTGGATGTAGCAGGGGTTTAGTAGGGGTCTTTATTATTCTCTTACATTTTGCAGGCCTGGAAACCGTGAAGGTAACTCCATTTCCTCAAATTTGTAGAACTAGCTAGTAATAGAGCTGGGCTCACTGCCGTGGCCATGTTGCTTTACTTCCACACATGGAAATTCCCTGTGGGAGAACCAGGAAATGCAAAGGATCAGGACCTTTGAAATTTAGATCAAGTGAAAGACACAAGATGGAGATGGGAAGTCAAGTTCTGCCGTCTTTTGACAGTCCTGCTCATTCTACTCTTCTGACTAGACCAGCCAGCCCAGCTGGGCTCACACCACTGCCTTGCTCTCCCCAGGGCTGGTGGCCATCTCTCTCTCTCTGCGGAGCCAAGGCCAGAGAAAGCTTATGACCTACAGAATCCTGCAGGCCTGAATTAAAATATTGGTTTTGCCAACTCAAATCATTTCAGTACGAAATTAGTATTACTTACCAATGAGGAAGTTTTAGTTCATTTCCCTCAACCTCAGTTTCCTTTCCCATAAAGTGAAGGTTATTTTCTGCCTCCTAGGAGAGCTATAGCAGGGGGAACTCTTAGATCTTACTTCTGTGGAGGTGAGAGCAGGGGCTGCTGCCCAAAATGGTTACAGAGCATCCTCTGACCAAAGTCTTCTGCTCTTCATTGCTTCTTGTCCTGTCCCTGTAACTCGTGAGCAGTGACTCTGAGGATTAATAATTGTAAAGGCGTTTAGAAAGGTGGCTGGCACAAAGGAAGTGCGTGATAAAGGTGGCACCTCTGCCATCATTGTTACCAATGTGACTCATGTGTGTTACACACATGGTGACTGGCACACAGCTGAAGAGAAGCCTGCTGCTGGGGGTTATATAGTAGCCATAGAATGAGATCAAGAAACATTCAATGACTACTTAGCCATAAGAAAAGAATGAAACAATGCCATTTGCAGCTATGTGGGTGGACCTAGATATTATCATACTAAGGCAAGTAAGTCAGACAGAGAAGGACAAATACCATATATCACGTATATGTAGAATCTAAAATATGACACAAATGAGCTTATCTATGAGACAGAAACAGACTCACAGACATAGAGAACAGACTTGTGGTTGCCAAAGAGAAGAGGGTGTGGGGGAGGGATGGATTGGGAGTTTGGGATTAGCAGATGCAAACTAGTAATATATAGAATGGATAAACAAGGTCCTGCTGTATAGCACAGGGAACTATATTAGATATCCTGTGATAAACCATAATGGAAAAGAATATGAAAAATAGTGTATATATGTACAGCTGAATCACTTTGCTGTACAGTAAATTAGCACAACATTGTAAATCAACTATACGTCAATAAAATAAATTGAAAAAAAGGAGAGGGAGGCTCAAGAGGGAGGGGGTATGGGGATATATGTATCAATACAGCTGATTCACTTTGTTGTACAGCAGAAATTGGTACACCAGTGTAAAGCAATTATACTCCAATAAAGAACTGAAAATAAAAAAGAATCGTTCAACGACTTCAGGACTTATTTCCATCTAATTTCTGGGCACTGGATGAATCGTGCTTGGGGACATGTATTACTATATAGATATCTGACTGTTAAAATTTCAGTGGCCTCTTTCTGGACACGCTCAAGTTCCTCCCAAGGCCAGGCCACCCTGCCTAGAGCTTGGTCCCCAAACTACAGCTTCCTTGTCCTTTCTTTGGTCTCTTTGGCCCAGGCAAGGATGTTGCCCTGCCCCCTGTCCTACCCGTAACATACCTACAAGTCATCTCTTTAGACTCAGGGTATAATGGAGGCTAAGTAGGTAATGACTATGAATTCCCCTGCGGTCTAACATAGGCCCATTGTGTAGAGGTATGCCAGTCCTCCAAGATGCTCTCAGATTTCTCAACTGCAAATATGTGGTTGACCACACAAATCTAGTAAGGTAACAGTGGTGATCAAGCTGTAATTAAAATCCTAGCTATGGTTACTGGATGCATATGCACTGTGCTAAATGCTAGTGGGATTCTGTCCTTGAATCCTAGGAGATCAGTCCTATCAATCAACCCATTTACAGATGGGAAAACTAAGGCTTTAGAGGTTAAGCCCCTTTCCCAGATCACAGAAGTGCTATATGTGTCTTGACAATCATATTTCTCAGGCAAGCATTCTCATTGCACTTAGAATGGAAACAAAATGCCTGCTCCTCAGTGCAGCTGGGTGCATTCAAGGTCCTGTCCCACAGTGTTTCTCTATCTGACCTTGGCTCTGACCTTGGTTCTTAATATTTTTTCTGGGTGCTTGGGCTGTGGTGCTCCCATGGCCTGAAACACTGGTTGGCTGTTCCTCTTTCTCCACTCTCACCTCTGCCCTGGATACTTTAGGGACTGGAGTAGCCTAGTTGTACTTTTTTGGGGAGGAAGCCTTTGTATAGTGTCCATGCATGGAATTCCACCGCAGCAGAGAGAGTGCTTTGAGGATGGATCCTTGCCCATTTCCTTGTCTGCCTCCTACCTGGGTCCGCATCTACTTTGTTTGTCATTTTACTCCTAGTACCCAATAGACATTTTCTAAATACTGGAGGGAATCGATCCACTGTTGCTTTCCCTCTTGACTCCATCCCTAGATCCTGAAGTTTGACCTCACTTGAGTCATGGGGCATGACAATACCATTTATATATGTTTTTAATTTGTTACTTTTCTGGAAGCCAGGAACCGTATTCATCCTGTTCATCTCCTCCCATGGTCACAAAACTAGTGCTCAATGAATAAATGCTTATAATTGAATCAGAGACTATTATGCTTGAAGGAATTATCCACAATCATTGAGTATAAATGCCTCTATTCACAGATGGGAGAATTGAGACATAAGATTGTTGAATTGATTAATTTGTTTATAAAACTTGGGTAAAAACACTCACACACACAGAAAGAATATCAAAGGCTTTGGCATCATACATTATTACATTTCTGAGCTAGGATTCTGATTCTGTCACAACTAGTTTCATTCCCTTGCATAGTTTTTTTTTTTAACTTCATCGAGTCTTAGTGTTGTCATCTCAAAAAAGGGGGCTTATAATAAGTGACTTGCCAGGATGTGGTGGGAATTACATATTGAAAGCATCACTTGAGAGACAGCTTCTGAAAGCCCTCGAAACTTGCAGTGCAGTGCAGGCTCCATCCGGTTGTCAGCCTAGCTAGGTTCAAATCCCTACTCTGCCCCTCACTAACTGGGTGATCTTGGACAAGTTACTTAACCTCTCTGTGCCTCAACTTTCTCATCTGTAAAATGGGGATTACAATAATCATACCTACTTCATATGATTGTAATGCAAATGAAAGATCTAAATACTAAAATCTCCTCTCTCTCTCTCTCTCTCAGGACACATAAACAGAATTTGCCACATCAGAACATTCAGCAGATGTTGGCTGCCACTAGGAAAAGGAAGAGGCTTCTGGACTTAGACACGAATCTGGCCATTTGGGCTCTTTGATCACTGAGCATGGGATTTACCATGGCATGGCCACTTCAGAGACTGGTCTATCCCAGGAGAAGTTACATCATTTTTCTACCTGATACTCTGTTTATGAGCCTAGGAGACAAGATGCGACAGATGCTCTCTCTCTGAGAGACCGAGCCCAGAGGAGTCACAGTGCACGGCTAGCAGTGGGGAGACCGTGCACTATTTTGTTTGTGACTGTTAATGCCATGTCTGTTTCTAACTCAGCGTGAGGGGCAATGTTCGCAGAGGAACCCTTGTGGATCTTGGGAGATTGGCCATGTGGTGGTGGGGATGCTGGCCAGGGAGGGTGTCTACATCAGGACCAGATGTGCAGAGACACCATGGGGTCCTAAGTGCTGATCAACTTTCCCAGGCATTCTCTGTCTTCTTGGTGTACCCACATAGTCACACTTTGATTCATTCAACAGACATTTGTTGTTAACTGTGACATGCCGGGCATTGGGCTGCCATAGCAGTAAACAGGCAAGAGTCATCACCCTCAGGGAACTCAGAACAGCAGGAGAGACAATTACAGAGCAGTGTGGGAAGGCACTGTAACCGCAGAGGGAGGGCCGGGGGAGCAAGGATAAGATGCATAGAATCAGCCTGGGAAAGTCTTCCCGGAGAAGGTGGAATGAGATGGGATAAGGTACAGCTGCCCACCCAAGACACCATATGTCACAGTATCATAGGTGGAAGGCTTGGACATTACCCCACGTAATGGATGAAGCCAAGTAGGGGAACAGCACTACAGTGTCCAAGGTTCTTATTTAAAAATCGCAGTTTGAACTACTTCCAAGTTACCTAGAATATCAGTGACACTTCAAAATGTGTTGTCTTGCTGTGACATAAATTTGTTTCTTGCATAGTGAGTGGTTACTAAGCTGAAGTAAGACACTTATGAGAGTGAAAGGGGAAAGGATATTTATGAGGTGACAACGGGTATCAAACAAGGCCTATCTTGGCAAAAGAAGACATGTACCGTCTGTTTAATGGTTAACAGTGGGAGGTAGGGAATCAGGCAAACTTGAGTCCAAAAACACATTTCCACCAACTCTGTATGTGACCTTAAGGGACCGAACTCTGTAAATCTCAGGGGAACCTGATGCTTAAAAGCGTGTGTGTGATTGCCATCAGACGTCCTGGGTTTCAGATTGCCAGATTTCGTGAAGAAAAATACAAGGTACTCAGATATACACAAAGGAATCTTCAAACTCAACAATCAGAAAAGAAACAACCCAATTAAAAAATGGGAGAAAGACCTGAACAAACCCCTTGCGAAAGAAGACATGCAAATGGCAAATAAACATATGAAAAGATGCCCCATATCATAGGTCATCAGGAAAAAGCAAATTTAAGCAACAATGTGATACCCCTGTACCATTGTTAGAATAGCCAGGATCCGGAACACTGACAACATCAAATGCCGGTGAGGATGTATAACAACAGTATCTTTCATTCATTGCTGATGGGAACGCAATCCGGTACAGCTACTTTGGAAGACAGTTTGGCTGTTTCTTACAAAATTAAACATGCTGTTACCATATGCTCCAGCAATTATGCTTTTTGGTATTTACCAAAAGGATTTAAAAACATTTGTTCACGCAAAAACCTGCACATGGATGTTTATAGTAGTTTTATTCATTAGTGCCAACATTTAGAAGTCATCAAGATGTCCTTCAGCAGGTGAGTGGATAAATAACTGTGGTCCATTCAGACAGTGGACCATTATTCTGTGCTAAAAAGAAATGAGCTATGAAGTCTTGAAAGACATGGAGGAAACTTAAATGCATATTACTAAGTGACACAAGCTAATCTGAAAAGGCTGCACACAGTATAATTCAAACTATATGACATTCTGGAAAAGGCAAAACTGCGAGGATAGTAAAAAGGTAAGTGGTTGCCAGGGGTTGAGTGGAGAATGATGAACATGCAGAACAGAGAGGATTTTTAGGGCAGTGGAAATACTATGGGTGATTTCCTAATGATGGATACACGCCATTATACATTTGTCCAAACCCATGGAATGTACCATGGAGAATGAACTGTAAGGTGAGCTATGGACTTTGGAGGATTGTGATGTGTGAGTGTAGGTGCATTAATTGTAACAAATGTACCACCATGGTGGGAGATGTTACTAATGGGAGAGGCTGCATATTTGTGGTAGCAGGAGTGTACAGGAAATCTCTGTACCATCCCTCAACTGTGCTGTGAACCTAAAACTGTTCTAAAAAAAATAAAGTCTGAATATAATAAAAAAAATAGAAAAGGAAAAAATGCAAATTGCTCAGTAAATTTGAATTTCAGATAAACAACAACAAATGGTTTTAGTAAGAGTATACTAAAAATAATCATTATTTTTTTGAAATTCATATTTTAACTGACGTTTTTATATTTTATTGGCCAATCTTTACCTGGGTTTAAATCCTAGCTTCTCCATTTCTTCATGATATTACTCTGAACAGGTACATCAGTTTCTTCATCTGTGATCTTGAAGTTGTCATGAACTCATAGATAGAAAACTTTTAGTAAAGTCCCTAGCATAAACAAGAAAAGTCAGGCACTGCTATTCTTCCTATTACTCATTGGACACGTGTTTTCAAGGGGCTAGTACCTGCCTTATTTCTTAAGCGGAGGTGTACTGTGTCCTTGAGGATTTATTATAGGGATTAAAAGAGGCATCATATGCAATGTGTCTGATGCAAGGTCTACTTGGTAGATGCTGGCTGGTAGCTGAATCAGTATGTGAGTCCAACTGACCACTTCCTCTCTCTAAGGAGCCCAACTTTGCTTGTTCTATTCACATTCTCCCCAGGACAAGAGTGAGACAAGCAAGACATTCACCTTGAGAACAAAATTTAAGCAGTGCCAAAGGGCTCAGTAATAAGATAAATACTATCTTTTATATTTAATGAAATATTGAAAATCAAAATTAATGCAAAAAGTCCATTCTGAACAAAATATAATTTTTTAAAAAGTGCAGGCAGGATCAGACTTTATACTTACAAGACCCAGACTCATTCGATTAACACTATTCCTGGTTCTGCAAATCACTCTAATTAAGTGATTGACTATTTTCTTCCTGAAAAATGATCTAGAAAAGAAAGAAAAGGCATCTTCTACCACTGGTGGTAGAAATAAAGTGAGAAAGAAGAAGTTTGAAAGACTGTTGGCTCTTTGTTAGAATATAACATACAACAGAATTTCTTCTTTTTTTGGGAGAAAACTTCAGAGGCACAGGTTTGGGGGTCTTTACAATAGTTTATGAGAGAAATGATATTTGTCAAAGTGATATTACCAAATTTGGGATATTTCTGAAAGTCTTAGAGCTTGTCAACAGTTTCAGACATTAGCAGTACCTCTATTTTTGTACTTATTCCTGTGTATTTAATTTACGGGAGAAGACAGTGGGAGGAGTAGTTTTACCCCATGACTATGAGCTTCTAAGGTTCACCCAGTGACTGACACCTAATCTGGTATCAAGAAACAGTCAAGGAATGTGAGATGACTCATATAATTTCATAGAAACTGAATGTCCCAGAGTTAATGGTGAATTGTAAACTTGAAACATTTAGTCCTATATCCTTCCATACCATTTTCTTTTAATTTAATATTTTATGATGGCCTAATAAAACTTGAAACATGCAGTTGTGTATGTTATTACTTTTGTTTTTTCTTTAATGTTTCATGAGGGCCTAATAGGAGTGAGTCACTGCTCCACACTCTCTTAGGCCTTGTGTAATATAACTTAATCAAGTTCTCCCAATCCTGTATAATTGATACTATTAATCCCAATTTGAAGAGGAGGACACAGGTTCAAGGAGATCAACCAATCACCCAAGGTCACAAAGCCGGAGTGTGGCAGAGTTAGGCACCAAATGCCATCTGGCCAGATGCCATACTTTAGAATGACATATTCCATCACCCTGAGACCAGAGATGAATGAGATTGTCTTAAAATAAATCAATAGTGTGTGGGATGTTTATCTGTATCTAGCTCATCCTTCATGGCCCAGTTCATACCTACTGTTCTAGACAACACCCAGTCTTTGTGAGGTTTTATAGACAACCGTCTGCTGGAATGACATTTGCCTTCTCTACAATCACAATTCACAGATCGTCTGTAAATATGGACTTAATTGGAGATATTGTCTATATTTTAACTGTTATTTTCTTACTTTTATATCTTAATAAGATCTTTAGTATCTCAAGGACCAATCCTATATTACAACCTGGGACGACGTTTTCCTCTATCCCAATCCCAAGTCGTAATCTCAGACCGTAGGGTAGAGGTTTCATGTATTTAGGGAACTTCTTATCTAATGCTTTCAATTTGTAAATCTGGATGCTGAGACCCAGAGATATTAAGTAATTCAAGCAGGGCCACACAACTAGCTCATCCATTCATAGACATTATTTATTGAGTATTTATCATGCCTAATTCTCTCCCATGCCAAGCACCATGGGAGAGAATTAGGCAACATTAAAAGAAATGATTGAATATACAGATCATTTCTGAGCGTGACAAATACAATGTGGGGGTAAAAGCACGGGACATGTGACAGAGAATGGGGGACCTGGGTTTTATTAGGCGGGTCAGAGACACCATAGTGAAGGAAACAATAGTAGCATGAAGATCTGATTGAAGATAAACAGATGATTATGCAGAGTTCGGGGTGGGGGAGCATTTCAACAGTAAATGCAAAGGTCTGTGGTGTGAACAAGGCTTCTTTGTGTAAGAAGTAGAAGGAAGTCATTGAGTCTGGGGAGTAGGAAGGTTAAAATCTGACAACAACGTAAGGGGAAAGCACTTGAGGGTTTTAAGTAGGGAAGCCATAGGATCCAATTTATATTTTACAACAGTCCTCTGGCTGCCATGTGAAAAATGGGTTAGAAAGAAGAATGAAACAGAGACCGATTGGGAAAGCATTCCATTATTCTTTTTAAAAGCTCTGTTGAGGCATTACGTGTGTACAAAAAATTGCACATACTTAATGCACACAATTTAATTTGCACATATGCATACACCAGTGAAAACATCACCACCGTATTAAGGTAGTAAACATATCCATCACCTCCAATAGTTTTCATCTGTCTGTGTGTTAAACACAAGCTCTACTCACTTAAAAAAATGTAAGTGCACTATTTTTAACTGTAGGCATTGTGTAGGACAGCAGATTTCTAGAACTTTTTCATGTTGCATAATTGAAACTTTATACTAATTGAACAGCTTCCCATTTTCCCTACCCTCCAGCCCCAGGTAACCACCATTCTCTTCTCTGCTTCTATGAGTCTGACTCTTTTAGATACCTTATATTAACAGAAATCATGCAGTATTTGTCCATCTGTAACTGGCTTATTTCACTCAGCATAGAGTGTCCTCCAAGTTCACTCATGTTATCATGACAGGATTTTTTTCTTTTTTAAGAAGAAAATTTTATTTTGCTGAGCTGAATTTCTTCTATATCTACTTTGTTGAGAGTTGTTATGATAAAAGTTTGCTGAATTCTGTCAAATACTTTTTCTGCATCTGTTGAGATTACCACGTGGTTTTTATTTTTCACTCTCTTAATATGGTATATCACATTAACTGATTTTTGTATGTTGAGCCATCCTTCTATCCCAGGGATAAATTCCACTTTGTGACAGTTAAGATCCTTCTAATGCACTGTTAAATTCAGTCTGCTAGTATTTTTTCGAGGATTTTTGCATCTGTGTTCACGACGGATATTGACCTATAGTTGTCTTTTCTTATGGTGCCTTTGTCTGGTTTTAGTATCAGGGTAATGCTGGCCTCATTAAATGAGTTTGAAATGTTCCCTCTTCTTCAAATTTTTACATGAGTTTAAGAAGGATTAGTGTTAATTCACCTTTAAGCATTTTGTGGAATTCACCAGTGGAGCCCTCTTGTCCTGAGCTTTTCTTTGAGAGGATTTTCATTACTGATTCAATCTCCTTATTCATTATGGTCTGTTCAAGTTTTCAATTTCTTCATGATTTATTATTATCATTATTTTTTATTGATTGAATAATATTTTATTGTACAGATGTAACAATTTACATTACCCTGTTTTTTTTTAAGCTCTTTATTGGAATATAATTGCTTTACACTTTTGTACCAGCTTTTGAGGTACACCAAAGTGAATCAGCTGTATTTATACATATATCCCCATATACCGTCCCTCCCATGACTCCCTCCCACCCTCCCTATCCTGGCCCTCTAAGGCATCACCCATCATCGAGTTGATCTCCCTCTGTTATACAGCAACTTCCCACTGTTTCTTCATGATTTATTCTTGATAGGTTGTATGTTTTTAGAGATTCATTCACTTCTTCTAGGTTATCCAATTTATTGGCATACAATTGTCCACAGTAGTCTCTTATAACCCTTTTTATCTCTATAGCATCACTTACAGTGTTTCCTCTTTTGTTTCTAATTTTATTTGAGTTAATAAAACCAGGGTTGGCGTTTAGTGCTTTGGATTCCTTAACATTCTCTGTTGTCTACTTCATTTTTTCCTTCATCCCAAAATATCCATCTATGACGTTTTCTCACCACAGACATTGCATTTTACTTCAAAGGTGACCCTGACAAGTAGACAATGAGATGGCCCTCTTTAAGTCTATACACTGAGTTGGATTCAGGATGCAATCCTGAGTGAGAGGTGCTGCAATCCTGGGAGGTGTGATTGTGCACAATGTCCATTCTTGGCAAACCTCGGTACCTTCAGCACATAAGTTACATCCTGGTATGTAATCTCTTCAAAGCAAAACAAAGGCCCAAGAGAGAACAAGTGAAGTTTCACATTTCTCCAGGCCCCTACCCTTCAGTGTTCATTTGGCACAGTGTTTAAAGAAGAGATCTCCATAGAAGGCAAAAGAAGTTTCTGATTAGAATGGCATATCAGAAAGGAAAAAAAAAAAATAAAAAAATAAAAAACCCAGATTGTGAAATGGAAGGGGGCAAAAAGGAGACTTCTCAGAGAATGTTGTTTACTCCACTCAGTAGCTCCACAAAGATAGATCTCCTGCCCTAGTCTTGCTGATGTGGCAGAGGAGGCTCTAACAAGTGAATTTATCTGTCCACGTTATGCAGACGGCAAGACACAAGGGCAGACTTTGAACTCAATTGTTTCTGTGACGTGGTTCTCTCCTAGGAAGTGTTATGATGTAAAAGGAATGTGCAGGAATGTAAAGTAATAGGCCTTCTATGGGGGACATATAGTAGGGGAGCATTCCCCTAGAGCCCCTCCTTTCAGAATAAAGAGGCAGGGAGCTCAGTGGATAAGGGAGCTCTCCACTGCCTGTGCAAGTAGCTGAGGGTTAGTGGGGTTTTCTGGGAGGCCTTGGAATCTTCAACTTTAGGAGGCATCCAGATACTTCTGGGTAGCTTATTAACCAATTTCCATTTCTCTAAACTCTTTGCCTTCTTTTAAGTAATCCTTTCCTAATCCTTCCCAATAGGAACTGTATTAACCAAGACTCTTCTGGTTACAAGTGACAGAAGCAGAATGAGGAATTTTATTGGCTCATGAAATAGAAAAGTCCAGGTGGTTGACCTAGCTGCACACACAGCTAGATCCAAGTATTCAGTGCTGCCATTCAGAGGCAGACATTTTCTCTCTCTAGACCTAACTTCCTAGACGCTAGTTTCCATCTCAGGTAGCCGTTTTAAAGAATTTAATGGCTTCATGTCTCCAGGTTTGCCTTCTCGGTGAACCCAGCAAAAAGAGAATATCTGTATTTCAGTAATACTAGCAAACTTTGGAAAGTCTCTCATTTGCATGGCTTCTGTCATATGCTCATTGTTAATATAACCAATATGACACAGGGCTAGGGGGATAGAACATACTCGTTGGCCAAGCTTGAAACACAAGTCTACATCTGGCTCACAAGCCCACACCTGGACCACAAGCCCGGGCCCGAACTATAAGCTCACTTCTGAATCACAAGACCACTCCTGGAGCACAGATGCATGCCTGGAGCTGGGACGTGGGGAAGGATTAGACCGACCTCATGAGCCTGGACTGACAGTGTGTTGTGGGGAATGAGAAACTGGCCTGGTGACAATCAGGTGCTTATGTCAGAAGATGGAGGGAGGGATTTTGGAGAGAAGTACAAAAGATAAATTGATACATTGGTCCCCTCTGTGGGAGCCGTGCTATTCAAACCTTCAGGGACCTTTTCTAAATCTTAGCTATTCCAAGGGTGGGCTAGGAATCAGTCATGTCACCATCACCTGGGAGCTGGTTGTAAATGAAGAATCATAGGCTTCACCAGGACCCACTGCATCAGAATCTGCATTTTTTTTTATCTTGTATACATCCTTTTTTTTTCAAGAACTTTTATTGAGATACAGTTAACATACAATAAATTGCATATATTTAGAGTGTACAATTTGGTATCCCAATCTCCCAGTTCATTCCCCCCCAACCCTCCCCGCTTTCCCCACTTGGTGTCCATATGTTTGTTCTCTACATCTGTGTCTCTGTTTCTGCCCTGCAAACTGGTTGATTTGTACCATTTTTCTATATTCTGCATATATGTGTTAATATATGATATTTGTTTTTCTCAGAATCTGCATTTTTAACAAGATCCCTCTGAAAGCTGTGTGCCTATTAAAGTTTGAGAGGCACTAATCTAAACTTCTTCAATCATTATTTTTTATCAATGAGCACATACTTCTGAGGTAGAAGGAAAAAACTCAGTTTGGGAATGAGGAGAACTTGATGCTGGAATCCAGGCTCTGCTATTAAGTTCAAAGACTCTGGGCTGGTGCCTTTTTGCTTTCTACCCTTTGTTTCTGTTTCCTCATTAGGAAAGTAAGGGTAATGGACCAGCAAACCTCCGAGATTTCTGCCAGTTTCTGACCTTTCAAAATTCTGGATTTGCTAAGTCCCAAAAGAAGAGTTAATTTGGACATTACACCAACCATAATAAAGGATTTTCCTCAACTGTCAAAGAAGAAAGA
The DNA here is from genome assembly GCF_030028045.1 of Hippopotamus amphibius kiboko. NCBI lineage: Eukaryota > Metazoa > Chordata > Mammalia > Artiodactyla > Hippopotamidae > Hippopotamus > Hippopotamus amphibius. The sequence continues at coordinate 93,740,586 of NC_080198.1, read as the reverse complement.
TTCGTTCAGAGGTAATATTTAGAATATAAAATTTAGAGTCTTCAATGTATAAACCAAGCACAGATCTACACTGGTGGTTTTAAACTCTGGGTCCTAAGAACCCTGAAATTCTAAGAAAGGGGGCATGCAAAAGCTTGAAGATTCTGGACGAGTAACACGGTTTTAAGAAGTTCTACAGAAACTCAGAGAAGAGGGAGCTGTTAGCATCTGCTACAAGAATCCAGGCATCCATCCTGGAGGAGACAAGGTGTAAATTATGCCTTGAAAACTACCTGAGACTGGGTTCTGGAAAGCCTAGAGAAAGCTTTTAAAAGTTCAAGTCTACCTCTCCTCATTCCATTAATTGCTTTTCAGAATATAAAATAAATTAACAACAGCTCCAATTAAATAATAGCAGGTACCACTTCTTGTGGTAATTAGGCAGATAGATCACATGTAATTAATCCAGAGCCCCCAGAAGCGACTTTCACCCTTTGGAAAACAGCTCTCAGCCGTTCTCCTTTCAATGGAAGGAACACCGAGGATTTCTGGTTTCCTTTTATGTTCAGTGTGTTATTAATACCCAAAATACCTCTGAAAAACAATTGCCTGCCTGCCAGCTTACACCTGAATCTGAACACTTGGTCTGTTGAAACCAAATCCATCATCGTGCTTTGCTGGGTAACTGACCTCACCCATGGAGCTTTAACGGAATCCTTGATGAATCGGACGCACACTCTTCATCCCAAAAAGAATATTTGTCAATACAACCATTGCCCTCAAGAACAAAAGAGAAAGCAGATGAAAGCATGGCTCTATTCCATTTGTTGGTGCTACTTGTTTGTGAGCTAGCATCCTGGGGAGCAAATTAGGGAGATAATGACTTTGGTAAAACTCTCCACTTGAAATGGCAGTTTGGAAGGGGAACACTGCTAATAGTTTGTCACTGCCTTTGTAAGAGGAGCTGTGAGAAAGACAGGAGAGGGAGGAAGCCAGTGTGCTCATCGCCTGGCCAAATAAAAAGCACTGAGCTGTTACAAGTGAATCCTAACGGTTCAGGAAAAATTTCCCAGAATGAGCTAACCCAGTGCTGTGAACTGTAGCACCATCTACAAACACATGACCCTCCAACCTTGAACTCCAGGCTTTCCCCGTTATTCCCCACTCCTTTGAGTATCCGTTGGTCTTTCCAGTTCACTCTTGTATCACTCAGGGGCCTGGCAGCAAAGAGTTGGCATATGATGACCAAATAAATTAAAATCTAGGTTACTTAAGCTTTTTTTTTTTTTAAATTGTTTTTTTTAAACAAAATTTTATTTATTTATTTATCTTTTGGCTGTGTTGGGTCTTAATTGCTGCTTGCAGATTTTCTCTAGTTACAGTGGGAGGGGGCTACTCTTTGTTGCTGTGTGTGAGCTCTAGAGTGCAGGCTCAGTAGTTGTAATGCATGGGCTTAGTTGTTCCACGGCAAGAGGGATCTTCTTGGACCAGGGATCGAACCCACGTCCCTTGCATTGGCAAGTGGATTCTTAACCACTGTGCCACCAGGGAAGTCCCTTCTGTTTTTTTCAAATAAGAGGACAAAGTTATAGGCAGGGTTCAGGAAAACCAACAAAGGGCTTGGCCATGCTTACTTTCTAGGCCTGAGAGAGTAAGAGGAGGACAGAGGGGCTACATGTGGTGATGGAGAGTAGCTGAGGACTGGACCTCCAGCAGGAGCTGTGGCTTTTGGAAGAGGGACAGTGTCTGCCCTTGCAGGCCATGCAGTCAAGGAGCCAGGGCCGTGCATACTCTGCTTGCATTCTCTTTCCACTGTCTGATATTCTGGAACTTTCTATTGGAGAAAAACACAACAACTGAAAGACAGAGGGCAAGAAGGCCCATTGAAACACTGTCAACCTCCCAGGGTTCAGAGCCTGCTAAAAATAAGGGAGAGTCATTGGGAGGGTCAAATAGAATACATTCAACACAGCTCGCTAGTTGGTATTTCAAATCTACGAAGCCCCAAACTGAACTTGAGATTTCTCCTCACCCTGTCCCAAACCTGCACTATCCCAATCTCTGCCATCATAAGAAAGACACCACCAACTACCTAGTGAGCCCAAACCTCAAACCTAGGAGCTGCTCTTGAGTCTTCGCCTTTACCCAAGCCCCAACTGGCAACTTCTCAGTGAGTCCTACAGATCAACATGCCAAACACATCCTTATATCTTGTCCCCATCTCTACTGCTTCCATTCTGGACCAAGACACTTTGATGTCTCTAGTGAATTATTGCAATGGTTTTCTAGTTGGTCTCCTTGCTTCTGCTCCTTCTCCTCTAAAATCCATTACTGACACTTGCAATGAAACATACTCCTTGTTCATCATTACAAAGGTCTGTGTTGTGGTTTCTGCCTATATTTCCACTAGCATTTCTTATCATTCATTGCCTAGACGCTCTATTCCAGCTAATACCCATCCTGCCATGCCTTTCAAGTAGGTCAAATATATTCCTGGATTAGGACCTTTGCACCAGTTATTTCTTTCACTTGCAAAATCCTTTCTGAAAACAGCAGGCATGCTCCTTTTGGTATTTGAAGATCAAATTACACCTCACCTCCTTAGAGATCTTTCTAGACCATCTATTCTAAAGTTGCCACTGCATCAATCTCTATCGTGTCACCCTGTTTTAGTTTCTTATATATTCATCAATTTGCTTACCTATTTGTTGTTATTATTGTTTTTGTGTCTCTCTCACTCTAATTCAAAGCCTAGGTCAATGACCTTTTTTCTCTTGTTTATCTAGGGGAAAATCAGGGGCTCAAAAAGATATTTCTGACTGAATGCTCGGGAGCAGTTAACATAAATATATTTTTCAAATTATCCAGAAGGAGAGACAAAAGGAAGCATTTGGACATAAATGACCTGAGTTTAAATCTGGATTCTACCACTTATGAGATCTGAGAAACTGTGGGGAGATTTCTGTGTTTTTATGCCTCAGCCTTCTCGTCTATTAATTGAGATCACAATATTACATATTTCACAGGTTTCTGAGAGGAGTACGTTGAAGGATGCATGTAAAGTGCCCAACAAATTGCAGGATGAGTAGGTTATACCCTATCAATACTAGTTGTAATTTTCTTTGAAACAAAATTAATAGTTATCCAGGTAGAAAACCAAAACAATTAGTGAAGACAAACTAAAAATGCTCTATATATTTCAATTTATTTGACAAGTAAACTCCATTCAGGCTGTGTCTGTTTTACTCACCACTGTAGAACTGGAGTATCAGATACATAATAGATGCTCACTTGTTGCAAATGAATGAATGAATGAATGAATGAATGAATGAACAAGTGGGTAGTGTAACAGAGTGATAAACAGTGTAATAGAATGGAAAGGAGCTTTGTAATACAAACCGAATTAATGAGTTCATTCAAAAAATGTTTATTGACCACTAGCTGCATGCTGGTGATTATTCTAAGTCATGGGGGGACTGCAATGAAGAAAGCAAGCATGCCTTCATGAAGCTTACACGGAATAAAGTAAGTCAGGAGAAAGAGATACAATTGTAGTTTTAGAGAAGGGCCACCAGAGGCATTATTGAGTAGGAGACATTTAAGAAAATACCTGTAGGAAGTGAGGGATCCAGCTGGGCGGGTGTCTGGAGAGCAATGTTCTTGCTAGAGAGGAAGCACATGCAAAGTCCTTAAGTCCAAGTTTGCAGACAGGAGTCGGCTAGTTGGGGTGTTGGAGCAGGTAAGACAGGGTAGGGAATAGAGCAGAGAGGTCAATGTGGGCAGAGAATAGAGGACTGCCAGGACCACCATAAGGACTTTGGCTTCTATTGCATGCAGGTAAGGTGTCCTTGGGGGTGACTAGTGGAGGGATAGAATCTGCCTGCCTTTAGCAGGGGCACTCTGGCTACTCTGATGAGAACCGATGGAAGGGGTAAAAGGGTGCAAGCAGAGACACCGGTTAGAAAGATTTGGACCATAATGAAAGCAAGGACAGTTGTAAAAAAAGCAGTCACATTTAGATTTTTCTGGCAGACGAGATGTGGTTTTGAGAGAAAGAGATAAGTTCAAGGAAATTCCAGGGTAAAAAGTCACATTAGAAGTGTATATATGTTAATCCCAAATTCCTGAATAATCTCTCCCCTCCACTCCCACTACCCCTTTTGGTAACTGTAAGCTCGTTTTCTATGTCTGTGAGTCTATTTCTGTTTTGTAAGTAAGTTCATTTTTATCATTTTTTTAAGATTCCACATATAAGTGATATCACATGATATTTGCCTTTGTCTGACTTGCTTCACGTAATATAATAAGTGATAATCTCTAGGTCCCTACATGAGCTCTCATTTGGTGATATGCCCAATATCTACTTTTCCTTTCAAAGATATTAGCTTTGAATTTTAGTTGCTATAAAATTGTTGTAAACTAAATTCCACAATAGAGAGTCTCAATGAATAGAACATTACACCAAATGATCTGCATCTAGCATGTCTGGACAGGATGGCAGTTATTTCTTGAAGTTTTTTCCCTGTAACATCTTCTCCATGAAATTTTAATGAATGTTATTTAAAAAAGTCAAATAAGTTTACTAAAAGACAAAGATAATATATTTGCTACAAGATTGATCAGAGCGTCTAATATATTACTGTGAACTGTGAGTCTTCAAGGTCACAGTGTCATAAGAATGTTCCAGGCTGACTCGTGCCCTCTCCCAAATCCACATGTTGAAGTTCTAATCTCCAATTTCTTTGAATGTGACTATATTTGGAGACAAGCTACTTAAAGAGGCAATTAAATTAAAACAAGGTCGTATGGTGGAGTCCTAATCCAATTTTACTGGTGTCCTTATAAGAAGAGTAGATTAGGACCCAGACACACACAGAGCAAAGACCATGTGAGGACATAGGGAGAAGTCCACTGACGAACCAAGGACAGAGGCCACAGAAGAAAACAACCTGTCCACACCTTGATCTCAGACCTCCAGCCTCTAGAACTGAGAACATACATTTCTCTTGTCGAAGCAGCTTAGTCTGTACTATTCAGTTATGTAGCCCTAGGAAATTAATACACGAAGTATTTGTCCTTTACACTGAATATACCAAAGGCAGTGCAGCTCTAGGCATTGGCACTAAAAGGAGCTTAAAACTGTTCAGGAAGTACTTGGGGTGATAGGCAGGTGACTGAATAGGAGGGAGGTCCCTGAATGATAGCCGAAGGGACTCTGTAGTTGCTATGGGTAAAAAGCCATTAAGAAGCAGAAAATGAAAACATATTAAGGGGGGCCTTGCTTACTTACTTTGAGGACAAGAAATATGATGAGGATTTTAAATTATGGCAAGGAGACCACACCCAGCTGGAGATGCACCGTGGATCCTGAGATATCCAGAGATGGTGCTACACTGTGATCCAATAAGTAGCTTCTTCCATCCAGCTTCTGGAATTAGGATGATGGACTGATTGAAATTTAGAAAGAATGGGAAATTATAGAATCAATTTTTTTTGGTAACCCAGTACTTAATATGCATATGATATGCTTTGCCCTGTTAATTGCATTTTATTTTGATGACCTCTTGAGATAGAATTGCTAGCAAAATTTTGAGAAGGTGTGCGTGCATGTGTGTGTGTTAGGGGTGATGAGTAATGCACCATCAGAGGCTACATGCCATGAAAATAATTCGAGGGAGAATTTGCAGAAAGGGGCACCAATATGAGTGTTACTTGAAAAAAAATATGTACAAAGAAGATTTCTGTCTTTTCTGCCATCCAACTCAGTTGATTCACTACTCTTTAAGGGTTTCCCATAATTTACCAAGAGAGGAAATTAAATACTCTTGCTGAAGTGTTTTTTTTTAAGTGGCACGGGCTGCAAAGATAATTTCTTCCCTGTAGACTTGTCCTCAGCACCTGATGAGGTGCTACAGAAAGAAATTTCATGTCTCATACCAGCACTTTCAGATGGGATCATTAACAACCAGACTAATCAAAAAATGAATCACAAGATAGAAACAAATTCAGAAGTAGCAGGAGTTTTCTAGGAAAGAATGGGCATTAAAAGTTGCATGTGCTGAATTCCTTTAAAGCAAACCTGAACATGGAGACATAGTAGATGCAAAAACATAGCTCAGTGGTGAGCTAATTTCAAAATGATGTTAATTTTGAGGACTCTTTCCCCTGAGCATACATTAATTAGCTATATGTGGACTTTATGCTATGAAGCCTTGTCTTTATGCCTCATACAATACATTCTTGCTCAGGCAAGTCTTACAGCTCTTTCCCATTCCTAATCCCTTGTCCTTACTGAATCCTTCACAACCAATGTTAATCTTTGCCCTCCTTAGCCATCTGTAGGGCTTACATTTGATATGCTCTGTAGTGGTTTGTGTATCCTGTAGTGTTCTAAGCAGTATTCATTTTCATACTCCTTGTAATAAATTAGGTACCCTTGGAGCTCCTGGGTGGCTCAGAAATAAACTCTGCTAACTCTTCTATAGAAGAGGAATAATAGTAACTTCCATGAAGTGTTCTTATGAATGTTAGAGGGTATGTTAGAAAAATGATAGTATCAATAATGGCTACCTATTTTTGTTTCTGATTAAATTAACATCAAGACTTATTTTAATCTCATTCCAACCCATGCTTCTCATTTGGTAGATGTGTGAACAGAGGCTTAAAAAAGATCTCATTTTAGTACTCCAAACATTTAAAGGGGAAGGGGCAGCAGATAGATCAGGGTTTGAGAACACTAGCACCCTGGATGCTGTGAGAAGTATTTCACCTTTCTGACTTGCCTCAAAGAAAATATCAATTTTTTTGGACTTCTATTTTATAGGATAGTTTTGAACATTACATGATAGAACAAACATATATGATTATGTAGTATGAGACATTTTAGACAATAATGATTAGAAAAGAAAAAAATTAAAGTCTATAGATAAAATAAATAAAATATTAGGAGTATGAAAAATATCTCTTCTAGAACTTGATATCTTGTAAGAAGAGGAAGAGAAGAATGCGAGAGAATTTACTCTAACAGTCTGACCCACTTGGTCAGAGGCAAAAGGGACAACCTGGACTTGGAAATGGTGTCTGAAGTTGAGGAGAGGGCAGTCTTGGAAGACTGCGCCCTTAAGCTATGTGATCTGATGACTTGATACTAACTCCAGGTAGATAGCGTCAGAAGTGAGGCTGTCCAGAAGTGGACATCTAGATGGTGTGAGAGAGTTGGATAATTGTTTGGTGTTGTGTTAGAAGTGTTAAGAGTAGTGGAATCACAGCAGAAGAGAAACACAGAGTGTTTTCCCTTTTCACATAGTGTTTGGTGTTTAATCCATAGTTCAGATTTAAACAAAAACAACAACAAAAAGGCAAACAAGAAAACAAAGCAGAGTTAAGTCCTGAAAATGTAAGCCGTATATGAGAGGAAATATAATCATAGCACTACATAGAACAATCAGCAATAGAATGTGCAGAGGTAAAATATTATAAATTCTGGATACTGGCTTATCCAAAACAGCTGCTAAAACTTTATTGGGTGGGTGAAGGTGATGGAGGTAATGAAAGTTTATGTTTGGTGCTGGGATTGGCCATAGCATTTTCTCTCTCATGGTAGAACATCAATAGTAAATATCAAAGGCCATGAATCAAATCATGGATAGTCTCTCTACAACATGTGTGTCTCTTGAGAATTGGTTTATATATATTTGCTGTGCATATATGTGGAGATTTTGTTGGTTCATGGGTGATTTCTCTCAGTAGCTACTTTGAAGCTATCAAAGGCAAGCTTTCTCAAAATTTAAGAAGAGAACATTAGCATCATATGAAAACAACAACAACAACAAAAAATAAAGCTAGAAAATCCTACAGAAATGCCTTCTTTTGGAGCAAGTTGTGACAGTTTAGTGGCTCTAAGAATCATTACAGTTTCCATTAACTTAAGGTGTATGGGAACACTGAGGAGGTATTGATGAAGAGACTACAAAGACATCTGTCTTTGTTAAGAAAGGAAAAGATTGATGATGAAGTCTACACCTTGGGGGAGATTTTTAATCTTGATGAAAGTGGTCTTTTTTAGAAGCGGATAACCTTGAGCATCAACATTTTGGAGGAGAGAGTATGAGCCACAGGGTATAAAACTTTGAGGATCCAGGATGCCACCCTGGGTGCAGATGCCACCCTGCGTGCAAATGCCACTAGAGATTTAACTGGGTGACTCTTCTTAGTAGGATTGCTGTTGTTTTAGTTGATGCTCTACATTCTGACATCCTTGGATTCTGAGTGGTCTTCCCTTCATCCTGATTTTCTTATAAATGTTAGGCTCTTTTGGTAATGCATTTAACATTATAGCAAAAATGGCTATGCTTGGAAATATGGAGATAAATCCCAGAAGAAAGAGTTAAAATAGATGAATTTATTGCCTTCAGAGAGCAGCAGTTGAGGGAATTATGAGGACCTGGGCATTCTCTTCTCTTTATAAGACTACTATGTATAAAATTGATAAAAATAAACTTTAAGCACATTAATAATTTTCAATGAAAAGATTTAAGCAAATGTATATGTCTAGCAATATAACAGATTAGATAAACTTATATCCTCTTATTACATACTACTCAAAAATACTGGGTACATCATAACAAGCAGCCTTTGAACACATAGTTGAGTACTTAAGAAAGTAAATCAGGCACTAAAAATAGATAAGAAATTAAAAATCAAGGTGGCACGTGTGAGATCCTGAGGGAGGTGAAGAGTTAACTAGGGGTTTCAGTATATGGAGACGTTGAGATTGAGAACCACACATAAAGCTGAAAAACTCACCTGGCTCTATTCATAATTTATATGTACATAAATTTATATAATATTTATATATAATTATATAATTTATATTATATATATTTTTTTTCCTCTCAACACTGGAGAATTATTACAAAGCTTGCCTGTCTTTGCCTGGACACTATGTGAGAAAAAATTTCCTGAAATTTTATTACCACAGCTCTCATGCAAGTTTGAGGATTCCATTCATACCCATAAGCTGGTAAATTAAACTAAAATGTGGTCCTGGGCTGGTAACATCCTGGGGTGCTTGGATAAAGCAAACACAAAGCACATCCTTAACTGGGCCACTCAAGAGATCCACATATGAAACTCAGCTGAACATGAGCTCACAGACCAAAATTACAAAACCCACAAAGAAACAATCCAGTATTTAGTTGTTCATCACATGTTTATCAAGACCAGATTTATGCTGGGCATTAATCTAGGCATTGGGAATACAGCAAGGAAAAAAATGCTCCCAAAGGAAGTTTCATTCAAGTGAAGAAGGCAAAGTACAAACCCACCGAAACCCCAACAGAATTCAATTTCCCGAAATTCAGACAGAACAACTGAATAGCCTTTAGAGTGCAAACACTGCTAAGGTAGCTAAAATTAAGAGAACACCATGGTCATATAATAAAATAACTAAATGGAAACCAAAATGAAAAATACAGTCACTGGAAAAACAAAAACAAAAACAAAAAACACAGACTTACTCCATGGCTTGAACAGCTGATTTGACAGAGCTGAGGAATTAATGAATTGACAGATACATATGAAAAAATTACTCAGAATGCAATAAAGACAAAAAAGGGAGAAAATATGAAAGTTTGAAATTTGGAAAAGATAATGAATAGGCCCAATTAATGTAGAAAAAATGAGAAAGAAGCAATGTTCAAGAAATAACGAGATGTTGATAATTTTTCAGAATTTATGAAGCTTCATGTTAGGAATAAACTCGAACATTTCCTCTCTGAGTTGATGTCTATAGCATTCTGTGTGTTATATATCATTACAGTTTTAATATTCTATCATAATTTTTTATTTACAATCACTTTTCTCCTTCCCTCCCTCCCTCCCTGCCTGCCTTCCTTCCTACCAAATTTTCCTGGGTACCTGCCCCTCCTGGGCACTATGGAGAATGCAGTTCTGAGCTCTGAAGGATTTCTCTTCCAGTGGAGAAGAGCTGGAGAGGGAAGCTGATGAAAGTATTGCTTCTGGAGTCATGCAGATCTAAGTTCAATTCCTGATGCCTGTCGGGACTCTCTGACATTGGACCAGTAAACTTCCATTTCCTCATCATAAAGCTAGGATAATAAAGTCTTATCAGTGTCAGTCAGGGTTCTGGCAGGAGACAGAAACCACACTAGTGAGTTTAACAGAGAATAGTCAATATGAAGAATTATTAGCTAGGTATTTAGCAAGTGAAATACAAATAGGAAAACAGTAACTTTTAGAGGGGGAGCAACAAATGGAGGAGGTTGGAGTTATGTAATGTGGAAGCTTACAGAAGGGCTCTTGCAGAATGGAAGTTCCTTGGTCCCTCAGGAAGGGGCATTGTCTGGTGCCAGCATCTTTGGAGCTCAGAGGAGGGTCTTCGAATCTAAGACCCACCCGTTTCTCTGTGTGTGTATGTGTGTGTGTGTGTGTGTGTGTGTGTGTGTTTAGGTGGAGGAGGGTGGGGAAGAGGCAAGGAAGGTCCCTTATTAGTATTTGGAAAACTACAAACTAGAAAATCAGAACCAACTGCTGCTATGAGAACAAACTACTGGAACAAACTGTTATCAAAGTGAAGAAACTATGTTAGGGTGATGCTGACTGGAACGGGAAACCCCATGAAGGAACAAATCTCTCCTTCTTTCATCTTCCCATCTGCCTTAGTAACTCCCATTAGCAAAATGGGAATGTGGCTTGCAGAGTCCCAGTCCCAATGTCCAGACCATGAAGTCACAGACCAGAAGGATCAGTGTGAAGTTGAAAGATACTAGCTTAATCACTGGCCCAATTTAGCCCTTGGATAATCTAGCATCCACATACACATATATACTCATATCTATACCGTATATGAGGACAAAAACAAAGTTATGGTTTTCCTAACAAGATGCTATCATTTTTTGTACAAATAAAGACATTCTCACCTTCTCCCCTAAACTGAGGAAATAGAAAATTCTATCAGTATCCATGTCTGGGGAGGAGTCACAGCTATCTCTCTCTGGACTATGTTAATTATATCACAAATTCAGTCATGGTCTCATTTTGTTACCGGAAGAGTCAGTTGTGTTAGCCTCTAATAAGGTTGGCTAACAGATAAAATCATAAATTCAACCTCTAATAAAACATGTATAAAAGTAATAAGGTAAAAGAGGAGAGAGAAGAAAAAATTGTTATATATGTTTATACATGTGTATGTGTTTACACTTAAACTTGTACACACAGTCTCATGTACACACACAAGTAAAGGACAAATACACTTAGCTTCTAAAACCCTTGCTTTTGCAACTGGTCACAAAGTAATAGTTAATATTTATAGTTTTTTTTTATTCCAGTACCCATTCTGAGTTTCCCTTAACCTCAGCCAGGACCTTAGCTGGTCAGCATTTTTTATCTTGTAGAGTAATCCAGACTTTCATCACTGAAGGGTCTGAATCTTTAGTGGTCCTGCCTTTATTTTTTATTTATTCATTTATTTGGCTGTGTTGGGTCTTCATTGCTGTATGTGGGCTTTTCTCTAATTGTGGGGAGCAGGGGCTACTTTTTGTTGTAGTGCATGGGCTTTTCATTGCGGTGGCTTCTCTTGTTGCAGAGCACGGGCTCTAGGTGTGCAGGCTTCAGTTGCTCTGCGGCATGTGGGATCTTCCCAGGCCAGGGGTTGAATCCATGTCCCCTGTACTGGCAGGCGGATTCTTAACCACTGAGTCACCAGAGATGTTCCTTTTTTAAATTTAGATTATAGTTTTCCACTAAATTTTACTACTGGACATGGAAGTATGAAGGGGAACCCTCCAAGAATTTTCCATGGTTCTAGACAAAGCCTCTCTACCCCTACTTTTCCTTACTAATCGGGATCAGTCATTCCAGCCAGTAGGTTAATTCCTGGCTTTTCCTAACCTACCTCATTAGAACATATAAGGACCAGTGTAGATGACCTGTGTACACCAAGTGTTAGGTAGGTAGCAAGGTCTCTGCCCATGTAAGTTCCTCCTTTTGAGTTTTCCTTTAGAAGACACTCATTTTTACTGAAGTTATTGTTGGGGGCCTTTTGGGAGTGATCTCCAGTAATATCTTTCTTTCTTGCCTGAGTTCTGAACAGTTTGAGAAATAATAATTTAAAAAAATGGAGATGAAACAATCACCTTTATTAACTATTGAAGCCAAACTAAAGGATGTAATTCTAAGGAGGAGTCAGTCTCCCTTCTGGGCTCCAGGAAGCAGTGGCAGATTTACCCATCTGTCTCTGAAGCACAGGGGGGCACTGAGGCCAGGTAAGACTTGCAGAATAAGGAGCAGAAAGGATCACGTGCTCCTGTTGGCATCTGGCTCCCAAGAGAAAAGCAGAGATCAGAGCCAGGCATGGCTGCCAGTTCTTCCCAAATTCACCAGTTAGGCAATTTAGTTCACTACCCCCTTCTCACTCCCCCTGGAGAACTTGGAAGGGAAAGGCTGGAGGCAGCAGTGGTATTTGCTTAGGGGAAAAACACGCTCTACAGGAACGCTGCGGAGGGAGATTTCCACACTCTAGCAATCATCATAGATATATTAGGGTGGGCCAGACATGTTCACCCCTCCTGAGTTTGCAGGAGTGAATGCAATACATCCAACTTGTCGGTAAGGCACAGCTAGGCTGCCTTCCTGAGAGGAGGGGCATGAGAAACCCTAAAGAAGGGTGAAGATGCAAAGTCCGGGGTACTCCAGAGTCTGGAATCCTACTGAATGGGAATTTAAGTGCCTTTCAACATTGTTTAATCCAAGGTCAGATGAATTGTCTGTTCAATACTATTTTCTGAAAACATCATACATTACCTACACAGCATTCTGTTGGAATAGAGTTCAACCCTGGAGAGAATTAAGATAGAACAGAGATTCAATTATATTTTTCGTCATTTGATAGGAAAATATACATATACTATTTTATGTGTCAATACCCAGAAAGAGTTTGGATACTTCAAATGTTAGGAACAAAACAAATTATTCTGAAGTTGTTTCTTTAAATCTTTAAATCCCTGTATTTCTGCCAGGTGTGACAGTGCTTTTTATTTCAGCAATGAAAACACAATGGCACCACTTCTGAGTAATCCTAGACCAAAGACAGAGTTATCTCTCCAGCTATCCATTTCTGCAAACCATCTCTCATTCTCAAATTTCTCCTCCCTACCATTCATCTCAAATGTGGCCCATCTTGTTTTCCCAGGGCACCACAGTTGGAGGACTACCTCCTTTTCACACAGTCTGAGGGCCTGTTTTCAGTGACAATTGTGCTGTGTCCCCTGAAGGAGGCCATCTGTTCAGCTTGGCGATGTGACTGTCTCATTACCTGTCAAGATGTCTAAGCTGGATCCTGCTATTGGATTAGATTCCACACCTTTTGATTTTTCAGCTCGGGTCGTGTTGGTGCCAGAATCTCCTTCTGGGGCTGGGGAGATGGTTTCACAGGCTCTCTGGTTCCCTCAGGAGATATTTGATCAGGGTTCTGATTGCTTGGACGTTGTTCTTCTTTTGACCCATCAGCAGTCAACTCACTGCTCACCGGCCCCATGTGGTGGATGAACTGTAAATCACAGAATGCCAATTCCATTTCCTAATTATTCATTGTTTCCCAAATAATGCAGAGGGTGAAATAATCAAAGGAACAGGATGAGCTCAAGTTACCGAAAACTCTACTAAATAGGGTCATTATCTGCAATCCAAATTAATTTGACCATAGGCCACACGTTGCCAGGTTAGTTAGCAACATAAAGAGATTCACCTAACTGACCTAGACTCAGTACCCTGATTGAAATAAGAAAGAGAGGATAATTGTAAATCCTCCAATGCCTTTGTTTATCCTTATAAATCCAACGATTGCCCTTTCTTCCCCAAACTGAGAAGACATGTTATGAAGTAACTAAATCACTTTTCATATCTCTAGAACAAACCAACCTAAGGCCAGTTTGCCAGGGAATAGCATTAACTGGGGAAAGATGAAGGAGAGGACACTAGGGGAGGGACAATATAGGGGTGGGGGATTAAGAGGTACAGACTATTAAGTATAAAATAAGCTACAAGGATATACCGTACAACACGGGGAATACAGCTGATATTTTATAAGTAGATTACAACCTTTAAACATTGTGAATCACTATATTGTACACCTATTATAAATCACTATATTGTACACCTATTACAAATTAGCCATTTTTAGGTGCCTTCTTGGTTTCTCTTTTAATCTCCACAGCCAGCTAGATAAGCAAAGCCTAAAAATTGTAATTATAGATGAGGAGAAAGGAGCTTGGAGAAGTTAACTACCCAACCCAAAGTTACTTAGCCTGAAAATTTGCAAAGAATAGATTTCAAGTGCTTTCACCATGCTTGCGTGCACACACACACACACAGACACACACACAAATGGTAATTATATGAGGAGATGCATATGTTAGTTAGCTTGACTCTAGCAATACATTAAAGTGAAAGAACTTTATTTAAAATATAATATTAAAAAATTACCCAGCCAAAGAGTTAGAAATCAAGCCCAACTTGGCCTGAAGTTCAAGGTTCTTCCATTCTAACACACATGTGGACACACACACACACACACACACACATACAAACATAACAGTCTTTTAAGAGTGAGAATTCATGAACTTGTTTTTTTTTTGTTTTTTTTTAATTTAATTTTTTATTTTATATTGGAATATAGTTGATTTACAATGGGGTGTTAGTTTCAGGTGTACAGCGTAGTGACTGATTTGTACATATATTTAGCATATATTGAGCTCCTACAATGTGCCATGACTCTATAAGCCTTGAGGTATAACTAACAAAATCTTTGTTTTCATGGAGCCTTTATTCCAGCAGGGAAGGCCAATGTTGAAATGATAATTAGGGGAATATAGTCAAAGGCTTCTAGTTTTTGGTCTGACATGACTTGGAAGTCTTAACTCCTGTCCTTATAACAGCAACAGCAACAAAAGGCTAAACCAACTGAAAATCTATAGCTCTTCTTAGATCCATCAGATAATCAAGCTAGAAGGGCAAATCTTCACACCAGAAACTGAAGAGACAGGCACATCCAGACTCCCAGCTTAGCAGGAGCAGAAGCTGCTGCTATAGCCTGGCAGGAAGACTGTAAACTTTAACTGAGGAATTGCTGGACTTCAAGGATGCATCCGCTCAAGGCACAACATCCTGAGAGGTCTCCATACTTCCATGAGTTTTATCTCTAAGAGAAGGGACCTACCCAGCTCCAGCCCCCTCTAGCTTTCCTGTCTCATCTATGGGGAGTAAAGAACTGTGAAGCACTTTTGAAGATCCCAGCCCAGAGACACAGGCTCTTGGAAGGACTGAGACCAAATTGTAGGACAACAGATCTTCCTCGACTTACAGTGGGGTTACCTCCCAATAAGCTCATCAGAAGCTGAAAATGCTTTTAATACACCTAGCCTATCAATTATCATAGCTTAGCCTAGCCTGGCTGAAATGTGCTCAAAGCACTTACCATAGCCTACAGTTGGGCAAATCATCTAACACAAAGCCTATTTCATAATACAGTGTTGAATATTGCATGTAACCTATTGACTACTCTACTGAAAGTGAAAAGCAGGATGGTTATAAGCTTATTGATTGTTTACTCTCATGATCGCGTGGCCGACTGGGAGCTGCAACATCCTGCCACACTTCCCAGCAACACAAGAGAGGAACTAGTGGGAAAAGACTGACATTCATAATGTAAAGTATTGATTTCTACCAAATGCGTACAACTTTTGCACCATTGTAAAGGTAAAAAATTGTAAGTCGAAACATCTTAATTCAGGGACCATCTATATAGAATGCTTCCCCTTCTTTCACACTTTACTACCCCATCAATAGTGTTCTTGCATAAATTACAGGGGATTGCAGCTGACATATAATTAAAATCAGATAGCCCCAACTATCTCTGAAATACATTCCAAATCTATCCATCTCCTCCTTTTCTTTCCTGCTACTATGACTTCTTATCACTTCTTTCCTGAATTAGTGAAATACTTCTTGTACAGGCCTCCTTGAACGAATACTTCCAGTCTATTCTTTACAGCGTCCCAGTAGAAGTTCCTTTAACTAGTGAACCTGTTCAATGAGGTGCTAGAGATGAGACAATCATTCTTTAAGCCAATCAAACCATCTGGAATATGATGGGCAAATATAGAGGAGATGAACTGTCATTCATAGGAGGAAAAATAAAGAGACAAAACCAGATTTGGGAGTCAGGAGAGTGAAACCCCAGCACAGCCACAGGTAACAGCAAAGCTTCTGCTGCATCTTCTCACTGATCCCTGTGAGTTAAGGTCTTTTAGAAGGCATCTGGTCCACAACAAGCCAAAGGCTCTAAACACAGTCCACAGAAAGTGCTATAGAGAAAAGTGAGTACATAAAGCTCGGTGACTGTGCAGCATCAGAAAGTCCTGGATCAGGTCCAGGGTGCAAATTACAAACTGTGGATGAGGAAAAGTTACTTAATCCCACAAGCCTTGCTTTTTCAAGTCTAAAATGCAGATAATAATGATATTAAATAAAAATGGTATTAATCTTGTGAGAATTAAAAGAGATGTTGGATGTAAAGTGCTTAGCAAAGTTCTCAGTGTATACTGAAAGCTCAGTATATCTATTATTACTATTGGAGCTCAGAGTCAGGAGAAAGCATTGATTGGGATGGTCAGGGGAGACCTCATGTAAGCCCATCTTCAAGGTGCACAGTAGGTGATGTTATCAGTCTCATTTAAACCCCTTTGGCTCATTTTTCCTGCACTCTGATGGCTTTCTATTGAAAATGTCTGTGACTCCTTTCCTCTGGTCCTGGGAGAGTGCTCAGTTCACACATGGGGAGAATGGAGGCACCAAAGAGTTAATGCCTCTGGAAGTAGCGCTCGACCAATGATGAACAGGAGTTTGTGGACAAGTATCCCAGCTGCCTAGTCCCTCCAGCAGGACAATGCTGAGGAGTGTTCCATGCTGCTGCTCAGAGGGCTTGAGTGGATTTAGCCCTGTTCCATATGGTAGCCTTCTCACGCACCAGGACCAGTTTCCTTTCTTTCCCCATCCCACTTCCCAGCTCCCATACCCATGCTTCCTGGGTCATCTCCAAAAGGAATTACTTGAACTCAAATCTGTTGTCTCAAGATGAGTTTCAGAGGGAACTCAACCCAAAATACAAATGTTCAACAATGGCAAGATTTTTCAAATGGTGGGAAGGGCAGTCTAGTTGGGGTAGCGGAAAATTTGAGACAGGAAATATAAAAGTAAGTGACTGGGATGATACGTTATTTAGTTACTAATTTTTGTTTTGCACTCTTGTTGTGGACTAAATGTGTGTGTCCCCCCCCCCCAAACTTTGCATATTGAAATCCTAATTCCTAACGTGATGGTATTAGTGGGTTAGGTCTTTGGAAATTATTAAGTCATGAGGGTGGAGCCCTCATGAAAGGGATTAGTGCCTTTTTTTTTTTTTTATTTTTTTTGGGGGTACACCAGGTTCAATCAACTGTTTTTATACACATATCCCCATATTCCCTCCCTTCCTTGACGCCCCCCCTCGATTCCCCCCCACCCTCCCTGCCCCAGTCCTCTAAGGCATCTTCCATCCTCGAGTTGGACTCCCTTTGTTATACAACAACTTCCCACTGACTATTTTACACTTGGTAGTATATATATGTCTGTGCTACTCTCTCGCTTCCTCTCAGTTTCCCCTTCACCCCCCGCCCCCTCCCATACCTCGAGTTCTCCAGTCCATTCTCTGTATCTGCTTCCCTGTTCTTGTCACTGAGTTCATCAGTACCATTTTTAGATTCCGTATATGTGAGTTAGCATACAATATTTGTCTTTCTCTTTCTGACTTACTTCACTCTGTATGACAGATTGTAGTTCTATCCACCTCATTACATATAGCTCCATCTCATCCCTTTTTATAGCTGAGTAATATTCCATTGTATATATATGCCACATCTTCTGTATCCATTCATTTGTTGATGGGCATTTAGGTTGCTTCCATGTCCTGGCTATTGTAAAGAGTGCTGCAATAAACATGATGGTACAAGTTTCTTTTGGGATTATGGTTTTCTTTGGGTATATGCCCAGGAGTGGGATGACTGGATCATATGGTAGTTCTATTTGTAGTTTTTTAAGGAACCTCCATACTGTTTTCCATAGTGGCTGTACCAACTTACAGTCCCACCAACAGTGCAGGAGAGTTCCCTTTTCTCCACACCCTCTCCAACATTTGTTGTTTCCAGACTTTGTGATGATGGCCATTCTGATTGGTGTGAGGTGATACCTCATTGTGGCTTTGACTTGCATTTCTCTGATGATGAGTGATGTTGAGCATCTTTTCATGTGTTTGTTGGCCATCTGTATGTCTTCTTTGGAGAAATGTCTATTTAGGTCTTCTGCCCATTTGTGGATTGGGTTATTTGCTTTTTTGGTATGAAGCTGCATGAGCTGCTTGTATATTTTGGAGGTTAATCCTTTGTCCGTTGTTTCATAGGCAATTATTTTTTCCCATTCTGAGGGTTGCCTTTTAGTCTTGTTTATGGTTTCTTTTGCTGTGCAAAAGCTTTTAAGTTTCATGAGGTCCCATTCGTTTATTCTTGATTTTATTTCCATGATTCTAGGAGGTGGGTCAAAAAGGATGTTGCTTTGATGTATGTCAAAGAGTGTTCTGCCTATGTTTTCCTCTAGGAGTTTGATAGTGTCTGGCCTTACATGTAGGTCTTTCATCCATTTGGAGTTTATTTTTGTGTATGGTGTTAGGAAGTGTTCTAATTTCATTCTTTTACATGTTGCTGTCCAATTTTCCCAGCACCACTTATTGAAGAGGCTGTCTTTTTTCCATTGTATACTCGTGCCTCCTTTGTCAAAGATAAGGTGCCCATATGTGTTTGGGCTTACTTCTGAGTTCTCTATTCTGTTCCATTGATCTTCCTTTCTATTTTTGTGCCAGTACCATACTGTCTTGATCACTATGGCCTTGTAGTATAGTTTGAAGTCAGGAAGCCTGATTCCACCAACTCCATTTTTCCTTCTCAAGATTGCTTTGGCTATTCGGGGTCTTTTGCGTTTCCATACAAATTGTAAGATTTCTTGCTCTAGTTCTTTGAAAAATGCCATTGGTAATCTGATCGGGATTGCATTAAATCTGTAAATTGCTTTGGGTAGTACAGTCATTTTCACGATGTTGATTCTTCCAATCCAGGAACATGGTATATCCCTCCATCTGTTTATGTCATCTTTGATTTCTTTCATCAATGTCTTAAAGTTTTCTGCATACAGATCTTTTGCCTCCTTAGGCAGGTTTATTCCTAGGTATTTTATTCTTTTTGTTGCAATGGTGAATGGGAGAGTTTCCTTCATTTCTCTTTCTGCTCTTCCGTTGTTCGTGTATAGGAATGCAAGAGATTTCTGTGCATTAATTTTGTATCCTGCTACTTTACTAAACTCATCAATGAGTGCTAGCAGTTTTCTGGTAGAGTCTTTAGGGTTTTCTATATATAGTATCATGTCATCTGCAAAGAGTGATAATTTTACTTCTTCTTTTCCAATTTGGATTCCTTTTATTTCTTTTTCTTCTCTGATTGCTGTGGCTAACACTTCCAAAACTATGTTGAATAACAGTGGTGAGAGTGGACACCCTTGTCTTGTTCCTGTTCTTAGAGGGAATTCTTCCAGTTTTTCTCCATTGAGAACAATGTTGGCTTTTGGTTTGTCATATATGGCTTTTATGATGTTGAGGTAATTTCCTTCTATGCCCATTTTCTGGAGAGCTTTTATCATAAATGGATGTTGAACTTTGTCAAAAGCTTTTTCTGCATCTATTGAAATGATCATATGGTTTTTATCCTTCAATTTGTTGATATGATGTATCACATTGATTGATTTGCGTATATTGAAGAATCCTTGCATCCCAGGGATAAACCCCACTTGATCGTGGTGTATGATTTTTTTAATGTGCTGTTGCAGTCTGTTAGCTAGTATTTTGTTGAGGATTTTTGCATCTATATTCATCAGTGATATTGGTCTGTAGTTTTCTTTTTTTGTGACATCTTTGCCTGGTTTTGGTATCAGGGTGATGGTAGCCTCGTAGAATGAGTTTGGGAGTGCTCCGCCTTCTGCAATATTTTGGAAGAGTTTGAGAAGGATAGGTGTTAACTCTTCTCGAAATGTTTGATAGAATTCGCCTGTGAATCCATCTGGTCCTGGGCTTTTGTGTGTTGGGAGATTTTTAATCACTGCTTCAATTTCTGTACTTGTGATTGGTCTGTTCATGGTTTCTATTTCTTCCTGGTTCAGTCTTGGAAGATTGTATTTTTCTAAGAATGTATCCATTTCTTCCAGGTTATCCAATTGATTGGCATATAGTTGCTTGTAGTAGTCTCTCATGATGTTTTGTATTTCTGAGGTGTCCGTTGTGACTTCTCCTTTTTCATTTCTAATTCTGTTGATTTGCATCTTCTCCCTTTTTTTCTTGATGAGTCTGGCTAATGGTTTATCAATTTTGTTAATCTTCTCAAAGAACCAGCTTTTAGTTTTATTTATTTTTCTTATGGTTTCTTTCCTTTCTTTTTCATTTATTTCTGCTCTGATCTTTACGATTTCTTTCCTTCTGCTCATTTTGGGGTTTCTTTGTTCTTCTTTCTCTAGTTGTTTGAGGTGTAAGGTTAGGTTGTTTATTCGATCATTTTCTTGTTTCTTAAGGTAGGACTGTATTGCTATAAACTTCCCTCTTAGAACTGCTTTTGCTGCGTCCCATAGGTTTTGGGTTGTTGTGTTTTCGTTGTCATTTGTTTCTAGATACTTTTTGATTTCCTCTTTGATTTCTGTAGTGATTCCTTGGTTGTTTAATAGTGAATTGTTTAGCCTCCATGTGTTTGTCTTTTTTGCAGTTTTTTTCCTGTAATTGATATCTAGTCTCATGGCGTTGTGGTCTGAGAAGATGCTTGATATGATTTCAATTTTCTTGAATTTGCTGAGGTTTGATTTGTGACCCAAGATGTGATCTATCCTGGAAAATGTTCCGTGTGCACTTGAGAAGAAAGTGTAGTCTGTCGTTTTTGGATGGAATGTCCTATAAATATCAATTAAGTCGAGATGGTCTAATGTGTCATTTAAAGCTTGTGTGTCTTTATTTATTTTCTGTTTGGATGATCTGTCCATTGATGTAAGTGGGGTGTTCAAGTCTCCCACTATTATTGTGTTCCTGTCGATGTCCCCTTTTATAGCTGTTAGCATTTGCCTTATGTATTGAGGTGCTCCTATATTGGGGGCATAGATATTTACCATTGTGATATGTTCTTCTTGGATGGATCCCTTGATCATTATGTAGTGCCCTTCCTTGTCTCTTTTAATAGTCTTTACTTTCAAGTCTAATTTGTCTGATATGAGTATTGCTACTCCAGCTTTCTTTTGACTTCCATTTGCATGGAATATCTTTTTCCATCCCTTCACTTTCAGTCTATATGTATCCCTTGGTCTGAAGTGGGTTTCTTGTAGGCAGCATATAGAAGGGTCTTGTTTTTGTATCCATTCAGCCAGTCTGTGTCTTTTGGTTGGAGCATTTAATCCATTTACATTTAAAGTGATTATTGACATGTGTGTTCCAATGACCATTTTCTTAATTGTTTTGGGTTTGTATTTGTAGGTGTTTTCCTTTTCTTGTGTTGCCTACTTAGAGAAGTTCCTTTAGCACTTGTTGTAAGGCTGGTTTGGTGGTGCTGAATTCTCTTAACTTTTGCCTGTCTGGAAAGCTTTTGATTTCTCCCTCAAATCTGAATGAGATTCTTGCTGGATAAAGTATTCTTGGCTGTAGGTTTCTCTCTTTCAGGACTTTCAGTATATCCTGCCATTCCCTTCTGGCCTGCAGAGTTTCTGTAGAAAGGTCAGCTGTTATCCTGATGGGTTTTCCCTTATATGTTGTTTGTTGCTTTTCTCTTGCTGCTTTTAATATTTTTTCTTTGTGTTGAATTGTCATTAGTTTGATTAATATGTGTCTTGGTGTATTTCTCCTTGGGTTTATTCTGTATGGGACTCTCTGTGCTTCTTGGACTTGGTTCATTATTTCCTTTCCCATGTTGGGGAAGTTTTCCACTAGAACCTCTTCAAATATTTTCACAGACCCTTTCTTGTTTTCTTCTTCTTCTGGGATGCCTATAATTCGAATGTTGGTACATTTAAGGTTATCACTGAGGTCTCTGAGGCTGTCTTCTAGTCTTTTTATTTTTTTATCTTTTTCCTGCTCTGTGGCGTTTATTTCTTCCATTCTATCTTCCAACTCACTTATTCGTTCTTCTGCCTCAGTCATTCTGCTGGTTAGAGCATCTAGAGTATTTTTAATTTCAGTTATTTTGTTATCCATTGCTGTTTGTTTTTCTGAGTTCTTATGAACTGTTTCTTGTACTTTCTCTAATTTGTTATCGAGATTTTGTATCATTTTTACTATCATTACTCTAAATTCTTTTTCAGGCATTTTTCCTATTTCCTCCTCATTTATTTGGTCTTGTGGGTTTTTTTCCTGCTCCTTTGCCTGCATGGTGTTTCTCTGTTTCCTCATGGTTGTCCAAGCTTTTGGGGTTGCTTGTCCTGGTGATAGAGGTGTTTATAGAAGACTGTCCAAGCCTCAGACTAATGTCCAAGTATTGGATTAGATGAATATTCAGTCGGCTATGTCAGGTTCTCCGCAGCCCTTTCCGGTGTCCGAGGCCGTCTGCTGGTGTTCAGCTGGTTCTCTGTGGGAATGACTGCGTCCTTCCGTGCATTCCCAATGCATCTGTGGAGAGGGATGCACTCCACGTCCCTCTACTTCGCAGCCATCTTTTTCTCCCTACTGATTAACTTTTGCTGTATTTGTCGAAGATGAAGATGAAATGGAAGGGCAGGGTTTGGAATCTTGCATTATATTCTCTGCTCCCTGGGCAAAGTTAGGTTATTAAGTCACTTATTTTTTTCTCTTGGTCTCGTTTCCATCCACCTGCTGGTGTTGGAAGGTTGCCTGCAGAGGTGGGGGGCAGCTGTGGCTCACCGAGGAGACAGGGGCACTGGCAGCAGGGGTTCTGAGAAGTGCTCATTGGCATGAGCCCTCCCAGAGTCCACCATTAGACCCACCAAAGAGCCTGTAAGCTCCAGCGCTGGGTCGCCTCAGGCCAAACGACCACCAGGGTGGGAACACAGCCCCACCCATTCGGATTAGTGCCTTTTTAAAAGAGACTCCAGAGAGCTCCCTTGCCCCTTCTGCTGTATGAGGATACAGTGACAAGATGGAGGTGTCTACAAACCAGGAAGCAGGCTCTCACCAGACACTGAATCAACTCTTACCTTGATCTTAGACTTCCCAGCCTCTAGAATTATAAAAAATAAACTTGTGTTGGTTCAGACACCAAGTCTATGGTATTTATTTTCATTATAACAACCCAAACAAATTAAGACATCTCCCTATATTTGTACACTCTAGCATTCTGAGCAGACTGCCAGGTCTTGTTCCCCTTTAACTTAGAGAAGGATGTGAAGCAAGATATAGGTGTAAGTTGACTCAAACAACCCCACATCTTGATGTTTATTTCCCAAAGGGCTGGTTAAATTCTTGAGGGGAAAGGCAGAAGGAGAGAGGGAAAAAAGTTGGCTGAGATTTCCTTTAAGGCTAAGAAGGTGGTAGTTGTAGACAGACATAGATATGTCAGATTTACGAAGTTAGTGGGTCTTAGGAAATAACAAGACCTTGAACAGAAAATGGCTGTGAGATGCATCAGGGAGACTCTACCTGAAACCAGCAAGAATTTGTGTCCCACTCAGTAGCAATCATAATTAGAACATTTTCTGGTCACCCAGTAAGCCTTCAGAATTCTTTTAAAACTTAAAAAAAAAGAATAGATACTAGTAATAAAGAAAACAGTTTCCCACCAGACTAGTGAATGAATAGAGGCTAGAATAAAGATTTAATACAATGTAAAGGAAAAACAAGTAAATATGGTGTTATTGTAGTCTTGAAACTGTGTAATAAGATACACATCAGCCACATGTGCAAATACAATTTGAGTCAGACCAATGGGTAGATTCTTTTGGCTGAAGCAGAGGATGTAAAGAGGGTTGGAGAAAAGAGGGAGGGGCTATGTTTCAACAAATTGATTGAAACACTGGTGTGCCAAAGTCCATTCTTAGCATTCAACCAGCCCTGGGGAGAAGTTCTTTAATCAGCCCCACTTTATAACTTTTCTCTTGGCTCTCTCCCCAGACCTGTTGTGCACAATCTGGACTTGACATTTAATGTTTAGTCCAGCCTGGATGGGCTATGGATGAAGCCATTCTACAGATGAGATGGAATGCCTGGATCATATTCAATTTCTTCTGATGAGCATAGGTCTCCTTCTGAATTCTTGTGTGGACAATTTGTCAACTGTAAAGGGTAGATATTAGATGATGTTATATCTTCTATAAATGGCATTGATGATTATCATAAACCTCTTTAAACAGTGTAAATAAAATAATAGTAATAGTTACACAGTGTTTGATAATGCCCAAAATATATTATGTTCTAAAAGTTTTACACATTTTAACTCATGCTGTCCCCACATGAACCCTATATGGAAGGTGCTCTTATTATCCCCGTTTTACAAAAGAGGAAACTGAGGTACAGAGGAATTAGATGATTCATGCCAGGTCACACAGCTTATAAGTGGTATAACTAGAGTTTAAATTGGTTTGTCTGGTCCTAGAGTTCTTAGTTTTACTGCTGGGCTATGCTGCTTGTCTGAATTCATGTCTCTAAGTGTTCTTCCAACTTACTGTGCTTTTCACTCCTTTTTTATGTGTGTCCAGACATTCTCCCAAACGCAATTTATTGCATGTCTTTTGGGTTCATGGCACAGGTCAAAGTTCTGTGTGCCCAGTGTGGTAGTGATGATGAGACAGTCATGTTTTCTCAAATGTTTTCTAAATTCCTTAGAAGTATGAAAAGATTTAATTGAAGTGGACTTTACATATATGTGATGGCTAATTTTATGTGTCAACTTACCTGTGCCTTGGTGCCCAGATATTCTATCAAAAATTATTCTAGATGTGTCTGTGAAGGCATTTTAGATGGTATTAATATTTAAGAAAAGGGAACAATAAAGATGAGAGAGTAGGAAGATCTTGAACTCATCTCCTCCCACAGACACACCAAAATTTCAACTACATAAAGAACAACTTTCTCTGGGAACAACCTGAAGACTAACTAAACAGATCTTCTACAATTAAGCATATAAAGAAAAAACACATTAACACCGATAGGAACTGGTGAGGTACAATCTATTCAAGACACAAGCTAGAGAAAATATTACAAGCTCAGAGGTCTTCCCTAATGAGTGAGTGGTTTATGCTTTGCACCAGGCCTGTGGATTGGTATAGGAAATAAGAGCCCCTGTAACTGGTTTTGAAAACCAGTAGGGTTTATGTCCAGGAGAGCTGGAGGATTATAGGAATCCAATACTCCACTCTTAAAGGATTCATATAATAACATACTCACTCCAAGTGACAGTGAAGGAGCAATGGTTTGAAAAACACATAACATCCAGCTGACCTGCTAAGAACACTCCAGTACACCAGCTGGGCCGTACCTTCTTCAGCCCCAATAACCTGCCAAGGTGGTGACCCCAAGCTCACACACCCAGGACAAGTTACAGCAGTGCCAATTCCAGATGAACTATCCCACCAAAAATGTCTGGCACACAGTCTACATGGGAGATGTAGACTCTTATACAAGGTCATGACTTCAAGACTAGGACAGGTAACTGTTTCACCTAATTGATAGAAACAAACCCAGAAAGTCAAACAAAATGAGAGAATAAAGAAATTTGTTCAAAAAGAAAAAAACAAGATAAAATCCATAGGGAAAGACACCCTTATGAAATGGAGATAAGTAATTTACCTGATATAAAGAATTCAAAGCAATGGTCATAAAAATGCTCACTGAATTTGCAAGAGGAATAAAGAAATACAGTAAGAACTTTAACAGAGACTTAGAAAATAGGAAAAAAGAACCAATCATAGATGAAGAATACAATAGCTAAATTAAAAAAAAAAATACAGTAGAGGAAATCAACAGCAGATTAGATAATATAGAAGAACAAATAAGCAACCTGGAAGATAGCATAGTGGAACACTCAATCAGAACAGGAAAAAAAAAGAAAAAAAGAAAAAAAAAGACTTTCAGAAAATGAGGATAGTTTAAGGGAGACCTAGAATAAGCAAGGTAGCATTTTTATTATAGGAGGAGAAGAGAGAGACAAAGGAGAAGAAAGTGTATTTGATGAAATTATGGCTGAAAACTTTCCTAACCTGGGGAAAAAAACAGATATTCAGGTCCAGAAATCCCAGAGAGTCCCAAACAAGATGAACCCAAAGGAATCCACAACAGTACATATCATAATTAAAATAGAAAAATTTAAAAATAAAGAGGGAATTTTAAAAGCAGCAAGAGAAAAACAAAGATTCATACACAAGTGGACTTCCATAAGGCTATTGGCTGATTTTTCAGCAGAAATTCTGCAGACTAGAGGGAGTGGCATGGTATATTTAAAGCGCTAAAAGAAAAATCCCTACAACCAAAAATACTTTACCTGGCAAGTTTATCATTTAGAATTGAAGGAGAAATAAATATTTTCCCGGATGAGAAAAAACTAAAAGAGCTCATTACCACTAGCCTAGCCTTACAAGAAATGTTAAAGTGTCTTCTTTCAGCAAAAAAGTCTATAACTAGAAATAAGAAAATACATGAAAGAAAAAAGTCTAACTAGTAAAGGTAAATATATAGTTAAGGCAGTGGGTCAATCACATGAAAAACTAGTATGAAGGTTAAAAGACAAAAGATGTAAAATCAACTGTAATTACAGTAAGTAGTTAAAGAATACACAAAATGATGCAAAATCTGATGTAAAAAATATAAAATGTGGGAGGAGGAGTAAAAATGTTGGGTTTTTAGAATATGCCCAAGCTTAAATGACTATTAGCTCAAAGCAAATATATATATATATGCTAAGGTATATATAAACATAAAATGAAGGTAACCAAAAACATAAAGCCTACAATAGGTACACAAAAAATAAAGAGAAAGTAACCTAAATATAACACTAAAGAAAGGTATCAAACCACAATGGAGGGAAGAGACTAAAGAAAGGAAAAAGCAACTAAGAAGAACTATAAAATACAATCAGAAAACAATCAAGAAAATAGCAATAAGAACATGCCTATCAATAATCATTTTAAATGTCAATGGACTAAATATTCCAATCAAAAGACATAGGATGGCCAAATGAAAAAACAAAGCAAAACAAAATAAATACCAAAATACCAAAACAACAACAACAAAAGCAAGACCCATATATATGGTGCCCACAAGAGACTCACTTCAGATCTAAATACACACAGAGACTGAAAGTGATGGGAAAAAGTATTCTATGCAAATTGAAATGAAAAGAAAGTATGGGCAGCAATACTTGTATCAGACAAAATACACTGTAAAATGAAGACTTTGGCAGAAAATAAAGAAGGGCATTACATAATTATAAAGAGGTCAATCAAGAAGAGGATAGAACATTTGTATATATTTATGTACCCAACATAGGAGCAACTAAATATATAAAGCAATTATTAACAGACATTAAATGAGATAATACAATACAATAATACAATAATAGTATAGGCCTTTAATATCCCATTTATATCCATGAATAGATCTCCAAACAGAAAATCAATAAGGAAACACTAGCCTTTATACCTGACATTGGACCAGGTAGACTTAATAGATCTATACAAAACATTCCATCAAAGAACAGCAAAATATACATTCTCTTCAAGTGCACATGGAATATTACCCAGGGTAAATCACATGCTAGGTCACAAATAAATGTCTCAATAAATTTATAAAAATTGAAATAATATCGAGCATCTTTTTGGATCACAATGGTATGAAACTAGAAATCAATTATAGGAAGAAAATTGGAAAAAAACACAAACATGTTATGATGGCTAAATATCATCCTACTAAAACCCATGGGTCAATGAAGAAATCAAAGGGAATATCAAAAAATATCTTGAGACAAATAAAAATAGCAACACAACTTTCCAAAAGCTATGGGAATTAGTAAAAGCTTTCTGAGAGGGATGTTCATAGAGATAAAAAACATAAGAAAAATCTCAAGTCAAAACCAAGTTCATTCCTAAAAGTTAGTAAAGAAGAAAAAAAAAAAAGCCCAAAATTAGTAGAAGGAAGGAAATAAAAATCAGAGAGGAAATAAATGAAATAGAGCCTAAAAATATATGTATAAAAAAATCAATGAAACTAACAGTTGGTTTTTTGAAAAGATAAACAAAATTGACAAATCTTTAGCCAGACTCATCAAAAAAGAAAGAGAACCCGTGTAAATAAAATTAGAAATGGGAATGGAAAAGTTATAACTGATATCACAGAAATACAAGCAATTGTAAGAATACCATGAACAATTTTATGCCAATAAATTGGACAACCTAGAAGAAATGGATAAATTCCTAGAAACATACAACCTTCCAAGACTGGATCAGGAAGAAATAGAAAATCTGAACAGACTGATTACTAAAATGAAATAGAATCAGTGATCAAAAATCTCCCAACAAACAAAAAGTCCAGGACCAGGTGGCTTCATAGAGGAATTCTACTAATACTTAAAAGAGAGTTACCACCTATCATTCTAAAACTATTTCCAAAAAATGAAGAGGAAGGAACATTTTCAAACTCATTCTATGAGACTAGCATTACCCTGATACAAAAAAAAAAAACAAACAGTAAAAGACACTACAAAAAAAAAAAAAAATCATAGGTCCATATCACGGATAAACATAGATGCAAAATATCTCAGCAAAATATTAGGAAACCAAACTTAACAATATATTAAAAAGATCATATACATGATCAAGTGGGATTTATTCCAGGGATGCAAGGATGGTATAATATCCACAAATAGATCAATGTGATAAACCACATGAACAAAACAAAGGATAACAATGACATGATCATATTGATAGATGCAGAAAAATAATTTGACAAAAATGTATCATCCATTCATGAAAAAAACCTCAATAAAGTGGACATAAAAGGAACGTACTTCAATGTATAAAGGCCATATACAGCAATCCCACAGATAATATCACACTCAGTGGTAAAGAGCTGAAACTTTTCCTCTAAGACAAGGATGCCCATTCTTGCCAATTTTATTCAATGTGGTTTGAAAGTCCTAGCCACTTCAATCAGACAAGAAAGAGATAAAAGACATCCAAATGGGAAGGGGAGAGTAAAGCTGTCACTATTTGCATAGGATATGATACTCTATATAGAAAACCCTAAGTACTCCACTAAAAACTATTAGAAATAACAAATAAATTCAGTAAAGTTAGAGGATACAAAATTAATATACAGAAATCCATTGTATTTTTATATCCTAATAACAAACTGTCAGAGAAATTTAAGAAAAATATTCCCCTTTACAACTCCCTCAGAAAGAATAAAATACCTAGGAACACATTTAATCAAGGAAGTGAACCACTTGTACTCTCAAAGCTATAAGATATTGATGAAAGAAACTGAAGACAATGCAAACAAAAGGAGAGCTATACTGTACTCATGGGTTGAAAGAGTTAATACTGTCAAAATGTCCGTATTACCCAAAGCAATCTACATAGTCAATGCAATCCTTATCAAAATACCCCTCGTATTTTTCACAGACCTAGTACAAACAATTCTAAAATTTGTATGGAAACACAAAAGACCCTGAGAAGCCAAAGAAATCTTAAGAAAGAAAAACAAAGCTGGAGTTATCATGCTCCCTGATTTCAAATTATACTACAAAGAAATAGTAATCAAAACAATGTGGTACAAGCACAAAATCAGACACACAGATCAACAGTACAGAATAGAGAGCTCAGAAAGAAACACATACACTTATGATCAATTAATCTATGACAAAGGAGGCAAGAATATACAATGGGGAAGAGACAGTGTCTTGAAAAATGTAGGGAAAACTAGACAGCTACATCAAACTGGACTACTGTCTCATACCATATATAAAAATAAACTGAAAATGGATTGAAGACCTAAATGTAAGACCTGAAAACATAAAACACCTAGAAGAAAACACATGCAGTATGCTTTTTGACATCAGTCTTGGCAGTATTTTTTTGGATCTGTCTCTTCTGGCAAGGGCAACATAAGCAAAAATAAATGGGATCACATCAAACTAAAAAGCTTTTGCACAGAAAAGGAAAACATCAACAAAACAAAAAGGTAACCAACTGAATGGGAGAAGATATTTGCAAATAATATGTCAGGTAAGGGGTTAATAGCCAAGACACAAAGAACTGATTCAGTTCAATACAAAAAAAATAATTAAAAATGGGTAGAGGATGTGAATAGACGTTTTTCAAAGAAGACATACCAATGGCCAACATCTAAAGATGCTCAACATCACTGATCATCAGGGAAATTACAAATAAAAACTAAAATGAAATATCATCTCACACCTGCTAGACAGCTATTATCAAACAGACAACAAGTAAGTTTTGGTAAGGATGTGGAGAAAAGGGAACCCTCTTGTACTTTGCTGGGAATGTAAAATAGTACAGCAACTATGGAAAACGGTATGGAGGTTCCTCAAAAAATTAAAAATAGAACTACCATATAATCCAACTGGGTGTTTATCTGAAAGAAACAAACAAAAAATCCCATTACTCTGAAAAGATATGTGCTCTTCAATGTTCACTGAAAAGTAATTTATAATAGCCAAGATGTGTAAGCAAACTAAGTGCCCATCCATGGATGAATGGATAAAGAAGAAACGGTATATATATCTTGACATTTGCAGCAACATGGATGGACCTAGAGGGTATTATGCTAAGTGAAATAAGTGAGACAGTGAAAAACAAATAACATATGATTTCACTTCTCTGGGAAATCTAAAAACAAAAGAAATGAACAAACATAAATAGAAACAGGCTCACAGATACACAGAACAAACTAGTGGTTGTTGGAAGGGAGAGTGGAAGGTGATGAGCAAAATAGGTGAAGGAGATCAAAGGTACAAAATTCCAGTTATAAAATAAGTATGCCACAATGATATATTGTGCAGCATATATTCAAAAACAGTGTAATAACTTTGTGTGGTGACAGATGGTAACTGGACCCATGATAGGGATCATTTCACAATGTATAAAGATATGGAATCTCTATGTTGTATTCCTGAAATGATATAATATTGTAAGTCAACTATATTTCAACTGAAAAAATAATAATCTATGTAGTTTGAATAAAGTGGATTACTGTCATAATGTGAGTAGGCCTCATACAATCAATTGAAAACTTAATAGACCAAAAGGCAGAAGTTCTCTGAGTGTGAAGGAATTCTTTAATTAGATGACCTCTGGGCTCAAACTACTGTTCTTCCCTGGGTCTTTATCCTCCTAGTCTGCTCTGCAGAACTTGGGTTACCAAACGCTGCAAGCATATAAGCCAATTCTTTAAAATTTCTCTATGGATGAATGGATGGATGGATGGATGGATGGATGGATGGATGGATGGTTGGTTGGAGGAATGGATGGAGAGTTTCTGTCTGTGTGTTATTGATTCTGTTTCTTTGGCATTTGTGTCATTGAAGGCCAACACAGAGTTTTCTTTAATTCTGGCGCAGTAAACAATAAATTGGGCAGAGACGTGACATTTGCAGATTTTTGCATTCCCTTAGAAACAGCATTCATCCAATGATTCCTCATCCCAGGCACAGCTATAAAATGTGGATGTTTATTAACTGGACTCCTTACTTGCTGGCGCAGAGCAGAGAATGACAAACAAATAAACAAACAGATAAAAAACAAGAAAAACGATGAGGCTTTTGAGGTTGGAATGACTTGATTTGGAGATGTCAGATCTTTAACACCTAGAGTGTCTGTGATAGTAAAAGCACTGGTCCCCTTCTCCTGCCAGCATCAGCAGCCTGAAGATGCCTGAAATCTCAGTTCCCACATCTACCAACTCTGATTCCTATGGGACTTCTGGTATAAATAAATAAGGGCCACATGAGGAGTGCTGCAGCCGAGGATATACCAATAGGGAAACAGGTAATTTCTAGTTAGTCAACAAGTGTTCACTGAGCACCCTTTCCCTCCTGTTTGTGCTTCTAAAGTTTTGTTCACCCCTGAAGTTCATCCTGGACACAGCACAGAGGGATGACAAAACAGGAATATGGTGTCAGGGAACAAGGCACAAGATGGCATCAGGAAGGGGGGTGGGCAGTGGTTAACACATGTCACCTGTGGCAGAGAATGGAAAGCTTCCCTCCAACTTAGCAATAGGTGAACTTAAAGGAGGCAGAGGCCGTTCCTGGAAGTTGGAACCACCTTGATTGCAGAAGGTTGAACAAGAAACAGGAGATGAGAGAAGAAAATAAGGTTAGGTCCTTTGATAAACTTAGTAAGAGAAGAACATAAAAGTTTTTATCTCTGCCACTGCCTCCTCCCCACCCCACCCCCCTTCTTTTCTTTAGTTTTAAACATGGAAGGGCTCCTTGAGTATATAAATATGCTGAGAAGAAAAAGGCAGCAGAGATGGGAGAGGTGAAGTAAAGGAATAATGGATGGAACAGTTTTTAAGGAGGTCAGAGGTGGTGGCACTTAGAGCAGAGCTGGGACAATTGTGAGCCAAGCCCTCTGCCTGGCACTGGGCAAGCTGAGCAGCGGCACCACACCTGCTCCTCTCATCAGTCAGCTGTCAAATGTCAGGAAAAACATTTGTAGCGGACAGTGGCGGTACTTCACCCAGATCCCCTCAAATTCCTTTTATATTTACATACTTGTTTGTTAATTGGTTTGTTTGCTTATTTACTTAGTATACCCTTCAAATCCCTCCAGTCTTCTTTGGCTTTTCGCATAAGTATCTGCAGCTTTTCTTGGGAGGGTCACCTTAAAACTACCTTCAGGAGCAGATAACAAGAAGTACCTGGGAACGTGTTCCTCCCTGGACAGCCTTTGATCAAGAACAGACAGATGCAGGGGTTCATGACAGCCCACTGCCCTTGCTTTGGTAAGAACAAGTCAGAGGAATCCTTGGCAATGACGTTTCCCTCTGGGACAAACCTGAAGCCAGTCCTCTGGGATGCTTCCTGAGTTCTTGGTCTCGTTTGGCTTCCTCCTCTTCCCTTTCCTGCTTCCTCCACCCCCTACAGCTCTCTGCCTGCAGACCTTTCTCAATAAATCACTTGCCAGAAAATTCTCACTTTAGGGTCAACTTCTGGAGACCCTCACTTCAAACAGATGCTTTTGAGCAGAGCCAAACTGTACAATGAACTCAAACAGAGAAGTTGGGAAAGAAGATTCTAGGCAGAGTAATCAGCAGGATTGAGGGTCCAGAAGCGGAAAAGTACCTGGGGAGAAAGGGAAAAGAGACCATTGTGGCCAGGTGTGAGGGTGGAGATGGGGTCAACAGCCTTGAGAGGCATCCATGCTACTAGAGAAGAGAGACCTGGCAGAGGGTGAATCAAAGTTCCAAAGTTTCTCTTGTTTTCTCCTTTTGAGGAAAGAGTATGGGAGGTGGGATTGGATTTGGGGTGGTAGGTTAGCAGAATTTCCTCTCGTCTATCTCTATAGTCCAGTACCATAGGGCAAGACTGTTATCACAGAGCTGTTTACTGAGTGCCTGCCTGAGGCCCACAGGATGCTGTGGTGTGTATCTAGGGCGAATGCATGGATTGTTCTCCAGGAACTCATGCCCTGGTGGAGACTAAGTCACAAGAGAGGATGGGAAGCTGTGGGGTTTAAAGGAGGGGTAATCAACTGCCGGAGGACTTGGAGAAACTTCTCTCTTCTCTGAGGGGGTGACCTGAGCACTAAATCTCCAGTGGGCTTTTTAGATGCAGAGTAAAAGAGCTGGGGAGGGGTAGGGGAGAAGGCCTCCTGGATATAGCTAACAAGACCAGGCAAGAGCATGTCTGTCCAGAGGAGAATACGTGAGTCCCGAATGGCCCCAAACACTCTGAGTGTGGTGCATGGTGGCCAAAGAGGCACCAAGTGGTGCATTTGTCCATGTTAAGCTGTTTGACTTTAATCATTAGACGATAGTGAGTCAATGGATCTTAAAAAAAAAAAAAGAAATGTTAGGATCAGTCTTCATCTTAAGCAAGTGATTGACAACAATGATGACAAGGAAGGTGAACTTCCTTCTTGCATTCTACCAACTGGGCTGGGAATTCATAGCAGAAACTTACTTCTGATCAGATAAATTCTGCATTTCTGCACTTTCATTTCTAGGCAACCGTGACAACAATGTCCCTTGAAAGCATTCATGTACAGCTTGTTTTTACATTTTTTAATTTACTCAATTGCCCTGTGTGACTGACACATATACTCAGGTGATGTCTTCCTTTTTTGCGGTTACTTTGCTATTTCTTTGGGTAAACTGTCTTGCAGAACTAATCATTAGCATACAATTAAATACAAAAGCAATCAACCCAGGAAGATGCCTCCTATAATTTGCTGCAATCTCGCCCGGGCCCTGCATCCCTTTCACTGTTTGATAACTCAAGCCTGGGTAGCAAACGTTCAATTACGATCAGTCTCAATATTGAAGGCGTACCTGGATGCAAGGCAAAATCAAACAAATTAGGGTTGTTTTGTTTCCTTTGCAGCCTGCAGAGATGGGCCCTCAGCAGGTGGCAAAATGCACACACTGACCTGAGGGCCGCTGGAGTCACTAATGACAGCAAACCTGGGCATGCAAGCTTGGAAATGAGAGAGGGAAGCTTTTTGTCACAGCTTCCTTTGCTTTTCTGTCAAAGCATTGACTTAAGAGAAATATCCTGTATTTCCAAACCAGGTTAGTGCAACAAACATGGGTCCAAGGGCCATGTTTTTATCATATGGTAAAAGAGGCAGCCAGGAGCCATTTGTTGAAGTTAGTTCTGTGCCAAGAACTGTACGAACAGTGTTGTGAATTCTTATAATAATCCTTCCAGTGGGTCTATGATCCTCATTACAGGCTTAGAAAGGCTAAGACTCAGGAGGCTTAGTAGAAACTTATTGCAGTGGGTGGGTCATGAAGGAAAGGAATATTTTAGACTTTCCGGGGAAGGACATACAGAGTGGAAAGAGACATATTCATTATTACAACATGATATGATGTTTTGAAAACTAAAAAAAAAATGTTTCAACACTCATAGAAGAAAGCAAAACTGGGCCCAATCTGCCCGTCCTGCAGGACTAGCTGAAGCTAGATTTTGCATTTATTGGATGAGAGTTGACTGAGGTGCAGAGGGAAGCTCTACATGATGAATTCTACACCAGGACAGATGTAAACAGAATCTGTTGAGGTCCCTGTGATGTTCAAGTTTACTGGATTGGTGTGTGGCTTAAAAGAGACTCAGAAACACCTCCTTAGGCCATGTACCCTTGCACGAGGACACAATGACAGGAAAACGTCTATCAATTATCAGTGAAACATAAAGCCATTTACTCTTTATTGAGCAGCTATCATGTGCCAGGCATGGTACTACATGCGGAGGCACAGTGGAGGACAAAACAGTCCCTTCCTCAGTTACCTTCTTTTGGGGAAGAGACGATCATGGCAGGAAATAAGTGCTATGAAGAAAAATATAAAGCAGGTAGGGAAGATTAAAAATTAGTGTGGGAACGAGGGCAGGGGGTTCCATAGGGTAGATGGGATGGGTTGACATAAGATGGACGTGGTGAACAGTTGAAGAAGTGATATTGGAGCAAAGACCTACGTGAAGTGACAGAGACGTTCTGCAGAGAAAGGCTCTGAGAGATGGTGCCGGCATGATCCACGGAGAGCAAGGAGGCCAGTGTGGCTGCTGGTCACTCATGGAGGCAGCAGGAACCAGGCCATGCGAGGTCCTACAGAGAGTGGTGAGGACTCTGAATAATAAACATGTAGATAAATAACAGTCATAGCAAAAACTTAGGTGCCTGATAGTGTTCTCAGCGATTTCCATGGAAAGCCTCACTGAATGCTTCCAGCAACCCTGCTTCATGGACAAGGAATCAGAATTGCCTCAAGATCTTACAGCTGGTGAAAAAGGAACTGGATTATAGAGTAGACAGTGGTGGGGGGGGGGACGGGTCCTAAGGCTGTCCTCATAACCACTGCATTACAACGCCATTATAAACAATTTTTACAGTACAAAGACAAGATCCCAGGAAACTGAGTGACTGCACAGCTGCTGTGCTTTGTAGGGCTTAAGGCTTTATAGGGTGGCTGTGTGTGTACTTTGTCCATCTGTATGCCCTTCAGGCTGCTGAGAGATTAATTTACTAATTACTGCGCTGGTGCAAATCAATAATGGCATTTTACAAAAGTGAAATGTTTAAAGTTTGTGCTATTGAGTCATAGTAATTCAACTAGTCCTTAGTGAGGGGTGGGGATCAATTGTGAGTCAGTACAGTTTCCCAGCAACACTTGGTACTGGTCCCAATGAGACCCAATCTCTATTGTTAAAAATATTGACACAGTGTAGGAACGGATAACCTTGCCAACTGCTTCTACTACAGTCCAGAATGGAACAAGTAGAGCAAACGCACTACAGGGAAAAGCATACTCAGAAACATTGCCTTAAGGTGACTTGGTTTTTAGTCCTGCCTCTAGCACTAACTTGCTCTAATTTCTGAGAAGCTATGTTATCTGCATGCATTACAGTTTTCTCACTGACCAAATGGAGATAATCCCTACCTCGAAGGATTTGGGGGAGAAATAAAAGATACTAAAAGACATGCCTGTTTCTCCTGTGACTGGCCCAGGAGCTGAAAGGTGACATTCTTACCGTGTCCAAGGATGGGAATGGGGCAGGACTGACCAGTAATTGGGGACTGATTCTAAGGGCTTGGAACTGAGAAGTATCGGTTATTATAGGAAGGGCAAGAGGCCAATTGTAGGAGAAATGATAGATTCACGTATCAAAAATCCTAAGTATAAGCATCAAACCAAAATGGGTTAGACCCATAAAGCAAGTCTGGGGTCAGGAACAAAAATGAGAGCATTTTAAGAAGAGCCAAGAATATAGAGTAACAGCAGGGCAGAAGCTGAGCCCAGAGGTTAGGACGATGGGCAAAACCCCCAGTCCATTAGGTGGCTGGAGGATATGCGTGGCAGAGGTAACTGTGCTGTCTCCTAGTTTCTGAGGGTCCGAGATCCATGCCCTGCTGTCCGTTTATTCATTTGTTTTCTACACTTCTCATTTTTTTTTTTCACTTATTAAACAAAAGCTGCTGAATGTCTAAAACGTGCCAATGTTGTTCTAGCTACTGGGGACCGAACGAAGGATGAAACAAGCCTGGTCCCAACTCTGATTGCTTTATGTGATCTCAAAGTCATAGATGATAAGCACATCAATAAAGAAACTTTAAAAAAGATAGTGTTATAATAAGTAACATGAAAATAAGTTGAGAAAATCATTTATCCACTGACTGGGAGTGAGGCCTGTCAGAAAAGTCCTTGTTTCTTCCCAGATTTTATTTTGAAAATTTCAAAATTGCAGAGATTGAAAGAACAGAACCCGTGTATACCACTCATACAGATTCACGAACTATTCACATTTTTGTTATAGTTGCCTTACTTTTCCTTTGCTGAATCATTTGAAATTAAATTGCAGGCCTCATGATACTTTATCCCTAAATATCTTAGCATTTAGCTGGTAAGAGCAAAGTTGCCTCTTTTGTATACTTGAATATCATCTTCATAACCAAGAAATTTAACATTTATTCAGTAATATCCGATAGTAATAGACTTTAGGCTTTGTGGCCTTTTATGGTTTATGGGTCAAGATTTTTCAATTGAGAATATTATTAGGTTCCTATATAAAAAAAGGAAAAACAAATTACCAAAAGCTTTATATTGCTGAAATTCAAAATACAGCAATAAATGAGTACACTTTTTTGGTACTAAATGTCTAGTCATGATAATAATGGAATTTAAGTAATATTTCACTTCATTGGGATTCAAAGTTTGTATTCTTTCTCATCAGATCAATTGCAAATATTCATCTGTTAATGCTGATCTGTAATAACGTTTTACCTATTTCATCTTTTAAGCATGTTTTTTACAGGGAGGTACTGCCAAATGTTGATGTCAATCTACCCACATATGATTAAGCATGTTCACCTGTAAGAAGGCACTATGAGATTTTTTTAGGCTCTTTCCTTCATTTGCCTTTAAACATGTCATTACATTATGGATTAGTCACTTTCAACTGAAGGTTAGGTAGAAGCTCCTCAATTGTATATTTAAGTACGATTTTAAATAGAGAAATTTCCTTTACATTTGCACTGAGGCATGAAAAACATTCCTGGAGCTGTAGCCAGAGCTCAGAAAAATCTATCTGTTGCAAATTTGTGTGGGAATAGAGATCTTGCTTCTTCTTTTAATTTTTGATAGTATTGGAAATTATAAAGCAGGTTGATATTACTTGTGTTTTTTAATCTCTATTTTATATTGGAGTATAGTTGATTTATGATGTTATGTTAGTTTTTGATATATAGCAAAGAGAATTAGTTGTTACTTGTGATGCAAACATTAGTTGTCATCGAAATGGCTTGACCACAGTCTAAGTTTTGCACAACACTGTTTCACCTAGTAATTTTAAGTTGAATTCATTTTCCAACATTTTCAAGGATACTGCAAAATTTAATTTCTAAACCCATTCAATGTTATGTAATACTGATTGAGGGTGGATTTTCTTTTTCTGAAAAATTTAAATCTGGGCTCGGAGCTCAAACAATTATAGTAAAACTTGAAGCCAATGAACTGATGGTAAATTCAGGATATTCAGCTTTTATTGCTCCCCCAAAAACAATCACAGAACTGAGGATGATTAAGTCCAGAAGAGCAAATGAAGTACACTGTTGATATTATTAGTTCAATAACACATGAGAAGTTCAAATATTTCCCATGAAGTACTCCTTTATGAATAATACAATAAATAACTTAGGCTTCTATTATCTTAGGTCTTTCGCAAATTTTGTGAATTTGTCCAAGTAAACCTTTTTTCTGTTTTACACATACTTTCATCATGATCAAGTGTAACAAACCTTAGCAGATTCGACTTCAGTTTGTACTGAATTAGTGTTTTCTCTACTTCTTTAAAAGTATTCTCACCTATGGTTTTTCCATGCAGACTAATGATGGAAGCTAATTCTTTTTCTTTTCTTTTTTAAAGATTAATTTATTTATTTGTTTATTTATTTATTTATTTTTATTGGCTGTGTTGGGCCTTTGTTGCTGTGCATGGGCTTTCTGTAGTTGCCATGAGCAGAGGATACTCTTCATTGCGGTGCATGGGCTTCTTATTGCAGTCACTTTTGTTGCGGAGCATGAGTTCTAAGCTCGCGGGCTTCAGTAGTTGCAGTGTATGGGCTCAGTAGTTGTGGTGCACAGGCTTAAGTGCTTCACGGCATGTGGGATCTTCCCAGACCAGGGATCGAACCCTTACCCTCTGTATTGGCAGGCAGATTCTTAACCACTTAGCCACCAGGGAAGCCCTAAGAGGCTAATTCTTCAACACAGAACTCAGCAAGGACTGCTCAAATAAACAACTACTGAGCTGCGTTAGCACATCTGTAGACTTATCGAGAGTCACAGAAAGGACCTGAAAGCATTTAACGGACTATGGATGTTGCCCCAACATTCTCAACTCTTCCATCAGCTCTTCTCACAAAAGCCTAATAGCCTGAAGTTTTTTTTCTTTGGATCAGGTCTTCAGCTGCTGCAAGCAAACACAATTTAAATAACTCATGATTGGGAAGGGGTTTTGTTATTGGCTAACAAATACACTGCTCAAAATTTTACTGTTTTTTAAACCTCATTTTCATTTATTACTTTTGTGAAGAAATTTTGCTGCAATGAGATACTCAGTTTCAGATGTTCTAGTTTTTCTGACGGTTGCCTTCCTGTAAGTTGAGGATATGGTGAGTGCTTGGCCAGATAATGTTGATGTAGATTGTACTCTTTCAGCATAGCTGTCATGTCATTACATAAGAAATGCAATGTTTTGACATCTAATGTGGTAACAAAATAATCCACACTACACTATGCCATAAAAGTGCAACATTTGAAGTCCACTTTTCTTTTCCTTTCTTGTTCTGACAAGATGGGTCTGCACAGCTAATTGATTAAATAAGTACTGTGGTGACACATATGGAACTCAAAACCCTGTTGAGGTATAACTGTGTTGCTTCAACTACTTGTGCTGAGCAGGAGTGTGAAGCAATGAGAGGATCACACATATTTTCTGTCACAACTACTCACTTCGTCTTGTATGAAAGCAATTACAGATGTTATGTGAGCCAGTGAAGATGGCTGTGTTCCAGTAAGCTTAACTGACAAACAACGGAATTTGAATTTCATGTAATTTTCATGGAAAAAAATATTATTCTTCTTTTGATTTTTTTCAACTGCTTAAAAGTGTAAAAAGTATTCTTATCTATAAGATCATAAGGAAAAAACAAAACAAAACAGGTGGCAGGCTGGATTTACCTCATGGGTTTTCCAAGAGTTGACTTAGAGCTGCCCCTCTGCCCTTTTGTCACCTCCCTCCATCCCTCTTTTTTCCCTTCTTCCTATCCTCTTTCCTTCTTTCCTTTCTTCCTGCTTTCCTCCCTTTCTTTCCATTTTCTTTTCTCCTTTCTCTCTCTTACCTCGTTTGGAGTGTATCAATATTTTTTCTTTTCATTTTGAAACAATCTCAAGCTAACATAAAATTTGTTAAGTACAGAATAAAGAACTTTTTTTTCCCCTTGAACTATTTGATAGGAACTCATTGGCATGATGCTATATCGGCACTACATACCTTATCCTACTGAGAAGGACATTCTCCAAAGAGCCACAACACAAACATTCAAATCAGAAAATTAACATTGATACATTACCACCATCTAACATGCACATGCTATTCAGATATTCCCCGTTGTCCTCTAGACCAAAAGCATCTAGTTCATGATGAGGAGTTACATTTGGCTGTCACGTCTCATTAGTTTCCATCAATCCATAAGAGTTCCTCAGTCTTTGATTTTCATAACTTTGACATTTTTGAAGGTTATAAGTCAACCATTTTGTAGAATGTCCTTCAATTTGGCTTTGTTTGATATTTATGTTTTAGATTATGCATTTTTGGCAAGAATGTCATAGAAACCATACTGTATTCTTCTCATTGCATGCTATCAATTGACACGCAGTTTTACTTTTTCTCATTACTCATTATGTTCATTTTTCTTAAGTCCATCTCTGCCATGCTCCTCCACTATAAAACCACTCTTTTCCCCTCTGAAATCAGTAAGTGATATTGTAGGCAGTTATTTTAAGACTATCTCATTTTCATCAAACATTTTTTTCATTTATATGTCATGTAAATAATTTTTATCAGTATCTACTCATGGTTTCTTAGTTTATTGAATGAGTTATAATCCTTTACTACCATTATAATTTTTGATGCTCAATTCTTCCAGATTTGGCCAATGGGATCCTCGTGAATCTGGCTTCTATATACTTTGACACACCCCTATCATTCTCTGAGTACTTTCTTACTTTGTCACTAAGCAAGATGTTTCAGAGTCATCTTGTACTTTCTTCAGTCCAGCCATGGAATCAGATACGTTCCAACAAGCACTGCTCTTTTCTTTGGATAACAAGATCTCGGTTGTAGTTGGGCTCTTGTTTTAGGCCCTCCCAGGGAGAGAGCTAAGGAACCCAGGCCCTCTCAGTGGGTGGAGCCAAGGAATATATGTACGTATACACACACTGACATCTGTTTTTTCTGCCTATCTGTTTATATTTAAAACCAGAAGTTGAATACAAAACCTCTAATCCTGATACAACACAGGGTTCAAGGTAGCTTTCTCCCTTTCCTTCTTTGTACTTCCCTTCTCCAATGGGAGAGACCTGTCTCCCATTATCCTTAACGTATTTAGTTGTTTGATCAATCTTCCTGTATGTAGCTGGTATTGTGGCCACTACCTTTACTTGACACAGGGCTCATGCCATTATCAGAACCTAATGGAGGGGAGTGGGATGAATTGGGAAATTGGGATTGATGTATATACACTAATATGTATAAAATAGATAACTAATGAGAACCAGCTGTATAGCACAGGGAACTCCACTTCACTATACTGTAGAAACTAATGCAACATTGTAGAACAACTATACCCCAGTAAAAATTTTAAAAAAAAAGAATTTAATAGAGTACCTATTATGTCCCATTCAATGTGCTTGGCATTTGGGAAGCAAGGGCAAGTAAAAGCATAATAGACTACTAGGGAAGCCTGGTGAAAATAATCACACAAATGAAGATGTAGTTTAAACTAGGAAACATGCCCAGGAAGTGTAAGGCTTGTGGTGCCACCAGAAGTGGTGGTAAGGGCACCTGATCTGTGCCAGATGTGAGACCAGAAATCTTAGAGAAGTGGGGTTTCTAATAAGAGCTAAAGAAAGTCTGGCCAGATCTCAGAAAGCAGGAGGCAGATGGAGTAAGAGAAGTCTGTAAGAAAAACAGCAACCAGATCGTGTAGAGTCTTTTGGTCACATGAGGGTTCGTGGGCAGGTGTCAGATGGTGGAGTCATAATCAGCATTTCATTTTCAAAAGGTCCCTCTGGTTATAAGCTAGGAGTAAGCTTTGTATGAAGAGAACCCAGTCAGGGAGCAACTGCAATAACCCAGATAAAAGATGAAGGTAGGGCTTCCCTGGTGGCACAGTGGTTGAGAATCCACCTGCCAATGCAGGGGACACGAGTTCGAGCCCTGGTCTGGGAAGACCCCACATGCCATGGAGAAACTAAGCCTGTGAGCCACAACTACTGAGCCCATGTGCCACAACTACTGAAGCCTGTGGGTCTAGAGCCCGCTTTCTGCAACAAGAGAAGCCACCACAATGAGAAGCCCGCACACCACAATGAAGAGTAGCCCTCGTTCATCACAACTAGAGAAAGCCCACGTGCAGCAACAAAGACCCAACACAGCAAATAAATAAATTGTTTAATTAAGAAAAAAAGATGAAGGTACATCGGACTAGGGGGCAGTTGTAATGCTCAGTGAATATTTGTTTCATGTGTCCGTGCATGTATGAATGGTGAGGAGACCCATAATCCCCTTCCTTGATCACATCAGTTTCCTTCTGGCGCACTTTGACACCTCGCTCATGACAACTTAGGTGTCACCTCTGCTATGAATCTTTCAGCTTCCATCCCACACTAACCTGTGCAGCAGAATGAAGCACTGCAGCCTTGAGTGCAATGTCCATTTCTGTATTTTCTAACCACACCAATCACACCATGAAGAAATAGTATATTTCTTTGTCTCTGTCCACCATTGGATTTTGCTCTCCTCAAAGTCAGAGACCACCTGCTCATTTCTAGCTCAGGCAGAGACGTATTTATTTTCTGGATGAAGGATTCTTTTGTGAAGCTCATATAGACCAAGGATATTTCATTCTGTGTGTGAAGTGTCACAGACAAAGAGAAGAGTGGTTAAAGAGCGAGTACTTGGAAACCGATTTCTTAGCCTAATTTGTACTGCAAACTTGATGGTGGCAGAGTGTGGGTCATACCCTTGCTGGACCTCAGTTTGCTCACATGCACTACAATAAAGAACTGTTAACAAGCACAAAGTGATTCTTTTGAACCAGGCACTGTTATGTTGGAAGTGCGAATCTTGTGAAATCCTCACAACAACCTTTTGAAGTAGACATAAATTTTCTTTCATGTGACAAATGAAGAAATGGAACAAAACAAGATCCAATAACTTGCTCATTGTGTCACATAGCCAGTGAGTGATGGCAGCCAAGGTACACCCAGGCAGTCTAGGACCAGAGCTGATGTTCCTAACCATGATTCTCTTTGAGAAGTGCAGTAACAGTTTCTGAAGATCACCTTTCTAATCTGGCATTTGGTAACGTACAGACGCTAGTGATGGGAAAGCAGCTTGTGGGGCGATGAGGTAATCAAGTTGAGGCCATATGTGTGTATATATGAAGCAGAATCAGCCTTTATCAGC
The DNA here is from genome assembly GCF_030028045.1 of Hippopotamus amphibius kiboko. Lineage (NCBI taxonomy): Eukaryota > Metazoa > Chordata > Mammalia > Artiodactyla > Hippopotamidae > Hippopotamus > Hippopotamus amphibius. The sequence goes on along the minus strand of NC_080198.1, from coordinate 93,696,550 downwards.
CTATACACACAGAGGTTATTCATATATATATATATGAATATACATATATACAGTACACACACACGCATACACACACGAGAGTGAGTCAAAAATTTCTGTACTCTGGCTGTAGAATTTATACAAGTTTTAATATAACTGGAGTGTGGATAATTTTTGATTCATCCTCGTGTGTGTGTGTGTGTGTGTGTGTGTGTGTGTCTGTGTCTGTGTGTCTGTGTGTGTGTGCATATCACTGTCCATGTGGACAATCATATTAAGTCTAGATAAAGGACTGTTCACATACTATCACATTGCTGATGTTGAGACTTAAGGGATGCACTGAAATAATACAAATATATCCAAAATGTCCACTTTAAATCCCAAATGTACAGTTTAATTGCAGATACTGGACTCCACCTGAAATTGAGTTAGTGAAGAGACATAATAAAATATTAATATGAGCCTCACACATCCATGAAGGACAGACACTTTCATAATGATGGATACAGTGATTAAACTGAATAGTAAAATGAAACAAGAAACTCACACACACACACAAACTAAAACTAAAGTCAATTAGGTGCTCGTGGTAGGAACATACATAGACTGTAGCTGAGGCGTCTGTCAGACACTTCAAGCTGGTCTGAAAGATAAAGAGTAATGTGGTGGTTGGGTTTTCATGATTTCGCATCCTGGCTGTCAGCCTACAACTTGATAAAATGGAATAATTCCAGGTTTTTTAGAATCAAGGTGCATTTAGGTCTCCCGTGAGAGACAGGTAAAAAACTCAGAGTGGCAAGATGCTTTTAAAGGCTGCCCATTGCTAATTGCTGGTGTGGGAGAATCTGAAGGGGGGAAACCTGACAGGAGACCGGGAGCCGGAGCAAGAAGCCGGCCATTTCCCACCTTGCAGCCTCCAGATTTCTAAAAGTCAAATCATGCCCACCTGTCACATGAAGCCATTCTCAAACTCAGAGGGATGATTTACTCTGCAGGGGCTGCATCCTGTAGACTTCTGTGCACAAAGTAAAATGGCTTGTGCCTGAGGCGCACCCTTTTCTTCAAACAGTGTTGGTTTTATGACGGAATGGAGCCGCTCATATACGCACACGCTCACAGGCTGAGTCAAGGAAACAAACATACTTCTGTTCTCTTTGTCTGTGAGTGATAAACTATAATGGAAAAGACTCTGAAAAAGAATGTGTATATAATATGTATAACTGAACCACTTTGCTGTACAGCAGAAATTAATACAACATTGTAAATCAACTATGCTTCAATAAAATGATTTAAAAAAAAAAAAAAGGAAACAGGGCTTCTCTGGCAGTACAGTGGTTAAGAACCCGCCTGCCAACGCAGGGGACATGGGTTTGATCCCTGGTCCAGGAAAATCCCACATGCCACGGAGCAACTTAGCCTGTGCACCACAACTACTGAGCCTGTGCTGTAGACCTCTGCGTCACAACTAATGAGCCCATGTACTGCAACTACTGAAGCCCATGTGCCTAGAGCCTGTGCTCCACAACAAGAGAAGCACCACAATGAGAATCCTGTGCACCACAATGAAGAGTAACCCCCTCTCGCCACAACTAGAAAGCCCGCATGTAGCAACAGAGACCCAACCCAGCCAATTAAAAAATAAATAAAAATAAATAAATGAATAATTTAAAAAGGAAACAAACATATGGAGGGAAAAGAGAAAAGACACATTATAAGCAGCTTCTAAGATTACGTGCTTCCATTATTTAGCTGAAACCTCCCCCAAACCGCATGAGTTGAGTTGCATTATTCTCTTTCGAATGAGGACCCAAGATGTAGAGAATATAGTCTATTGAGTCAACACCACATGAAGGTAAAATCAGCTCCAGTTTATCTGACCCCAAAGCCCATACTTGTTTTGTATCATATGCTGTTTTCCACTGAGAGGTGGCAAAAGGCAAGCTCACTTTCTCTTTTTACATAGATCTTCACTGTCTGTACGCAAACATTAATTATCGCGTCACTCAGTTTTACAGATCAGCTTCCATTTTCAGGGCCTTGGGGATTACTGTTCCAATTCAGAATGTGTTGCCTGTAGTTAAGGATCCAGAAGGTGCAAGACCAATAAGTGAAGATTGAAGGTGGGGGTTGGTATTCCAGTGAGAAGACAGAAAAGTAACTCAGAAAAGGACGTCAAACACATGGGTGGGTGCAGTTGATAGGATTTCGCAGTCCCATCCATCTTTGCTTCCCCTTAGCAGGAAGTAGATGTTTGAAAATGTTGCCCAATGGAGGAGCAGCTGAATATTAGCTAACCTCAGCGTTCCTCCCAAGATTGTGCACAAAGAAATCAGAACTGCCCTAGGAAACACTTGGAGCCTGTTTCCTGGCAGAGAAAACTCCTTGCCAACCCCTCCACTAAAGCTGACCACACCTCCCTGTCTTTGTGGACCCGTGCATACACCAGACCTCAGGCTAAGTGATTTCTTATCTCAAAGGAAGTCGATTAAGCAGAGAACTTTATTTTCATGGCAGCGACAGGATCCTACTTATATTAGTTGAAGATCAAGGAACTGACTGTCTGGCACTTGGCCATCCCTTCTCTGAGAAAGCAGGTTCAGGGCTGGCTGCAGGAGGGAGGTCTCTTGGACAGGTCCCTTTATCCTACCACACTGCATTGTTTTAGATGAAGGGACTTTTATTCTCACTGAGTGCCAGCCACTTATTTGTCCTGGCATTCATCTCTCCTTACTAAGAGACCTTTGAGGGAAAGACTCATGTGGGATGGGAGTCTGAAGGTCTATTGCCTCCACTATTCTGACACTTAGGGCACTTGGTTCCTATTTGTTTGGTGCAAGATTAATGATAGTCCTTGGTCTCCATGAGGGCAGGGGCTGGTTCCACTGATGCTTCACCACACCCCAGTCCCTAAACAGGAGCCTCGAGCACTGTAAAAATACCTGCTGAGTGAACGCACGCAAGCATTAATATACTTTCAGTGGACGGGTCCCTGGCCAGTCTTTTCTTTTAAAAAATCAGAACGGAGGTTATAGACTACATTGAACATCCACGATGCACTGAACACTAGGCTAAGCACTTACCATACATTATTGCGTGGGGGTTAGTGTGATCATTTCCATACGAAGGAAAAGCATCTCAGTGTGTTCGAGCAACTTTTCCAAGGTCATAGACCTAGCAAATGACAGAGCCGGGACTCAAGTCCACGTGTACCTGATTCTGACAGTCAAAAGTTGTTTCTGTTTAGTTTTGGTTTTCCATTGTATCTTTTCACAGCCTAAAATTTTTGAAGTCCTCAAGGTTGAAAAGTATGAGCCTGGAAAATGCAGTGAAAGGAATAGAATACCTGGTTTAGATGAATACAAGGACACAGGAAAGTGTTTACTGGTGTAACTGAACGAAAAGCATTCAGAAAGGCAGAGGCTAGATGTTGCAGCTTGTAAAGGTTTGCAGTCGCTAGAAGTCCAGATAAGGCAATTTAAGGTTGTCCTTAAGGTCGTCTAGAATATCACTTCAGGGAAAAAAACAGGCTACTGCTCAACCCTGCTGGAAGTAGACACGATATTTCAACGCATATCATGCATGTATATCATAGTCTCAGCCAATTTTTCCTGTGCATTGGGGAGAGGAGACATTCATTCATTCACTCAACGTTTCTTAGGTACCTACTAAGCGTGAGACTGTACTACATTCTACAGATGCAGAGATACAAAGCCATGCTCCCTCCCTCCAGGGCTTTCATAGGAAACTAATAATGCAACAGTAAATAATCAGGAGTTTGGCATTTGTAGTGACGCCATCTGTATGTGGCAAGGCACCCTTGGAAATGTGCGCTGCTAGGCTGGATGGAAATAAGATACCAAAAAATGAGGGACAAACTCAGATTTCTGGACCAAGTTAAGCTAATGAACATCATAAATAAGAAAACACTAACCACCTAAACGTCTGTCCATGGATGAATAGATAAATAAAATGTGATATGTATATACAATATTATTTAGGCATGAAAAAGAATGAAACGACATTTGTGAAAACATAGACAGACCTTGAGTACACTATGCTAAGTGAAATGTCAGGTGGAAACCAATAAATACTGTATGATCTCACTTATAAGTGGAATTTAAAAGGAAGGAAGCAAGGAAGGAAGGAAGAATTGACTCATGGATATAGAGAACAGATGGTGGTTGCCTGAGATGAGGATGAGGTGGGCAGTGGGCAGAAAGGGTGAAAGGGATAAAAGGTACACATTTTCTGTTATAAAATGAAGTCCCGAGGAAAGTGCAGCATAATGACTATAATAATACTGCATTGCTTACTTGAAAGTAGGTAGGAGAGTAGATGTTGAAAGTTTTCTTCATGAGAAAAACTGGGAGTTTGGGATTAACATACACAGACTACTATATTTAAAATAGATAACCAGCAAGGACCTACTGTACAGCACAAGGAACTCTGCTCAATATTCTGTTATAATCCAAATGGGAAAATAATTTGAAAAAGAATAGATATATGTGTTTGCGTAATGGAATCACTTTGCTGTACACATGAAACTAGCACAACATTGTAAATCAACTATAGTCCAATATAAAATAAAATTTAGAAAGATAAAAAATATAAAAAGGAGAAAATAATTTGTAACTCTGTATGGTGATGGATGTTACCTGGAATTATCATGGTGATGATTTGCAATATGTACAAATATTGAATCATTAAACTGTACATCTGAAACTAATATCATGTTATGTCAATTATACCTCCATTTTAAAAAAAGAAAAGCATGATTCACTACTTGCCTGGGATACAAGGGGCTATTTTGGGAAGGATGTGGCCCCTTAACACCCCCGGCCTCACAGTCCTTAGCCTGCCTCACACAACAGTTGGAGATACTTCACTCTGTTCCCAGGTGCAGAGGACATCAGAGCAATGGTGGAATGAGAGCCAGGACTCAAAAGTAGTAGGATACTGTCTTCTTACTGGTGTACTGTTCACACCAATCTATCAATAGAGTTGAATGGAAGAATCCTGATCAATGGCGGCCAGGTGACAGTGTAAGATGTGAGCAAGTGATACAGGATGCCGAGACCAAAGCGTGGAGATACAGCACCCCAGCCAGGAACCCACGGGAGCCTCCCCACAGGGCAAGATTGTCTTTTCAATCACTTCCTACATTAGCCATGAAACTTGAGGATTTACATAGATGAGAAAATCATGGGTTTCTAGTCGCTGTGGTCTGAAGGGCAGGTAAACATGGTGATTCCTTTCCAATGTTTTTCTGAAGGAAAATGCCCTCAGTCATGTCTGTTTAGGCCAAAACAACTTTAAAACAGATTAAGGTCTTGCTGTCTGGTCACTGCTTATCAGAGAGGCAGGTGGGCTGGCTGTGTTTGGAGGACCAGCGTGCCGTTCTCTAATCTGCGTCTAGCCAGTGATCTTTAAGGGAAAACTGTGGCCAAGGCACTACACACTTTGCTAAACGAGCCACTGACCGTTGCTATGGAAATTCTGGTAGTTTCCTAGGACTTGAAGGCTGACCAGCTTGCTGATGCATGATGCAAATGGCTTCAGTCTTTAAAAAGCCTTTGGAGGACACAGGGTTGGGGGGGCAGGGGGCAAAGGGGAAGCTGGGATGAAGTGAGAGAGTAGCATAGATATATATACACTACCAACTGTAAAATGATAGCTAGTGGGAAGTTGCTGTATAACAAAGGGAGATGAATTCGATGATGGGTGATGCCTTAGAGGCCCGGGATGGGGAGGGCGGGAGGCAGTTGCAGGAGGGAGGGGATATGGGGATATATGTATAAATACAGCTGATTCACTTTGGTGTACCTCAAAAGCTGGTACAAGAGTGTAAAGCAACTATATTCCAATAAATAGCTTAAAAAAAATAAAGCTTTTGTAAAGCTTCAGACCTCTTCTTAGCACAATGATTCCATCCAGAATCTCCCATTTTGTGACTTCATCAGAAGAAATGCTCAAGGAACATAGCATCTGAGATCTGCTACAGGGTGAGGGTGATTTGTCTGTCTCTTTTTGTCTCTTTATATCCCCAAACAAACCTTTGGTGCAGTCACAGTCATCTGACTCTGTGGATCTTACATTCTGAATCCGTCCGAACCAGCCAAGCTTTGGATGTCAACTCTGACTTGTGCTAATGGTACAACTTTGGGAAAACAACTTTATTTTCCCCAAACCTTAGTTTTCCTATTGTTGAAATTGAAATGATTATAAAACCCACCTCAAAGGGCTACTATGAGAATTAAAAGAGACCACCACACCTGCAAATGCCATCATGAGTAGATATGTCACCCCTGGACCTTTACTTCCCCTCACTTTCTAGTTCCAAGATGTACACATTTATAAGAAATATTATGATGAGATTCTACAATATGACTCTCATCTCATTAACACATATTCATTCTTCATGATCCAGCTCAAAATTTACTTTATTTCATTAGTTCTTTCTTATTTTTTCCTTGGAAGTGAATTCCTGCTTCTTTGATGCTTTGATTGTACTTGATATCTCAGTTATAATGCTTATCTTGCCATTTGATAAACATTCATTTACATGCTTATTTATTTAGCAATGATTTATTGTGCATCTTTTATATCCCGCCCTGTGACTATGCTAGGCGCCAGGGATACTGTGCGAACAAGATATGCTTGCTGCTACCCTGGTGGGGCTGACCTGCTTTTTCCTCTGGACTTGACCAAGAAACAGGCAATTGTATGCTAATCATGCAACAGGTATCTTGCATCTGAATTGAATTCCGTCTGAAAACTCAGGGAAGGTAGTTTGTTATACTATCCTGGAGCCTCAGGGACAAATCTATGAAAGTCCCAGAGCCCCCTCCTCCACATGGGTGTGGGTCTGGAAGCTGAAGGGTAGAGTGCAGGTATAAGGTATCTGGGGACTCGGAGAGCTGTGCAGGGGAAGAAAGACTTTCCTTCTACCCTCCTAGGTTTGATCGCTGGAACTATGAAATGAACTGAAAACAGGCAGAATTACCCAGAGAAAAGGCATACGCATTTATTAATTCTTAGTATACATGTGTGGGGGCATCACAGAGAAAAAGTGAATGCACAGCAATTTGGTGAGATTTGAGAGCTTATATATGATCTTAATAAGAAAAGGGGTTGTAGTCCACTTAAAGGAGAGTAAATTACTTTTAAGAAAGATGCACTGGCCCTTGGAAGAATAGATGGGAGGTGTGATAGCTTGTGACAAAGTTTGGTGGTGGTGTCAAATTCTAGTCTCCTTTCCTGGGTGAGTCCATCTTCTCTGGTGGATAAAACTCCCAGGGAGGGGATTCATGACAACTTAGCTCCTTTTGGAGCATCTGTCTTTAAGCAGATGAAGGAAGTTCAGAGAAATCTTCTCCTTGCCTTTGCTATTTTACAAGTGCCTTCAGCTCTAAATAATCAATATACCAAAGTGGCATATTTTGGGATGGCCTGTCTTAAGACTCCTTCAGGTGCAGAGAAATGTGCCTTCAGTTCTCCTAAGCTCAGTAGAGTTGGAGCAGGAGCAGGCAGGCCTCCTGGTGAGGAGGTGATGCTTCTATGCAGTCCAGAGGGATGAGTGAGGATTCACATGGGAGATGGGCTGTGTGTATGGGGCGGGGGGGGGGGGGGGGGGGGGGGGGGGAGGGGAGATGGGGGATATGGGGAGGAGCTAGCTCTTCATGCAGGGGCACAAAGAGCTGCAAACAGATCTGCCTCCAGTTTCCTCTATGCTGCCTCTCCTTGATTTCCATCTAACTCCCTGACTGACACTTTGTCTTCTTCTGCTTCTCCTGCCCTTTCCCAGCTTGTCCGTGGTTCTGTCTTTGGGTCACTGCTCCACCCACTCCCCTTCCGATGGACCAGAGCTGCTGGCTTCCCCAGCCACATCTCTGGCATCAGTCTCTCCTTGAGCGGCAGCATTTAATGCCTACTGTGTTGGGCATTAAAGCAAGATTTCTATGACCCCTTAAGATACACCAGTTGTGCAATACACTCCTTGTTATCTTTCCTCCAGCTCAGTAACTTTTAATGTCCTGTTTTGTTTTTGGAGCCATCATTGCATCAGTCATGCAGACACGCAGCCACGATTCCTCGATGCCCGTTCTGCTGTTTCCACACTGCCCCCCCCGCCCACCCCCCCACAAGCCACGTCTCTGCTCCCAAACAGTCAGCAAACGTCACGTCCTCTGCCATGCTGTCTGTATGTTGCATGAACGCCCACCACAGCAGCCCTTCTTAGATCTCCCACTATTCAGGGTCACTATAAGGACCACTGCAGTCACCTTTGAATGTATCTTCCTAGATCTGATCCCTAGCATTCCCGATCCATCACCAAAGAACTTTCCTTTAACCTACGCTACCTTCCCAGTGCCTGCTGGATGTGGCATTCCAGGCCCTCCCATAGCCTGCCTTTCCTTCTCTTATCTTTCCCTTTTTATCACGTTTTCCTGTCTTGGAACTGGTGAAGATCCTAAAAGAGAAGCTTGGTGCAGTGGATTCGTTATATACTAGAAGGAAAGGACCTTTAACTTATTATCAGCTCTGCCAGTAAATACATGACCATGGGCCCATGGGTAAGTAACTTCAACTCACTGAGCTGTGATATTCTTTTATCTAAAGCCCTCCAGAGGGAGATTCAGATTGCCACATATACATTACTAATAAGAAAAAAAATACCCAATTGTACACTCAATATATGCAGTTTATTGTCTGTTAACTGTATCTCAATAAAAGTTCTTAAAAAAAAAATAAAGCCCACAAAAAATAAAGCCCATCAACATAGTTTTGTAAAGGGTTTTATTGAAACATAGCCATGTTCACTCATTTACATATTGTCTATAGCTTCTTTTGTGCTATAACCGCACGATTGAGTAGCTGTGACAGAAACTGTCTGTTCCACAAAGCCTAAAATATTTACTACCTGGTCCTTTAAGAAAAAGTTTCCCAAATCCTGATCTATAGTAAGATCTCTGAAGTTTATAAGCTCTAACATTGTGATTATAATTAACTACATTTATAATTGTTTAAAATCGTGTATATAAACAAGAGTGGAAAATTAAGCTGTTTAGTCCTTCATATATTGTGATTTATATGCTAAAAGAATTCAGACAGGTCACTTCATCTCTTTGAGTTTAAATTTCCTTATATTTTAAATGCTGCTACCACCTACCTCTTAGGGTTGTTGTGAGATATAAAGGTAAAAATACTCACAGAACCATCCAGCCTCATACCTGGCACGTGTCAGATATTCAATACATATTACTTTTCTTTCCCTTAATCTTCTCAGTCATTTTATCCTAATCTCGAAGTAGAGAAGAGACAAAATGTCTTCCTCATTTAACAGGCCTTGAGATGAACTCCCACCACTTCAATATCAATATTCCAAGCCAAACTTGGCTTTGACATCTACATAAATACATGTAATACCTTTGCAATTGCCCTTCCCTCCTCCTCTCCCATTAAGCTGTCCTTCCTTGCATGAAGATGGTAAACACAGCCGGCTTGCATAATTAAAGGATCCGTGAAGGGTCAGGTCCCCTGGGGCAAGTCCTGTCCTGGAGTGTGTAGGGCATTCACCATCTAGAGATGCATCAGTAGGACCAGAGCTACTGTGAAAGGAAAATAACAGCTTAGTATCTCATCATCTTTGTGTGGCATCCCATGAAATCCTGGTGTGAGAATCTTCCCACCACATCTGAGGAGTCAGTGTTATGTTTAAGACAGAATGGCCATCTCAGGAACAGGTGAGGCACCCATGAAAATATGCTGTCTAGGTCAGTTGCTCTGGGGAGAAATAGCTGAATGGCAGCCCCAGCAGGTACACCTCTGATTTCACCACTGTGTATGTGTTGAGGCCATGCTTCTCCAGGGTTGCTCACAGCCAGTGGCTGGGCAGTGAGGACGGTAAAGCTGCACATGAAATGGGGGGGGGGAGGGGTGACTCCAATGGGCAACATTGGCTGCAGGAGTCCCCACTGGCCTGGTTGAAACTTTCATAGAGTGATGCTATAGTCTGAGAGCCCTCCTACCGAATCTCCTCCCTTCTCCCTCTCCCTTCATAGATGGCAGGCCTGCATCAGTCTGAAAGCTCTCCCTGCCCGCTTCTTCTTCCTCAACTTTACCCTTCACAGGTGTTTCTATCAATGACTCCCATGGTCCTGTCTTTATGCTTGCTTCTCAGAGGACCAGGACTAAGTCAAGGAGACCAGAAATGGTCTGAGAAAATAGGTGGTGAACCTGTACAGAGAAGTGGATCTGTATGGCACTAGGGATGTACTTTAGTGACCATGGAACTCCCCTGCCCAGATCTTTTTCCAGGAGCACCAGCTGCAGGGAGTGTACTTGACTGATGGGCCACTCAGCTGCAGCCACCATGAATGCTGAGACCACCTTCCCTCAGGCTGACCCCACCCAATGCCTGAACCTGATAGGGACACTGGTGCTGAGACCCTTCCCATGGGTGCCATCAGCTCAGGAACTCCCATCAGTCTAGAGGGCTTTCCCAGACCGCTGTCCTGGGTCTGCAGGTTCTTCCTACTCAATCTTTCCTTCCCCTCTTCGTTCACAGGTACATAAGCATCATTGTGGTCTGACAGCTCATCCCCACCTACTCAGATGCCTCACCTTTATCATTCACAATTTTCCCAAGAAATCCCTTGTATGTACAATTTTGTCTTGGCATCTGCCTCTCCGTGGACTCAAATGACCACACGAGCAAACAGGAAAATGGAGCTAGTGATCGTGTATTCAGTCATTAATTCATTCAACAAATATTCCCCGATCCTCCTTATGTGCTGGGCACTGTGCAAAGGGTAATAAGTTGAATAGACTAGTTTCTGTCCTTTCAGTTGAAACAGCTAAGTAAATATTCTCTGCTATATTCGGAGTGAATTGCACACACAGTCGTAGTAGCGGGAGTTCAGCGGAAGAATGGATTTCACACTCACAGAAATAGTGAGGAAGCCCACGGGGATGTAGAAAGAAGAGCTGGACACTTCTCTAGGGAACAGTTTAGAGGACAAGTCACAAAATTAGGAGTTTGACGATATTCTAAATGTGAAGAATCAAACTCAATACAGCCACATTAAGAAAAATGTTAGGGGGGTTGGTTGGGTAAATTGCCTCAGATCTCTGTGTGATGAGCAAAGATTTTATTTCTGGAAAAATCTGTTTACCAAACCTATTAAAATTTTGTATCCATCACCTGAATAAACAAACATAAATGTGTAGCTATGAAGCCAAGGTGTAAAGAGAGGAGGGGACCTGTGGTGAATTTGCCAAGGGATAAATTGTTGAACACTCTGAGGGTGTTTAAAGCTCCTTCTACAGGAATGACAAAGTGAACCTGTGGATGTGTGGAATCTGTTAAAACACTTTATGGAAATAAGCCCATTTCATGATGTTAACATGGCCATTTACGGTACTAAAGACCATAATGTAAATCTCATGAATTGAGACATCCAAACAGTTGAGAGGAAGGTCATCTGCTTCCTTGTTGGCTTCAAATGTAAGTACTGAATGACTAGCAAATTGCTGTCCAAGACAGTTATAGTAAATAGTTTATTTAGGGGGCTAATATGCTTCTTTTTTTTTCAGATCTTTATTGGAGTATAATTGCTTTACACTATTGTGCCAATTTCTGCTGTACAACAAAGTGAATCAGCTGTATTTATGCATATATCCCCATATCCTCTTCCTCTTGAGCCTCCCTCCCACTCTCCCTATCCCACCCCTCTAGATCATCACTAAGCATCGAGTTGACCTTCCTGTATTATGCAGCAGCTTCCCATTAGCTATCTATTTTACATTTGGTGGTGTATATATGTCAGTGCTACTCTTGCCCTTCGTTCCAGTTTCCCCTCTCTCACCCCATATCCTCAAGTCTGTTCTCTACATCTGCATCTTTATTCTTGCCCTGCCACTGGGTTCATCAGTACCATTTTTTTAGATTCCATTTATATGCATTAGCAAATGGTATTTGTTTTTCTCTTTCTGGCTTACTTCACTCTGTATGACAGACTCTAGGTCCATCCACCTCACTACAAAACACTCAATTTCATTCCTTTTTATGGCTGAGTAATATTCCATTGTATATATGTACCACATCTTTGTCCATTCACCTGTCAATGGGCATTTAGGTTGCTTCCACGTCCTGGCTATTGTAAATAGTGCTGCAATGAACATTGGGGTACATGTATCTTTTCGAATTATGGTTTTTTCAGGGTATATGCCCAGTAGTGGGATTGTTGGGTCATATGGTAGTTCTATGTTTAGTTCTTTAAGGAACCTCCATACTGTTTTCCATAGTGGCTGTACAAATTTACATTCTCAGCAACAGTGCAGGAGGGTTCCCTTTTCTCCACACCCTTTTAATATCCTTTTAAGTATCTAGCATCCATTCCCTGTTTGGGTCTCAAGACTACCTTATGAGAGACCTTACACAAAAAGACATCATCCCTGATTCATACAGAGAAGGACACCGGGGTAAAGAAAATCTTAGTGGTGGAAGATATGGGACCCAGGAATCCTGCTGCTTTGTCCTGAACTGTTGTTACCACCATATATTTACATTACTGCTTTCACCATACACATACATGTTCCCCTAGGAAATGTCTAAATAATTTTCATTTAACAATCACTATTATGATGAATTTACTCACCATTCTCTATAAAGGCAAGGAGGAAGGAAAAGACTTTTTGTGTGTTTCCTTGTTACGTGTGTACGAATCCATTTTAATTTCATGATAAATTTTACTTAGAAATGTGCAGTGTGTAAATTGAAGCTTTGTACTTAGGCAGTATCCTCAACCTCAGTAAGCTGCAAATACAATTCTTGCTAGGAGATTACCCTAAAAAAGACCTATGTAAATCTGACAAAGCCCTTGATGTTCCAACAAGTTCTGTTTAGGACTATGCTATGTACCTAGGGCTGTGTGCTCTGCAGCTGTCAGCATCCAGGCAGGAGCAGGAAGCAGCCTCCTTCATGGAATCCCAGCTGGCCCTAGATGGCACTGGCTCTCCTTCTTGCAGGACACTGTGGGGTTTCCATTCTAAATTTCTCCTGGAGGGCTGTAGATCTCCGGTTTTCACATTAGCTTCTCTCTAAGGTTCTTCCTGAGTGATATGCAGGCATTGTTCTCAGCCCCCAGAAGCTGGCGGGGGTTACCTAGCCCTTCTGGGAGGGAGACAGTCTGAGCTTTGGGACCATGAAAAGAAACTCATCAATCTTCCAAGGGGCAACTGTGTATAATTCCATTGGCTCCCTGCTCCTGAAGTTTTCCCAACCCCTGGTGGGGAAGAGCACAGAGGACAGAATGGGAACCGGCAGGCTAATCCTTCCTGTCACATCAATGGAATCTCCTGGAAATGGGACTCCAAAGTGCTTTTCTGTTTTCCTGAATCTCTGAGGCTGGCAACATCTGCTATTTTTTTCCCAAAAGGATGCCACACAATGGCCACTGCCCCTTGGGAAAGCAAGTCACTCCAATCTGAAACTAGAGTAAATGTCTTTAACATGTGTGAGATGTTTTCAAAAGCATAAACAATTTGTAATTTTTAAGAATGTATGCCCTGGGACTTCCCTGGTGACACAGTGGTTAAGAATCCACCTGCCAATGCATGGGTTTGATCTTTGGGCGAGGAAGATCCCACATGCCGCAGAGCAACTAAGCCCGTGCTCCACAACTACTGAGCCTGCACTCTAGAGCCCATAAGCCACAATTATTGAGCCTGAGTGCCACAGCGACTGAAGCCCACATGCCTAGAGCCCGTGCTCTGCAACAGAGAAGCCACCACAATGAGAAGCCCTCACACCACAATGAAGAGTAGCCCCTGCTCTCCACAATTAGAAAGCCTACACAGCAACGAAGACCCAACACAACCAATAAATAAATACATACATAAATAAATAATTTTTTAAAAAACGAAAGCATGCCCTGCTTCACTTGCAGGACTGTGGAGGTAGAAGCAGAGGACTCATTGCTGATCATGGTAACCACAACAATAAAAACATTATAATGATAGAAGCCAATTCATTGAGCACTGAGGTTTGTTAGACACTGTTCTAAGGATTTCTATAACTGACCCAGTGTGACTATTGGATCCTCACAAGAGCACTGGAAGACAGTAGTGAACAGGGTCTTCAGCTAGCGCACAGAGATGTTAAGCTGACCAAGGTCACACAGCCAGGATGCAGCAAAGACAGATGACATTCATGACATTCAGGCCATTGGTCTTCAAATCACCTGATGATGTTAGACACTAGATCTAGGAAGTGCCCTTCCAATGATCTTATCCTACCTCTCAAACCAGCAGAATGCTATCCTTTTCCATTATCCTCTGAGGCAGAGTTTTCAGAAGTAAAAGGAGGAAATAAGGTTCACAAAATTTCAATACTTTCTCAGAGTTCCAGCAATAGCGACAGGGCAGGAAATTGAAAGATCATGTTGTTTCTCCTCTATCACATGTCCTCACAAGAACAGTAACTTTTCATTCCATGAGGTCCTGGCCATGACACAAGTTTTTCTAAACTAACCTCATGTTGGAAAGAGACTATTTTTCATGGAAATCTACAAAATTCCAAAAACATACCACAGTGAGGAAACGGGCAAAGATGTATTTGGTGTTACCTCAGCAGCCAAGGATTTAATGTGATGACATTTAATTTTGGCCTTTGTTCTTCCAAGAAAATAAGTCACACTTTATGGGTCCCATAGCACAGTTGAAACTTGTAAAAGTCAACATTTTCATGTTAAGCATCTCCCTTTGGAAGAATCCTTCCCAGGATCTGCATGTATAATTCTGTATCATATATCATACATGATAGAAACATGTATCATTCTGATCATTTTGAATTGAGAGCTCTATATACTCCATACATATAAAGAAATATTGATAAAACACAAAGTTCTCATTTCTATCATCTGTCAGGCTAAAAAGTATTAATAATTTTTCCATCAAGTTACTTTCAAATGGGGGTTGGCGGGAACACACACAGATATTCTTCTCACAGGGAAGGATAAGCCTTGATGACACAATCTTGAAAAACTAATTAATAGAAAGTACCAACATTTATTGACAATTTTCTTTTAACCAGACAGTGATCTGAGCAATTAACATTCTTTGAATTTTAGCACTATCAGGTAAGTGTTATAATTACTCAGGTCATACACATGGTCCTTAACCAGGGTCAATTTTGCCCTCCCTCCGGGAGACATTTGGCAATGTTTGGAGACAATTTTTGGTTCCCACAACTGGGGGTAGGTATAGGGAGGCACTGCTGGCATCTAGTGGGTAGAGACCCAGGGATGCTGTGAAACATCCCGCAAAGCACAGGACAGCCCTCAACAACAAAAAATTTTCCAGACCAAAATGTCAACAGCACCAAATTTGAGAAACCTTGCAACAGACTAAAGAAGAGGTAGAAAATCTGAGTAATCCAATAAATATTTTATAAATTTAATCTACAGCCAAAACCCTCCCCTGTCTTTTTTCCTCCCCAAAGAAAAAGATAGCTAGGTATTACAGACAAGTCTTAAAAGAAATTCCTAACTCACTCTATAAGGCTAATACAATCTTTTTTTTTCCCTCTTTTTTTTTTTTTATTATTTTTTCTCAGTTCCATGTTTTTTTCTTTTTTTAAATTTAAAAAAATTTTTTTTAATTTTAATTTTATATTGGAGTACAGTTGATTAAAGATGTTGTGATAGTTTCAGGAGTACAGCAAAGTGATTCAGTTACACATATACATGAATTTTTCAAATTCTTTTCCCATTTATGTTGTTACATAATATTGAGCAGAGTTCCCTGTGCTATACGGAAGGTCCTTGTTGGTTAACCATTTTAAATATAGCAGTGTGTACATGTCAATCCCAAACTCCCTAACTATCCTTTCTCCCTACCCTTCCCCACTTAGACTTGTACAATCTTGACCCCTAAATCACACAAGGACATTTCCAAAAAAGAAAATTATCAACTGATTTACCTAATAAATGCGGTATGAAAACCTTAAAAAATTATGGCACACTAAATCCAGCAAATACAAATAAATACAACCTGACCAAGTACAGTTTGTCTCAGAAATTTAAGGATGGTTCAACATCAGAAAATCAGTTAAAAACCTAACCTTACACCTAAAACAATTAGAGAAAGAAGAACAAAAAAACCCCAAAGAGAGAAGAAGGAAAGAAATCATAAAGATCAGATCAGAAATAAATGAAAAACAAATGAAGGAAACAATAGCAAAGATTAATAAACTAAAAGCTGGTTCTTTGAGAAGATAAACAAAATTGATAAACCATTAGCCAGACTCATCAGGAATAAAAGGGAGAAGATGAAAATCAACAGAATTAAAAATGAAAAAGGAGAGGTAACAACGGACACCTCAGAAATACAAAAGATCATGAGAGACTACTGCAAGCAACTATATGCCAATAAATTGGATAACCTGGAAGAAATGGATAAATTTTTAGAAAAGTACAATCTTCCAGGACTAAACCAGGAAAAAATAGAAACTATGAACAGACCAATCACAAGTATGGAAATTGAGACTGTGATTAAAAATCTCCCAACAAACAAAAGCCCAGGGCCAGATGGCTTCACAGGTGAATTCTATGAAACATTTAGAGAAGCGCTAACACCTATCCTTCTCAAACTCTTCCAAAATATAGCAGAAGGAGGAACACTCCCAAACTCATTCGACAAGGCCACCATCACCCTGATATCAAAACCAGGCAAAGATGTCACAAAAAAAGAAAATTACAGGCCAATATCACTGATGAATATAGATGCAAAAATCCTCAACAAAATACTAGCTAACAGAATCCAACAGCACAGTAAAAAGATCATACACCATGATTAAGTGGGGTTTATCCTTGGAATGCAAGGATTCTTCAGTATATGCAAATCAATCAATGTGATACATCATAACAACAAATTGAAGGATAAAAACCATATGATCATCTCAACAGATGCAGAAAAAGCTTTTGACAAAATTCAACATCCATTTATGATAAAAACTCTCCAGATAGTGGGCATAGAAGGAAATTACCTCAACTTAAAAAAAGCCATATATGAGAAATCAAAAGCCAACATAGTTTCAAATGGTGAAAAACTGAAAGCATTCCCTCTAAGAACAGGAACAAAACAAGGGTGTCCACTCTCACCATTATTATTCAACATAATTTTAGAAGTTTTAGCCACAGCAATCAGAGAAGAAAATGAAATAAAAGGAATCCAAACTGGAAAAGAAGAAGTAAAATTGTCACTCTTTGCAGATGGCATGATATTATACATAGAAAACCCTAAAGACTCTACCAGAAAACTGCTAACACTAATCGATGAATTTAGTAAAGTAGCAGTATACAAAATTAATGTGCAGAAATCTCTTGCATTCCTATACACTAACAATGAAAAAGCAGGAAGAGAAATTAAGGAAACTCTCCCATTTACCATTGCAACAAAAAGAATAAAATACCTAGGAACAAACCCGCCTAAGGAGGCAAAAGACCTGTATGCAGAAAACTATAAGACACATGAAAGAAATCAAAGATGATACAAACAGATGGAGAGACATACCATGTTCTTGGATTATGCAAATGACTATACTACCCAAAGCAATTTACAGATTCAACACAATCCCTATCAAATTACCAATGGCATTTTTCACAGAACTAGAACAAGAAATCTTATGATTTGTATGGAAATGCAAAAGACCCCGAATAGCCAAAGCAATCTTGAGAAGGAAAGTCGGAGTTGGTGGAATTAGGCTTCCTGACTTCAAACTATACTGCAAGGCCATAGTGATCAAGACAGTATGGTACTGGCACAAAAATAGAAAGGAACACCAATGGAACAGAATAGAGAATCCAGAGGTAAACCCAAGAACATATGGGCAGCTTATCTTTGACAAAGGAGGCAAGAATATGCAATGGAAAAAAGACAGCCTCTTCAATAAGTGGTGCTGGGAAAATTGGACAGCAACATGTAAAAGAATGAAATTAGAACATGTCCTAACACCATACACAAAAATAAACTCAAAATGGATTAAAGATCAAAGTGTAAGGCCAGACACTATAAAACTCCTAGAGGAAAATATAGGCAGAACACTCTATGATATCCATCAAAGCAAGATCCTTTTTGACCCACCTCCTAGAATAATGGAAATAAAATCAAGAATAAACACTTGGGACCTAATGAAACTTAAAACCTTTTGCACAGTGAAAGAAACCATAAATAAGATAAGAAGACAACCCTCAAAATTGCAGAAAATACTTGCCAATGAAGCAACTGACAAAGGATTAATCTCTAAAATATACAAGCAGCCCATGCAGCTTAATACCAAAAAAACAAATAACGCAATCCACAAATGGGCAGAAGACCTAAATAGACATTTCTCCAAAGAAGACATGAAGATGGCCAACAAACACATGAAAAGATGCTCAACATCACTAATCATCAGAGAAACGCAAGTCAAAGCCACAATGAGGTATCACCTCACACCTGTCAGAATGGCCATCATCAAAAAATCTAGAAACAATAAATGCTGGAGAGAATGTGGAGAAAAGGGAACTCTCCTGCACTGTTGGTGGGAATGTAAGCTGGTACAGCCACTATGGAAAACAATTTGGGGGGTCCTTAAAAAACTGAAAATAGAACTACCATATGATCCAGTAATCCCACTACTGAGCATATGCCCAGAGAAAACCATAATCCAAAAAGAAAGATGTACCATAATGTTCATTGTAGCACTATTTACAATAGCCAGGACGTGGAAGCAACCTAAATGCCCATCAACAGAAGAATGGATAAAGAAGATGTGGCACATATATACAATGGAATATTACTCAGCCATAAAAGGGAATGAAATGGATCTATATGTAATGAGGTGGATAGACCTAGAGTCTGTCATACAGAGTGAAGTAAGCCAGAAAGAGAAAAACAAATACACAAATACTGTATGCTAACCCATATGTATGGAATCTAAAAAAATGGTGCTGATGAACCCAGTGACAGGGCAAGAATAAGGATGCAGATGCAGAGAATGGACTGGAGGACACGGGGTTGGTGGGGGGAGGGCCAAAGGGAAGCTGGGATGAAGTGAGAGACTAGCATAGACATATATACACTACCAACTGTAAAATAGATAGCTAGTGGGAAGTTGCTGTATAACACAGGGAGATCAACTTGATGATGGGTGATGCCTTAGATGGCCAGGATAGGGAGGGTGGGAGGGAGTCGTGGGAGGGAGAGGATATTGGGATATATGTATAGATACAGCTGATTCACTTTGGTGTACCTCAAAAACTGGTACAAGTATGTAAAGCAATTATATTCCAATAAAGAGCTTAAAAAATAAGAAAGAAAATCAGTTAATGTAATATATCAAGAGAACTATAAATAGATGAGAAATATTTGAAAAATTCCAATTCTCATCTTTGAAAAACAAAAACTTTTTTTTTTAATTTATTTATTTATTTATTTTTTTGGGGGGTACACCAGGTTCAATCAACTGTTTTTATACACATATCCCCATATTCCCTCCCTTCCTTGACGCCCCCCCCTCGAGTCCCCCCCACCCTCCCTGCCCCAGTCCTCTAAGGCATCTTCCATCCTTGAGTTGGACTCCCTTTGTGAAAAACAAAAACTTTTAAATGTTAAGTATACAAGGAAATTCTTTAAGTTGACATCTACTAAAAAATGTAGCAAAGATCACACATAGTGATGACCTTTAGAAGCATTTAAATTAATGAAACGTACACTTGAAGTCATCACTTATATTTGTACTGGAATTATAAAAAGGAAGAAACATGAATAATTAAAGTTGGAAATGATGGGATTGTATACAAAGAAAATGCAGGCAAAGCTACAAACTATTCAAAATAATAAGATGATGCATCTAGGTTGCTGTCAACAAAATTAGCATATGAAAATCAATGGCATTTATATACCTCATAATAATTAATTAAAGACTGTAATGAAATGAATCCACTCACTATAACAACAAATAAGATCCTTAGCAACAAAGGTGACAAAAATGTATAATACTTTTACAGAAAGAATTGCAAAACATTATTGAAGAATTAGTAAACAATATATCACTAAGTGGAAAGATATAAAATGTTCATGAATATAAGATTTAATATTACAAAAATGTCAATTCAAATTAATTGTTGAATATTAATCTAATACAATCCCAACTGTTTTTAATGGAAGTTATCAAACCATTACTATTATCTATATGTAAGAACATAGGATCAAAAAGTCTAAAATAAGTTTGAAGCAAAAAATAAGATGGGAAGAAATGACCTATGAGATATAAGACTTCCAAAATCATTGTATTTAAAGCAGAGTGGTAATTTACACAAGTGAATGGAAAGAAATGGATAGCAATTCCTAAGACAGTCCTATACCTGTATGATAATGTGATACATGGTGTAGATGGCACAGTCAAGAGATTGTGCTGGTCAATGGGAGGAAGATCATTAAATCCCTATCTCACACCATAAATAAAAATTGACATCAGACATATTTTTAAAGGACCAGCTCTTTAATATTTTTAAAAGAATATATAGGAGAAAATCTTTAAGACTTTGGGAGAGGAAAATATTTATTAAAAAAATCAAAAATACAAACAATAAAAAATTTGCCTACTTTAAAATCAAAACTTTCGATTTAGTTAAAAGACTGAGAGACAAAATTGATAATACGTGTCACTATCAAATGATTAGTTTCCTGCATTTAAGAAAAACTCTTACAAATCCATCAGAAAATGATTTAAAAAACACTAATGAAAAATAGGCACAAGATACACAGAGACAATATTCAGAAAAGACACATGAATGATCATCAAGTAAAACGAAAGTGATGTTTACCCTTTCTCCTAATAGGAAGAATGAAAATCAGAACCACACCAAGAAGGAATTCCCTGGTGTTCCAGTGGTTAGGACTTGGAGCTCTCGCTGCTGCAGCCCTGGGTTTGATCCCCTGTCAGAGAACTAAGATCCCGCAAGTTGAGGGACGTGGCCAAAAACAGAATAGAATAGAATAAAATAGAGTAGAATAGACTGGAATAGACTGGAATAGACTAGACTAGACTAGACTAAACTAGACTAGGTCTTCGTTTAAAACACATACACCCCCTACCCCTCCCAAGAAACCACTTCACACACATACCAGCTTGGCAGAATTTTAGAAAATTCTAATAGTACCCACTTCTGTCAAGAATGTTGGCAGTTGGGGAGAATTACACACTGCTCAAAGATTGGTGGGTTTAGGTAGCTGTCCTTGAAAGCACTGTGGTAATATCCAATAAAGCTGAAGATGTGGATATGACTGAGCCAAGAAGTGCCTACCTAGATGAAAATCCTAAATAAGCCCTTAAACCTATGCACAAGGTGACATACACAAGAAGCTCATGTAGAGGGCTTGAGGCAGAAAAGGTGATTCTGCATGTGGGAAAGATTTACAAACCGGGAGGTGAACAGAGGGCTAGAGTCCTATGAGGAGCAGGTCCTTGGGGGAAAATGGGGATTTCAGAGGGCACTGGAGACTTCTGTCATGAAGGAACCTGGGTCCTGAGCTGCAGGCCCCCAGCCTTAGGAAAGACCCTCAGTGCCCTGGCTTGACACAGAAGCCGCAAGACATAACTCTGAAAAGAAGTTTAAGCATTGGACAACGAGCACATTCATAGTAACCGGTGTAGACCAAAGCCCCAAGAACACAGAGACACTTACCCAGTAGCTAGTTCCCTACAAAACTAGCTGGGCGTTTCATGCTGCCCAGTGAGGAGCAGACCAGAATGGCTTCCATTAAATTTTCCACCGGCGAGGCAGGGTGATGTGTGTATCAGATTTCACTCGATTTTAGGGGAAAAAAAAAGGTACTGGGCCAATTTTTGCAAACCTGAGTTTGAAGAGTAATATTTATACCAACTATAGACATGTCCACCCTTCGAAGCTCCTGCATGGAACTCCTGATGAATTTTCAGCCTGGAACCCTGGGCTAAAAATTCATCTTAGGCATCCTTCCTCTGTTAGAGCAATTATCACATTAGGCATAATTATAGAGATTATTTTTATCTCCTCAGTCTCAGGGTCTCACATGCCTGTCATGTAATAGCCTTTTTGGAAATGTTAATGCCTTCCCTCTGGTAGGTCTGAAGTCACACCATTCCTTTGCCTCCAGCCTTCAGACAAGCCTGACTCTCACGCAGGACAATGATATTTAGGAATATTTTCTTGACATTTTTTTTACCCCAAAGCTCCAAACACCTTTCATCAAACCTTGCTGCATACTGAAACCAGTTGTTCCTCCATCATTATTTATTCTGGGCTTAGTGCTAAATACTGTGCCAATCAAAACAAAGTATCAATAGACCTACCCCTCCCACCTTTCATGGCCTCATTTTGAAATTAAAATCCCAGGGATTCTGTCAGAGTATTTAGAGTCAGACCTTTTTCTCCTGCTGCTCCTCACAGGCTATTAGGCTAGTAAGCTTTATTATCTGTTCTATAACCACTGGTAGTTATACAGCTCAGTGACCATTAAGAGGGAAAACATAATGAGAGGAGAACAAGGTAAACTTAATAAAGCATTCTTTGTTCTCCTGGTATAGGTAGAATGATGGGCCATTTCTTCTTGTTTATTGACCACATAAAGAGTTTGATGTGACCTGAGCCCTCTCTGAGACTGAGAGCTCCGTCCTGGAAAACTTGGTCTCAACTGAGACGCAAGTTTGGAAGTGGCTGCTGCGAGGCAGAGACTGGACCTACCAGGCATTTTTACACATGCTGTCTTTGTTGAAGGATCCATGGTACTTCTCACACAACCTTGCTAAGGCTATTTTGTTTTGCATTAAATTATAATATATAGACTTGACCTTTTTCCTTACTAGAAAACTAGGCATGTCATTTTCGTTTAGAACACGGATTCTGCGTATTTTTAAACCACATTGCAGTTAAGTGATACAAAAGACCTGAAGGGTCATCCATCTGCTGGGTTCTCAGCTTCAGAAGGGAAAATAGTATCACGTTTGGTTGGGGGGTGGTGGTGGGTAGTTAGGTAAACATTTGTTTTGTCAATGAGGTAGTGATGCTTCTTATTTAAATTGCAAAACGTATATATTTAACAAACACTTCTCTGAAGCCTATTTTTTGCCAGTCTCTAGTATAAGAACTTTACAAATATTAAAGCATTTAATCTTCCTCATATTCCTATGATGTAACCACTCATTACTCTCATTCTACAGTTGGGAAAATGGAGGCACAGAGAGGTTAAGTAGGTTGTTTAAGGTCACACAGCATACTTTGCCCAAGTGTTGGAATTCAGATTCCAGTCCAGGCCATTTGACTCTTAACCGATGCAGTGAAATCGTGGGTCACAGATACTGTTGATAAAAATGTGCATCCCTGTAGAATTAACCAAGTAACACACAATAAACCCATATTGACAATTATAATGCTAAACTCACAGAATTTCTAATGGAAAAGAAAGGAAGGAATAAAGATTTATTGAATGTCTACTTTATACCTAGAAGTTAAAACATATTATCTCATGTACTGACATCCATAAAAAATAAATTATTGTCCTAACATTACAGATGAGGGAACATGGTTTATAGAGATTAAAAGATGTGTCAGTAGCCCCACAATTAGTTGGCAACAGAACTGTGGTTTGAATTCATGTCTGAATTCAGGTTTTTGTGTCTAGCATCTTCATGAAAGGTACACTCTATTCCCAAACCATGGAATTGATGCCAGAGTTTTCGTTATTCTGCTGCAGAACAGTCAACACAGTAACTGGTTGCTTGCTACTACGTGCTGTCATTACAGAAGTCACTAAATCAATCTAAAAACATATTTTTGGTGCAGAATCTTTTTCCACTTTTATCACAATTCACCAATTTTCTATGGTTCGTGTTATTGTGAAGTGATTTGCAATGCTCCAAAGACAGTCTTTGACTCCCTGTTAATGTTCTTGGTCTTCTCTCCTACTTTTCATTTTGCTGAGAGACAGGCTTGGTTTACATCAAAGGCACTGTGTAATTTTTTCCCTTTACAAGTTGCTAAAAAGCCCAGATTCATGACATTCTTTGCCTCTCCCTTTGTGATCAGCCCTTCTGCCCTGCTCTGTTAATAATTAGAAAGATAGTGCCCCTCTCTTCCCTTTGCCTAGAATAATCAGAGAAGCATCTCTTCATCTTTTCCCCAGTTTCCTTTTTTTGCCAGCAATGTATTCTGGGCTGATCAAAAGTAGTTTATTCAAGTGTCAAACGTGTTTCCAAGAGTGCTAAACTGCAGAAAATTCAATGTCGCACAGGTACAATGTATGTATAATTTATAGATAAACAGAATCAGGTTGGCAGGTGCTTCTGATGAGCGCTGTAACAGATGTAAACGCTCCTAGTTCAAGTATTCATGAGTTTATTCAAAGGCCAGTTTCTAGTGACCAGGTGCCTGAAAAAGAGTGGTGTGGCTTCTTCTAATCCTGGCACAAAATCACAGCAAGTAAAACATTATTACATGAAAAACAACACAAAAGCCAAAGTAGAAATATTCCTGTGAGAGATACTCCCATTGACTTGGAAGTTCATTTTCTTTTCTTTTTCAAAAGTAATTTGTTTACACCTGTCACCTCTCAGCTCTTTATATAAAAATGTGCTGTAAAAGAAACCATCAGAGGGATAGTCCTATGCCATAAATGAGTATTAAAATGTATTTCAACCCAGTGCTTCCTTTAGTTCAAAATAAAACCATTTGGAAGCTTTATGACAATTACATCCCATATTGAGATCACAAGCTTGAACAACCTCCTACCCCACTTACATAAACAGTTTCAGCTAGACACAGCTGAATAGCAAGCAAAAGTCTGAGCTATCTATAGCAGAATAGTGTCATGCTCCAACATCTGGGCATCAAATGCATTCTTTTTAGCTTTCTCCCTGAAGGTATGATGCTGATAGGTGCAGATTGTATATCGCATGAGATTACTGCAGTCCTTTTTTGGGAATATATAACTAGTTCCTAGAAACTCCCAAAGACCTAATCCTTCAGCTAACTAAGAAGAATTCCTTAAAATAAATGTATTGTTAAATCTCTATCAGGTGCTTGAATCATTTCTATCATTTATCCATTATGTAGTCATCCCTAGATGCGTGGTCAGCTCCAAGATAGAGACATAACATGTTTTTAAGGCTACACTGTCATGAATGTCCTTCTTATTTTGAGTCAAGTGTATGTTCTCATGTGATAGTAACAATCCAGCCATCCATCCATTCATCCATCTAGTC
This sequence comes from Hippopotamus amphibius kiboko, assembly GCF_030028045.1. Classification (NCBI taxonomy): domain Eukaryota; kingdom Metazoa; phylum Chordata; class Mammalia; order Artiodactyla; family Hippopotamidae; genus Hippopotamus; species Hippopotamus amphibius. The sequence goes on along the minus strand of NC_080198.1, from coordinate 93,671,286 downwards.
ATCCAACCTTGTTTCCTTGAGACCTTGAAAAATAGGTCAGACCCTACCTGTGCATGAAAGGCATTCCCATATTGAGCACAGCTAATATTGGCTACCTGAGTCTTTGCTTTTCAATATAAACATCGCTAGCTTCTTCAACTATCCTCATATTTTCATTCAAGACCTAAATTAGAAGGCTTCCCTAAGTTCTCAAGGCTTAGCCGGTCCTCCTTCTCCAAGTACCATGGGATTCGGAAGGTATCTCTAGCATCACTCTTATTCTAATACCTGTTATATGCCTATAGTCACAGTTTGTATCAGTTAAGACTGCTTACAACTGTATGTAACAGAAAGTCCAAAGAATATTGCTTTAAACTTTATTGCTATTTATTTACTTAAATTTGAAAAATGTGGAGGTAGGCAGGCTCATGGTTAGTCTGACAACATAACCATGCCATCAAGAACCCAAGGTTCTTTGAGGTTTTTTTTCTGCTTTTCATGATTTTTGAATTTTTCTTACTTCTCTTCACTTAATAATTGCAAGATGTTTCCAGATATCATATCCTCAAAAAGCGAAAGCAGAAGAGTGATGCCAAATTGCTGTCTACTTATTTATTCCTCTTATAAGAAATCAAAAGCCCACCTGAAAATTTATCCAATTGAAATTAAAAATATACAAGAAGGATAAAACATGATGACCAAGCAGAGTTTATCACAGGAGTGCAAGATTGGTTTAACATTTGAAAATCAATGTAATTCAGCATATTAATAGTCAAAAATTAATAAATGAGATTATCTTAATAAATGTGGGAAGATCATTTGACAAAATCCAACATCCACTAATGATAAAAATCCTTAGTTAAATTGGTGTGAAAGGAACTTCCTTAATCTGATGAGAGCACTCATAAAAAATATACAGCTAATAACATGATTAATGGTGAAAAGTTAAATATTTCCCCACTAAGATCAGGGACATAGCCATGATGTCTTTTCCCTTCACTTTTGTTCATTGTGTTAGAGGATTTAGCCAGAGACTTAAGACAAAAAATAAAATAAAATAAAATAAAACAAAATAACATAAAATGCAAGTCATCTAGATTAAGAAGATATATGTAAAATTGTCTTTATTAGCAGATCATCTATGTAGAAAGTACTATGAATCCTATACAAAAGCTACTAGAACTAATAAATAAACTTAATAAGATTATAGACTTTAAAAGGAAGAAAAAAGCCATTCTAAAGACTTTCTAAATTGTCCCATAGCCGTTCCTAGCCTATTAGGTGAAGGAAGGAAAAGTGATTATCTAGCTTGGAATGGGAATATTGTTGAATAAGAAAGTTAGTTAAGAAGAAAGAAGGCAGGATTAGTTGCGGAGTCCACAACAAACCATGCTTGCTACACCCTGAGTTGTAAATATTTTGTGAGTAGGAACAATCTTATTTATTTTTTATATCCCTAGTTTGTAGAAAAAACTCAATGCTTGATGAATGAATGAATGGATGGAGGGATAAACTTCAATGGATTAAGAAATGAATGAATGAACTAATCCATCTTGGCTTTAGTCTCTTGACCACCCTTTATTCACCTTGTCCACATCTTGGAAAGTAGCACCAGAAGAGAAACAGTTCCACCAATGTGTCACAAGCACAGAGCAAAGTAGGATTGCCATCTGCATGGTCCTGATACCATTCTTCTGAGATTACCTCCAAGAAATGTGGATTTAGGTCCATTAACTTAACTTTAGCCTCATTTTATGCTCATTTTCAGAGCAAATGGATACATATATATATATATGTATATAATTTTTTCCCCAAATCTCATCCTATTGTTGTCTCTGCCTTGAACAATTTTATTTTATGTTTCATTCAGGCTCACTACATTCCCAAAGAGGAATAACATGCCTCCTAGTTTCCTAGGGTTGCCCTAACAAAGTACTGCAAACCAGATGGCTTAAAATAACAGAAATTTATTCTCTTGCAGTTCTGGAGGCCAGAAGTCTGAGATCAAGGTTTGGGTAGGGTTGACTCCTTCTGAGCCTGTCACAGAGAAACTGCTCCATGTCTCTCTCCTACCTTCTGGTGTTTTCTGGAAATATTTGGTGTTCCTTGGCTTGTAGAAGCATCACTTTGATCTCTCATTTCATCTTCATGTGGTATTCTTCTTGTGTGTGTATTAGTCTCCAAGTTTCCCTTTCTTATAAGGATACGAGTTATATTAGGGCCCACCCTAATGACCTCATTTTAACTTGATTACTTTTGTAAAGATTCGATCTCCAGATAATTTCACTTTCTGAAGTACTGGGGGTTAGGGCTTCAACAATTGAATTTGGGGGGGGACACAGTTCAACCTATAGCATCTTCCTGGGGGCAATATGGTCCACTAAGCGGCACAAATGGGGAATTATTTGAGAGGCAGGGTTTCCAGCAGGCAGCTTCACAGGTCATGGAGCTGGATGGCCTGTGTTCAAGTACTGTCTCTCACCCTTATCAGCAGCATGTTCTAGGCATGACTGACTCTCATGTGTTTCATTTTCCCCAATGTAAAATGGGATCATATTCATACCTATCTCACAAGGCTACCGTGAGAATTAAATGAGTTAATACAAGTAAAGTTCTTAAAACAGAGTCTGGAAAGATGCAAACTTTATATTGAAACTTGCTTTTTCCCCCCGTTTTTACTATTGTTGACCAAATATACAAATCCTATTTATTTTTCCACTTACCATATATAACCTATTTTGTCTAAAAATGTACTATATGAAAACTTTCCAAATACCTTGTTGAATCCACACATACTTTCCTTCTCTGCATATCTGTGATCTATCTCACTATTAGCTCTGCTAAAAATCGGAAAGATTTTATTAGAAATAATCAAATTTTCAAGAATCCATTTGGAATGAGCATCTCTATATGTTCACACACCATTTCCATACGTATTTTGCAAAAAGATCTTTTCTATCATTGAGTTATTCCTCATTTGTTTAGTCTATAATCCTCATTACATTAATCTGTATTTTAAGAAATCCATCTATTTTTTTCTCCCTCACATTCCTGGTCCTTGATACACACATTTGTGCTTGCATGCGTGCACACACGTTTATTTTATTAGCAGAGTCTTTACAGGCTGTTTTCAATCTCATAAGACATTCTCCATTCTCCATGTTCTCATATAATACCATATGGACTCAACAATCTCATATTTAAAGTTAACTGTTCACAAAGGAAGAAAGCCAATGACTATTGGGCATATACTAGACATTGGGCATTTTATAGGAAATGTTTCACTAATATGGTCACTTTCCTAAGATGACACAGCTAGTAAGTGCCAGAAATAGAATTTGATCCTCCAGCTGATTTTAAAATATGCATAGTATTTTCTAATATCATAGTATATTTCTAACATAGTATTTTCTAACTACAGATTCTGAATAAAATATAATAAATATGGCTCAGATGTCCTATTTCTGGCACAGTTGTAGCAGGTCATTTTCTTATGACCGTGGGTCTTCTTTCCTTGTGTTTCACAAACTCCCCAGGGATGCTGGGTGTGTGTCTGGAGATGGGATGCAGTTAGAGTTTCTGATGAACTAGGCCTCAGAATAAGACAAGTTCAATCTGGGAGAGGCAAGACCTACTGAGTTTATTTACAAATAATGTATTTATGTGATTCAAGAATATGATTCGGCCAGGGTTAATCTTAATCTGATTTTTCTGTAGGTTGACAAATGGAAGAGAAAAAGAAAACATTAGGCAGCTTCTGTAAGCTTCCAGGTTTACAGCGACATCAAGTCACAGCTGACTGCCCGGCCCACGCACTGCAAGGATTACAGAGTGTGACGGTAAAGGGACTTTCTGAGAAATGAGATGCTGCATATTTCATTTTTTTCAATATTACCACCCTGCCAGGAACTGCTATAAAAGTATCCTGAGTCCTGAAATGGGAGAGGTGTATTTTCCAAATAGCCGCCAAGTGTTAGGGAAGCCTCCAAGCTTGTATGTTGCCCATTTGGGCTGTTGGCACAGATGCCGCAGCATCAACCAAAGTATTTATTAAGGGCCCAGCTGTCCTGGCTGCCACACAAGATGCTGCACAAACAGCCAGAAACAGGAGCAGCACTGCTCTCAAGGCGCAGATCGATAAGAGCCGACAGTTTTAGGCCAAGAGTACAAGTTATCTCTGGTAGGTGTATGCAGCATGGCCTGGCTTACCAAGTGAGCCCTCCTCCCTTTAACCCCAAGTACATCCTGTGTGACAGGCAGGACAAGAGGTGTTATCTAGCTTCTACGTGAGAGTTCATGTGCCCCCTCCCCACCCCACCCCACCCCCACCCCCGCTCTGGGTTCCACAACTTGAGGGTAGCAGAGTCACAATTCAAACCTAGATCTCTGGAGTATTCCATCTCCTGTTCTCTTTACTCCATCCAGCTGCCTTTGCCAGAGACTTTGAGCTTTTTATATAACCATGCATCTAAGATGCAAATCTTTTTTTTTTTTTCATTTTTATTGGAGTATAGTTGATTTACAATGTTGTTTTAATTTCAGGTGTACAGCAAAGTGAAGCAGTTATACATATACATATATCCACTCCTTTTTAGATTTGTTTCCCATATAGGCCATTGCAGAGTATCGAGTAGAGAGAGTTCCCTGTGCTATGCAGTAGGCCCTTATTAGTTATCTTTTTTTTTTTCAAAAGCAATTATATTTTTATTTGCTTGCAGTGAACAATCCAAAAGTAAAGTTAAGAAAACAAGTCAATTTACAATACTATCAAAAAGAATAAAATACTTAGGAATAAATTGAACAATAGAATTCAAAGCCTACAGTCTGAAAACTCTAAAATGTTGTTGAAAGAAATGAAAGAACACCTAAATAAATGGAATATAGTAGTGTGTATATGTCAATCCCAATTAAGATGCAGATCTTAAAATAGCAGAATTTCATACCTGAAAGGCGCCTAGGAGCCTGAATTCAACACCCTTATTTTATTTATGAGGGACCCGAGCTTCTCTGAAATATCCGCTGAGCCCTAAGTACAGTACATTTTTGGCAGAGCTATGCCTAGAACCCAGGGGTTCCAAAGCACATTATTTGCGTTTGAATTGAGAATTCCATGGGGCTAGATGTTTCACGTAGGTTGTAGGTTTCTTTTCTCCTGGTCAAATTTCTTCTCCTTACCCCATGTTGATTTCCTTGAGGAAGCCTGAAATAATGTTCACCCCCCGAAGTGGGAAAATGCCCTGGATGGGATAGAATGAGGTTGTTAAGACACTGGAAACAGAAGACGAGAGACAATGAAGCCAGGCTGAGGTTCCCACGAGAGGAATTGGCTTCATTCTTCCCAGTCATGGAAGATCAGTCCAAGATAAAAACAGTGGCCTGGGGACTTCCTAGGTGGCGCAGTGGTTAAGAATCTGCCTGCCAATGCAGGGTACACAGGTTTGATCCCTGCTCCAGGAAGATCCCACATACTGCAGAGCAACTAAGCCTGTGTGCCACAACTATTGAGCCTGAGCTCTAGAGCCCATGAGCCCCAACAATTGAGCCCATGTGCTGCAACTACTGAAGCCCCTGTGCCTAAAGCCCATGCTCCACAACAAGAGAAGCCATTGCAATGAGGAGCCTGCACACCACAATGAAGTGCAGCTCCCTCTTGCCACAACTAGAGAAAGCCTGTGAGCAGCAACGAAGACCCAATGCAGCAAATAAATAAATAAATAAATTTATTAAAAAAAAGACTGGTATGAACACACTCAGCACCTCACACAGCACAACGATGAATGAATCTGAACCAGGCACACAATTTTGAAAATTCTAACTGAGGCAGGGGAGAATAAACTAAGGGAACAGATGTATCAGGAAACTAGAATCCATACTTTGCGTGCAAGGTGCAAAACTCTGGACTAAAATTAGACCCACAGAGCGTTGATACATGTTGAATTGAAATTGACTTTTTGTCATCCTTCATGGAAATTAACTAAACTAAAATAACCTGTCCTAGAAACTTCTCTTTCCAGCTCCTTTCCTTACAAAGTGATAAAATAAAGGTCACACACACACACACACACACAGAGGCACATATGCATTCATTCTTTTAAAAAAGATCAGCAAGATGAACGAAATGATGTTATTTATTTTTAAACCATAAATCAATATGTGTTTATTGTGAGTCACAAGGATAACATAACAAGATTAATAAGACACGGTTCTCTGCCTTCAAGGAACTCTGAGTCCAGCTAGAAAAATAGACAGGGACAGAGTAATCAAAACACAATATAGAAAGGGCTATAAAAGATGTACTTGAAAAGTGTCATGGTCAGTGAAGAGTGAATCCTGCAAGAGCTGGTAAGAGGATGCTGGTCTGGGAAGACTTGATAGTGGAGGTGGCATTTCACAAGTAGAAAGAGAGGAAATGACATTCCAGTAAGCAGAAATTGTGGAATAAAATCACAGTCAGATGGAAGCATGAAATAGCATGCTTTGTTCAGTGAGTGGTTAGTATCACGCAGTGTATGGGGCAAGATGCCGGAAGAAAATGGAAGGTGAGTCGGAAGAGGAGGGGTTGGTTGGTAGCACATGTTGAAAAGCCTTGGGTACCTGGAGAAGGAGCTCAGACTTTATCCAAGATGCTGCTTGGTTGGGGAATGACACGTTAAGCTGTCTGTCCCAGAAGGCTGGAGTTCATGGGCTAAACGTGTCCTGAAGTTAGATATAACAAATACGTTCATTTTTTAGAAAATAAATTCCAAGAGAGAGATAGCTCTGAAACGATGATCATGATCATGTTGATACAGTTCATTGAGCAACGTTAGCCAATTTTCAGGATTAAAATAGTATATTATTTATTATCTAATTTCTAAATTTAGCGCAACATTAAAATGCTGATGACAGGCAATGCTGTCAAGATTTTGCTGAAACCAATATACTCAGACATTGCTGATGATGTACATTGTCAAAGCTGTTTTGAAAAGAAGTAGGGAAGTACATTATCCAGAAAATATATGCATTCATGTCCCTTGTAGCAGCAGTCCCAGTTTTGAGAATTTAAATGAAGAAAATTATCCAAAACCCAAAAGTACCATATACTTAGAGTTGTTTACTGCAGCATTAATTATAATAGCCAGAAAAAATAAATAAGCACCACCAATAAGACAATTATAAAGCCATTGTATCATATTGGCCAAATGAGGTGTAAAGCACTGATTAAAATATCTACTGAGACAAGAAAAGTTTAGTTAATATGATGCTTGAAAATACAAACATATGTGTATAGTATTATTCCTGCTATGTAAAATTATGTGTGTGGCAATAAAAACTGAAGCAAAGACAAATTAACACTGTATAATAGAAGGTAGAATTTTTCTCATTATATTTAGAGTTGCATTAATGCTTTTATAATGATGTTTGTGTAAAAAATCACATTTAAAATAGCTGTCATTTATTTAATGTCTATATTATGCTAAGCACTGTACATGCGTTATCTTATTTAATTCTCACAAATATCCATAAGGATGGTACTGTTATGATCCATCCTTTAATTGAATTTTAATTTTTTTCAAATTGATACATATGTATACTTTATGAAGATAAAGGATTATGACTAATTTTATTAAGAATAAAAGCAATATATTTCCACTTCAACTCTAATTCATTTAAATAATTTTAAAAGTTTCTTTCTTATGCTTCACCCATATTTTCAAATCATGTGATAATATTACCATTTATAAATTTCTGCTTTGTTATTTATTTAATAGAATTAAGCCATTCTTTAAAAATGTTTTTGAAAAGAAGCATACAGTTGATAAACCCTGAGTAAAACCCAACAACAAAAAAAGAGAAAACAAAAATTACCGATATCAGGAAGTACACAATCCATGGATATTAAAATTATAATAAGACAATATCATAAAAAAATGAAATGTAGTGTACTTGAATGTTTAAAGGAATGAGACAAGTTCATTGGAAAACATAATTTAGTAAAAACATGGAGAAAGAAATGGAAAATACTAACTGCATTATATCCATTAAGGAATTGAGTTCTTAGTTAAAACTACCTCACAGGAAAAACCCAGGCATAGATGACTTTGCTGGTGGATTCTATCAAATAATTTTGGAAGAAATCATACCAAGATTCTCCACCTTTCCAGTTTTTTTTTTTCTTTTCATAATAAAGTCCCTGAAAGCTAATCTCCATCTCAGCTCTTGCTTCGGGAGCAAACCTGAAACATCCCAATTTGAAACACTCACCAAAATACATGTACAAAAGTTTTCACAGAAACATTACTCACGGTAGCTGAAAACGAAGATCAATTTTAATTTTTCTCAAAGAGAGGATAAATACATTGTGTTATATTCACACAGTGGAAAACTATACAGCGATGAAAAAGAGCTGCTGATACATGTGATAACATTGATGAATCTCAAAACCATATATTTAGCTAAAGAGAGAAGGCAAAAGAGTATATATTGTTTGATACCATTGCTGTGATATTCAAGAACCAGCAAAATTAACCTGTGGAAATGAAAGTCATGAGTGCTGACCTCAGGGAATTTTTTATGACTGTGAAATAGTATGAGGGACCCTCTGGGATAATGGAAATGTTTTATACCTTGATTCACGTGGTGGCTTCACAGGCAGGGAATTTTTTATGACTGTGAAATAGTATGAGGGACCCTCTGGGATAATGGAAATGTTTTACACCTTAATTCAAGTGGTGGCTTCACAGGCAGATACACCCAAAAGTTTCTCAGCCTGCATATTTAATACATCTGTATTTTACTGAATATAAAATTAAACAAAAGCCTTCCATGATAAGAACAACAGAATTCCCAGAAGACTATCTACCAAACAGAGATAACATGCCTACTCTGGGCCTCCTTTCTCTCCAATCCACTCCTTGCCCTTCTTCGCTATGGCATAGGAAAACTCACCTGACTCCAAGTCTTTCGGCTTCCAAGGGGCTCACTGTCAGTAGACTAGAGGGTGAAATGAAAGGAGAAGCTGGATGTTCGTGCTCCCCACCTTCCTCCCCCAGCTTAGTGGGCATATCTGGCAGAAGCTACAACCACCAGCTCCAAATGGGTAGCCTCACCAGGGTCCCGGATCCCAATAGATTACTCCATTCCCTGGACATTGCTCCATCCCTGTATCCCTCCAGAGCCCCAGGTACTAATCTCTGGGATGCCTCATCATCTTCTGTTGGATTCCTTACCTCTTTTCATTATTTGTATAACTAATTCCCTGCTTTTAGTTCCTACTGTAAATACTACGTTGTCAATTGCTGTTTTTCTGTTTAGACCACAAAACTGACACAGATAACCATCCTAATAGTTTGGTTTGAAATTGAGTGATTTTTTAAAAGATGACTTTATTGAGATATGATTGACATTCAAAAAGCTGTACATATTTAATGTATACAACTTCATGATTTTGGACATAAGTATACACCAGTGAAACCATCACCACAATCTTTATTTAATTCATTTAAACTTATAAAAACAAAACAGTTCCCATTTTTCCCAACTCCCATTGCCTGCCTATGGCATCCACCAATCTGTTCTTTTGTATTTATTAGTTTGAGGTTTTATTTTTTTATTCCACATATAAAGTACATCATATGATATTTGTCTTTCTCTGTTTGACTTATTTCTCTTAGTATAATACACTTGGGGTACAACCATGTTGTTGCAACTGGTAAGATTTCATTCTTTTTTATAGATGAATGGTATACACACACACACACACATACACACATACACATATATCTCACAATTTCTTTATCCATTCATTCATAGATGGACAGTTAGGTTGTCTCCATTTCTTGGCTACTGTAAATAATGCTGCAATAAACATGGTGGTGCATATATCTCTTTGAGTAAGGTTTTCATTTTCTTTGAATAAATACCCACACATGAAATTGCTGGATCATATGGTAGTTCTATTTTTAATTGTTTGAGGAAACTCTGTAGTATTTTTCATAGCAGCTGCACCAGTTTACCGTCCCACCAAGAGTGAGTAAGATTTGCCCTTTCTCCACATCCTGGCCAACATTTGTTATTTGTTATCTTTTTGATAATAGCCAATCTAACAGGTGTGAGGTGATATCTCATTGTGGTTTTAATTTGCATTTCCTTGATGATTAATGATGTTGAGCTTCTTTTTACGTATGTGTTGACCATCTGTATATCTTCTTTGGAAAAATGTCTATTCAGAGCTTCTATTTTTAAATCAAATTGTTTGTTTTTTGCTACTGAGTTGTCTGAGTTCTTTACATATTTTGGATGTTAGTCCATTATGAGATATATGATTTTCAAATAGTTTCTCACATTTTTATTTTTCTGAATTTTCTAGATGTTCAACAAAGAATATTACTCAATTAACAAGTGAGATATATATGGTAAATACTAATATTATTTAAAAATCACTTCAAGTCACAGCATTTTCAAAAATGTTGAACAAATTTTTATTGTTGTTGAAAAAAATACAGGCAATATAAGAAATGATATGTTTGATCTATTAATGATAAAACACATTTGGGAAACATGCCTTAACAATTGGGAGAACAAAAAAGATTACTCAAATTTTCTTGCATTCATTCCACAAACATATATTGACCACCTCTCTGGAAAAAATGTCTTCATTCCAGGAGTCAGGAAGGAATAAAGAGTAAAGTGTAACTCTAGTGAAAAAAACAGATATGAGGCATAGCAGCCAAAATAAAACACTACATGTAATAATAATGCATTCAAAATGGGAGGTGGGTAAGAGGGATGGAAATTCTGCCCACAGGTAAGGGAAGGTCTTCAAGAGTAAGGTAACATGGGGAATGAGTCTTGATGGTCACCAGAGACAAAATAGTGGGAAAGTATTCCAGATACAGAAATCACATAAAGGCATAGAGGGCTGACAGTATCTTAGTTGCCTGTAAATAAAAGCAAGTAGAAATATATATATACGAGGGATGAGGCTAAAAATGTAGCTAAGGTGAAAACTGTAGAGCATCTTGAACACCTATGACTCCAAATTTGGCTTCATCTGTAGGTAGTGAGGATGCTGTGGATGTAAGAAGCATGGGATCATACCCATATTTTCATGCTAGACAGATTTTTCTGGCATAAGCAGAGTGAAGAATGTGGGGAGGAGAAAATGGAGGCAGAGTGACCCACTAGAAAACTGTAAGAAATACCAGATAGACTAGGAAGTGGCCTGAATATGACTAGAGGCTATAGAGATGGGAGAGAATATAATATACAGAGATGCTGATGCTGAAGAACTGTCAAGCCACAACTACTGCTCAAGAAGCACCACCCTCAGAAGTGGGGTGGAAGGACTCAGCTCTCATCAAATCTATGGACGGCCACATGGGTAGTTTTTTGAGGGATGAGTTCACCTTTCAGACAGGTAAATAAGCCAGTCTGCCTTACCTGCCCATCCTGTAGCAATGCGCTAGAGCTAGGGAATTGGAACCACCACTCTCAGTGATAAAAATGAAAAATGATTGAAATTACAATTTAAAACCTCTTCAAAGAGCTAAGATGTTAGTGAGACATAAATGACCAAGCCAAGTTCAAGCAAAGGTCTGAAACCCAGATAGATAAGCCTAGCACTTGAGTTCCCTATATCCTGGACCATGTTGTTACCTTGGGAAAGCCAACTAAGAAGCCCATCAGTGATTTTGGTGACATTGAGAGGCTATAAATGTCTGATAGGCCATCACCTACACTGTGCTGGACCCAGATAGATGTAACCTGGTCATTGCCACTGTGATGTAGAAAACAGATCGCCACAGAATTCAGTGCCTTAGAACATTGACGCTTTTCTTGCTTTCAGTTCTGAAGGCTGGTTGGGGCTACTCTGCTTCCATCTGAGGTCACTAGGCTTGTTTCCAGGATACAGATGAACTTCAGGTGTGCTTCCTGTGTCTGTTATGCTCCTTCCAACAGCTGCTGTCCTGGGCATGCTCTTCTTATGGAAAAAGTCTAGAGAATAAGCAGCACCATACAACCACATCATTCTATTGGTCACAGTAAGTCACAGGCCAGGTCCTGGGATACACACCCAAGGGACAGGGGGGCAGGGAAGTGAAATTTTTTTGAACAATATTCCAGTTCATCCTAACACCTAAATGTGAAAGATGGTTAGCAGACATTTTGTCCTGTCCAAAGCACCCTTCATATTTGGTTCTGTAAAAAAATATCCATAAGACATTTGGTCCATAAGACATTTGGCCCATGCCAGAAGGTCCCTGATATTTGCAGGACCACTTGGAGCTTTCCAAAGCATCCATAAGACATTTAGTTCATGCCAAAAGCTCCTTGGTATTTGGTCATATATGGACCTGTCTGTGTTGTCCGTGGAGACATTTGGTCCATGCCAAAGTTTCTTTGATACTTGGTTCTATCCAAAACCATTGGGCATGGACCAGATATGCTCATGGACATTTGGGATAGAACCAAATTTCAACAATCTTTTGGTGTGGACAACATGCTTTATGGATGTTTTGGACAGGACTAAATGTCCTGCAAGAGTGAAAGCATATTAAAAAGAACTTTTAACACACTTTTAAAAGATAATATTGGAGGATATCTTCAGGGCAGAGAATAATTTGTTAAAAGTGACATAAAATAAAAAAGAGTTAGAACAAAACTAACTGCATTAAAATTAAGAATTTATATATTATTAAATGATATCACTAATGAGTAATAGAAGCCACAAAAAGGGAGAAAATTGTCGCAACGCATATAACTGCTGAAAAGCTTGATTCCAGAAGCCATAAAGTTTCTGACACGTCAATGAGAGATAGCAAACACAATAGAAAAATTAATTGAAAATGTGAATGGGCATATGATGTAAGAAGAAGATTAAATGCTCCAAAAATATGGAAACGTGTTCAATCTCATTATTTCTGAAGGAAATGCATCATTATATTCCAATCGAGATGCCTATAAAAAGTCAGTTTCAAGTGTTGATGAGGAAAGTTTCATTCACTGAAAGGGCAAGTATTTACATTGGGACAACCTCTCTGGAAAACACGTGGCCTTCCTTATCTATTGACGTTGAAGCTATGCCCACTTTCTGATCTTGCAACTGCACTTCTAATTACACACTACAGAGAACTGAGTACCCCTGTGCCCCAGAACACACACATGAGAAGGTTCACAGCAACTTCATTATCTGTAGGACAAGCCAGAAACAACTCAGCTGTTCCCTAACGACTGAATGAATAGATGCACTATATTCATGAAACGGAATTCTGTATCGCGATAAAATGAACACAGCACAGGTCTATGCAAAGATGTCCATGAAACTTGCAATGTAATGAAAGAAGCCGGGTTCACAAACACTGCATGTTCATGAGTTCTTTTATAGAAAATTTGAAAAAAAATAAGTAAAGGAAAAAATAAATGGCCTTGTTCATTTAAAAGGGGATGAAGGAAAGAGGGCTTGGTGTGTTTCCTTTATCATGTCCAGGAAACTTTGCATTTACATCTTGTGAACTTTACTGTGTATTATTTTTCCTAACAAGAGAATTAAAAAGGAAAGCCCTGCTCTATAAATCTTGGTATCTGTATTAGTTTGCTGGTGATGCCATACCAAAGTACCACAGACTGGGTGGCGTTAACAACAGAAATGTATTTTCTTTCAGTTCAGAAGGCTCAAAGTCTGAGATCAAACGGTCAGCATGTTTGCTTTCTTCTGAGGCCTCTCTCCTTGGCTTGTGAACAGCCTCCTCCTCCCTGTGTCCTCACGTGGTCCTGTCTCTATTCACACAGGCATCTGGTGTCTCTCGCTGTCTGTGTCTTACTATCCTCTTCTTATAAGAACTCAAGTCATACTGGATCAGGGCCCACCCTAACAACCCCATTTAATCACCTTCTTAAAAGCCCTATCTCCAAATATAGTCATATTCTAAAGTACTGAGCATCAGGGCTTCAATTTATGAATTTTAGGGAACACACTTCAATCCATGAATACTGCCTAAAAAATTCTCATAAGAAAAGTCGTCATTCCTCTGAACTTTCAACCTCAGTGCATTGGGATATTCACGATGACCCTTCTTTGGGTAGCACCCTGGTGGCTCACATTATTACATCTTTATTACATACCAGGCACTGTTCTATGTACAGCATCTACATTAAATCATTTAACACAACCAACGAAATGGGTACTTTTATGATTCCTATCTCACAGATGGCAGCACCAAGGCACAGAGATAGAAATTGTGTAGCTGGGACTTAAATGCAAATGATTAGATTTCAGAATCTTTTTCTATACACTTTACACTGTCCTTAAACTCCAGGTGGCAGAAGTTTTGAAGAAGAGGATTGTGTGTGTGGGGTGGGATGCAGGGGTGAGATTCAAGGAAACAGGGAGGAAGAAAAGTTGTGGAAGTTTGCAAATTTTTGTAGGGAGTTTTGCTATGTTATTGTTATAATCCCCTCTTACTCATGTCTTCATGAGACTTTAGTAAAAACAGACCTTGCTTTTCAAACTTTTCCAATTGAGATTTGTATTTCTCTTGATAAGTTTCCCTGTTGAGACTGGGAAGCTCTCCTCCATTCAGGTAAAAGGCACAAAATGTTGCATGTAATTTCAGGCCATATCAGTGTCTCCAGGGCCAAATTTCAGAACTCTTCATGTTATTATTATCATTCTAATAATGAAGGAGAAATAAAAGGAAAGTAAAATGAGTCTGCCTGAGAGAATGATTCCTCCCGGGGTTGTTAACCTGGGAAACAGACGGGCATCATTTCTCACCGCTGTGCTCTGCTCACACACTGCCCTTACTGGGCACCCGGGAACACTTTGGAAATAATCACACGCGCTTTCATACTAGATAGAATAATCTGCATGTTCTTGGGACCCACAAGAGAGTAAGTCAATTAGCATATAGATGTTGATCTATAACACAAGCATACATAAATTTTCTTGGCACAGATTCATAGCTTAAAAAACCAACCAACAAACGAAAAACCAGCTCTTTCTTTTCCTGATAATTCATGGACCAGTTCAAAAGAAGTCAGTTTGTCTCTGTAATTTTTTAAACAAAATGACAGATTGTTAATATGTCTAGTTCAACATAGATTTTTTAACAGGAAAAGTTCCTGCCTTTCCTCTTTCCTTTACATTCTTCTTCTTTTTATACACCACTATCACTTCCTCCACCCTTCAAAACTCATCTAAATTCATATACATAGAGATTAAGATCACATGCCTTGGCATTAGATGGGGCTGGTTTTCAGTTAGTTCTGCAACTTACTGGCCATTCCTCAGCCAGTAAATTATATTCTGAGCCTCAGCTTCCTCATATGTGAAGTGGACAGAACAGTGTGGTCTCCCTTATAAGGTTATATGCATATCAAGTGAGAAAATTCCCATACAGCATTTGTCATGGGAGTGACCACTTAGGGAACACTCCATGTGTGTGTCACCATCGTCCTCCTATCGTCATATCACCGACTATGCACTGCACTTCTCTGAAATTCCTATTCCCTTCTTTTCCCCCAAACCTACAGAGAAAACAAGGTCCTCTATGTTGTTGGCATCCCAGCCTCTGACTCCTTTCCGGAGCTAATATCAGTTTACAAAAATCATTCCTCTGCCATACCCTTCCTGATGGTTTTTAATCCCACTTTTCTTCTTATGGTATTTGTATAAATCAAGATTTCTTGGAGCTTGTTTTATTTATTATGACCTTAATTAATCAAAAGCGTCACAACAATTCAGACTATGCCAACCCACCACTCTCCATAGCTAGTTTCTGATTTCTCTCTTAGATCCTTGATAATAGATTTAAGATTCACTGAAATTCTTTGGATTGGGATTAGTTATCTCAAATACCATCATTCTAATGAGAACTTCACCTATTAATTTGTTCTAGATTCATAAAAATCCTGCAAGAATCGATAGATGAAGGACTTGACAGCACAGAGCTCAAAGATTTCATAACAGACAGGACACAGGAATATAAAGGAATTAAAATGGCTACAGTCATACTTTTGTTTTGCAACAAAACTTTATCTTCCAGTTAAATCAAGGGCAAAAAAAAAAAAAAAAAAGGAATAATCAGCAGTTTGACTTCGATTTCATTTGCTTATGACAATTTCTAGTACAAAATAAGTGCACTCGGACCAAAATGAGTGCCGTACAGATATTTGAAAACAGGCTAAGACATCGTTCTTTCACTAGGCTTCAGATGAAGCATCCTAGAAAAATGGTAGTAATAATAATAACTACAGCAGGTCACCTGGCTGACCAGAGGCACAGAGCTTCTCTTGAGAGTTTCTTTGCTTGTGCAGCAAATTACTTGCCATCCAGAAATGTAAGGACTGGGTCACCAAGAAAGAGAAAACAAATATTTTTTCTCAAGAATCTCATGAATCATCAAGACATAATTATCACCCAAGGGGCTAAGTGCAGTAACAGACATACATCGAAAACGAGGGGCAACCAACCCAGTCTGAGGGTGCCTAGGAAATCTCTGAGCAGCTCACTTCAGAGATGAATCGGAAAGGCTGGCAGAAGTAAGGCGAAGGATGGAGGAAGGAGGGAGGAAAGAATAGCAAAGACACAAGGAAAAACACAAGCCAAGTTCAGAAGAGAGAAGTGGCACGCAATGGGAAAACTCAAGCTACTCAGGCTTCCAGAAGCTCATGTAAAATGAGCTCACAAAGGCAGCTGGTGAGGTAGATTGATGTCATGTCGTAAAGGATCTTCAAGGGTCTATTCAGACACTCAGATCTTAGAGTGCAATGGGAAGGCCTTCAATGATTTTAAGACAGCCACAATATTGATCATCATCGGCTGATGAACTTATTGTTTTTCAGATTTCTTATTCATAATTCCTTCTAATTTCTAATGTTTTCAAATGGCCATATTTTTTGATTTAAAAAAATAGTTTTAAAAAGGACCACTTCCCCAAAGAAATTCGATTGGCTCCCTACTTGCAAAATGAGGCAATTTCCATAGTTTTCCTACCATCCCTCCTTCTTTCTGTTTTATTTATTGGTGAAATCTTGTCTTGGAATTTAGACTGATATTCTTTCAAATTATCATTACTATGTTACAGGACGAATTTCATCTTTCCAGAAGTAGTGATGTTTGCATTTGTTCTGTAACTATCTCTATAACAGTTATATAGGTGCCATGATAGGTAAAGGTACCACATTGCCTAACTTCTTGAGGCATCATTTGGCCACACATCTTATCTTTTGTGACTGGTTGCTCTGGGGGTTGTGAATGCAGCAGCTCTGATTAAATGACTTTGGTATTTATTCCACACCCTAGTATGTAGATCTATTTGCATTCTTAAGGTCTTTGTTCTTCTCTAACATTATTAGATATTCTTTGAGTAGATAGTGTTCCCTTGGAAGAGGGGTATAATTTCTAAGCTGTTGCCTGTCTTGAATATAACTTTCTCTAAATTTCACACATGCAAATAAAAATTCATTTAAGAAATAAAGTTCTAGGTATCATTCATTATTCTTTGAATTCAATCATTTCCCCAGTTTTTTTGGCACCTCTTTTTTATAGAAGTATAAAAAAACCATAAAACTGGTTGGATTTATCTTTTTTGTTTGTTTAGGTAACATATGAGGGTGAGTCAAAAATTATCCACACTCTCGCTATAGAATTTATAGAAGTTTGAATATAACAGGAGTGCAGATAATATTTGACTCACCCTCGTATATTTATTTTCCTACTTTTTCTGGATGTTTTCTCATGAATTGAAGTTCAAAACTTTCTCCAGACTTGGGTATTTTAACACTGATTTCCTGGTACTATGTAAATTTTCTAAGCAGCACATTTATTTCTCTTTGGCTCTGGAAATTTTTCTTCTGTTATTATTTTTTTTAATAGCTTTTGTTTAATTTGTTCTGGTATATCTATCAAGAATACAAAGGAGGGGGCCACCCACCACTCATTCAGAAACAGGTGATGGTCTCACTTGTTAAGCAAGGAGAATACAGTCTCTCTGAACAAAGCAGAGCTGGGACCATCTACATAATTCTGGGAAACACAAGGTTAGGGATCCCACTCTAAGAAGCGGAGGTGACAAGGATTGGCTGGTATTTTGACTGTGGAAGCTGGGTATTAGAGCACAGCGGGTGCTGATGGGCTGGATTTCAGAAGTCTGGTTATGAAAGAGAGTTGTCCAGAGTTTGTTCACTTCCCACAGTATCCTCTTGACTGCGCATTGATCCAGGTTGTCAATGTCCCTCTTATTGTATCACCCCTCCACAGGAGTTCAGGTTCAATTGTGTCTAAGAGCACCCGTTATAAAAGGAACACATGGACACTCTGCTTCTCTATGTGTAGCCCAAGCATGGTAATCCCACGGCATGTTTATTTCTCTCTGCCTATGAATGCATTTTTGGCTGGGTTTGAGCTCAGGACAGACAGATTGTGTAGTCTAGTAAATTACTAGATTACTGATATCTAGTGAAATCTCAGTCTGGTGCATGGTGTACTGGACATGTCAGGATGGAAGTTCTAACAGTGACTCTCTAACGGTGGAATTTTAGGACATCACTTGGGGGAGTCACGGGGTGGGGGTGGTACTTTGCATAATGAGACCTTCCTTTCTGACAGGCGACATCATTTAGGTATCCAGGTGTCCTCTACTATTAGAATATTAACTACATGAGTGCTCATGACCATTGAAGGCAAACATAGTCACAAGGAAAGGCCAGTTTGGGTCATACTGGCCCCTGATTGGCCCCTGACCTCACTCATGTGTACTCAACACAAAGTCCAGTTTGGGAATTTTCCTTAATTTTTTAGACTATTTGTTATTACTGATCATTATAACATTTTTGTAATTTCTGCTAAAAAGGTAGTGTTTTTATTGTCTTGTATAGTATACATTTTATTCAATAAAGAGCCATCTCAGGTAAGGTTCTTGTGAAATATAATTTTTAAATTAACTAAAAATTCAATTAAATTTTTAAAATTAGTTTATATTAAAATATAAAATTAAATTAAAATATAAAACTATTTGTTGAGTGCTCAGTAATTAAATGCACAAAATCTGCTTTTGAAAGATTAAAAGAATAAAATTACCAGTATTTGTGGTTATGTATTATATTAATAAAAATCCAATTTCCATTATTATGAAGTCCATATTTTTATTAGGTATTTGGAGAAGCCTAAAGAAGAACTCACAGAAAACCAGTAACATTTTTAGCCAAGTCTGAAAGCTGAGTGAGAATTTACCATTGGATGAATAGCAATGGATAAATGAATGAATGAAGAATTTGGTATGATTGTAAATCTTACAGGGAGGCTAGCTCTCATGTTACTGCTAGATATAAACATCAAGCAGCTCATATTCTAATGAAAATATTCCAGAAATAGGAGAAAAAGGAATCTTGAATCTCATCACCAACCTGTGGCTTGTACCATGTGACCTTGGCCAAGCTTTAGCTGGAAGCCTAGGCTGTTTTCACAAGCTACCCCTCAGGGATAGATTGTAAATTGTCAAAGGCCAATCTGCAATGATTTCCTGACTACATTTCCAGGAGTTTTCTTAGCATGGTGCTTGAAAATAGTTTCTGCCTACTCCTCGTGCTAGCCTGATTGGGAATGGTATGGAGCATGCAAAGTGACTTGAATCCTAAAATTAGGGTGAACCATCATCCTGTGTGGTTCCCAGATGCAGAACTTACAGTGTTAAAACTGGGGATGTCCAGTTTGGTCCCCAAAACAAATTGGTTGCTCTACTAAAATACAATCCAGATTTGCTTAAAGAATCTTCTTTCCTCCCTCCCTCCCTCCCTCCTTCCTTCCTCCATTCCTTCCTTCCTCCCTTCCTATTTTTTTCTTTCTTTCTTTTTCTTTATCTTTCTTTCTTTCTTTCTTTCTTTCTTTCTTTCTTTCTTTCTTTCTTTTATCCAAGTTCTTTTTTTTCTTTTATTGAAGTATTTACAATGTTGTGTTGGCCTCTGGTGTACAGCAAAGTGATTCAGTCATTTATATGTATGTGTATATATAAATTTATTTATATGTACATTTATATAATATATATATTCTTTTCCACATTTTTTCCATTATGGTTTATTGAATTTAGTTCCCTGTGCCATTTATCTATTTTATATATAGTAGTTTGTGTCCACTAATCCGAAACTCCCAATCTATCCCTCCTCCCCACCCTTCCCCCCATGTAACCATAAATTCATTCTCTAAGTCTGTGAGTCTCTGTTCTGTAAATAAGTTCATTTGTGTCATATTTTTGATTCCACATATGATGTCACATGCTATTTATCTTTATCCAAGTTCTTTTTACCAATTGTTCAGATTCTCCAACTCAGTTGAAAGAAAACCAGACTTGATCCAGTAACTGCATCCCTTTCATTTGCCAATTAGCTTTTATTTTTCCAGTGCTTCAAATTCATTCACAAGTTATCACCGCAATGAGTGATGAGGGAGAGTTTACCCACTGGGTGATTATCAGCATAAATAAAGAGTCCACTTCCCCCAGAGACTGATGCTTAGGAATCGAAAGTGCGTGCCGGGATCCCACATGCTCAAATGAATTGTTTTCCATTAACAAGTTTTTGTTGTTCAAACTAAAGAATGTACTTGTGAAATATTTAATGATAGGGAAGGCTAAGCTATAATATTTTAGAACTGGAGAGGCATTTTGAGATCAAATAGAAGATAGTGTTTCCAACTTTTTCCTGGAGAACAAGGACTCCCATGGAAGGTCCAACTTTAGTAATAAGAATTTTACAGAGCAGCTGGGACCCCTAGGTCCCAATTTCATTTTACTTAGAATAGCTTTGATTTCATCTGGTAAATGTAATAAAGTATTGTGTGGGGTGATATCTCATTGTGGTTTTGGTTTGCATCCTCTGACGACTGGTGATGGTGAGTGCTTTTTATATACCTGTTGGCTATTTGTATGTCTTCTTTTGAGAAAAGTCTATTCAGGTCCTTTGTAAAATTTTAAATCAGGTTATTGCGTCTTTTGGGCTATTGTGGTGTTTAAGTTCCTTTTATACTAGTGAAGTAAGCCAGACACAGAAAAGACAAATACTGTATGATCCCACTTATACATAAAGTCTGAAAAGTCCAATCCACAAAAGCAGAAAATAGAACGGTGATTGCAAGGGGCTCGGGATTGGGGGAATCAGAAGATATTGGTCAAAGGGTAGAACGTTTCAGTTATACAGGATAAATACCTTCTGGAGATAGAATGATGAATAGCGTGATGATTACAGTTAATAATATTGCATTGTGTACCTAAAATTTGCAAAGATAATAGATGTCAAGTGTACTCACCAAAAAGAAGAGGGAGGGATGCTGTGTGAGGCGACAGGTATGTTAATGGTCTTGATTGTGGTCATCATTTCATAGGATATTCATATATTAAAGCACCAAGTTGTAGACCTTAAATATATACAGCTTCTATTTGTCAAGTAGATCTCAATAAAGCAGTGGGGGTGGAGGGGGGAGTTCTGTGCAGTGTTTTATTACTTTTGGTAATGTGTTTAACATCTTAATAAAGGGAGAAGGAAAATCGTGAGTTACCCCAACACCCTCATTTTATAGAGAAAAGGAGTAGGGCCCAAGAGGCAGTAGAGCTTGGGAGAGACGGGAGAGGGACTTTGCACTATGTTGTATGGTTTTGGGCACATTCATGAATTCTGGAAGTTTCTCTATCTCTCCCTTCTCCCAGCCCCCATTCGCCTGGGTTTAAAAAGAGAGGGTGAAGTTCTGACATAGCATTTCTTGCAAGGATCCCCATGATGTATGTGAAAGTTGCGCGAAAAGTGCAGAGGATTGATGATGAGTGTAAGCTCTCTGCATTGCCTCCCATGCATTTGGTGCAATCGGTCAGGTCAGTGACTCAGTTTCTTTCTAGGATCTTCACTCTTTGCTAGTTCTCACACTCCCTTTGACTTTGAGGGGTGGGAAAATCCCTGCGGCGGGTCGTGGAATCCCCAGTCTCCTGGGAGGAAGGATTTATCTCTTCCTCCTCACCGATCAAATGTCACCACAGTTATCCCGCTGCTGGAAACAGCTCTGGCCTTTTTTGACACTGTGCAGCTCTGAAGCTCCTGTCAAATGAACCTCTGCTTTCTCTTCTTCTCTGGGCCCTTTGCTTCATTTACTCTAGGGCTGAGATAACAGTTATGTTGCAGCTCCTTGTCCTATTCAAACACCCCTTCCAAACTAAACGAAACTAACCCCTTCTTTTTGTTGTTGAGTCTTTAGTGAGTTCAGATGCAGCTGCTTCTCTGTTTCCCTCTTCCACGGGGTTGTCTACACAGGCTGGTCTCTCCATCCTAACAAGTGTCTATAGCATCTTCCAATTTTGTGCCATCCACAGATTTCATTAAGGGGCCATTTCCTCCCCTTTTCAGGCCATTAATGGAGAGATAAGCCAGTCTCAAAAGTGCCACATTTCAAAGTCTCCTCCCAGCTGCAGACTTGGCTGTCTCCACCTCTCCCTTTTCATATTTCCTCAGTCACTTTTCAATCTGTGGGTTCAGAAACAATTTCTGTAAGGGGGGGAGACAGTCTAGTGCTTGAATTCTTGCAGATGTACCGTGGATAATGGAAAGGACAGGGGCTTTAGGTCCCTTCATGTTAAGCCCCAGTTGGCCTTGACCTCACTGTGTGATTGTGTTAAGGAACATTAAGGGCTCTGAGACTCTGAAAATGAAACTGGAACTATTGACAACACCTCCCAAGAATTATTGTGAAGATTAAGTTGCATGAGACTGTACACAAAGCACTGCGTACAAAGTCTGTCTTATATCAGGGATTCAATAAAAGCTGAGTCTTTCCTCCCAATAATGCATATTGAGGATTTGTGACTGCTGCCTGTGGCCAGTCTGTGTCCCCTGACCTTGACTGCCTCAGTGTATACCAGCCCAGTGCCCAAGGCCAGCACTTGCATTTCTTTCCAAGCGGTTTCCAGTACCATGGGAGCTTCTTTTTCTGTTTAAGAGGTAGGCAGATGGACTGAGGAAAGAACATCCACCAGGCAGCTACCTTTAACCATGAACAAAGGTGTCTGTGCAAAAACACTCCAGCTCCTCCACCCTTGTTTGGATAATTCCAAAGTGCCTGTTCCACACGGGCTCCAGAGTTCCTGCAACATGTTAAATTTCCAGTTTCCCACAATGGTAACTAGCTCCATAACACCCCCTTTACCATCTGCCTTCCCTTCCCTGATCTAAGGCAGCCTAAGATCACTCAGTCTAAGAACAATACCTAGTGCAGTGTGAAGTACTTGATTTAAAAGCATTTCCTCCTCTACATCTCTTCCCATCCATCAAAGTGTTCAGACATAGGCCAGGCAACGGCTTAGTGGTTTAAACCTATAGTAGGATTTTGCATCAGTTGAAAGATGGGAAGCAGCTTTTAAGGTATCTGTTGATACATGAGAAAATGTGAGTGGTTTCTATGCACTAGGAAAGATATTCAAGAGCTTTGTGATTATTAAAGACACAACGTGTACAATTATTATTGATTGCCTATTGATGACCTGTCAATTCCTGCTCAGCAGGGAATTGTCTCCAAGGGTAGTCTAGTATGGGAAGAACAAGGGTAGTAAATAGTGGGTGAGAGATGGGGTGGAGATTATCCAAGCCAGAGGTGATACGAGAGGATGGAAAGTTGGTGGCTGGGGGCGTGATCAGGTCAAATGCCCAACTAAGAACTTAGGAGCAGGGGCATCATGGGAAGATGGAGCCCAGAGTCAAGTGCCACAGGACCAGGGCCAGAAGAGGGCTGGGGATTAGTGAGGCAGTTCTAGAAGAACTCAAGTCTTCACAGTTTACCTTTCAGTACCACCAAGGTTTCCAGCGTTATAAGAGCCACCAATACTAAGTGCTATGACCTGGGCATCAGAGCGCAAGCTGGCCTATGAGAGGAGAGTCAAGACAGGCTCATTGAGATTCAGAAAACAGGACAACAGTATTACAGCCCATCCGCTGCTCAGTGTGTGTGCACCTCTGCCCTTGAATTCCATCAGTTTCACACAGCTGCCTCTTCTTTTTGTCATTATGGCTTCACTGATGACTTAACTCCCTTCTCGACACAGGCATCAACCCTGTTTCTGTGCCAGCTCACCCATTGTTGGCTGACCTGGAGCAGAAAATAGGTTGCTTAATAAATAGTCCCAGCATCAGTACAATACAGTCTATTTCTAGGTCAGTTGTACCTGGTGGGGAGGGAACAATGGTCTGGTGGATAAAAGGAAATGTGCTACCTATTAGAAGTGCCATCCCTTAGATGGTTAATTAACCAGAGACCTGGGCGCCCAACTCAGAGAGCATCCTCTGAAGATGAGAGAGAAGTGCTGGGACTGTAGGCAAGCTGCAGGGGATAACCTTGGATGTTCTGTAAAGAGCCGGTCACACAAAATGCTCCAAGGAGAATGACTGATGTAGCATTTACACAGTACACAGCATTGTACTTTCTCACTGCTGTGGACCTTTTCGGCAGGAGCTGTTTAATCCACTAGGATATTCAATCAAGTCCTTTTGAAAGCTTCCGGTCCTCCATGTTCCCTTTATCCAAGCAGGTCACCTTCCCCGAGTCCCTGCCCAGGCAGCCACTGCCACATAATAACAGTCTGGGTGCCCTGTGTGCGTCAGCAACTCCCCTTGACCCTCCGGTCTTGACTCTTCACCCATTCCACTTCCTATTCCACGCTTTCTGAAGGTACTGTTTATAAAATCAGCTGTTTACTGAACATCTTCTATGAAATAAGTGCTCAGTAAATATTAGATGTTATTACTGTTATTAAGTGTTAGTTTTATTTTATTGTTATAGAATAATTATATCAAATATATAATGGTAAACAATACATTATAAATATATATTTACATAAATATAGATACACAATTTATAAGCTATAAATATCAAAGTATAAATACTCATATATTGTTATTGATTAATGTTATTGTTAGAAACTACTGTCATTATTACCTTAACTTACTATATTCATATCCATGTTATTTTATATAAATACTCAACCCTATGAGGCATATATAATTACTCTCATTTTATGACTGGGAAAACTGAGGTTTAGGAAGATTCAATAATAGTCCCATGGTGTCACTGCTTGCAGTAACTGGTGGGACAAGAATTAAATCTCATGGCCCCCAAATCCACTTTATTTCTCATTCTCTTCTTTTCTCCCCCTCCTTCTCCTCCTCCTCTTTCTTCTTCTTCTAATATAACTCCCATACTTTCCATATTCTCTCACTCACTCTCTTCATCTTGGGAATCCAGAGTTTAGAGACAGCTGCTCTGACATCTGACGTTTGCAAACAGAATTTCCAGAATGAGTATTTTCTGCTTTGGATTAAATTGTAAAATAACACACTTGAAATCAGAGCTTGGATCTGGGACTTCTTTGAGGAAGGAACAATGACTGAGAATCCAGGTTGTGGAAGGTGATCAGAAGTTCTGTAACATCCACCTGTCAGAGAAGAAAGCCCCAGCTCCCAAAACCAGGATGACCAGTGAGCCCTCCAGAAGTTCTCAACCTTGGGACGACGACATTTGGTACTAAATGATTCTCTCTTGCAGGGGGCTGACCTGAGAATTGTAGGATGTTGAGCCCTGGACTTTACCTACTAGATGACAGTAGCACTTCCCCGAGTTGTGACAAGCCAATACATCTCCAGACATTGCCAAATGTCCCCCATGGGGGAAATTCATCTCCAGTTGAGGATGACTCATCTAAGTTAATTGGAGGAAAACCAGGAGGACATAGTGAAAAATGATGTTGAGTGAAAGAATCTTTGAAGGAAGGGCCATGGAAAGCTTGCTAGCTTGGCAAAAGTGTGGAATTCAGGATTGGAAAGATTTAGTTGGCCTCCAGCTTTGCCCCTCACCCTGCACTTGGTCAACCCCATGCGGACAAGCCAGTTTCTGTCTCTCATCCTGAGTATCTTCAGTGGGGAGAGAGGGGGTGTTATGGACGGAATGTTGGTATCCCTCCAAAATTCATATGTTGAAGCCCTAACCTCCAAAGTCCCAGGGTGATGGTATCTGGAGATGGGGACTTCAGAAGCAATTAAGATTTAGATGAGGTCATGAAGGTGAGGCCTTTGTGATGGGATCAATATCGTTATAAGAAGAACATCAGAGAGCTTGTTTTCTCCCTCTTGGCCATGTGAGGACACAGCTAGAAGGAAGCTGTCTGCAAGCCAGGAAAAGGGCTCTCACCAGAACCCACCCATGCTGGTACCCTGATCTCAGACTTTCAGCCACCAGATTTGCGGGAAAACAAGTTTATTTTGTTCAAGCTGCATACTCTATGGTATTTTGTTATGGCAGCTGGAGTAGACTAATACAATACATAGAGGTAATCATTTTGTTTATGGCTCTGGACTGCTACGGTAACTCCCCTATGTGTGAACCTTCAAGCCGTGAACTTGACGCAAACGTGCATTCGCATGTCCAATCACCTAAGTTAGTTCAGGTTTCTGGTGTACATTGTCACGTGCGTGCATCCTCTACAAGTAGTTGTGCTTTGGTGTACTTTACTGTACAGTACTGTATAGAGTACAGTAGTACAATATCTTTATTTCAAGCCGAGGATGTCCAGAAGAAAGCATAAAACTAGCAGTGATATAGCTGGTACTACTGTGCTTTTCAAGGTACTGCACTGCAAGATTAAAAATGTTTTGAGTGTATTTGTTTGTTTTTTATGTATTATTTGTGTGAAAAGTATTATGCATTATTTGCGTGGAAAGTAAACCTATTGCAGTACAGTACTACATAGATTTGTTAGTTGGGAACTTAGGCTAAGTTTGTTGGACTTACAAACGTACTCTTGGAATGGGACTTGCTTGTACATAAGGGACTTACTGGAGTTGAAATAAATATAAAAACTGTAAAAAGATATATTGAGTTTTATTGATAGTTATTAGTTTCAAGAACATTTGACAAATAACTGCTTATGAAGTTTGGCAAGTGCTGGCCCCACTAGACGCTCTTTGCTAAAGAAGTGCTATAATTGTAATTAACTCATTACTGGTATGCCACAGAAGGCTGCTAAAAACTTGAAATTAGTGTATAGTTGAGTTCATTTCATCATTTCACAGTGAGTGAACGAGTCAGACTCAGAACTTGCCCTCATGGAGCTTACGTTAAGGTAGATATATTTAAACTTGACTTATAAGATTGAGTCAATACAAATAGTGAACAAAATAAAACCACAAATTATTTCATTACAATTTTTAAGTGCTCTGTCAGAGAAGCGCAGAGTTCCATCACAGCATGTACTAGTGGAAACCCTTTTCTTAAAAAGTGGCAACATCCTTACTGGTATCCACAGTAAATGACTGAATTGCTTAAGAAACCTTCACAAATAATATGCACTATTACAGGTGATATAATTGGGTGATGAATTATGATTTCATTTAGTATTTCCCTGGAAATTGTTAAGTTCCCTTTTCCATATACAATGTACGAAACCAAAAGCAGAACTGAGCAAGTACTTGT
Organism: Hippopotamus amphibius kiboko; assembly: GCF_030028045.1. Lineage (NCBI taxonomy): Eukaryota > Metazoa > Chordata > Mammalia > Artiodactyla > Hippopotamidae > Hippopotamus > Hippopotamus amphibius. Next base: position 93,643,835 of record NC_080198.1, on the reverse strand, counting down.
CCTTTTCCTGCTGTCAGAACTGCACAGCACCGGCCAAGGAAGGGCTGATAAGGCTCAGTGGGAGGAATTGGAGCCAAACAGAATACACGTCTCAAGGAACATTTATTCACAAACAATTATGAAACTTGCAGCATGTCAGGCACAGTGCTGGTTGGCAGAATACCTAACTCCTACAATTGCAAGAGTTTCTGGCTTACCAAATCCGTCCCACTCATTATCTTATTCGTTTCTCATTTGTTTATCAAATCAGATGAACCCTAAAGCAAGCAGAATATATTATTCTCATTGAAAAAATAAGGAAACCAAAGCATAGAGAGGATCAGTGATATATTCACCATCAGCATCTGATAAGATGAAGAGCAAGGGTTCATATCTGGGTTAGTCTTGGGCACCATACAATGGCCTTTCATTGTCCCATGTGAGGCCACATCCCATCAAAACACACTTCCCTCAAGCATACTAATAAGCATGCAGCTAGCATCTTTAACTAGATCAGCACTTTTTTTTTTGATCAGCACATTTGATGACCACTAAATTCCATTTCCTAAATTGCCCCAGGTCAAGCCTTCTCTAAATCATACAATTAAAATTATCCCATGCTTCCTCTTGACACAGTTTACTTTTATTCAGTAAAATAGTTACATGTAGTATCCACATCGTACGTGAGCAAAAGTGTAGAAGGTGGGATGTACTGGGCTCTTTGAGCATCAATAGGCCACTCACTTTGGCAAAGCGTGGGGTGTCTTGGGAGATGAGATCTGAAGAATAGAAGGATGGATTGAGGCTGTTTGAAGCAGGGCTCCCCAACTCCTGGGCCACGGGCCGGTACCAGTCTGGGGCCTGTTAGGAACCGGGCCTCACAGTGGGAGGTGAGTGGCGGGGTGAGTGATCCAAGCTTCATCTGCAGCTCCCCATCACTTGCATCATCCGCATTACCACCTGAACCATCCCTCCTCCCCCGCTGGAAAAATTGTCTTGCATGGAACCTGTCACTGATGCCAAAAAGGTTGGGGACTGCTGGTTTGAAGAACCAGGGACTTCATAATGTATCAGTCTACTCAGGCTCCTATAACAAAATGTCACAGACTGGGTGACTTAAACAGAAGAAATGTATTATTTCACAGTTCTGGGGGCTCAAAGTTCTAGATGATGGTCTGCCAGGGTCAGTTGTTGGTGAGGGTTCTGTTCCTGGCTTGCTAACAGCCGTGCTCTTCACTCTCTGCTCACCTGGACTTTTCTCCTATCTGCTGTCTGAGAGAAGACAGCTCCCTAGTGTCTCTTCTTGTGAGGACTCTAATTCTATGGGATCAGGGCTTCACTCTTATGAACTCACTTAATCTCTGTTACTTCCTTGAAGACCCTATCTCCAAATACAGTCAGGCTGGGAATTAGGGATTCAACATATACATTTTTTGGGGGGGATGCAAACTTCCAGTCCATAATATTCCAGCCCTGGAATATTCCCTCAAATCCATGTCCTTCTCACATGAAAAATATATTAATTCCATCCAAACGGACCCAAAGTCTTAACTCATTCCAATATCAACTCTAAATTCTAAAGTCCATAACTAAATATCAAGTATGGGTGAGACCCGAGGTATGATTCATCCTGAGGTCAAATTCCTCTCTAGCTCTGAACCTGTGAAACCAGACAAGGTGTGTGCTTGCTGCGCATAATGGCGGGACAGGCATACACTGTCTCATTTCAAAAGGAGAAATCAGAAAGAAGAAAAGATTGACAGGTTCCAAGCAAGTCCAAAACCCATCAAGCAAACTCCATGAGATCTTTAGGCTTGATGCTCTGCACCCCAGACCCACTGAGGTGGCAGCCCCCACAAGACACACACAGTCCAAGGCACATGGCTAGCTCTGTAGGCAAAGGACAGTCATTGAAAGTGTTTTCACCTGAAAATAACATGTAAAAAGTTATATTCCAGAAATATCAATATGGCTTGATAGAAAAGGATAATTTGAATTGAGGAAAAAGCAGAGTAAGTGAGATAAAGCTATTGCTCTGATTTGTTAGCCTAAGGCAGGTTAAAGTAAATTGAGATCTTTCATTTATTCATTCATGTAAATATTTACTGAATGCCACGTGTGTGTCAGATATTATTTTTGGTACAGGAAATTTAGAGGTGAACAAAAGATATAAAATCTCTGCTTTTCCGGAGCTAACATTACATTGAGAGAGACTGGCATCAAACAAGTATATAAATACGTGATGAGGTTTCAGACTGCGATTGTGTGATAGCAAGAAAATTCAAATGAGCGTAAATGATCATAAAGTGATCAGGAAAGTGGCACTTTCGAACACATGCTTGGGGAGGACTCTCTTGAGGAGGGATGTTTGAGGAAAGACCTGAACAAAGCTTTGAGTCACTTCAACTCTAATCCCAATAGTACACAAAGCCTGGTGGTAGACCCTAGTAATAAGAGTAATTAATAAATCAGGAAACAGAGCAGAATCACAGGAGCTCACATAAGGCACTCTTTTAAAAAAATATTTATTGGCGTACAGTTGATTTACAATGTTGTGTTAGTTTCTGCTGTACAACAAAGTGAATCAGTTATACATATACATATATATACTCTTTTTTAGATTCTTTTCCCATATAGGTCATTACAGAGTATTGAGTAGAGTTCCTTGTGCTATACTGTAGGTCCTCATTAGTTATTTATTTTGTATGTAGTAGTGTGTATATGTCAATCCCAATCCCCCAATTTATCCTTCCCTCCCTTTCCCCCCAGTAACTATTTGGCACTTTTTTGATGAAGCACATACTGAACTCCTTGTCAGTTGCCTACTCTTCCCCCTCTCCGACTTCCCAGAAATCATTTATCTCAGAGTTACAGAATGTACAGTTGCAGAAAAAAATGAGAAAAACGGGATATTAGGAATAAAAGGAACTTTCTGAGGTAGGAGCTATCCCTAACTATTTGGACGTAGTAATTTTTTCCACACACAAATTACCTTGTGATGGTCCAACCCATGTTTGATCTTGTCGCCCAGTGGAGAACTCACCACCCTGAGAGGAGTCCATTGTGTTGGCTTTCTTCTATTCATCAGTCATAGGTCTGGCCTCTGTGCCAAAGTGGACAAATATATTGTCTCTTCTTCCACCTGTCAGCTCTATGCACGTCCAGATGAGGGACACTTCAGCTTCTTGGATATGTTGGTGTTGAGCTGCTTCCTCTTCTGACTTCCTTCCTCCGATACCACCCACATCCCTTGACTACTCTATTCTTTTTCATTTGTCCGTTTGTTTGTTTTCTTTCTCTGAAATACGTATTGAGGGGACTACTCTGGGCCAGGGGCTTCCCAAGGCAGTAAAATATCAAGATCAACAAGACATGGTCCCTGATCTTTAAGATTTACCATCTATCGGGGAAGATAAAAATTTAAGAACAAACACATCACCATGTGAAAACTTCACTTTAGTTAACAGAGGACAATTGAGCTCCAGCACTAGAGAAAAAGACGGGGTAAGGATAGTCAGAGCTAATCAGTGCATGGCCAGGCAGGTGAGCCCAAGCTGAGAGAACAAACCACGTGAGCCAACGCAGGCTTGTGTGAAAAGGCAAGCGTGTTCAAGGGTCTCCTCCTTAGAAATGAAGCTCAGTGTTCCTGAAGAGGGCCCTGCAAATCATTTTGGAAAACCGGGTTTGGGGGTGTTTCATTGTGTCGAAGACCCTTTGAGCATCAGGTTGTTGTGACCATATGAAAGAAGACTGTTGTCTCCTCTGTTTTTTTTTTTTTTCTTTCAATCTTTATTGGGGTGTAATAGCTTTACACTGTTGCGCCAGTTTCCACTGTACAACAAAGTGAATTAGCTGTATTTACACATATATCCCCATATCCCCTCCCTCTTCAGCCTCCCTCCCACCCTCCCTATCCTACCCCTCTAGATCATCACCAATCATCGAGTTGATCTCCCTGTGTCCCCTCTGTTTTGGTGACTAGAGATTCTAATTGTGCCTTCTGAGATGAGATTAAATGGAGTTAGATTTTGTCTCTTCATCCCTCATATCATATAAACCTTCCTTTTCTCCAGTTCAAGGTATTAATCCCTTGAAAACATGGACTAGGTTATGTTTTCTTTAGAATCTCATAGAGGCAATGGCAACACAAAAGTCTAATAATTATGATAATAAGGTGTGTGACTTGGTGGAATTTGCAATGTGATACCATATACAGCATTCACTTTTGGGGGTAGCTTTTTCCCCATTCTGCATATTAAGGGAGGTGGTAGGAGTCCAGAAATATCACTTGGGTTGCCTGCATGACATGATTACAACTGGTAGGGGTAGAGCTAGAATCCAGGTCTTCAGATTCCAAGCTAATGTACTTTCCTCTAACTTTTAATGGTTGCTTTCCTCAGGAAAAATAAATTAGATGTAAGTAGAAGACATAAAAAACATCTATTCTTCTGTGATCCACTGAGCTACCAGCTGCTGCCCCTGCATTTATTACTCATCTTCAATCCCATTTACAGTGCAATCATCAGGATTTTTAGAAAGGGTCTGAGAAGCCTGGGAGCAGCTGTCAGCTTTTCAGAGGTTCTCTAGTCTATTTCTGAGAATGTGTCTGCCTCTGAAAGCAGGTAGCACAGCACGCTCCAGTGAGCGTGGATAAGAGGCATGGTCTTCCACTGAGATTGCTCAAGTCCAAGGTGCCCAGCTCTCTTTCATGCAATGTCCTGTCCAGCAGTTTGGATAAAACACTAGCCCCAAGGTTCTTGGATGTGAGTGCTTTCATCTGTTCCTTCTTTAAGAAAAGCATAAGATGGAGAGAGAACTGGCTTTTCAAGCCACATAATGAGGGCTATGTCATGTTATTAACAAGCAAAGCTTTCGTAAAGCTTTAGAGCATAATCAATAAGTAAGTCTAATTCATAAAATTACCTTTTGTAATAGGCATTTTTAATCTCCATGTCATGGTTGAAGAAAGTGCTGGTCAGAGATGAAAGAAGGAAAAGAAATAATACTTTGAGAGCATCTGTAATGTTAGGCATTCTAAGGATTTTGCGTATATTAATTTATTTACTGTTCATGAAAACCCTATAAAATAGTTATGATTTTTTTTTTCTGTTTCATAGGTGAGAATCAATGAGAGTCAGATCGATCATGTAACTTACCCAAAGTCACACAACTGGTAAATACATTGTTGAGATAAGAAGCCTGACAACAGCCTCTTGGTTCTCCTTTAAGAAATCGTGCTGGGAAATTTTCATCATATGTAGCCTCATTCAGTCCTGTTTGTCACCCTGGGAAACAGGTATTAGGAATCCTATAATTTATATGCTAAGAATCAGATAAACCAAGACACATGCCCAAATTCATTTGACAGAGCTGGCATTCAACTCTAAGTGTTTCTTTCTTTTTTTCTTTCTCTCTTTCTTTCTTTCTCTCTTTCTTTCTTTCTTTCTTTCTTTCTTTCTTTCTTTCTTTCTTTCTTTCTTTCTTTCTTTCTCTTTCTTTCTTTCTTTCTTTCTTTCCTTCTTTCTTTCCTTCTCTCTTTCTTTTTCTCTCTTTCTTTTTTTCTCTCTTTCTATTTTTGGCTGCATTGGGTCTTAGTTGTTTTGCACGGGCTTTCTCTAGTTGCAGTACAAGGGAGGCTATTCTTCGTTGTGGTGCACGGGTTTCTCATTGCGGTGGCTTTTCTTGTTGTGGAGCACAGGCTCTAGGGCTTCAGTAGTTGTGGCTCATGGCCTCAGTTGCTCTGCAGCATGTGGGATCTTCAAGGACCAGGGATCGAATCCATGCCCCCTGCATTGGCAGGTGCATTCTGAACCACTGCACCACCAGGGAATTCCCAACTCCAAGTATTCTAAACATCACATTCCATATTGTTCAACTACACTCAAGTTCCTGCTAAACAAGACAAATTAGGACCATGCTTTTTTTTTTTTTTTAATATGAGAAAAACAGTCATTTATATTCTTAAGCCTGTGTTAGGGCAGTGATGAAACTCATACGTTATATAGGCTAATTTCATTTCTGTTTTTTAAATAATGATTTCATTCTTTATAATAATTTGTTAAAAGTAATTACCAAGAGAGCTTATTCTCATTTAAATACTTAGTCTCCTGGGGGTAAATGAGAAAATATTCCAAAGCAGCTGAGATGGAGGCAGATGTGGCTGGTATGCGGGCTGTGGGACTTTGGAGGGAAGCCCCTGGTCCCATAAATCAGACAATGTTCCTTCCAAGTGACAGAACACAATCAAACATACCTCACTTCTCAAAACCAATGCTGTTTTGAAATCACCAGATCCCTTCTCAGAAGTCCTTGGACTTTACCATCCGTAATTGTCTTATCTTTAACACTAGGTCATCGTCCTTCGAGTCTTGCTATCTTGTTTTCTTTGGCTCTTCAGAGGCTAGAGTTTTCAGATCCCTTCTCGACTTCAATAGAAGTACTATTTCTTTTTTTTTTTTTTTTTTATTATTTTATTTTATTTTTTTGGGGGTACACCAGGTTCAATCAACTGTTTTTATACACATATCCCCATATTCCCTCCCTTCCTTGACTCCCCCCCACTCGAGTCCCCCCCACCCTCCCTGCCCCAGTCCTCTAAGGCATCTTCCATCCTCGAGTTGGACTCCCTTTGTTATACAACAACTTCCCACTGACTATTTTACAGTTGGTAGTATATATATGTCTGTGCTACTCTCTCGCTTCGTCTCAGTTTCCCCTTCACCCCCCGCCCCCTCCCATACCTTGAGTTCTCCAGTCCATTCTCTGTATCTGCTTCCTTGTTCTTGTCACTGAGTTCATCAGTACCATTTTTAGATTCCGTATATGTGAGTTAGCATACAATATTTGTCCTTCTCTTTCTGACTTACTTCACTCTGTATGACAGATTGTAGTTCTATCCACCTCATGACATATAGCTCCATCTCATCCCTTTTTATAGCTGAGTAATATTCCATTGTATATATATGCCACATCTTCTGTATCCATTCATTTGTTGATGGGCATGTAGGTTGCTTCCATGTCCTGGCTATTGTAAAGAGTGCTGCAATAAACATTATGGTACAAGTTTCTTTTGGGATTATGGTTTTCTTTGGGTATATGCCCAGGAGTGGGATGACTGGATCATATGGTAGTTCTATTTGTAGTTTTTTAAGGAACCTCCAAATTGTTTTCCATAGTGGCTGTACCAACTTACAGTCCCACCAACAGTGCAGGAGAGTTCCCTTTTCTCCACATCCTCTCCAACATTTGTTGTTTCCAGACTTTGTGATGATGGCCACTCTGATTGGTGTGAGGTGATACCTCATTGTGGCTTTGACTTGCATTTCTCTGATGATGAGTGATGTTGAGCATCTTTTCATGTGTTTGTTGGCCATCTGTATGTCTTCTTTGGAGAAATGTCTATTTAGGTCTTCTGCCCATTTGTGGATTGGGTTATTTGCTTTTTTGGTATGAAGCTGCCTGAGCTGCTTGTATATTTTGGAGGTTAATCCTTTGTCCGTTGTTTCATAGGCAATTATTTTTTCCCATTCTGAGGGTTGCCTTTTAGTCTTGTTTATGGTTTCTTTTGCTGTGCAAAAGCTTTTAAGTTTCATGAGGTCCCATTCATTTATTCTTGATTTTATTTCCATGATTCTAGGAGGTGGGTCAAAAAGGATGTTGCTTTGATGTATGTCAAAGAGTGTTCTGCCTATGTTTTCCTCTAGGAGTTTTATAGTGTCTGGCCTTCCATGTAGGTCTTTAATCCATTTGGAGTTGATTTTTGTGTATGGTGTTAGGAAGTGTTCTAAGTTCATTCTTTTACATGTTGCTGTCCAATTTTCCCAGCACCATTTATTGAAGACACTGTCTTTTTTCCATTGTATACTCGTGCCTCCTTTGTCAAAGATAAGGTGCCCATATGTGTTTGGGCTTACTTCTGAGTTCTCTATTCTATTCCATTGATCTTCCTTTCTATTTTTGTGCCAGTACCATACTGTCTTGATCACTATGGCCTTGTAGTATAATTTGAAGTCAGGAAGCCTGATTCCACCAACTCCATTTTTCCTTCTCAAGATTGCTTTGGCTATTCGGGGTCTTTTGCGTTTCCATACAAATCGTAAGATTTCTTGCTCTAGTTCTGTGAAAAATGCCATTGGTAATCTGATCGGGATTGCATTAAATCTGTAAATTGCTTTGGGTAGTACGGTCATTTTCACAATGTTGATTCTTCCAATCCAGGAACATGGTATGTCCCTCCATCTGTTTGTGTCATCTTTGATTTCTTTCATCAATGTCTTAAAGTTTTCTGCATACAGATCTTTTGCCTCCTTAGGCAGGTTTATTCCTAGGTATTTTATTCTTTTGGTTGCAATGGTGAATGGGAGAGTTTCCTTAATTTCTCTTTCTGCTCTTCCGTTGTTAGTGTATAGGAATACAAGAGATTTCTGTGCATTAATTTTGTATCCTGCTACTTGACTAAACTCATCAATGAGTGCTAGCAGTTTTCTGGTAGAGTCTTTAGGGTTTTCTATATATAGTATCATGTCATCTGCAAAGAGTGATAATTTTACTTCTTCTTTTCCAATTTGGATTCCTTTAATTTCTTTTTCTTCTCTGATTGCTGTGGCTAACACTTCCAAAACTGTGTTGAATAACAGTGGTGAGAGTGGACACCCTTGTCTTGCTCCTGTTCTTAGAGGGAATTCTTCCAGTTTTTCTCCATTGAGAACAATGTTGGCTTTTGGTTTGTCATATATGGCTTTTATGATGTTGAGGTAATTTCCTTCTATGCCCATTTTCTGGAGAGCTTTTATCATAAATGGATGTTGAACTTTGTCAAAAGCTTTTTCTGCATCTATTGAAATGATCATATGGTTTTTATCCTTCAATTTGTTGATATGATGTATCACGTGATTGATTTGCGTATATTGAAGAATCCTTGCATCCCAGGGATAAACCCCACTTGATCGTGGTGTATGATTTTTTTAATGTGCTGTTGCAGTCTGTTAGCTAGTATTTTGTTGAGGATTTTTGCATCTATATTCATCAGTGATATTGGTCTGTAGTTTTCTTTTTTTGTGACATCTTTGCCTGGTTTTGGTATCAGGGTGATGGTAGCCTCGTAGAATGAGTTTGGGAGTGCTCCGCCTTCTGCAATATTTTGGAAGAGTTTGAGAAGGATAGGTGTTAACTCTTCTCGAAATGTTTGATAGAATTCGCCAGTGAATCCATCTGGTCCTGGGCTTTTGTGTGTTGGGAGATTTTTAATCACTGCCTCAATTTCTGTACTTGTGATTGCTCTGTTCATGGTTTCTATTTCTTCCTGGTTCAGTCTTGGAAGATTGTATTTTCTAAGAATGTATCCATTTCTTCCAGGTTATCCAATTGATTGGCATATAGTTGCTTGTAGTAGTCTCTCATGATGTTTTGTATTTCTGAGGTGTCCGTTGTGACTTCTCCTTTTTCATTTCTAATTCTGTTGATTTGCATCTTCTCCCTTTTTTTCTTGATGAGTCTGGCTAATGGTTTATCAATTTTGTTAATCTTCTCAAAGAACCAGCTTTTAGTTTTATTTATTTTTCTTATGGTTTCTTTCCTTTCTTTTCCATTTATTTCTGCTCTGATCTTTATGATTTCTTTCCTTCTGCTCGCTTTGGGGTTTCTTTGTTCTTCTTTCTCTAGTTGTTTGAGGTGTAAGGTTAGGTTGTTTATTCGATCATTTTCTTGTTTCTTAAGGTAGGACTGTATTGCTATAAACTTCTTCTTAGAACTGCTTTTGCTGCATCCCATAGGTTTCGGGTTGTTGTGTTTTCGTTGTCATTTGTTTCTAGATATTTTTGATTTCCTCTTTGATTTCTGTAGTGATTCCTTGGTTGTTTAAGAGTGAATTGTTTAGCCTCCATGTGTTTGTATTTTTTGCAGTTTTTTTCCTGTAATTGATATCTAGTCTCATGGCGTTGTGGTCTGAGAAGATGCTTGATATGATTTCAATTTTCTTGAATTTGCTGAAGTTTGATTTGTGACCCAAGATGTGATCTATCCTGGAAAATGTTCCGTGTGCACTTGAGAAGAAAGTGTAGTCTGTCGTTTTTGGATGGAATGTCCTATAAATATCAATTAAGTCGAGATGGTCTAATGTGTCATTTAAAGCTTGTGTGTCTTTATTTATTTTCTGTTTGGATGATCTGTCCATTGATGTAAGTGGGGTGTTCAAGTCTCCCACTATAATTGTGTTACTGTCGATCTCCCACTTTATAGCTGTTAGCATTTGCCTTATGTATTGAGGTGCTCCTATCTTGGGGGCATAGATATTTACCATTGTGATATGTTCTTCTTGGATGGATCTCTTGATCATTATGTAGTGCCCTTCCTTGTCTCTTTTAATAGTCTTTACTTTCAAGTCTAATTTGTCTGCTATGAGTATTGCTACTCAGCTTTCTTTTGGCTTCCATTTGCATGGAATATCTTTTTCCATCCCTTCCTTTCAGTCTATATGTATCCCTTGGTCTGAAGTGGGTTTCTTGTAGGCAGCATATAGAAGGGTCTTGTCTTTGTATCCATTCAGCCAGTCTGTGTCTTTTGGTTGGAGCATTTAGTCCATTTACATTTAAGGTGATTATTGACATGTGTGTTCCAATGACCATTTTCTGAATTGTTTTGGGTTTGTATTTGCTAGGTGTCTTTCATTTCTTGTGTTTCCTCCTTAGAGAAGTTCCTTTAGCACTTGTTGTAAGGCTGGTTTGGTGGTGTTGAATTCTCTTAACTTTTGCTTGTCTGGAAAGCTTTTGATTTCTCCCTCAAATCTGAATGAGATTCTTGCTGGGTAGAGTATTCTTGGCTGTAGGTTTCTCTGTTTCAGGACTTTCAGTATATCCTGCCATTCCCTTCTGGCCTGCAGAGTTTCTGTAGTAAGTTCGGCTGTTATCCTGATGGGTTTTCCCTTATATGTTATTTGTTGCTTTTCTCTTGCTGCTTTGCATATTTTTTCTTTGTGTTTAATTGTCAGTTAGTTTGATTAATATGTGTCCTTGGTGTATTTCTCCTTCAGTTTATTCTATATGGGACTCTCTGTGCTTCTTGGACTCAGTTAATTATTTCCTTTCCCATGTTGGGGAATTTTTCCACTATAACCTCTTCAAATATTTTCTCAGACACTTTCTTGTTCTTCTTCTTCTTCTGGGATGCCTATAATTCGAATGTTGGTACGCTTAAGGTTTTCACTGAGGTCTCTGAGACTGTCTTCTAGTCTTTTTATTCTTTTTTTCTTTTTCCTGCTCTGTGGCAGTTTATTTCTCCCATTATCTTCCAACTCACTTATTTGTTCTTCTGCCTCAGTCATTCTGCTGGTTAGAGCATCTAGAGTATTTTTAATTTCAGTTATTTTGTTATCCATTGCTGTTTGTTTTTCTGAGTTCTTATGAACTGTTTCTTGTACTTTCTTATTTTGTTATCAAGATTTTGTATCATTTTTAATATCATGATCTAATTCTTTTTCAGGCATTTCTCCTATTTCCTCCTCATTTATTTGGTATTGTAGGGTTTTTTTCTGCTCCTTTGCCTGCATGGTGTTTCTTTGTTTCCTCATGGTTGTCCAAGCTTTTGAGGTTGCTTGTCCTGGTGATAGAGGTGTTTACAGAAGACTGTCCAAGCCTCAGACTAATGTCCAAGTGTTGGGTTAGAAGAAATACTTAAGTCTAGGAAACACATACATGTATAAGACACACAATTACTGAATCCATTAGGACATAAGGCTCTAGAAAGACCTGACAGAACCCCAGTGTGCTATCAGATATTCAAAGAGAAACCCAGCAGAAATTGACAACTGAAACAGAACAAATCAGAGACAAAAGCAAAAGCAAACAAACAACAAATAACACCTTACACATACAAACATCAATCCAGGGAGATTTTGCAAGCTAGGATCAAATATAGAAATGAGCTGGAGTACCACCAGAGAGAATGGAGATTCTCAGAATGTAATTAGACAACTGTACTAAGAACTAAGATAAAGACAAAAGCCTAATATTAATACCAAGGCAGTGCATCATCTGAAGAATAGAGCAAGGAGTCTGAGCAGACCGATAGTGTTGCTTATAAGTATGTTAAGATAAAATACATTTAAAATGGCTGGAAGAAAGGGGAACAGAAGAGCGTAATGTGGTTGGAAATATGCAAAGAAAAAGAAAGGAATAGAAGTGTATAAAAGAAAGGGATGAAAGGAAAGTATGAAAGATATTTTGTCCGTACTACCAAAAACTTAGCTAGATATAGAAGTATATAAAAAGGCAAAAAAAAAAAAAAAAAAAAAAGAGTAAAAAATATCCTTAAAAAATTATGTTGTAAAACTTGTAGATCCCTTAGGGCTAAGATTGTATTTAATAAATCAAAAAAAAAAAAAAAAAATCCAGAACTGATCCCTGAATGGACCAGTTCAATAGGTATTGATACTACTATTTCTGTTTCCTTAGCGTCTCAGCTGTAAGTGTCCTTCTCCTTGCCTTGGGTTTTTTTTTTTTTTTTTGCGTTATTCTGTGACCAGCAGAGCTTCCTTTATTATTCGTCTGTAAGCCTAGGTGTGTGGGGAGGGAGAGGGTGCAATAGTGGCTCCTTCTCCTGGGAGGGAGTGAGCAGTGGCGCACTGTTGCTTCAGTCAGGCTTGGAGGTGCCTGTTGCAGAGGGCGCTGGTGGCTCAGGCGTACACAGAAAGTCTTAGAGTTGGGCGTCTCTGTCTCTCGGGGTTTTTTCTTTTTGATGCTGGTTTTTTTTTTTTTTTTTTTCTCTCGGCAGCCTCCCTGCTGCTGGCTTTGCAAGGAGTTTTAATATAGCCCCGCCCGAGTGCCTGAGGGTGGTTGTTATCCCTGCGCGACTTAGGTGGCCCGCAGGGCGTCTCTCCACTGCCTGTTGCAGAGGCGCCGAAAGAGAGGGAGAGGCTATGCGCGCGGCTCCTCCCCCCCACCCGGGAGCCTGCAGCCTCCAGCCGCCATCATGGCCGGGCAGCTCTCAGGGACCGGCGCTCCTCTCCGCAGACCTCCTCCCTCCTGTCCTCTCGGTCCGTCACCCTACCGGCAACAATGTTTCTCACCCTGAACCAGCTCTCCGGTTCCCACGCTCCCGCTCCTGGACCCTCCGTTCAGCCGCGGATCGATGTCTCGGTCCGGGAACGCTGAGCTGCGCTGCGCACCCTCCGTATGTTTCTCACTCCCTCCCGTCTGCCACAGCTCCGCCGCTTCACCCTCTTTGAGCCCTCGTAGATGCCTCCCTACCGGCTATGTCAGGTTCCCCGCAGTCCTTTCTGGTGTCCGAGGCCATCTGCTGGTGTTCAGCTGGTTCTCTGTGGGAATGACTGCGTCCTTCCGTGCATTCCCAATGCATCTGTGGAGAGGGATGCACTCCACGTCTCTCTACTTTGCCGCCATCTTTCTCTCTCCAGAAGTACTATTTCTGAGACAGCTCTTCCAGAGTTTTCTTAGTTGTCAAATCTTGTACCATTAAAAAAAGTAGAATATCCCCCAAGCTACACTTGCTGGCTTCAGTCATTATATAAGAATTGACAATCACAACTATGTTTTTTCCCAACTTTAGTCTGCAGCCCCTAGGCAGAATCAGAGTTGAAATAATAAAACCCTGAATTTTAATTTTAGCTTTGCAACTTACTGTGGGTATAGCCATTGTTATGAGTTGAGCTTTCTGATTTTTAGCTTTCTCATCTCAAAACTTTAAGCCCTATTATCTATCTTGATGCTTGTTCTGGAGATTAGGGGCAATCATTGATTCACTTATTGCCTCACTCATTCATCACATTCAATAACTGTGTATTGAGGGTTTACTAAGTATTGAGTATTTTGCCAACCCTTGGCAATGATAGAAGTTACAATGCTTTCATTTTTATTCTCAAGGAGTGCATAATCTATTGGGAGAGAGTTAAGTGCACGATTAACAGTTGTCGTGATGTGTGCTCATGGGATATGTATACAGAAGCTACAGAACACCAACAGGTGAGGGGAGGGTTTAGCATCTGACATTGGTCGGGTGTCGAGTGGTGCCAAGTGCCTGGAGGAATCAAGGTACTTTTCCTGAGGAAGAGAAAATTAATCAATGACTTAATGAATGAATAAGAGTAAGCCAAATGGGGAGAGGATTGGGGCAAGGACATAAGAGAGGTAGGTATGATCGAAGATACATACCTAGGACAGTGTGAAATGCTAATAAGTGCTTAGTACTTTGAACTGCTTTGATTCTAAATAAAACAATGAAAAAAGCCAATTTGACCTCTAAAGCTGTCTCTGGTTGAGCGTAACCAAAGCTATTACTTTTCAGTGTTAACACTGAATCTTCACAGCTTCCCAGACGTAGGAGCTGTTCTTTGAAGAACACAAAAGATAAGATCCTATGGGGACAGGACTTTCTGAACATAGTGAGATTAATTTACACCACCACAACATAAAATCAACCTGCGGCTAATCAAAGTTCCAAATCCTATTTTCCAGGGCATTTCACAGGAGGATTTTTCCCAGCATGGGAAAAAATGAAAAGATCGTAGACAAATCACTCTTGTGCTACTTTGGGATGAAAACAAACCAAGTCAGGCTCTGATGAGAAAGTTAGCAGGCTGCCATGAGTGCCTCCATAGAGGAGGAAAGGCAGCATTTCAAACAGAAAAAATGCTGTCTCTATTAAGCAACTTGATCTATTTATGTGTTTATTTTTACACACACCTAATATGAGTGGAGGATCACGTTGGTTATTGAGGTTTGATTCCACATAACACACTTATATTAAGGATGAACATGGTGTAAAGAAAAGAAGATGTGCATTTTTTTTTTCAGGCAAGACTTTATCGGGGCCCCTGCTGCAGCCGGGGGAGTGAGAACAGACAACAGTTTCCCTTGCTTGCTTGTTCCTTGTATGGGGAGAGGGTAGGGGTGTGTCCAGGGGTGCGGCTGGACGGGTGGCTTAGGTGGTTTGCCTACCCCTTTTTGGTGGGTGCACGGGGCATGCTCAGTACCCTGCTTTTGCTCCTAAAACCCTGTTTTTCTCCATGCTCCTCAAAGGTGGCAGTTGGGTTTTTTTGGTCTCTTTGTATCCTTTAGGTTTGGAATTTGGCCCAACTGCCATGCACGCATGCCAGTCTCATTTTTAGTCCCGTATAGTTTCTTTGTATTTGGTTGTTCGAGGAAAACCATGGGACACATTGTCTAAACTTGCTGTTTCCTGTGTCAGATGGAATCATCAGGCTCTTCCCAATTTACCGCCAGACAGATAGAGGAAAGGGTTTTGGGTTCTTCTGCTGTCTAGTTGCTCACCTGACTCTATGTCAACAAATCCCCTGTGGGGATACTCCCACCTCTAGGACCTCAGGTCCTGACCCCATGGCATTTTCCAATGCGCCCAACTCCAATTCCTCCAGGAGTTCCTTCTTGCACCTCCAAGACTCCCTTCACTCCAGGTCTTGGCAGCCCATATGCTATTACAGACTACGTACTGGGCTGGCCACTTCCAAGCAGACCACATCCTAGGCTTTATAGATGCTCAATCTCCAGAAATACACCCCAACATAGGGAAAATTGTTATGGGACATAACATTTATAGACAACAGATCACCCTCAAGGAGAGCCCTGGCAAAGCACTGCCACTGGTTCAAATGTCCCCTGTCAGAACGCCTCGCAAGAGGGACTGGGTCCACCTGAGATGAAAGACGTCTGGTAAGGAATCGAAGGGAGAGTAGAAGGTGAGCATCTTGATTTAGTTCTGACTGTGCCACTTAGATGGCATGACCTTGGGCAGGATTTCACCCCCTTTTCAACATATTCAATTCTACAAATAGCATCAGCCCAGCCCATAGCATTTTGGATAACCAGATATGGAACACTTGATGCACAATTACGTTCGACACAATAATGCAAAATGAATGTAGGACATCAAAATTAAAGTCAGAAAATATTCCAAGGATAAGTTCCTTTGGAGTTAAACCTTTCTTAACTCTGGACCTGCATTCACAGAGCTAGGAATTCAACAAAAGGTACTCATCTATGTGATCCCTCTTCTCTTAACTTGACTGCTAAAACAAAATACCATAGACTCAGTGGTTTAAACAACAGACCTTTATTTCTCACAGTTCTGAGAGCTGGGAAGTCCAAGATCAAGGTGCTGGCAGATTTGGTGTCTGTTGAGGATTCCCTTCCCATTTTGCAGACAGCTGCCTTCTTTCTGCAGCTTCAGATGCCAGAGAGAAATACTATCTCTTTCATGTCTCTTCTTATGAGGGCTCTACTCCCTCATGAGGGCTCCACCCTCATGACCTAATTACCTCCCAAAGGCCCCACTTTGAAATACCATCACATTGAGGATTAAGGCTTCAATATATGAACTTTGGGGAGATACAAACATTCAGTTCATAGCACCTGCTTTTAATTTATGGGCAATTTCTACTGTTCTATCAACTTTCAGACTTATTATCAGTCTCTTGACTTTTGTTTGGGAACTTGATCTCTGTTTACTTATGCAGATCTTCCCACCCTACTCCTTCCCCTGTTTATAAATGATTAACCTCAGAAAACATTCATCAATCTATGACACAATCGTATAGTTTTTGACAAATAAATTAATGAACAAATGACAAAAATCCAAGGTCTTCCTTTTCTGGAGGAAGTCTTACCTGTAGCACCTCATAGGCAAGCCCCCCAGAAGGAAGATTAAGGCCTCTATCTAGAACAGATCTTGGTACTATGTGGATGTTCGTGTAATGTTGGTCACCATCTCTCACTTCCCTTCACCATCCTCACCCTCATCCCTAATTTTGAGGACACAAAGTAGAACATTAAGGACCTTGTTCCTTTTGCATCAAGTCCCAAGGTCTAATTCTGTGATGTGCTTACTGTTTTATCTTCCTTCTGAAATTGACTGATTACTAATATACATCAACTGACATATATCAAATAGTAATGGAAAAGCCCCCAGACACTAACATGAGTGCCTCTAAAGGGAATGTAATACTTGTGGGAGGTGCAAAGGGATCAATTTCATTTTGATGTTTATGCTGTGTCTTTATTTCCCTGATACCAGAGTGTAATTCCAGGCTAGCTTAGCTTTCCTTTTAGGAGATGCTGGAGGCTGCTATGGGTTTTAGAGTAAAGGGACATCATTAGCTGGCTGCTGAAGCTTGTCCTGATCTCATTGGCAGCATTTCTCAAAGAGAGTTCTATGGGGAAAGGAAAATAATCCAATAATCTCTAAGACTTTCCAAGAATCTGAAAGAGAGTAAACCCAAGGCCTTTATCCTGAATCTTCTGCCCCGAAGCTACTCCGTTGTACAGGAAGTTCTGGTCAGCATGTTTACTCAGCATCCTGCCTGTCTCCTAGAAGGAGGCACAGGGGAATAAGCTGGTGACTGGACTTCTGAAAGATGTTGCATGGATCAATGATGGGAGAAGGAGGTCTTGACTTTCACCTGACAAGAATGGATTCTGCTGGACCTTTCTCTGAAGAACCTGTGCAGGGATGATGGTAAAATACGGGCATTTTTCTCATTGGGATATCCCTGGGCAAATCCATGAGCCCTCCAAACTGGAACCCACAGAAATACCAGGCAGGACAAAAAGAGGACTTTCACAGAGCACTTGTTAAAAATGAGAAATGATATTGAAAAACAGAGACAACTCTTAAGCGGGACATTGTTGAGATAGCACAATCCAGTGTCATGAAACAATCATTAAAAAAAAAAAATCTATGTGCAGTGGAAGTCAAACTTTACCCAGTCCTACTCCTATTAATTCCTCTACAAAGGCACCAAAGATCTTAAGGTGGGGTCAGCTATCTCAAACTTTTATTCTTTTTACAATTACATATAATATAAATGAAAACCATACATTATTTTCTGTGCTTTTAATGTTACTTAGGTGGTATTGCAATATAAAAACTGAAAATTATGAGTTAAATAAGCTTGGAAAATACTGCAAGATTTTTCAGAAGCTTAAGTATTATTATGACTTGCAGTATTTACTAATCTTTCTTGACCGTGATATTAAAAGCAACAACAGCAACCATAATAACAACAAAAACAACACAAGAAACTGCTGAGTGTCTCTACAGCTAAGCACTCAGAGGAACCCATTTTGGAATGAATATAAGACCCTGAGCTGAAGGTGCAAAAGAATCCTTGCAGAGTCTGCACTGAACCCCAGGATGAGAAGACAGCCGAATCCACGAAGTGAGGCTCAAGTTTAGCTCAGGTGTGCAGCCGAGCTGTCCTTATCATTCCCCCTCGGGAGCCTAAGTGTGGCAGCAGGCAGCCAGGTAGAGTAAAGGCCCAAGTGAGCTGGGGGTCCCCTGACATCTGGCAGTGGCAGCAGGATCTGCCCCAACAGAGTAGGATGCCCAGCCCCAGTCTGATGAGATGGTTGTAAAGATGAAAAGAATGGGAACTCACAACAGCATCTCGTGAACTGCAAAATGTCAGCTCTGTATGCCACCAGTGCTACAGGCAGTGTCAAATCCTGTGCTAGGTGTCACTGACACAGAAGATCATTTCAGAACACCCATAACCAACAATTCTTGAGCACTTACATCAAGAGTTGTGCTGGGCTGACAGTGTGCTTGGTGCTCTCCCTGTATTAGCTCTTTTAATACTATCTGTTTTGCTACAATAATTTAACACTTATTTGTGAGCAGGAAAACTGGGCTGCACCCCAAGCAGTCTGACTCCCAGGTCAGCTCTTATGCTCCTTACTGATCACATCAGGAGCCTTTGAGAGGCATGTCACTGCTCTTGGTTTAGGAATGAAGAAATTGACTTTCGTGGAGTACCTGTAATTTACGCAATGCAGTACCACTGTTTAAGGGCGGAGCTCTCTTTGCAAGAGAGAACGATGCCTCTGGTGGAAGTTGCTGAGGTGGCAAGAGCAGCAGCCACCCCAAAAGCCTGTCCCAACAACGCAACGTGCATGGTTCACTTTCAGAGATAATTCTCTACCACTTTGGATGGCCTGTGCCATTGCTGGATCATCAATTTGTCTAGGTGGAGGGAAAGCCTTTGGGGAAAGGCGGGCATCATGTTTTATAGGTATATAGTCAATTATGCTTTTGTGAAGAGGCTTCCATATCAAATTGTCCACATCGTTTGTTTCTCCCGATACCTGCAGAGAGTAGGTAGTTGCTTTTCAAAAGTACACCAGCTTTAGGCCTATTCTGTTTGAATCCCAGCTCAGCCATGTAAGAACACTATGATCATAAATAAGTGTCTTAAACCACAAGAGTCTAAGGCTCTCCTTTAAAAAGTAAGGTTAATGTGACAAATCCAGAGTGGTGAGGAAGAATTAAATTAGTATCTGTTGAGTGTCCTTAGATTGACGGTACTTTGCTGTAGCTTCATTTATTCACTGAGCATCTATTGAGGCCCCACTGTGTGCTGGGTGCTGGTCTCCATTCTAGATGAATCTGGTTTAAGTATAAGCGATGACATTCAATATGCTCAGATTGTAGATCAGACTGGGTGACAAGAGACAGGGTTTCTGAATCTCTAATTCTGACTCCTTAAAAACAAAACAAGCAAGACCCTTGGATCATATCAGTGGTTTTCAAGTTGTGTTCTATGTGTCCCGGAGATTCCATACGCATTCCTTGGGAGCCTCCCATTAAGATGTGGGATGTAGGTTTGACAGGACCCAGCATCCACGCGCCCCCCTGCTTTCCTTCAGAAGTGATAGGACTGTTGCTCGTGAGTAAGAAATAAACACAGACTGTTTAGGCTGGAATATTTTGTGGTTTTGTTTGAAATAAAGCTGATTTTTTTTACAAAGAGAGAGTGTGTGTGTGTGTGTTTAAACGCATATTCCCAGCTTAAAAATGTCAAATGACTATCACACAGAGAGGATAAGCCAGTAGCGTCAAGCAGATCGGAATTTGCTTGCCAGCTGTGTGACCACAATGGGTGTTAAACCTCTCTGAGCTGTAATTTTCTCATCCATCAAATGAGAAAATACTCTCTCATAGAATGGTAATAAGGCAATGAGATCATTCTTTAAACAAGATGCCTTGGCCCATAGCTTTGCTAAATACATGTTAAGTTATTTCTCTTCACACCAACTTAGGGAACAGAAATATCTCTGAGGCTTTGTTCACTGGGTCTCAAAATATAACCGGGATCCTTAAAGGTTGGATTTTCTTCAATTCGTGAAAAATGTTTCTATCTATCTTTCTTTTTTTTTTAAGGACTTTTATGGAGATATAATTGACATACAATAATCTATGTATCTTTCTTTGTGACAGCATTGTCTGGTTTCAACATTTTCAATACTGAAAAAATTCATACATACCACATATTTAAAATCCAATATACATTAAAATGTGTCGATATGCAGTCATTTTTGGAAAAACTAATATATAATTAAGGTATTTTACGCCTGCTCTGCACTTTTTGGTTACTAAAGATACTTTCAGATGTTCATACGTGACTTTTAAACATAAAAAATGTACACATACACCATCATTTTATATCCTGATGATTATGATTTTAAGGGTCAATCTTTCCATTTAGCAGGTATTCAAGGGATGCTGGTTGTGCTCACAACATCGCAAAGTGGGTGTATTTAGGTTTCTAAATCCCTAAGATCTCCATTACTCTGTACAACCCCTGTGAGCTTGTATAAAAAGGTGGCTATTATATCAGTCAGAAGATTTTTTAGCCTGCAGTTTGCACTTCAGGGCAACTATTATTTTTCTTTTTTTAATTGTTCATATTTTTAATTGAGGTGTAATTGACAGATAACATTATACTAGTTTCAGGCATACAACAAATAATTCAATATTTGTATACATTGAGAAACAATCACCACAATGAATCTAGTAGACACACATCCTCTTATGCAGTTACAATTCTTTTCTTGTAGGAACTTTTTCAGATTTCCTCTCTTAGCAGCTATCAAATACGCAATACAGTATTATTAACTATAGTCACCATCCTATATTTGCATTCCATGACATTGTTTTATAACTGAACATTTGTAACTTTTGACCCCATTTACTTATTTATCTCACACATCCGCCACTCCCACACCCCCACCTCTGGCAGCCACCAATCTGTTCTCTGTATCTATGAGTTTGTTTTTTGTTTGTTTTTGTTTTTGTTCTATATACCACATATAAGTGAGATCATACAGTATTTGTCTTTCTCTGTTTGACTTATTTCACTTAACATGGTACCCTTGCGGTCCATCTATGTTGTTGCAAATGGCAAGATTTTATTCTTTTTTACGGCTGATAACATTCTATTGTGTGTGTGTGTGTGTGTGTGTGTGTGTATATCACAATTCCTTTATCCATTCATCCACCGATGGGCACTTAGGTTATTTCCATATATTGGCTATTGTAAATAATGCTACAATGAACATGGGGGTACAGATATCTTTTCAAGTTATTGTTTTCATTTTCTGCAGATCATACGGTAGTTCTAGTTTTAATTTTTTGAGGAAACTTCATACTGTTTTCCACAATGTTTGTATCAATTCATATTCTTCCAACAGTGCACAAGCATTTCCTTTTCTCCATATCCTCACCAGCACTTGTTTCTTTGTCTTTTTTTTTTTTTTTGTATTTCTTTTTTTATTATTTTTTTTTGGGGGTACACCAAGTTCAATCAACTGTTTTTATACACATATCCCCGTATTCCCTCCCTTCCTTGACTACCCCGCCCCTCGAGTCCCCCCCACCCTCCCCGCCCCAGTCCTCTAAGGCATCTTCCATCCTCGAGTTGGACTCCCTTTGTTATACAACAACTTCCCACTGACTACCTATTTTACAGTTGGTAGTATATATATGTCTGTGCTACTCTCTCGCTTCGTCTCAGCTTCCCCTTCACCCCCCGCCCCCTCCCATACCTCGAGTTCTCCAGTCCATTCTCTGTATCTGCTTCCCTGTTCTTGTCACTGAGTTCATCAGTACCATTTTTAGATTCCGTATATGTGAGTTAGCATACAATATTTGTCTTTCTCTTTCTGACTTATTTCACTCTGTATGACAGATTGTAGTTCTATCCACCTCATTACATATAGCTCCATCTCATCCCTTTTTAGAGCTGAGTAATATTCCATTGTATATATATGCCACATCTTCTGTATCCATTCATTTGTTGATGGGCATGTAGGTTGCTTCCATGTCCTGGCTATTGTAAAGAGTGCTGCAATAAACATTATGGTACAAGTTTCTTTTGGGATTATGGTTTTCTTTGGGTATATGCCCAGGAGTGGGATGACTGGATCATATGGTAGTTCTATTTGTAGTTTTTTAAGGAACCTCCAAATTGTTTTCCATAGTGGCTGTACCAACTTACAGTCCCACCAACAGTGCAGGAGAGTTCCCTTTTCTCCACACCCTCTCCAACATTTGTTGTTTCCAGACTTTGTGATGATGGCCACTCTGATTGGTGTGAGGTGATACCTCATTGTGGCTTTGACTTGCATTTCTCTGATGATGAGTGATGTTGAGCATCTTTTCATGTGTTTGTTGGCCATCTGTATGTCTTCTTTGGAGAAATGTCTATTTAGGTCTTCTGCCCATTTGTGGATTGGGTTATTTGCTTTTTTGGTATGAAGCTTCATGAGCTGCTTGTATATTTTGGAGGTTAATCCTTTGTCCGTTGTTTCATAGGCAACTATTTTTTCTCATTCTGAGGGTTACCTTTTAATCTTGTTTATGGTTTCTTTCGCTGTGCAAAAGCTTTTAAGTTTCATGAGGTCCCATTTGTTTATTCTCGATTTTATTTCCATGATTCTAGGAGGTGGGTCAAACAAGACAATGGTGTCCACTCTCACCATTATTATTCAACATAGTTTTGGCCACAGCAATCAGAGAAGAAAGAGAAATAAAAATAATCCAAATTGGAAAAGAAGTAAAATTGTCACTCTTTGCAGATGACATCATATTATATATAGAAAACCCTAAAGACTCTACCAGAAAACTGCTAGCACTCATTGATGAGTTTAGTCAAGTAGCAGGATACAAAATTAATGCACAGAAATCTCTTGCATTCCTATACACTAACAACGGAAGAGCAGAAAGAGAAATTAAGGAAACTCTCCCATTCACCATTGCAACCAAAAGAATAAAATACCTAGGAATAAACCTGCCTAAGGAGGCCAAAGATCTGTATGCAGATAACTTTAAGACATTGATGAAAGAAATCAAAGACGACACAAATGGAGGGACATACCGTGTTCCTGGATTGGAAGAATCAACATTGTGAAAATGACTGTACTACCCAAAGCAATTTACAGATTCAATGCAATCCCGATCAAATTACCAATGGCATTTTTCACAGAACCAGAGCAAGAAATCTTACAATTTGTATGGAAATGCAAAAGACCATGAATAGCCAAAGCAATCTTGAGAAGGAAAAATGGAGTTGGTGGAATCAGGCTTCCTGACTTCAAACTATACTACAAGGCCATAGTGATCAAGACAGTATGGTACTGACACAAAAATAGAAAGGACGATCAATGGAATAGAATAGAGAACTCAGAAGTAAGCCCAAACACATATGGGCACCTTATCTTTGACAAAGGAGGCACGAGTATACAATGGAAAAAAGACAGTGTCTTCAATAAGTGGTGCTGGGAAAATTGGACAGCAACATGTAAAAGAATGAAATTAGAACACTTCCTAACACCATACACAAAAATAAACTCCAAATGGATTAAAGACTTACATGTAAGGCCAGACATGATAAAACTCCTAGAGGAAAACATAGGCAGAACACTCTATGACATACATCTTTGTCCTTTTGATGATAGCCATTCTAACAGGTATGACATGGTGGCGTCTCAAGGTGGTTTGATTTGCATATTTCTTTGATGATTGGTGATGTTGAGCATCTTTGCATGTGCATGTTGGCCATGTTTATACCTTCTTTGAAAAAATGTCTGTCAGCTCTTCTACCCATTTTGTATCAAATTGTTTTTTTTTTTTTTGCTATTGAGTTATTTGTATTATTTATATATTTTGGATATTAATCCCTTATCAGATATAATATTTTTAAATATTTGTCCATTCAGTAGGTTGCTTTTTTTAGTCTGTTCATGGTTTTCTTTGCTATACAAAAGATGGTTTCTTTTCACAGTATAGCTACTTATCCTTAATGTGGTGAAAAATTGTCATTAAAAGGAGATATTCTTTCCAAATCAAATTAGAGAGAGAAGATACAAAAGGAATTTGTTGGAGGATGAAGAAGCATTCATTTGGGGAGACTGACGGGGTACTTAAATGATAAAGCTTTTGATTAAAATGATCCTCTCAAGTGAATGAGCCTTGGGATGAGTCAGAAAACTCAGCTCCCAATGCTGGCTCTCCCTCTTAGTCACTGAATGACCCTCTTATGTCTTAGTCTTTTCTTGAACTGCTCAGCTCAAGAACCGAGATGACAATCCACTGGGGTAATGAAAGGAAAAGTGTCTAGAAAACAACAAAAGCATCATTTAAAAAAAATATAGAATTATACTGAAAAACTTAAGTTTGAATCAACTTTGAGGAGCTTACTAGTTTTGAGTGTAGCTTCTAGAGAGTGCTAGATCTTTATGAAAATCCTAACTTTAACACTCATAGCCCTATTCTGAGTGTTTTATTGAACTGCTCTAAGAATTGGTTTTCTCCTCTTTAAAATGAATGTAAATCGTGTTCCCCCAAATGAGAACTAAATGATGAAATGCTTGCACAGTGCTCAGTTCAGTGTATGGCACAGAATGAGCCCTTAATAAATCATAGCGAGAATATTAAGCTGAGATTATGGCGATGGCCCGGCCAAAATCTTAACCTTAACAGCTACATCAGTATGAAATTCCATTTTTCAGCTCTTATTTAAAATCTGGATACTTGGATATCATGGAAAGAGAGTTAACTTCTACATAGGCAAACCAGTGAGAACGTTTGTTGAATTCTTATTTAATGCATTAAATAAGTTATATTTATGGGGTTGACAGATAAAATATTACCAACTAGTACATTAGGTGAAGAGCACTGGATAAGTTTGTGTATTGGTTGAAAGTGTCAGCCAATGGTTGCCAGAGAAACAAAAAGAACTAAAAAGTAAAAAGTTCACTCTAACCATGTTTTTCCATATAAACCAAAATAGTGACTCCATAAGGCTCTTGCTCTTTTGTGTTTCTGGAAGAGCATGTGGTATTAGGAGGAATCACGGGTTTTAATTTATTACCGAGTCCTCTAAGCTTCCTCTATGATTCTAATAATGCATCTCACAGTGTCGTTATGAGGCATTCAACAAGATATTGTACTTGAAAAGAGTGGGAATGTGGTAGTTTTTTCTCAGCTGAATAAATATTACCATGATCCCAGCACATCTGACACATCATAGATGCACAATAACTAAGAATATTCAGTCCCTCTTCCCTGAGTAGCTCACTGACAAGTTGCCAGAACAGGGAAATTAGCACATAACCTTTATGAATTGCCAAGGGCACTAAGAATCTTGGATTAAGATGCTTCCTAACCTAGTTTGAAAAGATTTCCTGGAAGAAGTATCCCATGAATCTAGAAGGATGAGAAATATTTAGCCAGGTGCAAATGTGGAAGAAGAATATGAGCAACAGGATAGGAGGATGGAAAAAAAAATACAAAGGAGAGAAACTGGAAGTGTGTTGTTTGGTGAGAAGTATCTTGTTTGGCAATAGAAAGTGGGATAAGAGAAGTACATCAATTTAAGGGCAATCTGAGCTGATTCCTTCAACCATGGGAAAAGAAGTTTAGTCAAGGGCAGATACCCATGTTACTGATGGACATACCTTCTGCACTGAACAATCATCAGACAGCCAAATATGGTAAAATAAACTGTCCCTCGAAAGATTTCTTAATTAATTTTAAGAATTAACCTCAGGGAACCAAATACATGGTAACTCTATGTGATCAATAGATATTGATCCCCTCTGTTGAGGGAATCACAGATGTTGCCTTTCATCTTGTCTTCACTTTCTGACCTTGGATTAGATCCTTGTAAAGTCACAGGCAGCTCAGGGGTGATAAGAGGAGCAGCCATCCCACCCTCTATACCCTATTACTCTTGTAACCATTTTCTGAATGGACATTACATCTCTTTTCCTGGAAGAAATAAATGAAGAAAGTACAATTATAAAAAGGGACTTTACCATTTCCCAGGACCATGGGCCAGTGAGTCGATAAAGTGGAGAAGAAAAATGGGCCAAATTCCTTTGGAGAAGGGGACTCCATTAATCATAGTGATAAAGACAAACACATACGCTGAACTTCCTTGTTTCCCACCTTCTTAGGGTGTATTCTTTCAGCTCATCTGGGCTATCATGTGTAAGTTTAGCTTGAGCCCAATTTCCAGGATGAATGGGGCTTCAAGAGAAGAAATTCCTGGCTCAATCATGAGCCAGCCGGACTGGTACCCCATGTTGACCCTGTTCTCAATATCCTCCTTTAGATGTAAAACTACCATCTTGAACCTCAGTTCTGCTCTAATTCCCCCCCAAGTTAAAATCCCACCTTCCTTTCATATCTATTCTCTATTTTTCTGATTCTAAGGCCAGATGTTTTTCTCATCCATAGTTCCAGTTCCTGGTTTCTGAATCCCAGAGCTTCAGGCTTATGTCTAATATCTGCTATTGATATCTTTTTGAAGCTATTGATATTTCCCCAGATATTCATAATGTATCCCTTCTTAGATGCCCAAATACCATGTTCTCACTGTCTTATAGAAGTCTCACTTGCAGTGTTATTCATTCATTGATTTATTCCTTCACAGATGAGCACTCGTTTACCATGTGCTGGGTGTTAGGGCAGCAGACATGAAAAGGACGTGGCGTCTGCCCTCACGGAATTCACAGCAGAGCATAGGACATGGAGACACCCACAAAGAAACAACGTACATGGATTAATTATATGGAAGCTTAAATCAAAAATAAATTAGTAACTTTCCAAGCATGGGAGTGAGGGAGAGAATGTCAAGGATAGGGCTCCAGGTATAATTGCTAGGTAACAAACCACCCCAAAACTTGGTAGAGGAAAACAAGCATTTTCTTGTGTTTACAGATTCTGTGGGTTAGGAATTTGATCATCTCATAGTGGAAAGATTTGTCTCAATTTTCCAATGCCTAGGGCCTCAGCTGGGAAGGTTTGAAGACTTGTATAAAGTCGTGGCTGGGGCCTGGAATTATCTGGAGGCATCCTTTTTCATGTGGCTGGAAGTCGATGTGGGTTGACAGCTGGAACACCTACACAAGGCCTTTCTGTGTAGCCTAAGCTTCTTCACAGCATGGTAGCCTCAGAGTAGTCAAATTTCTTACAAAGGCAGCTCCAGACCACAAAGGTAAATGTCCCAGCTTATGTTGCAGAAGTTGCATTCCCTTTTATATCTTAGACTCCGAAATTTCACAGCATCTCTTCTGGCCATTCTGTTAGTTATATATGAGTCAAAGGGAGGGAGCTTAGGCTTCTCTCTTAGTGGCAGAGTTGCAAGGCTCCAGAAAAGCGTGAAGAATTGTAGATAGTCTTACAGTCATCTCTGTTAAAATATAATCGGTGGTTCTCACATGAGAGCAAGGGGAAAACATTCTGAACAGTCTGTGCAGAGATGTTAGGCATCAAGAGACATGATGGACACGACGAATAGCTGAGTGTGTGTCAAGGGTAACACACATGGAGAGGGATTGGTAAGGATTGTCAGGAGAGGCGTTGGAGTTACAAGAGGAGATCTTGAAAAGATTCAGGGGACCATTTAATTAGCTACAGTAGCTGACAGGATGAGAAATAATAAGAACTTCAAGTCAGGCAATGGCAGTGGAATTTGAGGGAGAAAATGACCAAGAAATATTTAAGATGTAAAATCCATTTAATTTGCCAGTTTCCTGGCTATTAGGTAAAAGAAATGTGGATGGACCTGATATCTGGCACTTCCTGTTACTCAGCATTTCTCATGCACTGGACAAATCAGGGGGAGGGATGGAATCCAGGTTGGCCAACCAGAGCACCCCATCTTGTTGGGGTTGGGGGGTAGGCATATGCCTCAAGGCACAGCTAGTAGAGACTGACATAGGATTTCTGGAATTAGTAGAAAAGTGATCTGCTCTTTCCTATGGGAAATGTAAGAAGGACTTAACCGCAGAGCTACCATTTGCCACATTTTTCCAAATGGAAAGCAAAGGTCAGAGAATGAAGTTAGCCCAGAGAAAATTCTAGCGGAGACAGGGGAAAGAGAAGCAAGCACCTGAAGATATTGTTAGAATCCTCAGTTCCAGCTGAGTCAAAAGCTATAATTCAGGTTACACAGACCACTATATTCACTCTTTCTGAAAGCTTTTTTGAACAGTATTTCCATCCCCTACAATCAAAAGAGCACTGACCTATGCAATAGAGAAATTAAAGATGACTCTGAGCTTCTCAGCTGGGCATCTTGGAGAGGGTGATAAGATGCTGTGACTGCCACGAGGACCACAGTAGAAGAGAAGGTCTGGTGACAGCATACATCCTGGTTTGAATGTGTAGCAGTGGAGACTCCTGTTGATCAGCGCAGTGATCAACGTGCTCTTCTGACTGTGACACACTCCAGCACTCACACATGTGACATTCCCATTCCCATGGGCATACCCCATGCTGGGCACAGCTATTTGTCCACTAAATCTAGTTCTATCACACCCTTGCTCACTCAAGAAGCATTTCATGATGCAAACAGGTGGAGTTATTAACAACAAACTCACTGATTTGTATATTTCAAATTTGATACCACAACTTAAATATTAATAGTGGCAAATGATTCTC
Organism: Hippopotamus amphibius kiboko; assembly: GCF_030028045.1. Lineage (NCBI taxonomy): Eukaryota > Metazoa > Chordata > Mammalia > Artiodactyla > Hippopotamidae > Hippopotamus > Hippopotamus amphibius. The sequence continues at coordinate 93,615,104 of NC_080198.1, read as the reverse complement.
ACCACACTTCACAACTGATCACGGTCTTCGAGTGTAACCTAAATCATGGTTGTGACCTGATGCTTTTGGCTATCAGGGTATAGAGATTTGGAGAGAAGACACAGATTGAGTTGAAAACTCTGGAATAAGCTAGGGCTTTGTCAGCATGGCTCCAGCTGCTGTGACCAAGCGTAATTCAAGCTACATTGTGAAGTCTCTAATTCTAAGTGTAATACAAGTAGCTTTTCTCTCCTCAGTGTGTTCTATTGATTGCAGACAAAATGTAATTACCTTCTGAGATATACTTTTCCCATCTTAACTCCCTCTACATGTGAAATGAACTGTAACAGACAAATTAGCTTTTTTTTTTCTTTCTGGCTCCTAACATTCTTAGATTTTTTTCTCTGATCTGATGATTCTCCTCTCCTACCAATATAGCAGTCCAATTGAGGATTAATGGTGTGTTCTACAAGGCCAGATAGAAATAATATGCAGTCTGATACAGTATCTAGAGTTTTACTGGAATAGATACCACTGAAGGGGCTGTCTGAAATTATCACATGTTAAATCCTGTCTTACCCAGTGGGAAACAAGGAACCCCGAAGCATACGAATCATCCAAGAGAGCTCACTCGTTGTTAGCTACAAAATTCTTTCCTGAATGCTGATTCTCCTCAATGCCTTAAGGTTTGATTGTATGTACTGAATATAGTGTATTTTGTAGGCATTTTACATGGCTTTCTAGCCATTCACAAGTTCCATCGCAACGTAATTTGTTTCCATCAGAGCAAGAGGACCCCCAGCTCAGCTTCATTCTATTGCTTCATTCTGGACCATCTGTGTCAGCAGAGGAGGCAGCATCAGCTGTACTACGACAAACACACAAGCCTTAAGTTTCAAAAATCAGGGCAACTCCGTGCACATTTTAGGCATACAAATCAGGGTGATGATATTAAAAATACTCTTGTAGGATAAGCATCACAGTGCTTTACAGTGTATAAAGCATGTTCAGGGGTTGTTGACCATTAAGTCAAATATGTAGATACAAAGGCTTCAGTCAAACAACAGACCCAAAGAACCTGTTGACTCCTTTCAGGCAAGAGTTGCTCCTTCATTTTTTTTAAAAAGAAATTCACAAAGAATATTGTAACAAGGATAAAAAAGAACACAAAATGCAATCCACAATCTAATGACAAAGCAAACCTATCATTTCTTATTTTCCAAGTTTCTTTTTTGAATAGGTCCATTTACAGTGTGTGTGTGTGTGTGTGTTTGTACCCATATTCATGTATACATTCAGGTCTTTTAAACCTTTTTTTTTTTTTACATTTTATTTTTTTATAGTTTTATTTTTATTTATTTGTTTAGGCTGTGTTTGTTCTTCATTGATGCTCTCAGGTTTTCTCTAGTTGCAGTGAGCAGGGGCTTCTCTTATTGCAGAGCACAGGCTCTAGGTGTGCAGGCTTCAGTAGTTGTGACATGTGGGCTCAATAGTTGCAGCTCACAGGCTCTGGAGCTCAGGCTCAGTAGTTGTGGAGCACAGGCTTAGTTGCTCCGCGGCATGTGGGATCTTCCTGCACCAGGGATCGAACCCATGTCCCCTGCATTGGCACATGGGTTCTTAACCACTGCGGCACCAGGGAAGTCCCACCACCCTTTTCTTTTACTGAACTCTATATGACTTTGCTATCCCTATGCTGTATTTATAATACTCATGATTAATTCTTGCTCAGTATTAAAGTGAATGAATATAGTATAATTAAACATGTTTTTCCACCAATGTTACTTCTTTTGCAAACATTAATGAAAAGGGAAGAAGTGGGGGTGAGACAAGAGGCTTTAAAATGTAACTGTTGGTTTTTAATTTGTTTGTTAATAAGGATCGGGTGGAGGCAATGACTGGCGGAGAAATTAATGAAGACGCCCCCAAATGAGAAGAGACAGGGGCTATTAATTTAGACTTTGCAAGGGCATCCACCACTATCATGTGGGTTTGGTAGAGGTTCAAAGGCAGAGGAGTGGGAAGTCTTCATACAGGAAAAAGACAAAACTTCTGGTGTGCCCTGATTGGAAGTTAGGGAAGCAGATTTGTGGGCTTCCTGGCAGAGGGTCTATGTGATTGGTTTCGGGGCATATGTATTTGCCTTTCTCTGATTGGTCCTGAGCTGGAAGTGGGGGCAAAAACAAGAGAAACTGGCAGTCACTGACTAAGTCCTGACCTTTTGGGGCCAAGAGGTGTTTTGCTGTAGACTTGGTGGGTCACCGCTGTGTTGTTGCATGTGGTCTGGCCATTATCCACCATCATTGTCAGTCTCTCACTGGATAAAAGTTACCATGATTGCTTACTGCTGGCACTAAACTGAGAATTAGTCTCTGAGTCTTGGGTGTGGGTGAACCTGAAATGTCAAAGAATGTTTCTGTGGCAAAATAGAATACCTTTAATAAATTCCTATGTTACCACATTTACAGTTATTTACTGAAATTTGTTAGTAATAGTCATTTAGTCCAGGTTCATAAATAGTTACTCAATTGACCCTTTCATGTTTCATTTGCCTGTTTCTACTAACATAAATATGATAATAAGTTAAATCGCTGTAAAGGTGGCCTGGGTTGGTCTCTTAGACAGCCACCAAGAAGCTCAACCAGTGTATGGCTTGGCATATTTTATTCTGAATTCAGTTTATGGTTTTAGTTAGGTAATTATTTACTGTTCATCCTACCTAAGGTCCTAGATTCACAATATTTCACCTCTTATCCTTTTTAGGCCATAAATAAATTTACTGTGAAATATACATTTGGATCAATAGAATCCATGCATGGACAGGTTACAAATAATCATACAGTGAACAGCTGTGCAATTAAAACTCATGTTAAGAAATGGATTGGGCTAGTTTTTCAAAGGACACTGAAGCTCATCTTCAGTTTCATTCTTTTCTTTTTCCCCAGAGCCAACCATTATTCTGATTTTTGTAAAACAAGTAACCCATTACTCCAGGACTGCCTATTACATTTTGTCCTCTGATCTGCAAATCTTGCCCTGTCCACGTGTTCCTGTAAGAGTCCACATTTAGGCAATTTTGCCTCCTAGGAGGCTCTGCTGAAGTATCAAACCAATATTCTCATGAAATGCATTTCTTCCAGATGTGGGTTAGTGGTGACCATCATTTATCAATGGAACGACTCAAAAGTTGAAGGGATTCCATCTGACTGAGAATCAGACTTATTGGATGTAATGACACCCCTCTCCTCAATATATATTCACAGGTGATGGGAACAGAAACCTAACCAAGTCTGTTAGTCTAAATATCAGAGGCAAATCATAGAATATGTGACCATTTTCCTTGGGTTTCCTTTTGAATTAATTCAATATAGCCAGCTTTCCTATTGGGCACCTTTCCCTAAAATTTCCCCAGGTCTTGTGGGCACAGGTGGGGAGTGAAGGGAAGATGAGAGTAATCATGACATCATTTCTTCCCTTTTGAACCCACTGGATGACTACAGAAGAGACAGAGAAGGTACTATTGACTATTTGGCTGAGGAAACTCAGAAAAGGCAAAGGCTAGTCCAAGGCAAAAATACAAATGGCAGAACTGGAATTCTCACTCAGATTTCTAATACTGCATCCTGGGCTCTTTCTCCTAAAACATGGTATTTCCCAATATCATAGCAAGCATCTAGGAGAGTAAAAGCTATTTCATGCCCATTCTCCTTGTTTGAAACAGAAGAAATAGAGATTCCACATCTGGGCTTGATCTAGAATGAGCCTGAATCTGAACTTTCCTAACTTTCAATAAATTGTTGAAGAAAAATGCATTCTTTCAAGGAGCTAGGATGTAATTCTCCAAAAATGCATATGCAACAACAAAGAATTAACTTCTCATTCGTTCTTCTAGCATTTGACGAATATTTACTTCTTAAGACATCTATGAGATAAGTGGAACCCTTACTGCTAATACCATTTTGCAAATACATAATCCATGCTCAGATGTAAGTGACTTGCCATCTTACAGAGCGAAGAGCTGATAAAGTTTGGTATCAACTCCGGTCCTTGTCAGTGCGAGTCTCGTTTTCCCTGCCAAGATTTCTCTCCGAGTGCAATGATTGCTTCTGTTCCCTACATCATGACTGAAGAGTAGTATTTATTAATGCTTGAAATAGAAGCAACACAGAGGAGCTATCCATGCCTAGCCCTACTTGATTGGAAATCTCTCTCTCTCCCTTTTTTTTTTCAGCTGGGGGGCATGTATGCTCACATTTGAAAACCAAACTGAAATGCAACAAGAGAAGAAGCCAAGTCAACAAAGAGTGTGTATTACTGTTCCAGCTATTCGAGCAAATGAACCCAATGAACAGTCAGTGCTAATGGATCACCAGTGTGTTCCCAGCTCAAAACATGGCTTAACAAAATACTCTGTAATATCCTAAATGAGAAAAGAATTTGAAAAAAAAAAAAAAAAAGATACATGTATATGTACAACCAAATCACTTTGTTGTACACCTGAAACTAACACAACATTGTTAATCAAATATACTCCAATATAAAATTAAAAATTAAAAAAATATATATATACACAAGGAAAATAGGCATTTGGTTCTTTGCCTGGAGGAACTTAAAAATCTTGTTTGAGAGTGAACAGTAACACAAAAAAAAAATAATGCAGCATAGAAATTTTAGTTCTTAGAATGTCTTCTATGACCTATGTCACCAATATTTATGACACCCTTTTGGGCTCATTTGTGCTCCAGGACTTTATGACAGGCCCTATGTCCTCATTCAGAATCTGCAACTCAGAATAGATGATCAGCTTAACCTGAGATCACACAGTTGAGAAGTAGGGAGACCAAGATTTTTTACTTTTAACTTTCTATCCAAATCACAGGCTCCTGATTGCAGTAAGGATACCCCCTTATTTCAGTATTCTAGCTTTGAGTTTGTATCTTGGAGGAACAGGGGTGTTGGCTCAGGAAAGAAAACAAAAAGGAAAAATAAAAATAGAGGGCATGGGAAAGGAGAGACCTGTGTGCACATGTGAGCAGTAGGAAAATTTTGGGTCTGGGCTCTCACCTGAAAAAATGGTGTTTCAATGCCTGCAGGCATTTGGCAGGAGAATGGTGAGCTTGTAGCACTGACAAATCAACTGGAAACAACTTAACTAAAATGTAGGAGGAAAATAGATTTTCCCTAATTTACTTCATCTGATACTTTTTTACATCAACAAAGAAGTCACTTCAACTCTATTAGGAAATTGCTTTCTGAGTTTTCAATAAGTTTCTTCAGTGGCACCTTTGTATCTTATAAAGTTGCAAAGTTTTCCATGTGATAGCACTCTTAGAAGAGAGAGTGTAATTGCTTTGGTAACATTTTGCAGCAACATCAAGAAAGACTTTGATATCCCTGTGTTTTCAGAACTCAAATAATATCAACTGTGTTTCCGGGGATTTTTTTTTTTAACTGATCTATATTCGTAGTAATCACAAGGTGCTGACAACTTGACAAATATTGCTTTGCATGGTATTCAACTGATATTTTCAAGAGCCCAATAATATATCAAATGGGGGGGGGGGGGGGAGAGCTGATAAAAATAAATTTCTCACTGTTGATAGCCAGAGCTTTAGATCTCTAAAAATTGTTCCTAGCTACAAGGTAGCGTTACTTCAAAGAGATGAAAATCATCCAAATGGAGTGGAAAAACTTCAGCTTTTTCTGAACCACATTTCAGTTGAGGGAAAAGAAAGGCATCTACATTATTAATCATGGTGAAAAAAACAGCAGTGTATGAATTTTCACAGTGTGTTTTTTATTTCCTTTTGCACACAGTGCTCCAAGAAGCCCAGCTAGGTGATGGTCTTAAACCCAAAGCATATGGTCTTTAAAAGGATCATACAGATTTTCTTTCATAATGAATCTCAAGAATCCTATAGGATTTATAATAAAATTGTTCATACATATGAAAAGACAGATGTTTCTTTAGATGCTGTTCGCCGATTCTTTGACTAAATCTAGGAAGAGCCATTAGCTATGACTTTATTTTCAAGCAGTTGAGTTATGTGGGACTTTGGTCTCAACTAATCACTGTCAAAACACCTTTTAAATGGAAATTATTTTTTCTCTGGGGGGGAGGATGGAGGTCTTGTGTTTAGAAGGCAGGGGAATTAAGTCCCTTTTCATATGTATTTTTTATTGTTTCAGAAGACTTGGGACATTCATCAGGTTTCTTTTTGCCATTTTTTAATCCATGAAGCAAAACACTGTTCAAAACACATATTTTTATCTAATAAACAGTGAATAAACTATTATACCGAGAAAAAATAAATTCTGAAATTTTAATATGATTGTGGTTTCCAATATCGCTCCAGAAGGGAGGAAACTGAATTCCAATCCAGAATCTATCACTCACTAGCTTCTGAGTTTATCTTGATCAACATTAAAAGACATTTGAAATAATTCATTATATCAAAAACATAACATCAATAGGCACAATTACAAAATACAACAATTTTAATACATTATTAACAATGTATTTTTAATCATTAGAAATGTGTGTTTTCTGGAAAGAAATATGACCATTGCAAAATTTACAATATTGAGAGAATAGAAACAACTGAAATATTGAACAATTAAATGACCAAACGCAACATGTCTGTCCTAGGGTAGAAGACCACCTAATCATTGACAAGGATGCTCAACTCATAGAATTTTGTTTCACAATGAAAATTTTTGGATTATTATGTTAATTTTAAAATTCAGAATGTAAATGTGTGTGCCTATTATGATCTAAATGAGTGTTTGTTTTTAATTCCCTTCCTCCCTTTGTTCCAGTCTCATTTCTTTTTTTCTTGTTGTTTATTTTTAAAGATCTTTATTGGAATATACTTGTTTTATATTGTTGTGCCAGTTTTTGCTGTAGAACAAAGTGAATCATCTGTATTTATACATATATCCCCATATCCCCTCCCTCCCATGACTCCTTCCCACCCTCTCTATCCCATCCCTCTAAGTCATCACCCATCATCAAGTTGATCTCCCTGTTTTATGCAGCAGTTTCCTACTAGCTATCTGTTTTATATTTGGTAGTGTATATATGTCAATACTATTCTTTTGCTTCATCTCAGCTTCCCCTTCACCCCCCACCCCATGTCCTCAAGTCCCTTCTCTACAACTGCATCTTTATTCTTGCCTTGTCACTGGGTTCATCAGTACCATTTTTTTTTAGATTCCATATATTTAAGTTAGTATACAGTATTTGTTTTTCTCTTTGTGGCTTATTTCTCTCTGTATGACAGACTCTAGGTCCATCTACCTCACTACAAATAACTTAATTTCATTCCTTTTTTATGGCTGGGTAATATTCCATTGTATATATGTACCACATCTTCTTTATCCATTTGTCTGTTGATAAACATTTAGGTTGCTTCCATGTCCTGGCTATTGTAAACAGTGCTGCAATGAACATTGGGGTACATGTGTGTTTTTGAATTATGGTTTTCTCAAGGTATATGCCCAGTAGTGGGATTGCTAGGTCATGTGGTAGTTCTATTATTAGTTTTCTAAGGAACCTCCATACTGTTTTCCATAGTGGCTGTATCAAGTTATATTCCCACTAACAGAGCAAAAGTGTTCACTTTTCTCCACACCGTCTCCAGCATTTATTGTTTCTAGATTTTTTAATGATGGCCACTCTGTCCCAGAATGAGATGATACCTCATTGTGGCTTTGACTTGCATTTCTCTAATGATTAGTGATGTTGAGCATCTTTTCATGTGTTTGTTAGCCATCTTTTGCACAGCAAAAGAAACCATAAACAAGACAAGAAGACAGCCCTCAGAACGGGAGAAAATATTTGCCAACAAAGCAACTGACAAAAGATTAATCTCCAAATATGCAAGCAGCTCATGCATATTAATACCAAAAAAGCAAATAACCCAATCCAAAAATGCGCAGAAGACCTAAATAGACATTTCTCCAAAGAAGACATGCAACCTCATTTCTTAACAGGAGACAATTGCAATGCAAAACCACTTCATGATTTTTTTTTTAAGGAAGATGTAAAAAGAAGCTGCACTGATTGAATTGGAGAAAAGGGTGCTGAGTTTCATGAGTTGAATAATTCTCCAGAGACTCCAAACCAGGCAAAGGTGGTAAACCGGAGGGTGAGGGTGTGCCAGAGTCAGTTTTTTCCTGAGCATGTCTGAAGTCCTCTGGTGACCCTGAACTTGCAGTTTGATGCCTTTCAGGGGGAAAGGAAATAAAGCCCAAGGCCTGCTCAAACCAGGAATTCTAATTGTAGACCTTCATAAAGATGAGATTCCAAAAGCCTAAACTCTCAGTGGAAGGATGGATGTTAAATTCCACACGAAGGGAATGCCTGTTTTGACCTTGAACAGAAAAAGGGAAAAATTCTCTTTAAGAATTCATAATCATAAACCTCCATTTACATGGTTTTGTTCAGATATTTAACTGCTTGTGTCATGGAAAAAAACCTCAGTCTTTTCGTTCAAAAGGATCCATCATTGATATCCCCCAGGTGACTGACTTAAGCAAATTCAAAATCTTAGTGAAGCAGTGCAAAGAGTCTCAAAGAAACTAAAGACCCAAAAAACACAGACACTCCATCATTCTCTCTCTGTCTCTTTCTTTTTCCTCTCTATCTCTTCCTCTATGTCTCTCTTTCTCCCTTCCTCCTTCTTTTTCTTTCTTTCTCACACACACATATCAAAAACAAACAAACAAACAAGCAAACTCCCTCAATAACAAAGCACCATGAGAAACAGAGGGAATAAAAAATAAAATAAGCAGAAGTGCAAAGATTTCATGTTTCAGAATTATGAAATGCAGAATTTAAAAACATGTTTTACTAAATAAGAAATAAAGGAGAAACTTGTAAATACCAGCTAGGAGCAAGAAACAATAACCATGACAAAGCAGACCTTCAAATCACTTAAATAGAACTTTTAATAATCAATACTGCAAAAATTAAAATTTGTAAGCAAAACAAATGTGTTAAGTAAAAGATTTAGTAAGAGCTAAAGAAAGAGTTAATGAACTGGGTGATAAAATTAAAAAAAAAAAAATCCACTATTCAGCACAAGAAGACAAAGAAAGGAAAGACACAAAAGAGAGAACAAAGTATGAATATCCAGAAAATTCTAATCCACATCAGAAGCAGATAATAGACAAAACAATTTTTAATGAGACAACAGCTGGAGACGTTCAAGAATTGCCGACAGCATACATTTCAGATCCCAAAGCCCAAATAACTCAAACAAGACAAATAAACATAAATTGACCTTCAGAGACACCCTAGTAAGACTGTAGAAAACTAATTAAAATGAGAAGACTTTAAATACCACCTTGAGAGAGTGACAGTGGAATAACTGACTCAGCAGCAACTATGTGGGTCAGCAGTTAATGGACATGGCAATGAACACCCAAACTGCTCAAGGAACTTAACCGTCAACTTCAGCTCTATCCTGAGCAAAGATCGTTCTTCACTATGAGTGAAATAAAGATGTTTTAAACAAAAAATAGCAGAGAAATTACCACCAACAGCCGTTCACCAACAATATTGTAATGGTTGTATTTCAAGAGAAGGAAAGTGATCCCAGAGGGAAGATCTGAGTTGAAAGGAGGAATGATGAGAAAAGAAATTAAGTATATGGATAAGTAAAAAATAAACATTGACTTTATAGAACAATAAACTACCATGCCTAAATGTTGGTATTGGAAAAAACAAAATCCAAATAATTTCTTGCACGAAAATAGCATCTAAGTTGGGAGACAAAAAGTCGGTTCCCTGAAAACACTACCAAATAAACATAACTCTTTAATAATGATTTAGCAATAAAACAAATAAGGTATAAATACAGAATCATAAGGATGATTGTGCAGTACCTTAAGGGTATACTACTAAAGGGAAAAAAAAAGATATCATGAACAGTTTTACACTGATAAATGTGAAGACTTAAGTAAATATATTTCTAAAATCAACTCAAGAAGAAACATAAAACCTGAGTATTCCTCTAATCATTAAGAAACTAACCAAATTATATTCAATGTTAAGTTCTAATTTTGATAATTATACTGTGGTAATAAAAAAGAATATCTGTTTCTAAGAAACACATTGCCTTATGATAAAGCAAATATGGTAAATGGGTAAAGCTGAGTGAAGAGTATATGGAGATTTAGTGTACTATTTTCACAATTTTTTATATGTCTAAAATTATTTCAAAGACAAAGAGTTAAATAAAAGAAGTTAAATGACAGTATTTAACCTCATCCCTCAAAACATCAGATCTGGAGACTTTATGGGTGTATTTTATTAAACAGTCAAGGAATAAATCAATTCAAACTACACAAACTCAGAGAACATAAAAAAAAAAGAGTAGTCTTTAAATAGTTTTATGGAGCTACATATGTTTAAGAATGAAACCAGAAAAGCCAAATCTCATTAGTAAAAACAAAAGCAAAAGTAAAAAATAATGAAAAAGTTGGGTTTACTTCAGGAATACAAGATTGGCTTAACACTAAAACATTAATCAGTGCACCTTACTGTATGCAAAAAAAAGGGTTAGGTTCAACTCATCATCCACTCAGGAAATAAAAAATATAAAATCTTTTAGGCAATTAAGGGTGAAAAGGGCTTTTCATACCTGACAATAATATCTTTTTTAAAAAGTATAGCATTTAATAGCAAATGTAAGTCTTCTTTTAAAGTTTGGAAACAAAGATTTTATTTAAAGCTATGAATAGATCTATTCAATATTGTACTTGAAATTCTAGGTAGGGCAGTAAATCCAGAAATAGAAGCAAAAGACACTGGGACATAAGAATTAAAACTGCCATTATTTTCAGATAATAATTTTATCTATGAAAAAATGACCATGAAAATTAGGAATTTGGAAAATTTGGAATTTAGTAGGGTTACTCGTATAAAATCGGTATACAGGTGTCAAGTGTGTTTCTCTACATATAAAACAACCAATTTAAAATGTAATAAAAAAGAAATCACATAATAGAATAAAATACCTAAAATCATGTAATTGAAAGAAAAAACAAGTGCCTAGGTATACATTTACTAAAATGTTATAAGCCTTTTATAAAAAAAAATCACAACATTTTATTGAAATGTCTAAATATGTTTATCTCAATATTGGATAAGATAACCTCATATGCTGGGAAGATTGTATAGTACTTACTTAAAGAAAAACATACAATATAAGAGTTGTGAGTTTAAGTTTTACTCAGGATCTTACTGAGGACTATAGCCCAGGGAGAGCCACTCAGCTCTGCAGAACTGTTCCAAAGAGGTAGGGGAGAAGCCAGTTTATGTATGATTTTTTTTTTCTTGGCTCGTAAATACATGAAGTCAAGCATACATCTTGGTAAAAGATTCCTGCTGATCATAAGGACTGGATATATCCAGTTAATGATTTTAGTGCTTTCCTGTGGGGACTATGCACAGATCTGGGGTTATTGACATTCTTCCTGACATATGCATCTAACTAACTAAGGCCTGTTTATCCAAAACTCAGAGTCCTTCATCCTGTTTTTCATCCTGAATTTCTCTGAGGTTGCACTGTTGGTGGGCAACTGCAGTGGGTTTTGACTTAACCCTTGTAGGACTGGGTGGTAAGTCATGCTCTTTCCTTTGTCTTGGTCCACAACATCCATGCAGGAAAACATGAAGTTGGATTTCCATCTCACAACACTCATAAAATTCAAATGTTTTTAAAGTAATTATTTCATAAGACAGGAGGGAAAATATCTTGATGATTTGGGGGCAGAAAAAAGATTTCTTAAACAAACCATTAAGCAAAAGATTGGTACATATACCTTTATAAAGAATGAAAGGACAAGTCAAAACTGAAAGGAGGTACTTGTAACACAGAAGTCTAAGGATTTGTATGCAGAATGTATAAATACTCTGTGGAATCATAAAAAAAAAAAAGGTAAAATTATCTCAAGAAGAGAGGAAAGTTGGTATAAAGGTGATAAGGAAGAATTAACCTAAAAAGAGGAAAAGCCAGCTTGTCTGGGTCAAGGAAAGGAAGTGAGAAGAGGTGATTGGCAAAGTAGGAAGGAAGTAGAAGGAAGACAACCTGGACCATGTAAATCTCTGGTGGCCTATAAGGATTTTTTTTTAATATAAATTTATTTATTTATTTTTTTAATTTATTGGCTGCATTGGGTTTTCATTGCTGTGCGTGGGCTTTCTCTAGTTGTGGCGAATGGGGGCTACTCTTCATTGTGGTGCGCGGGCTTCTCAATCTGGTGGCTTCTCTTGTTGTGGAGTATGGGCTCCAGGCGTGTGGGCTTCAGTAGTTGTGGCACTCGGGCCCAGTAGTTGTGGCTCTTGGGCTCTAGAGTGCAGTCTCAGTAGTTGTGGTGCATGGCTTAGTTGCTCCGTAGCATGTGGGATCTTCCTGGCCAAGGGATAGAACCCGTGTCCCCTGCATTGGCAGGCAGATTCTTAACCACTGCACCACGAGGGAAGTCCCAGCCTATAAGGATTTTAAAGTTTATTGAAAGTACAATTGGAAGCCAATGAAGAGTTCCAAACAGGAAAATGATATGGACTGATATAATTTTTTTAAAAGATCCCCTTGATCATTGTCAAAGGCTGCAGGGCCATTGCCAAAGAGCAATAGGAGGGTACTTTTCAGGTTAGAGTATGGCTTTATCCAGGCAAGGACAGAGGAGGTGGAAATGTAGACAGTGTTATGAAGATTGAGTCCAGAGGATCAGCTGATGGATTAAACAATGGGGTGGAAATGATGGGGAAAGAAAAGAAGCAGAGATGCTTTCCAGAATTTGAAATTAAATAAGGTTATGATCGTGCAAATGGAAGAGATGGGAAAGTCTGGGGCAAGTGGTGGAGGGAAAATTCTAGAGTTTTGTTTTGGACTTGTGAGGTTTGAAATGGCCACTAGAACTACTGTGTTCATTGGTCAATAGCAAAGAAAGTTAGTATGTGGGGTCTTACAGACTACAGGCTCTGAAGTCAGTTGGACAAACATTTAAAGGCAGATTTTTTGTCATTTGCAGTTAGTCATGGCCACAACACTTTTCCTTTATGAATTTGGCTTGTTTTCCTCATCCTCAAAGGTCAACATGAGGTTTAAATGTGATGGTTTATTTTATATTCTTGGCACATTTTAGGTACAGAAATACTAATGAGTTTCTTCCCCTTCCAAAGTTTATGATGAGAGAAATGAAGCTTAACGAAGGAATGGCATCTATTAGAAGTTATACAGTTGGGAGTAGAGGTAAAGGAAACACCTCTATTATTGATTACAATTCCAGTTAAATTTTTTTTAGCATTTCCTTTGTGTACTTACACCCTCAAGCTGGTATAATCATAGGTGACAAATTTTCCTATTCTCTCAACAGACTAACCTGTTATGAGAGGTGAGTATTCTTGTATCCAAATGATGCTTGTGTGGGAGGGAACAAGAAGAAAAGTTCAGGCATTGACATGAAAAGAGTAGTGTATGTGAGGTCAAAGAATGATGATCTCCAGCAGGTCAAACTCACCGGCTAATAACAACTTTTATTTTAAGAATCCATCTCCATTTAGCAGAGCTAAGTTCTTGCCCTCTTCTTTTGAAAGTTACCAATGAGATGAATTTCCTCACATTGTTCTGAGAGAGAAGAAAAATAGGTTTTGTTTGCCTTTATCTTCATGCACAAGTGGAGGCCAAATTAAAGATAAATACTCATTAAAAAAAACAGGGAAAAATTGAATGGGCACGTAAGCCAAAATGGATGCATTTCATGAAATGAATTTTTAAATCATTTAAAAAATTCATTTCAAAACATGGAGGGTGGTGAGTCAAATATTATCTGCACTCTGGTTATATTAAAACTTTTGTTGGCCATATTGTCTTATCAGCACTTTCCATTCAAGGCTACTGTCTCCCCAGTCACTGCTGTGCAGGTGTGACTGTGTTACATCAGTTCATTTGCAACTGCAGTGCGAGCAAAAATGGATCCCCTCTTGTGATTTGCATGAAAGAAAAGCAGTGTGATTGTGGTCTGAGGGTGTGTACGTCCACACACTTCTGCCCACACTGTTGACACTGCAGTACTTCATTTTGAGGTGTTAAAGCATCCTCCCTATGATCCTGATCTTGCTCCATTGGACTTTCACCTGTTTGTTCCCCTGAAAGCAGCCCTACGAGGATGAAGATTCACTTCTGATGAAGAAGTGAAGACAACGGTGCATTTGTGGCTTGCAGCTCAGCCTAAAACATTTTTTAATGAGGTAATATGACACCTTGTTGATAGATGGACAAAGTGTATTGAAAATCAAGGAGACTATGTTGAAAAATGATGTATTGTCTTTTCTAAAAGTTAATTAAAATAAATTCTACAGCCAGAGTGAGGATAACTTCTGACTCACCTTTGTATCTCTGACTTCCAGTGGCATACTGTTTCAGATTAGTAAACCTCACATATCTTTTTTTCTCTTTCTCTTCATTCCTCCCTCTCTCCCTTCATGTCTCCCTTCCCTCTCTCCCCTTTTCTCTCCTTCTTTCTTTCCATCCTCCCTCCTTCCTTAGTCTCTCTCTCTCCTTTCTCTCTCTCTCTTTCTCTCTCTCTTCCTGTCACCGATCCAGAGTTTTAACAATGATGTTTCAGAGAGCAAGGTGAGTGACTTCTCTTTGAAAATTTGTTTTACTGTCTTCTTTTATGGCATTTTGGAGATAAATTTGTTCCTTTAAAACTTTAAAATGCAAAATTGGTATGCCAGGAAAATGTACTATTGTAAGGCATGGTATAGATATCATTTGTCTGATGGAATGACAAATGTTAATCTGGGTTCATGGTCCAGTTTTAGCTTTCCCTTGCTGTATCATCTTGGAAAAGCCACTTTGGGTCTGTAATATAAATGAGCCAAAGATAGTCCCTGTTTATTAACCTAAAATGGTCCCTGTGGTATTTCCTTCTTCACAGCAGGCTAGGACCATTAGCCTAAAGCCTGATGACATTAAACTCAAACTTACATATATAATAAATTCAAACTTTTACACATATATATATAGAGAGATATACCTCTCTATCTATCTAGAAGAGAGTCCAAATAAACATATTTTAACTATCTAGAACCTATGTACTTCACATTTCCCACAAAATCGTACCCAAAATCTGCTAACCACAGGTAAGACAAAATTTTAGCTAGATCCCAAATGCTGCCTCCCTTAGAGGCTCTGGACCTAGACATTCCTCATTTGCTGCTGGGACAAGAGGCATCACCTAGACATGTAAGCTCCCTTTATAACCTGCTCTCTCCCTTGGGAGGTCCTTAAAGTAACTCTCTGGAGCGGGACTTATCCCACCAAAGGTGGGCTATTGTCTCTGGAGGATCTCTAGATGGGAGGGACCCCTTTCATGCAACCCTGTCCAAGCACAGCCCCAGAAAGCTGTGTGGCTGCCTTCTATGGTTTGTCTCTTTCTAAATTAGCCCTGGAATCCTTGAACTCATCGCAGAGTCTGATTTAGAAAATGGGGAAATATTATTTACCCAGCAGGGTTGTTTGGAAAGAGTCTAGTATCATACCAGAAATTTAATTGGCGGTCATTAAATGCAATATCCTTTCCTTTGTAATTGATTCGTATGCTGCCACTGGTACCAGAGAAAGGAAAGAGGAGAGACAGTAATAATTATTCTGTCATTTACTTAAACGTTTTAGAATTGCCTGTTTGAAGCTGGAGGAATAAAGTAGCAGGGGTGGACTGAGTGGTTTGGACCAGTTGACTCTTTCAAAGTAATTGGTTGGAATCCACCAGATACCCTTGTTGCTTAGAGTTCTGAGGATACAACCCTGAAGACAGTGAAATTCATTCCATGTCATTTTCCATAGGATAATAGTGTCAAAGATGACAGACTGTTTCTTGCTGGGACAATATGAGAAATATTTTCCAAATGCAGTTTAGTGAATAAGTAGATTTATCTTTTCCCTTTAGTGATAGGGATGGACAAATAAATGAGCAAAATGAGCAGTGTTCTTTTCTTAAAAGGGCCATGGCAGGGAAAGTTCAGGGCCTGATGGATATACAGGACAAATAACCATTGCGAACAGAGGGTGCTTAAAGCATACATGACCTCAGTTGAACAACCAAAAAGGTTTCTGTCCCTCAGTATATCAAAATAGTAAAACCAGATTTCTGTAGTTGCACACATGTAGTGGCTTACTAGAGACAAAAGCCCACTTTCTCTTGGAAGCCATTCCTAACTTCCCATTTGACAGGGCACTCTGTATCATAGTACTGTAATTTTAATGGAGTGTTTTTGGTGTACTCAGTAAAAGTGTATATTTCAACTCTCACTTATTAGCCCTGTGATCCTAGAGAAGGTTTACTACTCTTTTGAGACTCAGTTTCTGCCTCTAAAAATATTACTCCAAAATATCTACAAGCGTAGATATGGAGGGTTCGGTTCCAGACCAACACAATAAAGCAAATGTGGTTATAAAGTGTCACACAAATTTTTTGTTTCCCAGAGCATTTAAAGTCTTATTTCCACTATACTATAGTCTCTTAAGTGTGCAATAGCATTATCTTTTTCTAAAGCTCTTTATTGGAGTATAATTGCTTTACACTGTTGTGACGGTTTCTGCTGTACAACAAAGTGAATCATCTGTATTTATACATATATCCCCATATCCTCTCCCTCCTGTGACTCCTTCCCACCCTCCCTATCCCACCCCTCTGATTCATCACCCATCATAGAGCTGAAAGAAACCATAAACAAGACAAGGAGACAACCCAC
Organism: Hippopotamus amphibius kiboko; assembly: GCF_030028045.1. Lineage (NCBI taxonomy): Eukaryota > Metazoa > Chordata > Mammalia > Artiodactyla > Hippopotamidae > Hippopotamus > Hippopotamus amphibius. Next base: position 93,598,354 of record NC_080198.1, on the reverse strand, counting down.
AGAATAGCATTGTGTCTTTAAAAATTAAACTTAAAAACTGGAGTTAATTTAAAAAATAATGTTGGAAAAACAGTACCAATAGACTTGCTCAGAGCAGGGCTGCCATCAGCTTTCAATTTGTAAAAAAAGTGATATCTGTGAAACACAATAAAGGGCAACATGATAAAATGAGGTATGCCTGTATAACAGAATATTTTGGAAAAAAAGAGTAAATCAAAATATTTAATCAAAGCAGGAGATATACTGAAAAATAAAGTGGGTGACAGAGCAGGAGTTGGTGGAACAGGAGTCCTGGTTGTGATGGGGTCCGGCATCTGGGAAGGAAGAGAGAGAAGGAAGGACGATGGGTAGGAAGAATCTGACACATCAGGGCAGACCTTGGAAAGTGTTTTCTAGGCAGAGGGGAGCCACAGAGTAAAGATTACCTATTGGACGAGTTCCATATTGGGCTGAAAATGTCCACAATGGTGGTCTTGCCCTGCACCATCATAGCTAGGACTCTCCTGGGAGAGGTTGGCCTTGCATTGAATTCAGCAATGGATCCTGAAGCTGTGTGACACCTAATAAAAGCTGTCAGCTCACTAGATTCCTTGCAACAAGTCTTGCGAAGGGGAAGCTGAGCAGCATACTCAATTTCAGCTCTAGTCCACTCCTTTTATTGCACAGATTGACTTCTCCATCCATGTATGGGGAACAACTCCTTCATGGCACACAGAAGCCTCTTGTACTGAAAAGAGACTGAGAAAAGTTAGTGGAAAAAATGGCAGCCGCCATTGCTACAGTTGCTCACAAGGTTGCAACTGGTAGTCATTGTCTTCTTGTGTTATCCATTCTAAATGCTCCTCACCCTTGGTAATCACCTCTGCAGGTCTTGCTGGTTACCTGGTAGTGCAAGTCAGACATTCACTCCTGATGGGTTGAGCCCTTGGTAATCACACTCTTCTTCAGGCCAGGATTGCTTCAAATGTGCACACACAGTTACAATGAAGCAAGGAGTACCAAGATATTTTCCATATAGTCTTCCTTTACATATTATTGGGGAAAAAGTCTCTTCCTATTGATCAGAGTCAATTACCACCGGTAAGATGTGATTTGTCTTATTGCCAACAGTTACCCTTTAGACCCAAGGAATACTAGAGTTCCCAGACAGCTACCAGAGCTTGTGGGCCAATGGTAACCTTGCTCTGTTCCCTAGAAAAAGTGTATCTCTTTTGGGGAACCATTAACTCTAACTCCTCAGAGCCTAGAATTTGGGGGGCAAGGGAGCACAAAGTCCCCCTGTGGATCACTAGAGTGATGGTATGTGGGACCACTCCTCCCTCCTTTTCTTGATTCTTGGACCAATCTTCCCTTCTGATTAAGAAATCACACTTACAACCCATACAGGGGTCTCTGATTTGTGCCGGTACTTTGTTCTGAATAATGACACTCAACTTCCAGACCACTGTCTCTAAGGAGGTGTCACAACTGCATCTCACTAAGCTGTTTTAATCTCCTATCAAGTCAATTGCCTTTCCTTTTAGATTTCTATCCAGCTGGAAGGCCACTGGCTAGTGCCCAAAACTCTCTCTCTCTCTCTCTCTCTCCTCCCCATTGGGAAAAAAATTTTCTCTCTACTCTCTTTCAATGCCACACTTTAATGTGGCCTTAAGGAAACCACCACCTGTTTTTCATTTGCATACACACCTCAAGTGAACATATACATCAACCAAGCTTGGGTATTTTCCTCTTCTTTCAGGTGGTCATATGCTACCTCACCTCACACACAGACACAGACACACAGACACAGACACACACACACAGTTATAAGTGTGAGCTGGAGGCAGTAATGGTGCCACTGTGCTGTGTAACAATGGATCTGGGCCATTTGATCACACAGCTTGTTTATGGCATTTGATTTTGCTTGGTCTCAGTCCTACATACATCATTTTCATCATATAATGAACTGCTGTTAGATCCCTCGGTTATAGACTGTCCAGTTTTTATGTTGGCAGGACTGATAGAATCAGCTCATTATAGGCAGTCCGAATATGTGATTACTTGTGCCCCAATGACCAAGCACTCCTTCTCTATTGGAATCCTGTAATGGGTAGGGAGTTCTTTCTTGACTGTCATAATTCTTTGCTGTATATGGCGTGTCCTTGCCCTGGAACTTTAGGGGTCAGCATCTTGATTCTCCCACTATGACTTATGCTCCATACTGCATCTTTTCATACCATCAACATTTCCAATACTATAGGGTCTGTTGAATGTATGGCCAAAGTTGCAAGTCTGCTTATGCCACTGAGTAGGCCTAGCAACAGAGATCTTTTCTGTTCCAGGGCAACTCAGAACCAGCAGCCCTTCCACATCATCCAATGTATGGGGCAGAGAAGTATTTCTACATGTGTTCTACTTGGCCTTTCTCACCGTGATAGTTGTTATCCCACAGTAACGCAGGGTTACGCTACAACTTAACTACCTAAAGTCAATCCCAGCTACACACTCAGAGGACTGGGGAAATTATCACCAAGTGGGTTCACAGACCTAGTCAGTCCACTCTAAGCTATACTTCAGCTATGACTCCATTTATTATCTGGCTCCCACATACCTTCACTCTAACTAGGATGCCAGGACTATGCTTCCCATCTCTGGGGATAAATGCCAACTCCATCCTAAACTAGATCTCAAAAAGGTGGGGATTCTCCTTTTCCCACTATAAGCAAATGGCCATAGACTCTTTTTGGGAAGGACTAAGGGCATCTCTACCATGGACATTGACTATGGTATTGCAGAGTCCTTTCTCCCAAGTCCATGAGTAAGTACCAGATCTGAAAACTATCTCAGGTCCAAGGACTCATGACTTTTTTTTAATTGGAACAACTACCCCCAACCTCTGCTCCTTCATTTTCTATCTTCTTCTGAGAGTAGATATGAAGTGGCCCCTTCATTGACAATCTGTCTATTTTGTCTCTGAAGATATTATATTCCACAGATTGTGTTTAAGACTCCCTCTGGGTCAAGCTCTCTCCCTCTACCCTCATGTAATGGAAACCGTGTCCCCTAATACTAAAGGTTAAGTGTTGCACCTGGTCTCTGTCACTGTGAGGCCCATGATCTCCATGAACATTAATAAACCAGTTCTGTGTAGACTCTTCTACCGCTCACTCTGCTCTTTAGAGGAGAATAACCAGGTAAATTCTTAGAAATGCCATACCCTATCTCACAAGCACAGTCCTGATTGTCTTGATGAAAGGATCTGAATGGGCCCTCCATGGAATATACTCTTCTGGTGGATCTCCTAGCTTCATGTGACACAATCATTTTGCTATGCCCACTTCTTTCAGCCTCTTTATTTACTGTTGGTCGCAGCAACTCAGGAAATCCTACTTTATTCAGAATAGGCATCACTTTTTCCAGGCTTCAGAGATTCACAACATGGAGTTTGCCCTATATTCTGATACTGGGGGGTAGGGAGTCTTACCAAAGGGTTACATCTCGTGTCATAAAAGTGCTCTTCAAGACAATGAATTTATGCTTGCCCAGTCCTGCTTTCCAACCTGCTTGATCAGGCACTCTTAAAATCCATTTCCAGGGATACTTCCCCGGCTCCTATCAGTGTATATGAGGTGATGTTTGCAGCTCCTTTGGGGTATAACATCTTTTATTTCTATGAGACCCAGTAAATCCCCTGCTGAACCTGATATAGTGGGATTTATTCATAGTTATTGGTCTATGATCCAAAAGAGCAGACAGAGGCAGCTCCAGAGGGGAGATCTTATTGCTTTTTTGGGGAATGGCCTTTGCAGTATCTTCCTCCACACGGGAGGTGTTTGCTCTTAGCAGGGAGGGCTGTGTCAACTCTGAAGACACTGACAGTCCAGGTGAGGTTGCAGGGCTCAAATCCTTAGGAGCATCTGTCCAGATGCCCTCCATCCCACTTTACAAGCCCCTGATTTTCCCAACCAAGGCCTTTATGTTAAAAAACAGACCTGCTTTGACTGAATCTGTGTCCCTGGAACACTCCACTATGACTATCAAATCTTGTGATTGCTCCTCTGCTGTGTCTGCACATCCATTGCAGAGATAAAGACTTCTCTTTAAGCTATAAAGAGGCCCTCTACCTCTCACACTTGGCTTTTAACTGCTTGTTGATGTTTTTTCATCCTTACGATGGGGAATTGCTATGGAGTGAATCTTTATGTCCCCTCAAAATCTATATATTGAAACCCTATTTCACAATAGGATGGTATTTGGAGGTGGGGTCTTTGGGAGGTAATTAGATTTAGGTAAGGTCATAAAGATAGAGCCACCATGATGGGATTATTGCCCTTGTAAGGAGGTGAAGGGAGTGAACATCTTTTTCTCCACCACGTGAGGACACAGCAGGAATGAGAGAATCTACAAGTCAGGAAGAAGGCACTCACCAGAACTTGACCATATCGGTACTCTGATATTTGACTTCTAGTCTCCAGGATGGTGAGAAGTAAATTTCTGTTGTTTAAGCCCCCAGTCTATGGTAGAAGGTTGAGTCAAAAATTATCCACACTTCTGTTATATTAAACCTTCTGTTGGCCGTACTGTCTTATCAGTGCTTTCTGTTCAAGTCTACTGTCTCCCCAGTCACCACTGTGCAGGTGTGAATGTATGACATCAGTTCATTTGCAACTGCGGTGTGAACAAAAATGGATGCCCCACTTGTGATTTGCACGAAAGAAGAGCAGTGTGCAGTGATTCATTTTTTGTGGTCTGGGGGTGTAGCTGGTGCCGTTATTTATCGAAGACTTTGTGTGCAGTATGGAGAAAGGGTTTTGTTGTGAAGAGGTGTACATGAATGGATAGAGAAGTTCAAAGAGGGTCACACAAGTGTTAGCCATCAAGAAGGAGCCGGATTCACTTCTGATGCAGAAGTGAAGACAGCGGTGCATTTGTGGCTTGCAGCTCAGTCTAAAACACTTTTTAACGAGGGAATATGAAAGCTTATTGACAGATGGACAAAGTGTATTGAAAAGCAAGGAGATTATGTCAGAAAATAATGTATTTGTCTTTTCTAAATGTTAATTAAAATAAATTCTACAGCCAGAATGCAGATAATTTTTGACTCACCCTCGTGTTTGGTAAAGCAGCCCAAGCAGACTTAAGATAGTAATTGGTACCAGGGACTGTGGTGCAGCTGTAACATGTAACTAAAAATGTGGAAGCACCTTTGGAACTGGGTAATAGATAGAGGCTAGAAGAGTTTTGAGGTGCATTCCAGACAAAGCCAATATTGCCATGAAGGGATTTTAAAGGCAATTCTCATGAGGGCTCAGAAAGAAAAGAGGCTGAAAAGAAAAGACAGCTGTAGAGAAAGCTTTGTCGAGGTATAATCGGTGATCAAAGTTGTATATATTTAAGATGTACAACCTGATAGCTTGATATACATATACATTGCAAAATATTCACCACAACCAAGCTAATCAACATATCCATCCTCTACACCATTATCATATCAGTTTTCCTTTTTTTCTCCTGTGAGAAGGACATGCAATTTCTACAATATTAACATATTTTCAACTTGATTTGAACTTGAGACCTCCCTTGACACAATTTGTTTTCCCTCTTTCTGGTCACCCTCTCCTATATTTACCCAGTGTTCCCAGGCTGGTAAGTGAGAGGAGCACCCTGTTGGACCTGCAGGCAACAGGCAGGAGTTTTATTTATAACTTTGCAAAGGGTCCTAAGAACCACATTTGCGGTAGTGCACTTGTCAATCTGATCATGGGCTGTCCACACACACATGTACACACACATGCACGATATTAACTCTAGGGAAAACTGAGATTACATAGCTTCACTGACATCCCATGGCCCTTCAATCCAGTGAGCAGTGGGTGGTTATCAGACTGTCGCAGTCTTGATGAGTCTCAGGATTTGGGATCTTTAAGTGATTTCGGGCAATACCTAATTATCACACGTTTTTGTCTCTAAATATGATGGGACCAGAAAGGGGACTAGTGAAAAGTAATGTGTTATGGTCTATTTGACTCTTCAAGGGGACTTCTAGATCTCCCTTGGTAAATCTTCAGAGATAGTAATGGTGGTAAATCTTCAGAAATAGTAATGTTCACTTATCAACCAGACAAATAGGGTAGCAGAATCTTTTCCACACTCTGGATATTGTTATGATTCCTGATGAAACATATCTGGGGAACAAAGTTCAATCAGGTGTCTTTTCTGCAGGACTTCTTGGAATTTTCATTTCCTACTTTAATGAGTGTTGTGAAGAGAGTTAGCAGCACGAAAAAAATGTATTTTCTTTTTCTTTTTTAACATAATCTATTTCTTATTAATTAATTAATTTGTTTAATTTTATTTCTTTTTATTTATTAGCTGCGTTGGATCTTCGTTGATGTGCACTGGCTTTCTCTAGTTGTGGCGAGCAGGGTTACTTTTCGTTGCGTTGTGTGGGCTTCTCATTGCCATTGTTTCTCTTGTTGCAGTGCACTGGCTCTAGGCACATGGGCTTCACTAATTGTGGCTCGTGGGCTCTAGAGCGCAGGCTCAGTAGTTGTGGTGCATGGCTTAGTTGCTCCGCAGCATATGGGATCTTCCCAGACCAGGGCTGGAACCCATGTCCCCTGCATTGGCAGACGAATTCATAACCACTGTGCCACCAGGGAAGCCCAAAGAAAAATGTATTTTCCAATAACATCTTTCTTTCATGGACCATCACTTAGTGAATCAAGGAGTCCTGTATCTGTTACCCACTGTATGATTATCAGGTAAATGACTCAATCTTTCTGACTTTCCATATCTGCATCTGTAAAATGGGAAAACTACCCCCAGCAACACCTGTGGATCTCCCTTTGTTGGAGGATAGAGGTTGCATATGTGTCCACGGTGAGTGCTAGGAGGGGAGGCAGCCTCACTTTCATCAGCAGGTAAGGGTGTGGAATCAGAGATCAAATGAAAGCAGAGGGACTCCGTGGACCTGTGCCAGTCCCAGAGCATTTGTGTCTGTCAGCAATGAGATAAGTAGAGAAATGAGAAGAATGCATTTAGGAATGTTTAGAGCCATGTGAGAGTGCTGTGGTAGCCAGCCTTGTGATCAGAGGAATTCCCTGACTTTTATTGTATTTTGCAAAAACAGCTGGAGAAATAACTGAGCAAAACTGGTTTCTCCCACAGATAGTTGGAGAGGTAATGCTCTCCAGCACATCGAATCTCCCCCTCTAAGAGATTTTTAAATATTAGATAACCACACAATGGGTTTCCTTTTCAATATTTGAAAACTCTTTCTTTTAAAAGTGTTTCTGTGCTTCAGTTTACTTGGATATGGCTGTTATGCCACAGACACAACTTGATGCCTTCAATATGCTGCAGGCAAACTCACTGCTTATGTGCACAGAACAAGAGCTGAACCCAGGGTGAGATGGAGACACATTGAAATGTCTTTCTACTCTTTACAGTTATTCTTCCTCCAATATTTTTAGCTGGACCAGTTCTCAGTGAAGGATCCCTTCCCGTCCCCACAGCATTCAGCACCTCTTTGCTTGTTTAGTTCACCCTGGTGATGCTCACTTAACAACTGTTGTCATATGTCTGTCCCATGGCTGTTGTTTTTGGGTCTGAGAGAGGACAAGAGGGCTTGTGCTGAATCAGCACTAATGCAAATCCTGCCTGAAGAGAAGGGGATGGTTTGAAACAGAGCCTGAGGTGGGCTCAAGAATGATGGGAAAAATAATGATGACTACAATTCAGTAGGGAGAAAAGACATGATTCCCAAAAAAGTAAGAGGCCAGATACTGACAACAAAAAGTAGGTCAAAGCCCAAACGAATATGCAGTCAGGGGATGAGACCAGTAGAAAATCCTTCTTCTGGAAGAAAAATAAATTTAGGAAAGGAGGCTTGTGTCTGAAAGTATTTACAATGAAGAGTTTTCCCAAGGATCAGACAGTGTCTGGCCCGCAAGGTGGGCTCTACCTTCGTCTACCTCTGAGCCCACTTCTTGCGGAGACATACTTCTTGTCCAGCATCTGTCTATAGTGCTACAAACGCCCAGCTTCCATTTTAGAGCAGTTCTGGAAACAGGGTGTCTGTCTCCTTCCCCTCATTTTATTTGTCTCTGTGAGGGCTGTTATTTCTAATCTAATGGTTTTTGGCTATGGAACAAACAGTTTGAGAAATAATTGTCCTTGATATGAACATAATGTAGGCTGCTTAAGGTTTTTAAGATGGGTTGGGCCAGTGACACATGATAGGTTATGAAGACACAGCAGATTTTATGTTCTAAAATGGGCTTAGCATCCATTAACCTGCACCAGAGGTTCACGCAAAGAAACACAACCAGGGAAAAGCAACATGTCAAAGGAGGAAGATGCAAATTTACCCAGAATAAATCTGCTGCTGTCAGAAGCTCAGATTCTGTCAAGAGAGATGGTAAGGCTTGATTGTGTGAACATAATAAAAAGGGTTTTAAGCAAATGTGTTTGGTACAGACCAGGTATTTCTGCATAAATGCTCAAGAAAAGCAAGGAAAATAGCTTTCAACCCAGTGTGAAGTTTTCTTTTCTGATTCTCCATCTATTTATCCATCCATCCATCCATTCATCCACTCATCCATCCCAACACTGTCTACCATGTCTCCTTCTTCAAGTTTTCCTTTTCACTGTTGCTGTAGGCATTCCTCCGTGTGACTCCTAGTAGGAGGTGAGAGTGGGCAAAATATACTTAAGATTATTGTTAATAAGTGAACCTAATTTCACTTAGTGAGGAAAACTTAATCAATTCAGGCAAACCCAAGCATTTTAGAGTTTTCTCAATCAAGTTGGGGGTTTTCATCTGCTCTTAATCATATTTCTGGATTGATTTTAACTTCAAACTTCAGAGCACTGGGCCGTGCCAATCATACAAATGTGGGGCTTATGATCTTTCCTTGTTAACGTCTATCCGCTTTGCTATCTGCTAATTTTATTTATGTTGTTCTTGGTCTCCAGTTATCAGTCCCTAGTGTTTTTTGTTAATCCACCCCTCCTTACCCTGAGGGCACTCAGCCAGCCTGCTCTCTCTCAGCTAACTTCTGCATCCTTTCCAAGGGCATGGGACCCTGGAGCATTCTCTCTTCCAACCTCTGAACATTCAAGAACCCAGCTTAGACCCTCCTTTCCCCCACATGCCATACCGCATGGATGATTATACCTCTGTCAGTTTCTACAAGGAAATGTTGCCAGATTTGTGACCAACGCTACCACCATGGGTTGATCAGGACAAGGAGTCAAGTGGCCTTTGATCATTAGAACCTCAAATCGGTTCCTATATTCTATGTTTTGCAGTTCTACCATCTTGCTGGTCCCATAGGTCAAAAAATCGTAAGAAGATTTGGGGTTCAGGTCTCTTTTAGGGACCCAAGTCTAAGTTTTTGCTTCCCCTCATATGTTTTCCCTTTCTCTTGCCTATGGGAGCTTTATAGAATTTGAGGTGAGAAAAATAATTCTTTTTCTTCAAGCATTCTTTACAGTCTGCTAGGCGCAGTGCATATTTTATGTCCCAGGTCTTTCAGGGTTTTTGAAACCCCCAAATTAAAAAAAAAATTTCTTGGAAATAAAACCTTGACTTTCAAAACTTATTTATGCTATAGGTTTCATCAAAAGACTATTTGGAAAATCAAAACTGAGTATTGACTTTGTGTGTGTGTGTGTGTGTGTGTGTGTGTCTGTGTTTCCTACTAAAACCGTCCTTTTCTGGGGCATGGATGCCTGTGAGTGCAATGCCTGTGCGGACCTGTAGGAGGGAGGTGGGGGAGCCTTAATTACTACCCTAAATTATCCTCTAACATAAGCTGGGCTTGGCACAACCTGCAGTCTTGCTTTATCTCCCGCAGCAATCCACGACTTTTACTCTGTGCCCCAGCTTTATCTAACCACTCAGATCTGCTGAAACCTGCTATATTGTGCTAAGATTGTATGACTTTGAACAAAGCTCTGTCTTTGTTGTAAACACCTTTGTCTACATGGAAAACTCTTATTCATTCTTGCAAAACCAACTCAAGAGTTTTTCCACTTTGAAAGCTTCCTTGATGTTTCTAAAATAAATTGAACACTTTCTTACCATGAAAACCTTTATTTAAAAGTTACTACAAACTGTTGTCATTTTTCTGCTGACCTCCTTCTCTCCTTCCCACCTAGACCGTCGGTATCTTAAAACCTGGGACTGTTTTAAATATTGATATCTGCATTTCCAGCATCTATATAGTATATTGTTTGTAACAGGTACTTAGCAATTAGAGGAAGAAATGAAGTCAGGGAAGAGGTAGAGTTTCTGAGACAAAAGGAGAAATAAAGGGAGGAAAAAATAGTTTATTTTATGCCCAAGTGAGTAAAGTACTAATAAGTTAAAAAAAAAAAAAAGCTAATATTTGTCTCCAACCTACATTGTACTAGCTATGTATTTAACTAGGATTATTTCATCAGATATGACAATTTTATGCCCTCACTTCACAGGTGAGGACTCCAAGGCACAGAAATGTTAAACAACTTATCCAAGAGTCAATTTCAGGTTTCAAGACAAGCTTGATCCTGGAATTCACATCCTTGCCATGACGCTTTACTGAAAAGCTAAGCTAAGACTGGGGAAATTATTTTAGTGCCTGCCTTAGATGATGTTCTAGGAGCCTCTTCTGCTGCCCTTTGCTTCTTCGTGAGCTCCTCTAGGATGTTCAACTGCTTTTGACCACACTCTCTTTCCCCAATGAGGTTTCTGTTTATTTGCTATTTCCTTCCTGTAGGCATTAAAACATAAGCTTTGGCACCCAAAATCCTGTTTGGAATCACAATTCTGACGTTCTTTACCTTCTGTGAGTTATTTAAGCTCTTTAAGCCTATTTATTCTCCAAATGTAGGTTGTTGTGAAGACCAAAAGAGATAATTTATGAAGTGCTTTATAAATGGTAGTTTTTATTCCCATTGAGAATAAAATGGGACGCTGGCAGTGATGACTGTCCAAAGCCTCATGCTGATATATTCTGTGATCTTTTGGTCTTGAAACTCTGGCCATCTCTAATTGATGGACTGGTTAAATTACTGGGAATGCTATGAGAAGTTCCTAAAAATCAGGGATAGAATTCTCTGGTGCCATGATGGCTCAAGTAGAAGTGAAATTGGTTGGAAGACATACAAAAAATGTTTCAGAACCCAAGACTTCATAGTACTGAATTCTTCCTCCCCAGCAATAGGCAGCACTGTGGAAACTCAGTCTTTGACCTGCAGGGATATGGAACTTTTTAACTTAATTTAACTTTATTTTTCTGGATAAGAAAAGACTGGAGCTTATCTGTTTTGAGTCAGGCTGATCCAAAAGAGAAGCCAGGATTGAAGCAAATGGGTATTGTTCTGACCCACTTTTGGTGACTTTAGGTGGGTGAAGTTCGGGATAGGATCACCAGGCAGGAGTGTCTGAGTCAATTCCTGCTGCAAATAATCACAAAAGCCATGCATAAGTAGTTCCCCTAAACATGTGAGGCAGGGGCTCTCCCTTTAAATATGAGAACAGTGTCAATGGGATATGTGGATGACACTTTCTCCGGGTTTCCCTAGAGGCCATAACTTGGACCAGTGGATGGTCTACATGATATGAGAATCAGATCATTTTAAAGAAGAACTCCAATAATCAGGGTTAGCTCACAGATGAATGAACTGACTGATGAGATGCTGAGCAGAGGCAGAGAGAGGTCACAGTTCTAGCAGTGTATTATTTATTGGAAGGCCACATGTGGACCATTTAGGTTATCTGGATGGATGCAGGTCTTTGGTGAATCACATGGCCATTGCCAAGGCATGTGACCCAGTCTTACTTCATCTGAGCCTGTTACCTCATTAACAAAACCATAGCTTCAAACTAAATGTCTCAAGTTGCTCCTAGATATTTAATTTAGGAAACACAATTAATCCAATGATCTGGTCTGTTTTTTTCCATATCTCTTCGTTGCATATATTTAAAGACTCTGTTGAAATTATTTTACAATTTCTATATTTTATAGAGTCATGTGCCTAAAAAATACATTCCCAAGCAAAATAAAGGGAAAAACAATAATCCCCCAAATAAAATACAATTGGCTTGAAAGAATAGGTTCAATAAGATTACCCTGATACTAAATCACACAAAAAATAAAATCATAATTTTTCATGAGAAACTATAACATCTAGCCAGGATTATGCTTAAGACTACCCTACATTCTGATAGCAAAAATGAAAAACTGAAGAGCAATGGTATGTCCTGAAATAAATTATATGATATAGATACTTGAAAGGATGAATATTCCCAGAATTTTCTTTTGTTTGTTGTGTCCTGAGAGTCTACAGTTGATTTCACAGCTGATTATACATCACTTTAAATATTGACGAACCATTGAAACACTCTAAAACAGGAAGGATAATAGCATTGTTCTTAAGAAATGAGATAAGGCTGATTATGCTCTGTTCACTACAATGATTGTATTCAATAAATTTCCAACACAGTAGGAATAAAAGAGATGCTTTTAGTGTACTCACATTAAAAGCAGAAGATATGTCTTTTTATGTTACAGGAAAAATTCATTCTTCCTTGTAATGTTTCCAGTTAGTTTCCACAGAGTTTAAAGCAACTTTGCTCCCTGTGAAAGAAAATTGCTAAAGACTAGAGACTGCTGGCCAGTCACTTGTTCACTCCTGGAGAAAACTGCAGAACAAGGCTTTCCCGAAAAGACTGTGAGACCAGTGTTCATGCTGGATAGGCAAAGGAGTTTTCATCCCAAATCAGCGGTCAGGAAACTCTGGCGAATCAATTCCTTTAGGACTAGCTTTCACGTGCTGCTGCTTGCTCTTAACGATACACCTAAACTACTAAGAATGTATCCTGGTGACTTACAGGCAGGGGGAGACGGTGCTGAGAAAATCCCATGTTTCTCTAAAGGTTTTTGTGTCTCCTGAAAGCAAGTAATCTCGGGAGCGTTGCTAAAGTGTGTGTGGTATGCCGTGTAGCTTTGTGACTCCTATTCTCAGTCCTTTTTTCTTTTTAATGCAATGTTATCAACTATAATCACCATGTTTTGCATTAAATCTTCAGAAATTATTCACCTTATAGTTGACAGTTTGTATCCTTTTATCAGCATCTCTCGATTTCCCCCACGCCCCAGCCCCTGGCAACCACTTTTGTTTTTAATACATCTTTATTGGAGTATGATTGCTTTACAGTGTTGTGTTAGTTTCTGTTGTACAATATGGTGGATCAGCTGTATGTATACATATATCTGCGTATCCCCCTCCCTCCCACCCTCCCCGTGCCACCCCTCCAGTTCAACACAAAACACCAAGCTGATCTCTCTGTGTTATGTAGCAGCTTCCCACTAGCTACCTATTTTACATTTGGTAGTGTATATATGCCAACGCTACTCTCTCACTACATCCCAACTTCCCCCCGACCCCATGTCCTCAAGTCCGTTCTCTACGTCTGCATCTTTATTCCTGCCCTGTGGCTAGGTTCATCAGTACCATCTCTCTAGATTCCATATATATTTACTTTGTTTCTCTAAGTTTGACTTATATTTTGATTCCACATATAAGTGATACCATGAAATATTTGCCTTTCTGTCTGACATATTTCATTTATCATAATGTCCTCAAAGTCCATTCACATTGTCATACATGGCAGGATTTCCTTCTTTCTCATGGCTGAATAATAGTCCATTCACACACACACACACAGACACACACATTACATTACTACGTTTTCTTTACCTATTCATCTACTGATAGGCACATAGATTGTTTCCATATATTGTCTTTTGTGAGTAATGCTGCAATGAACATGAGAGTGCAGATATCTCTTCAATATCCTGTTTTCGCTTCCTTTGGATATATACCCACAAGTGAGATTGATGAATTAGGTGGTAGTTCGATTTTTAATTTTTTGTGGGATCTCCATAGTTTCCCACAGTGGTTGAACCAATTTAACTTCACACCAACAATATGTAAGGGTTCCCTTTTCTCCACATTCTCACCAACCCTTGTTATCTCTTGTCTTTTTGATGATAGCCATTCTAAAAGGTGTAAAATGATTTCTCATTGTGGTTTTGATTTGCATTTCCCTGATGACTAGTGATGTTGAGCATCTTTTTATATACCTGTTGGCCATTTGTATGTCTTCTTTGGAAAGACGTCTATTCAAGTCTTCTAGCCATTTTTAAATCAGATTTTTTTTTTTTTGGCTATTGAGTTGTATGGGTTCTTATATAATTTGCATAATAACTCCTTATCAAATATGTAGTTTACAAATATTTCCTCCCATTCCATAGGTTGCCCTTTTATTTTGTTGATAGTGTTCTTTGCTGTGTAGAAGCTTTTTAGTTTGATGTAGTACCACTTTTTGATTGTTGTTTTTGTTGCCTTTGCCTTTGGGGATCAAATCACCCATAGTCTTTTCTTAACAGCAGCAGTGGAGAGAAAGGGAGGGAGAACTTGGTTTGCTTAGAATGTTGCAAGCCACTGAGCTAGCTGCACTAACTTAGGCAACTCAAGTCATCCTTTGAGTATGTTTTTTATCTATTAAACAAGAACACTGCTGCTTAGGAGTGTAGCTCCAGTTAAATGGGGGAAGAATGAGTGGAACACCTTGGGAAATTATTAAGATGGTAGTTTCTCAACGAATATGTATTGAATATAATTAGACATAGGATATATGCCAATAGTTTAAAAATGTGTATGTCGAGGGGAAAAGGCAAGGGAAAGTGTGAGAGGGAAGAGTAGAGGGAAAGGAAGAGTGAGGCGAGTGAGAGAAGAAGAAATAAGAGAAAGAAAGGAAAAGGAAGGGGAAAAAAGACAGAGGGAGGAAAGAGGTGGATATCAGTCATATTCTCTTGGATGCTGTCTCTTACCACTACATGTAGTTATGACACTCACACACAGTGGCTGGTTTCACTCTAACCCTGGAATCTTGTCTGACTCGACGGAACTGCCATCATTTACAAAAGTCTAGCACTCAGGGTGTGTACCTCATTCCTTGAAGGCCCCATAGCAGGCAGTGTGGTACCTGACACCACACTCAAATTCGATGTCTATTTCTGCATATACTCACCTAGTTAAGAGGCATGGTGGGAAGCGGAGTCGGCAGAAGGCAGGGTCAGGAAACATGAGTTTGCGTTCCTCTGTGCCATTCAGTAGATTGGATCCCAGGGAAGACTCTTTGCTTCTGTGTTTTCTTATTTGTAACCTGGGGACATTGCCTAATTAGAAGATTAGCTGGGAGAATTAGACAAAATAATGGATTGTTGAGGAGGCGTATGTAACCTGTAAGACACCATCTAAGTGAGAGTGTTTGTTAGGGCATAAATCATCCTAAAAAAAAAAATTATGCTGAAGTCCTAACCCCCTAGTACTTCATTGCAGATGTGACTACATTAAGATGAGTTTATACTATTGGAACAGGGTGGACCCTCAATCAATATGACCATTGTCCTTATAAGAAGATCACTGATGTCTTAAGCCCAGTTTCCTCATTATGTTGAAGGTCCCTAGATGTATGGAGCTCTGGGGGATAGAGGGAGGATGGGTGGCTGTATTATGGAGAATATAGCAGTCATTTCTTTTCATTTATACTCTTCTCCCATCGCCAAAGTATGGGTAGCCAAACAATAGCACCAATTCAATTGTAAGTATTGTAACACCTTATTTGTTCCCTTTCCCAGAGCTGGAGTCAGTTAATACCCACCAGAGACATCAGTCTCACTATTGTTCCTCAACATTCCTTAAAGAGAGATTTAGTATATTCTGACCCAAAGGTAGAATCCAGTTGGCCTGCTTCTGGTCCAGCTATTGTTCTGGGCCTCCTTTTAGGACCTGGGTCCTATTTTGTTTCTTGGATCTCTGATCTACTTATATGATTCCTATCCTGCTCACCGTTATCTTGGCCCTGTGTCTACACTGCATCACGGGTGGAAAATTCTGACATAAATAACAGACATCACTGCGATGCCAAGGAAAGGAGTGTAGAAGTGACATTGCTTTCTATCCTAGCAAGGATATCAAAACTAGCAAAAAGAATAATGTCACAATTTATAATCATTCACCCATTCATCCAGTCAACAAATATTACTTGAATGTTAGTATGTGCCACACGTTCTAAGCACTACACCAGGCACTGGGATAAAAAAAAAAAAAAAAAAAAAAAAAAAACAGTGAAAAATGCAGAAGTGATTCTTGGACTCAGAGAGATTTGGGTCTAGTGACAGAGGGTGGTGGTGAGAGAGAAATTAGAATATGGTAGGAAAGAACTAAATCAAAAGAGTCAGGCAGAGAAATGAGAATGGCTCCAAAGTGAAAAATCCAAATCAGTGACATCAAAGGGAAGTGACTTGGTCTGAAGAACACAGACACAGGAATTACCTGTAGAAATGCCCTAAGGCACCAACAAGCAGGAACAGGTATCTTTTGTTACGGTAATTCTGCTGGGGAACCCACTTGAAGAGGCCATTAGAAGCCTCAAATGGGTCCAGACACTCATCTTAGAAACTGACCTTGTACTTCCAATTCTCCTACCACTAGAGTCCCTGCTGGACTCACCCCTATGACTTCAGATCAGTCCCCTAATCTCCATCTCACAACTTTCATTCCTTTACTGATGACTGAGTTTCCTGAATCTTGGACTTTGAAGCAGGATGATTCCTGGTCTCCAGGCTAAGGTATCTCTGATCCATCCCATTTTTTCATCTTAGGTCACGTCGACGGCCAGCTACCATGTAACTTTTGCTACATTAGATGGTTTGTGGATTCTGCCTTCTGACTGGGACTTTATTTCATTTTCCTTCTTGGTCTCTCTTCCTGTACTTATCTCCTCCCTCAAGAGTGTGTTCATAGTCTCTGGTCATGGTCCTTACTTTCTGCCTCAACCCACAAGTATTAGCCCAAACATGAACTGGTCTTCACGTTCCCATCATTTTGGTTAATACAGCTGCACAATTGTTGTTCTGCCCCATTTTATTTAGAAGAAAGAATGTCCCTTTAAGTTTTTTTTTTTTTATTTTAACATCCTCTGGATTGCCTTGCATTTTTTGCAGAGATCTGGGTAGGAGTCTTCAGGATGATGAGTTGTAAGTTTCAGCTGCCTGTTCTCCACTTATCAATAAAAAGAAAACAAAATGAAATAATGTATGTCATCACTTGTATGTGGAACCTAAAAAAATAAAACAAGCAAATGAATATAACAAAACAGAAACAGATGGACAGATATAGAAAAAAAAGCCGGTGGTTACCAGTGGGGAGGGGGGTGGAAGGACTGGCAAGATAGGTGCATGAGATTAAGAGGTAAAAACTACTGTGTATAAAGTAAGCTACAAAAATATAGTGTACAGCAGAATATTGGGAATATTGCCAGCATTTTTATATCACTTTAAATGGAGTATAATCTATAAAAATATTGAATCACTATGTTACACACCAGAAACCAATATAATATTGTAAATCAACTACACTTAAAAAAAAAGAAAACAAAACAAAAACACTGGCATCTATATCCCACTGCTGAAGATGATTGGCAAGTGTGGGGAGATTCTCAGATGAAGGATTAATTCATGTCAAAGTAGGTCTTCCAGTTAACAGTAATAATGACAATTTAATGAGTATGATTTCCTCTTTGCCTTAACAAAGAAATTGCAGATGAGTAGGTTAGATAGCTAGGGGTGCAGAGCGGTAACAGAAGCAGAGACTTGCCTATTTGCTCTAATAAAGCTTCAAAATCCCAATAAAGAGCTCATAAGAGCTGATGATTTAGCAGCCGCAACCTTTCTCTCTGCTGACTAAAACTGAAATCTGAAAGATGAATACTGGCCCTTGGGCCATGTATCTTTGAAAGATACTTTCCTTAAAGAGTGAAGAAATTATTTAAAAATGTAAACCGAACTCTGCTTTCCCAAGTGTTTACATAAATCAATATATATCAAGTGGTGTGCATGCTATTATATAAAAAAGGAGTGTATCTTATTTCTGGTGCCAGATGATGTGTGTAAGCATGGCTTTACGGTATCACTTTTTTGCTTATTCATCCAAGAGATGGAGATATTTATATTCAACAAGGAAAAAATATGATAGTTTCAATGTGGGAAATATTTACATATGAAAATATAAAAGGATGCACGAGGAGATTATTTGCATTATTTTGACTAGGAATGAAAACTCATACCTGCGCTTGGAGAACCCAGATAATTAAAATAGAAGTGTGCTACCCCAATGTAGAATCAACCATTGAGTCTTCATTTTATGTTCTAAATACCACTCAAGCTTATCCTCTTATTCCAACCCTGCTGCCAATTCCCAAGTTCAGGAATGTATCAATTCTTCCTTAAATCAGAGGGGATATACTTAGTGATTTAACAGATGGATAATCACCTCTCCCCCACAACTGTAAGGATTGTAGAATTGTATAGGTCACTAGTGATCTGGGACCAGCATCATTTTATCTTGACATATAAGGATACTTTAAAAACACACCATCTGATATAACCGACATTTTGTAAAACAAATGTTAGATTTAATGTTGAAAAAATGTAAAATGACGATTTCAAAATGTGTTCAGTCGAATGAGTTGGATTTCACTAAATGCAATGAATAAAGATCTGTGAATATTTCCTTGAAGAGCAGGAGGGTCAAGCAAAGCCTTAGATGCTGTCATAGTCTTCCTAGCTCAATTTTTCTCACTCTGAGTTCTTCTTGCTACTTCAGTCAAAATGATCTTCCTTAAAATGCAAACTGCTCACTTGCTTACAACCCACTCTAGCTCAGCATTACACTCAGAATAGTTTATACTTTTTCCTAAGATAAACAAACTCTCCAGGTCCTGGGGTTACATCTTCCGGTGCCTTCCCTTGGTCACTTTCCAGCTTATACTGTGAGTGGTCCTGCAGTAGCAGAATCAGGCATGCTCAGTTAAACCTTTCACTCCTGCAAATGCTGCTTCCTCTGTCTAGTCTCCCACAAAAATCCCCTCCCAGGTCTTCTCCTCTTTAACCTAGTGTGACCTTCTCTATACTGACTCTCCAGGCTGCATTTTACTCATTCCTTCAACAAATGTTTACTGAGCCTCTGCTATATGCCAGGCATACAGACAGAGCATAAAGATAGAGCAGAAAACAGAACATGTAAAAGCTGCTTGTATGGAACTTACATTCTTAGATGTTCTTTTCCCCAAGCTGCCACTGCACCTTATATATAACCCCATCATACTATGAGACTGTATGATTTGTCTTCCAAAGCAAAACTCTTTCAAGAGTAAGAGGGATGCCATTAATAATTATTGCAGAACAACAGGTATAAACCAACACTATCCATGGCAAACTGGGATGCTGGACTACTAACTATAAAAAGTGTCACTTTTTGTTAGCATCTCAGACTTCCTGAAGAATTTTGTATGCATAGCACCCAGCGCATACCAAGGACATGGTTGACAAGCAAAAATAAAATGTTGACTTGTTTACTACATTTTGATTTATTTAATAAGGGAATAAAGAATGAACAAATAATCTCAGCTCTCTATTTAACTTTGCGTATGTGGACACTACGGTGTTCCTACAGTAAATAACCAGAACTCTTTTAGAGATTACATGTGACAAAAGCACAACTCAAATTAAATTAAGGGAGAAAAAGAAATGTGCCTGGAAATCCAAGGGGGTTACCATTAGACATGGTTAGATATAGCAGTTCAAATAATGTGATCTGGTTCTCTCTCTCTCTCTCTCTTTTTCTCTCTCTCTTCTGCTTGGCCTTATTCTTGAACTCTCTCCATATAGAATCAAGACAGTCCCAGAAGCTATAGGTTTCCTTGATTGTTATAGTTTATGATCTAAGAGAAAGAGAGATCATTTTTATGAAAAGTTTCAGCTGAAGTTCCATGAAGGCGTTAATTGGCTTGGCTTGGGTAACTTTTTTTTCTTAAATGGTAATACTAAAAAAAAAAAAGCATTACCTACTATTTATATAGCACTTTGTGTTAAGAATTGCCTTAAGACCTTTTCATGGCTTCTGTGCTTTGATTCTCCCAGGAATCTTACATGCCAAGCATTGTTGTGTCTGAACTTCACAGAATTAACGGGATTCTCTCAGAGTGGGAATAGAATGGCTTCCAAAGGAAGGTATGCTAGAGAGAAAAAAGAAAGTTCCACTCTACCCCAAGAAATTACTCAAATGCTGGTTTAATCTGAATATTCTTGAAGGTGCTGACTAAATGAGAAATGTGTGAACCTATTATCAATTAGTGCAGGAGCACACACACCAAGCTCACAGTCTCCCCACTCTGTCTGGAAGACCCTTCTTCTGCCTCTTCTACCCTCATGAAGAGAGAGCAGAGGTCCAGGGCTTGGGGTCCAGGGTCGGATAGCAGATGTCTGAGTCCAGCTGTGCCATTTGGCATCTAAGGGTCTTGGTCAAAATACTTTATATCCTAAACTTCAGTCCCTTCATCCATATAGTGGAGATATTATACAGTTACTGTGAAAACTAAATTTAGTAATATATAGAGCGAGTACTCATCACAGGGCCAAGTCTAAGTGCTTGTTCAAAAAATGATAGCTGTTGTTAGAGCCAGCTTCAGGAATTACGACCTGTGGGATCACACAGAGCCTGGTTCTCAGGAGAGCATCTTCCTGGGTTTAATACTCCATTGTCACCTTCTAGAAATTCTTAATAATTTTATCTTTGGACTTGTGTTTTGTAAGTGAAGCCCATTGGCACAATAGAGTGTACCCACAAGTAGAGGCCATCCATTCACGTATGGCCCTGCACATCTCCATGAGCACACAATTCTAGTAGATTCGTGTTGCATGAAAGTTCAACAAGACTCAAAGCCAATACAAAGTGGGTATGTTGTCTTTAAGTAAAGGCGCTAACAGCTCAGAAAACAGCTTTCTGTCTGAACCAGAACTTGCTTCAAACACAGAAATAAGGCAATGCCACCCAAAGAAACACAAAAGACCAAGAAGGCATATCATATCCTTTCCTGCTTCTGTTACTTCCTTATATTAGCCAACCACTTATGCTGGAAATGATGCCAGAGGAGAAAAGAGAAAGACAGGACAACCCACAGTCCCTTTCCTTTCAATCCTTCCTTTCACATCCTTAAAGAAAAGTATGGAGTGTGGGTTGAATATGCACATATAAAGAAGTAAAAGAAAAGCTGTTGAGCTAGTTTTGTGCATTATTTCCACTGTTGTGCTACAAACAAATAGGCATGTATATGGAAGTTATAAAATATGAATTGTGCAATTCCGGCCATTCTGAATACGAGATAAATGTTCTTATACTTACTTTTAAGACTGGTATTGCACAATATGAAGATGAATGGAAAATGTCATGTTAATAATTTAAAATCTTCATTTTTATTTACTGAGAATGACATTAAATACAAATAAAAGACATCAAGACAAGT
Source organism: Hippopotamus amphibius kiboko (assembly GCF_030028045.1). Taxonomy (NCBI): domain Eukaryota; kingdom Metazoa; phylum Chordata; class Mammalia; order Artiodactyla; family Hippopotamidae; genus Hippopotamus; species Hippopotamus amphibius. The sequence continues at coordinate 93,576,951 of NC_080198.1, read as the reverse complement.
TAAGAGACATGACTGGGGAAAAATAAAGCTTTAATTTTTGTTTTTTTAATGGCACTTCCACTGCCTTTGAACAAGGGACTCATATTTTTATTTTGCACTGGTCCTGCAAATTATGTAACTGACCTTGGCTGTAATATTATTATTATTTAACCCTGTGAAAAAAATCTAGGTCTGCCTAAATACTGCTTCCTCCAGGAAGGCTGCGCTAATTACTTGAACCAAATCACTCTTTCCCCTCTCTCTCTGTTAATCCTGTAGCAATTATCTTAATGTTCTCTTTTAGCACAAGCCCCATTGTGATTGCTATATATTCCTGTCTTGTCAATTAGACTGTGAACTCCTTGGGGTTGGAAATCTTATTTGTTTCCCTGCAGCCTCAGAGCTCTCAGACTAGCTGACAGCAGAGACCAGTCTTCAATTAAAGCTTCCTGAATTGAATCATTGGCCTCTTTGGGAACTGCTCGTCCTGATGTGAATTTCTCTCCAGGGGCTTACCCTGAATGTAGCACTTTGATTGAATTCAATCTAATGCCTCAGAAACATCAGGACATGCTTTTCTCACAAGAGTTTTCTTCCACGTACTGATGTGGGCCTTTTGATCTTGGGCAGTCAGGATGATATGCAGATTTCATTGGTCACCCTGGGGATGGACCTCTTTTCTTGGGGCGGCAAATGTCTCATTCCCCTTGGCCCACACCCTGGCAGTTCCCTCTTCCTCTGAGTCAAGCCTTTGGTCTGGTAAGTGGCCCAGCAGGCCACAGAGGGCTCTTTCTTTCTCTCTTAGAAGAAAGAGAGAAACTGGGTGCTAAGAATAGATTGTGTGCTCCTGGGGCTGGATCTCTACCCTGCTCCCTGCTGGAGGGGCCCTCGGAGTCAGAAATGACCAACATAAACATGGAACAGAGGACCCTACCCATTGTCCTTGGAGTAAACTCTGGAGTCCTCACCGTGACCATGAGTCCACTGTCACTCAACTCCTGACCTCTCACTACCACCCTGCACCGAGCCCACGCCTTGTTGGTTGTAAACATATAAAGCTTCCCCTGCACCCACTGCTGCACCAGGCTGCCCCACTCACATGGTCCCCTGGGCTCTGGGTGATCTAACTTGCCTCAACCATCTGCCGCATCACCCCCAACTCAGCTTACTCACACCTTCGGTTAACTCCTCCTTTAAGGCTCATCTTAAACATAAAATACAGTTAGTCATTTGGGAATATAAAAGAATCCCTTTCTCAAAACTGTACTAGAGGGGAAATATATATATACATGTATATTTATATACATATATGTGTATATATATATATATATGTTGTAAAAACATGAAAATAGAATCAGAACGTAGGTTTCTAATCTTGTGCTAGAGAATAATATCTAAAGCAGAAATTATAAACTAAACATTTCATAGATTGGAACATAGGAAAAATTAGACTTTCCTATTAAAGGATTCCATACAAAATTAAAAGCAGAGGATAGCCTACAATAATTTTCCTTGATACACAAAAAGATGAATAGCCTCAGTTTATAAAATTCTCTAGCAACTCATTATGAGAAATGCCCCACAGAAACCATATGAAAGAGTAATTCACAAAAGAAGTATAACACATATTTAAAAAAATCATATAAAAGTTTTTTTTTTCCCTTGGAAGGCATGAAAAAATGCAAGTGAAATATACTGTATCAATTTGGCAAAGATTTTTAAATGATATTATCTGTGATGCAGTAGACTATTGTACAGCAAATACTTATGATACCCTTTTTACTCCATTGATTTCTGGTTTGCTATGTGATTAGGTGGGTTAATTATATTTCCTCATCCCTTGATTTGGGGCTTAGCTATATGACTTGATTTAATAAATATGTTAATGGATAGTATTTGAACAAGGCATAGCTTGCGTTCATGTGGTAGGAGTTACTCTCTTGTACCCCTGCTTTCATTATGAAAAGAACACGCCTTCAGTATCTGCTGGTTCCAATACCCATAGAGGTTGAGAGGTAATGGAGCAGATCTAAACCTCACTCATGTCTTGGAGCCCAGCTGAACTAAGCCCAGCCTAGACTGGTCAAACTCCAGCCAAACACACAGACATCTGAGCAAGAAATTGATTTTACATTGTCAAGTATGCCACTGAGTTCAACCTGGGGTGTTACACAGGATCATTGTAGCAAAAGCTAACTGAAGAAATGTTTGACATTGTTGAAAATGTAGAGAAACTATTGGGTCATTCTAGTGAGATAATTAAATATCATGAAGGAAGGGAGAAAGGAGGGGGAAAAATGTGTGGGGGGGGGAGAAAGAGGGAGGGAAAAAGGAAGAGAAAATAGTGGTGAATTGCTTTTTTACTGAATTGCTAAGCCTAAGATTGCTGGAGTTTGGCTATATAACAAAAGCAAATGTCAAAACCAAATAATCAAGTGAACCAATAAAGCGGAAATGAGAGCCATGTTACTATGTATGATTATCACGCTGACCAGGATGCTGTTGATGAAGACAACTTGCCACATACAGAATTTCTCAAATTGAAAAAGCTCCTCTTGTGGTTGCTAAAATCTAACTTATTCCCTTTTTATAGATGAGGAGACTGGGACACAGAGATCATACGGCTTTCCCAAGATCACAGGTAGTCCTGAGACTTGAGTGAAGGTCTTCTGACTCCCAAGGAAGTGCCTTCTGCATTTCAACACCTGCTTCCAGGTGTCCCTGGCTGGCTCAGGGTTTCTCTGTGTGACTCATGGACATGATTTCCAGAGAGAATCCAACACGTGCTCCTCTTCCGGATCAGGGAAATGGAGCTTATTAATGATCATATCTATACGAATTATGAGCAGTGATGGTTTAGAAGACCTGACTTTAGACTCTTCTCAGATCTTGTCAATTCCCATTATGGGATACTGCCAAGATATTCCTCATGAAAGGATAATAATTACTCATTATTCAAAGGATTCAATTAAGGGGCCTTTCATCAAAAGATCATAAGTACTTGCTGTGCTCCTTCAAAGGCAACAAGGGTATTTACAGAGAGAGCCAGAGATACAGAGCAGCACTCAGAGATTAAATGTTTGGTGTGCTCCACTGGGGAGGGTGCTACCCACATAGAGAAATTACAGTAAACTGAGCTGTCCTTTAAAAGTTGCAAATGGGAAAGACCAGTTTGGATTCTGATCTCTGTACTACACTAATTGTTTAAGAAGTTAAGAACCCTAAGAAAGTGTTCAGTCAAGACCGAATTGATCGCTTCTACAGGGACAAGCTGCACTCACTGAAAGGTGCAGGTGTGGAGTGCAGAAAAGAACCGCGGAGGTGGGGTTAGGCATCTGGGTTTAAATTTTGCCACTTAGTAGCTCTGAGAGCATGGATGGGTCTTTCGATCTCACATCTTTTTGTTCTTACTTCCTTCCTTCCCTTCTTCCATCCCTCTGATCCCTTGCTATGCCATTTAAAGATGTGTGTGCATGTAGGTATATGTGGGGGGGGGGGGGAAGCAAATAACAGAAACCTCTGTAAATCAAGCCGTAAAGTGCTTGATTTTGATCATACTAGTGAAGAGTCCAGGAGAGCAAGCTTCCACAGCAGTGAAAGGAGAGTATAGGGCCATGTCTCTGTGGTTCCCGATTTCTTGGCTTTTATCAATTCTGTGGTTTGCCCTTTCACTTTACCCCACGTCTTTACTGGGGATCATTTCAGAATCACAGGGTCTCTGCAAGAAAGGCCCCTTATCCCACTTCCCCACTGAGAAGAGGATATTTGTGTGTTTCTAAATATTAGAGCATCTTTACCCCAGCATCTCATTTTGAGGGTCTTTATTCTGGTGCTACCTGCAGTATTAATTACTATGTTTGCCAGAGCCCGGATAGCATAAAAGATGGCACACTCCAGTTGGGAAGTTTGAGGAAAGGGACTCATCACGGTAATGTGGTCAGCATTTAAGGAGGACAGCATAGGAGGGTCAGCTCAGGTGCTGGCAACAGTGGGGAGATGTTGCCACCCAGGGGTCTGAAGGGACGAGGGAAGGAGTGGTGCTGGCTTCCAAATAGAGAATTGCATGGAAAGGACCACCTGACAAAAGCCGGGCTTTTGGTAGAGGGCAACCCATCCCCAAAGGAGTCAAGAAAACAAGACCTCCAAATTCGGTCTCTTAGTGGTTTCAAAGCCTTATCATTACTGCCTTCCCATCTTCCCCCAAGAATGCCAGACACAACCCCAAGCCTGAGGGCATCATGCCCTGGGAGACAGAGCATTCCTAGGACAGAACATTCAATATACAGAGCAGATGGACAAAGGCAGGGCTGCTCCTGGCCCCTAGCCTGGTCCAGTGATAATTCTGGGCTTTGCTCTGTAACAAGTGGATAGAAAATATAGAGGAAGTAGATTGTCTGGGATTTAAAACACATTATATAAAGAACACAGAAGAAAATACAAGTTTTCAACCTTGAGTAAAAATGAGGACATGAGCATGAGGGATGAACACCTTTTAGCCACTTGAAATTAGAAGCTGGCAGGGGACACATGCAGAGCCCTGCCACATTTCAGGTATGCAGAGGCACCTGAACCACATAGAATGAAGTGGTACCCTGGCCTTTTGGAGCTGTTATGTGAAAGAGTGATTAAACAGATTCTAGATAAGCTAAGAGAATGGCCTTGCAGAAATGAATGGAAACTCTAAGGACAACAGATTTAAGCTCACATTTTTTGGCAGGACATGGGCATACGAGTTAGTTGTCACACATGAACTTTTCAATAGAGGATATTAATTGCCACTGAGAGCTAAATTTAAATTTACACTGAGTGGGTGTGATTTTCTGTTGGTGGTCTGTGGTAGAAACCCAGACTGGAAATGTGAGTCAGAAAAGATATGGAGCAAAAACATCCCTGTATTATGTTGTGATGTGTCTGTCAGGAGACTCAATATTTCACACATGTGATGTCATTTAATCTTCATGACAACCCTGGGCATTAGTTTCATTACTCCTGTTTTATATATGAGGTATTTGCATTCCATAGTAGTTAAATCACTTTCCCAAAGACTTACGTTAAGTTAAGGAACAGAGAATCCAGTTCAATACGGGTCTCTCGGGATTCAAAGCATTGTTCAGGAAGATAGAGCTGGAAGGCCACTGCAATTGAATAAAAAATAACCTAGTGGGCATGATTAGGTTACAGTTGTGATTGTCCCATTTCTTTGCTCCCTTTTCCGTACACAAATTCTTGAGCTTGGCAGAGTTTATAGCATTTTCCAGAAGGCATAAATTTAGACTCCATGGTGCAGTGGATTGAACAGTAGCTCCCAACAGATATGTTCATCTAGAATCATGGAATGTGGTCATATTTGAGATAAGGGTCTTTGCAGACGTGAATAAGGTAAGGATATTGAGATGAAATCATCCTGGATTAGGCTGGGCCCTAAATCGAATGACAGGTGTCCTTAACAAAACCACAAAAGGAGATAACAGAAGAAAAGACACGGGAAGAAGGTCACATGCAGATGGGGGCCAGAGAATGGAATTATGCTGTCACAAACCAAGGATTATCAGGAGCCACAAAAAAACTGGAAGAGACAAGAAAGATTCTCCCCTAGAGCCTTCAGAGGGAGCATGGTATTGTTGACATCTTTCTTTTAGATTCTAGCTTCCAGAATGGTGCAAGAATACAGTTCTGTTGTTTTAAAAGACCAAGTGTGTGAAAATTTGTTATGCCAGCCCTAGAAAACTAATCCAAGAACTTTTGGGGGTCCTAATTAGATGTTCTTCCCTATGGAAGATGGGGAATTTATCATCTTATTTCTGAAGCTTATTCCTTTGCTTAACTCAGATTTTTTACCTACCAAGTGACCTTTGGACAACTATCACAGAACCGAAAATTAGTCCATACAGGACTCATAGAGGAAAAAGGAGTTGTCAACTAGTGAATGGCAGGTGGGACACAAAACAAGTGTGTCACCCTAAAGTCGGTGTTCTTACCTCTGCTTTGCAGTGAGTCTCATCTGATCAGGGGAAGGAGTTACTCTAAGAAGAGAGGGTATTTGGTCAGTTTGGGGCACCACAAGGTTAAAAGTCAAATCCTTTATTTATTTATTTAATTAATTTTTATTGAAGTATGGTTGATTTACCTGTTATGTTAGTTTCTGCTGTGCAGCAAAGTCACTCAGTTATACATATACATATATCCACTCTAGATTCTTTTCACATATAGGCCATTACAGAATATTAAGTTCCCTGTGCTATACAGTAGGTGCTTATTAGTTATCCATTTTATATATAGTAATGTGTATATGTCAATCCCAATCTCCCTACCCCCTTCTCCCCTTGGTAACCATAAGTTTGTTTTCTACATCTGTGACTCTATTTCTTTTTCGTAAATAAGTTCATTTGCACCATTTTTTAAGACTCCTCATATAAGCAATATCGTACGGTACTTGTCTTTTCTGTCTGATTTGCTTCAGTCAGTATGACAATCTCTACGTCCATCCGTGGATTTCAGCAAGAAAAATCCACTCTGATCTCTGGAATATCAATCATCTGACACTGCTATCACCTCCTTTTCTGACAACAGTGCAGGGCTTTGGCAGTCAGAGCCAAGCCAGCAGGGGAGCTGGCTGTCTCAGCAGGCAGGGCGGTTCCTGTTCCTGGAGATGGTCAGGCACTAGAGGAACACTTGGACAGTTGACCCCGGAACTCTGAGATTCTTTGATTCCATGAGCCTTCCTCAGGGATCTGATTAAGTGATCAAAGGACAGAGTGGTTGCAAAGAAGTTTTGACAAGCTCTCAGTTATAGGAGAGAATAAATATTAAATAAGTTAGCATTTTAAAATGGTGTCACATACAGCCGAGAAAAGGCATTTGATATTTGTTGTTTAAGTATCCATTTTCCAAGAGCTCTTTAAGTCGGTTTAGTATAATAAGAGTATATCTCATATTTGAAAACATTTGAGTAGTATTAGAATATGAACTTAGGAAAGTTATATAAATCTTCTGAGCTGCATATGTGAAAACTAAATGAGACAATGTTTGAAAATTCCCAACACTGTTTCTGACACGTGTGAATCATACAATTAATGGTAGTCATTTTTTTTTTATTTTAAGAAGTGGACGGTATAGCATCTAGGAAAGAAAATCCCCAAAGAGTAGCTTTGTTTTCTTCTCTTTTAATTTTGTATTGTAAGAATATTCATGGCAAAGAGGCAATGCTCAAGATATATTGCTAATCAGGGAAAGCAGGATCTGAAACAGTAGCTAGGTGTGAAAGTTGTGCAACGTCAATTTTTTTAGTTCATTTTGCCGTACAGTAGAGACTAATACAACATTGTAAAGCAGCTATACTCCAATAAAAATTAACTTAAAAAAAGCATATTTGAAACTGACATTTAATAACATAAACTTGTTATATGTTCAGGTGTATCTGTGTTTACGGCTATATGGTCACATATATAATCCACGGGTGGATTCTTATGTAACAAATATAGGTTACATACAGAGGTACATAATTCAAAGGTGTTTATTAATTGCTTATAATGTCTACAAGGTAATTTACTTTAAAAATACTTCTGTATAAATAGTGTGATATTTATGGGTAAAATTTAATTCCAGGCTGTTATTTAGCACTTAGAGTATGTATATCAAGAATCATTCCCTTTAGCGTGGTTACATGACACTTATAATAGTGTTAAAATTTACACCAGAGGATGTGTTAATTAGCATAAATGTTGGTAAAAATTCGTGTTACTGGTGAAAAGAGTAACATTCTAGGTGATTAGGAATATTACAAGGGACCTACTACTGTTTCATCAATATGGCAAAACCAGTCACCTAATGTCACCTAAACAATATTTAAGGTCCAGGGTCCTACTGATCCTAAATCTGCATGACGTGTAAGGTTATCACCAAACCCACACACAAGTCCAGTGGCTCCTTGTTTTAAATATCTATTTCCACCTTCCATGGTAAGTGTCAGTCTGACTGCTCTGAGGAAGTGAGAGTAGGAGGGGGAGTTCCCTGAACCACAGAAAAAGTAGTGAAATTGTTTTTGTGCCTCTTCAAAAATACTCGCTCTACATTTGACAGAATTTTGTAGAACCTTTGCTTTCTTGTAACAAACTATCTGATAGTGAAATTGAAGGGAATATAACATGAAGGGGATATAACATTTGACTCTTCTAAGCTCTATAACAAAAGTGCTACCAAAATATAACCATCAAACATAGGTCAATCAACATATATCATATATACCATAAATTCTGGAAATATAGGCAATATTATTTTATGAAGTATTATAATGTATGATAAATTAACCACATTATACATTTGTCTATGTTTCAAGACGATCACCCTGTGTGTATGTATATACAAACACACACACACACACACACACACACTCACCCACATAAAAACTGAAAGGAAAAGTATCAAAATGTTCAAAGATTACCTCTGGGTAATGTCCATTTTCTTTTTGATCTTGTTTTATTTTCTAAACTTCCTTTCAGTAAATAAAGTAAAAAAATTATAATAAAAATGCAATAAACACTATAAAAATCTGCATTCACACTTTCCAGTTGCAGATTTGCTCAAAGGAAACAGTTGGCTGGTAGCCCTGTAACATTCTGTCTCCTAAAATTAGAGCCAGAGACTCTGATATGATCCATTACATGAAATAGATTCCAGATTTAAAAATGTAAAAAGACATTATTGCAAAGCGTTAACCTAATCTGTAGGAGCTGGGCCGGATCCAACCGGCCCAATAATTTTTCAGTGATTTGAAATGAGTACACACGGTGTGCTCAAGCTGAGTGCAGGGCAGGTTTTTTTTTTAATTTTTAAAATTAATTAATTAATTAATTAATTAATTAATTTATTTATTGGCTGTGTTGGGTCTCTGTTGCTGTGCATGGGCTTTCTCTGGTTGCAGTGATCAGGGGCTACTCTTTGTTTCGGTGTACAGGCTTCTCATTGTGGTGGCTTCCCTTGCTGCAGAGCATGGGCTCTAGGTGCATGTGCAGGCTTCAGTAGTTGTGGCACAAGGGCTCAGTAGTTGTGGCACACGGGTTTAGTTGTTAAGTGGCATGTGGGATCTTCCCGGCCCAGGGATCGAACCCATGTCCCCTGTATTGGCAGGCAGATTCTTAATCACTGAACCAGCAGAGGAGCCCTGCAGGGCAGTTTAGAAGAGAGACATGTCCCTGCTCTCATGAAGCATCAGTCAAGTTGACAACATCAGTTGTAATTACTAATACAGGCCTGATCTGCCTTTCTAGATAAAAGTTCCAACTAAGGCAGAGCTCCATCTGTTTATAATTGATCTCGTAGGTCTTCACCTAGCTGTGTCACATAGCAAATGCAAAATCAATATTAGTCAAATCGAAATGGAAAGGACTTACCCATGAAATTCAAACCAACAGAAATCAGTTCACTGGGAGTTTTGAGCATCTGATACCAGGCATCTGGCTAAGTTCCAAGATAAGAACAGCACGTGGACCCTGAGATCCTAAATCTCATGTTCTCCTGGGAGAGTCATGAACAGTGCGATAAGTGAAACGACAGAGTTCTACACAAAGTACACAATTCGCTAAGTGGAGGGAAATGTTGATGACTCAAAGATGAGAGGTCACAGAAGACATCATCTCGGTTATTTCAGAGCTGGGCTATTAAGGAGTAAGGGTCAGCCGGGTAAAGGGTGGAGGGAGGACATTCCAAACAAGGAGAAGCAGCGTGTGTAACTGCCCTGGAGGTTAGAGCAAACTGATGTATCTCAGCAATCGGCCGTTTAGACTGGTTAGAGCAGTAGAAGTACATGGCAGGAAGCTAGACATGTGTCCTACTGCAGATGATGGGGAACTATAGAAGACTCATGAGCAGAGGAGCAACAGATGTGATATATTTATGATAAAATTTGGGGGCGGCTCTGTGTAGGATGTTCTCTGAAGGAGAGAGCATGCAAGACCAGGTGAAAGAGAGGCCTGGTAGGGAAGGTATTCAGTCAGAGTAGGAGATGGAGAGCCAAGGTAGTGGGAAGAAAAGAAGTGGATACAATTAAGGAAACTTGTTAAGGATTAAAGTCACACTGACATGATTTGGTGGCATCACTCACTCATTCAACAAATATTAGTTGAGTAGTTGAATGAAAGAAAAACTCAAAATACATTAAGTTCAACTGTCATGTTAGGTTATTGCAGAAAATACTTTGGAAAAGGCCTTGTCAAAGTAGTGGTATTGAAACATACTTTACGGAGTACATTTTTGTATTGTGATGCTGAGTCATCTCTAGTCTAGTTACATAATAATAACATCAACAATAATTACATCTTTATACCATGAAACTCATTTGACCATCTAAAGACCCTATGACTAACAATATAAATGATTATTCTCGCTTTAAAGATAACGTGAGGAAAATGATGCTTAGACAAACTAAAAAAGTTGCATGATATTGAATCTTATGTCAGTGATGGTGTGTGTATGTGTGTGTGTGTGTATTTAGTTTTCTTTAACCCCAAGTATAAAGTCATTCCACCAGGTTAAACTGTAAAAAATAAAACACAAACAAAAACAAGGGACTTCCCTGGTTGCTCAGTGGTTAAGAATCCACTTACCAATGCAGGGGACATGGGTTCAATCCCTGGTCAGGGAAGATCCCACATGCCATGGGGCAACTAAGCCCATGTGCCACAAATACTGAGCCTGTGCTCTAGAGCCCGAGAGCCACAACTACTGAGCCCATGTGCTGCAACTACTGAGCCTGCATGCCACAACTACTGAAGTCCATGCACCCAGAGCCCATGCTCTGCAGCAACAGAAGCCACCACAATGAGAAGCCTGCACACCACAAGGAAGAGTAGCCCCCGCTGGCCACAGCTAGAGAAAGACTGTGCGCAGCAACGAAGTCCCAACGTGGCCAACAAACAAACAAACAAACAAACAAAAAACTGGTAAATAGTACCTTTGAGAGAGGTACACCCTAATCTGATCACAATTAGACTCCTAATAGCAAAGTAAAGAGTTCTAAGAACACTATGAAAACTTTACATAAATTTTTACTTTGCTCCAGTCCATTTTATCTGAAATAAATTTATGTTTTAAATGTAAAATTATGATGTAGGCTATAGATGAATTAGTCATTCTTTGACTTATTACTTAACTACAATGTTAAGTAGGAACAATACGTGAATTCCCTTCACTCATTAATCACTTCCATTAAGTTGACAGGATAAATGATTTCTGTGTCAGAATAGTAACAGCGAGTCTAGATAGTACAGTATTAACCTAACAGAAAATTTTTTAATAAAACATAATTATTGATTTGTTTTTGTTTTTGAAAACACCCTCCTTCTTGGACATGTCTATGAAAGGCAAAATTTAGCATTCCAGCTGATGGTTGAAAAGAGAAAACTAAAGATAAAATGACTCAAAGATTTATTGATTGATACATTGGTGGACAAATTTGAACATGAAAACATCCCTTGTATCCTCGCTCTTTCTGCATTGAACACAGCTTTAAATCTTGTTCACGTATGTCTTCCAAAACTCTGACCCCACTGTAATCTTTCCTTCACTCAAGAGTCATGATAATCTTTTAAAAACAAATATCTGAGCATATTTTCCCTCCCAATTAAAATCCTCCAATGGCTCCCATTTCATTTGGAATTGAATTCAAAGTCATTGCTCTAACCTGGAGAGCTCTGATTATTTTCTCTGCCTACCTTTGTACCTTCTTCTCCATTCAGATGTCCTTCTCAACCTCACCTGTAACACCCTATTTCTGGTTCTTTCCTGAACGCTCAATATTCTTTTTGTACCTTTGTGATTTGTACACCTAGGGTTCCAGAGTTTGGTAGCTGGGATGGAGAGAATGTAATACACTTTGGGCTGTGAAGGGGAGGGAAGATGAAACATTGACTGTAACATCTTGTTTCTAGTTTGTCTTTCTTCACTTAAAAGAGAATATTAAATTAACTCTGTTCTAGGAAACTAGAAGCAATGATGAAGACATGACTGTTCAGGGAGAGGTCGTAATTATGTCATAATAACGACTGAGTATATTTTCATTGCGATTTGCTCATAAATATCAGCCTCTTCTTTCACAGCCTGAAGTAGAGAGATAAGGAGCTGGCCTAGGGGAATAGTGGGCACAAACCATGTGATCCACCCCATAATATTCAGTCCTGGGAGGAATGAGGTTTTAAATCCAAGACACCTATCAGTTAACTGAAAAGATATAGTCAGTACAATGCTGGGGCCAGACCCATGACCTATTGCTAAGATACCACAAAAGGACACTTTCAAGAACAAAAGCTAAGCAATTGTAAATTGTTCACAGGTATCAGAGGTAAGTGAAACCAAGTATAGCTGTCAACATGAAGACCGAGTAGTTAAAGAGCCTAATGACAAATGAATTCAAAGGGGGAGATGGATGGAATCAAAGCTGGGTAGAAAACTGCAAAGAAAAAAACTTTTGCAATGTATGTGGCAAACAAGAAGCTATGGTAGAGGTACATAAATAACTCCCACAAATCAATAAGGTAAAGACAAATAGCCCAATACAAAATTGAACATGAAATTTATGGAGGGATACAAAAGATCAATGAATATATGGAAAGCTATTCTAGTCCAATGAAATACATATTAAAACAACAAGATACTAGTCCTCACCCAACGGCTTGGCAAAAATGGAAAGATTAATAATAGCCACTTTCTAGCAAGGGGTTGGGGAACAGAGTCTCTCACATTTCAATGGGAATGTACATTTGCAGAGCCCATTCAGAGGGTAGATTGGCGTTACTGATGAGTCTATGTATCTATCCTGGAGAAACACATTCATGGGAACCTAGCAATTCAGACATGAAAATCATCATTGTGACATTGCTTGGAATAGCAAAAATCAGGAAACTATGTAGTGTCTATTAATGAAGGCTAATAGTTTTGGTTATTGCAGAGAACATCATGTTACCTCTAAAATAACAAGGTCTATCTATATTAGTGTGTGAGGCTCTCACAGACAAATTGTTGAGTGAGAAAAACAGTATGACTTCAACTGATAACAAATAAAAATCATGCTCAAAAAAAAACCTACAGGAAAAATAACGCTGTGTACATAAAGGCTTTTAAAATCAAATAGGACAGATAAGAGGCATTGCATCTACAGGGCAGCTTGTAACCTGTGGGGAGAGGAGGGGTCTGATGCCAGGGGTTGAGGTATCTCAATTTGTCTAGAGTGTTTAAATGAAATTCAAACTGAATTGGACATGTTGCAAAAGACTGAAAAGTTGCATAATTTAAAGCAAGAAACAAGTGTATGCATGTGTTGGAGACACAAGGGTACACACGCCTGCTTTCAGTTCTTAAAGGCATCATGTGACATTTCTAAGTTGCTTGTGTTAACATTAAATTGATTTATTTTAAAACATTAATCTTAGAAAATGACAGTAGAGAAGTGAAGAACAAAACAAAAGTAGCTCTTGCATATAACCTGTGTTTGTGAACATGCAATATGATATAGCATTTTCCAAAACATGTAAAAATAATAATAATAATAACAGCCATCTGGCTAGTTCAAGCTGCAGTATCCCACAGGCCTATATTATTTGTAGAAAGTATAGCAATCTCTTTATTTCTATATCCAAGAGGTCAGTTGCTTAAAAAAGTAAATAATGGAACTGGGATGCTAGAACCTCAGTGCTAAGACTGATTTTACCTACTTCATATCAACAATTTCATGGGTGAATAAACAGTACTCCAGAGCATAAGCTAAGGATGTTTTGACGGCAGGCAACAGTAACCAACTCTGGTTAAGAAAAGCAAAAAGAGAATAAATTGGTAGGTAAAAGTTGCTCACAGGACAAGAATAACTGAAAAACCAGACTCAGAACAAGAACTTATATAAGGATCCAGGTAATTGTTCTACAAAAGTAGATACCACTTATTAGATGCTAACTTTAGGAGGCTATACAAATAATGCATATATATTGAGAATATGTATGTAAGATTCTCAAAGCTATATTAAGCCCTTTAAGTATATTCGCTCATTTATTTCCTCCCAACAGTTATTATTATGTCTATTTTACAGACCAAGCAACCATCAATGAACAAGACATAGAATTAGGAGGCAAGTCAAGCAGTTCCATTCCAGGGACCACACTCTTAATTACCATGAGATTCTGTGCATATTATATGATCAGCAAAGCCCGTGTAGAGTTGCTACTGGATGGCTGAGCTGTTACCATAGCATATTCTAGCCCCTTTTGCATACTCTGTTAAGATACCTAGACAAAAAAAAAGTGATATATATTCTACTTCCAGAGCTCACCCTTCAAAACTTTATGCATGCTCTCTCATGATCTCTCTTCTCCCTCCTGCCTAGAGGACGTTAATGCCCTTGTTGACCTTGGAAGCTACATGTTGACAACCAGAGTCTCTACCACCTGGATCCCTAGATGACTGTGTGGAGTACAGCGCCCCCCGCCCAATCCCATATCCATAGTAATACATTTTTCTCAGGATAAAACACTGAGATTTCAAAATTCATCTACTATAACAATTACCATAATTAATACATCTGACATGTAAAATGAAGTAGGAAAGTACAATGGAGAGATTGGATGTCTGGAGAAATCTTCCTGGTGGAGGTGACATCTGAAACTACACTCGGAAAACTTCTTGAAAATGTCTCCCAAACCTAGTTGTATTTTAGAAAGAACCTGGGTTCTTTCTAAAAGTTCAAGAGCTTTGTGTGCATTCATGGACTCTTAAGTGCTGGAATTTCCCAGGATACCCAGAATGTGTGCCCCCATGGAAAAGCCCAACGCTAGAAGGAAGATGCTTTCTCCATTTGCTGGATCCTATTCTGATCCAACTGGCTTCAGTTCAATATGCTTTCCCAGGCATCACTCTTTGCTCAGGGTTCTGTGTTAAAGCCAATGGGAAACAAACACAATAAAATAGAACAAGAGAAACAAAGATATGTAATTCACAGTTTTTTATTTCCTCTGGAGGAGTTTCCAGTCTGAGGATGGAAGAGTGGACTTGGTCTTGAAGCAGGTGATGAGAGATGCTGTTTGGTGGGGAGGGGTTCCAGTGCTCCTTCATTTGCCACTCTCTCATGAATTGGAATGTAACTGATAGGAACAAGAGCCAAACACCATTTTGAATATCTGTATATCAGATATCAGAGTGATTTTGGAGAGAGGATCTCAATTCATCACCTCATTAATTATTTCCCCAAAATTGTAACTTGTCGGTCAAGAATTGATTCAATTGCTTTGTGTTAAACATTGCTATATGCAAAACACATTTACATATAGAAGCCTCAAGAAGGGTTTCTGAGACTGGCATTATTATAAGTACTTAAAAGGGGCCTGAGGAGGTTCAGAGTGAAGCTACTTTTCCAAATCTACCCAGGGGAGAAAAGACAGAGTGGAGATGTAAACCCAGTGTTCCACCTACACGTTTAGAGCTGTGTCTGCTCCCCCCATAGCTGTCATCCCACCCCTACACCATTTCCTTCCCTGAGCTCTTTCTAGCTTTCTTCTTCCCTCTTCCAAGTAGCTGTTTCCCTTCTGAGGCTCGTTTACTTGAGATGGAAGTCTCAAGCTGCATGCTCACCTCACTCTGCTTCGACAAACCTGGGAGGGAGGGGGAGAGGGAGGGAGAAAACAGAAAATAGCTCAGCAGATGTTTCCGGATAAATTTTTTTTCAAGTGCAAGTTGCTAATGTGGAGGTTTATTTTGGGGCCTGCCAGTGTTAGCAGATGTTTGAGAAGACATGTACCTGCTCAGACAATTATACATAGAAATTGATAGCAGGTTTGCATAAGGAGTCAATCTTTAAAAAAAGGATAATGTCATAGGATTTTTTATATAGATTCAGCTTGCTTATCCTAATTTGGTTCTTGGAGACTGATTTTGACCGCATATTTACTCCTGAACCTTTGTACTTACAAAAATGGGCCATACAAAAGGGGAAATAGAAATAGACTGTACCTACCGACACAGCTTAGAGAATATAATTAGAGAACACAACGCCTAGGAACTCTGACACTCAGACACTGGAGCTCCGATTAATTGCAGCTATGTTGTTTCTGGACATAAATATTTACACTTCACTTCTCATTAAAATTCTGCTTCTTAAAATATTAAACCCAAACCTCTGATTGCTGGATAATTAATGACAAAATAATGCATCAAGACTTTCAGGAAATTTAAGGTGTGCAATTTTCACTCTGGGTATTCTTATAGTGGGGGAAGTATGTGCCCCCAAATTCCATTCAGTGAAAGGTTTACTACACGTTTATCTATACATAAGGACGTAAGTATTGGGATTCAGAGGTAAGCAGGACACAGCTTCAGCTCTTTGGCAGCTTAAATCTCATAAACATCATGGCAAAAAGCTGATAGATTTCAGAGACCACACAGAAAAATTTCCCTCTGATTAGGAAGAAGTTGCAAGTCTAAACTTTAGACCAGCTTAAGGCCTGCCTGGGCCTACATGAAAAACATGTTCCTGGGAAAATGGTCCCTTGAAAAGCCATAAAAATAGTGATGGGAGTTTCATAAATATTCTAATGTGATTTTCTCAAAGATCAGTAAGTATCTGGGGCGATGAAGAACTTTTGTTGGGACCTGAGAGCCACGGAAGTTTGCCCTCCAACAAGTGACGGTAGATGAGACTCCTACTTTGACAACAATCTGTTTATAGTTATATCTGACATTTTTTTCTGGACTTATTATTTCTCTGAGTCTGTTGGTAATTTTCTAGAAGCATCGGTACCCTTGAATTGTGCAAGTCTTCTTCAATCAAGTGATCATGTTACCCTCCCATGGCTTAAAACACCTTAGCATTTGCCTCTGCTAGTAGGCTGGAGTCTGTCAAAGCCCCCTACCATCTGGCTTCTTCCTGCATCTCTAGTCTCATCTCTAGTGACTTCCCCCCAACAATACTAAGAGGTCTCCAGATGTGCCAAGCTACTTTAAAATTCCATGTTTTTCTGATGATCTTCTATCTGAGAAGCCTTTGCTCCTACGTTTTGCTTCAGAGCAATGAACTATCCATTGTTATAAACCATGCTGTAGTGTCTCCAGGTCTGGGATGACTTTCTTGACCTTTTCTTCATCTTTCCAGGGTGCTAGATACTTACTTATGTTATTATTATCATATTACAGCATTGTCATTATAGATTTGCATGCCTGACCTCCAAACGAGTTGTGACCTCCTCTGCAAAGGTAGGGGCATACACTCATCTCTGAAGTTCTTCCCCAGAATATACCTTGCCACACAATGGGGGCTCACAGCATGTCCTTTGTGTTACTGCATCAATCTGAATACTTCCATTTGAAACAGCAGAGTTCAAACTAGTTTAAACACCAAAAGGAGAACATTGGTTCACATGAGTGGGGAGTACTGGGGTGGCATTGGACTCAGGCATGACTATATCTGGGAACTTACATTGTCAAAACTTGACATTTCTTGGCTCTCATTCTTATTCTTTCTGAAAACTGGCTTTATTCACTTACACTTCAAAGGGGCTTTTGCCACATAGTGGCCACTCGATGTTCTGGGATTACATCCTTGACTTTATAAACTGCAAAGAAAGAGAGACCATCTTTCTCCAGTGGCCAAATATAAATTCTCAGGGAAGAATTCTGATTGGCCAGGACTGGGTCTCATGGTCACCCCTGTGGAACTTGCTGAGGCTAGGAGCATCGGGTAATGTGGTTGGAGGCAGGTCTGAGTGACTGATCAGCTCACCCCAATGGCTATAGGATACTGTGACTGTCAATCACACTTAAACCACACAAGAATGGAGCAGGGGCAAAGAAAGAAAGGTAGTAAGAGGGACCAGAAGAAATAGGGAACAAGTCTTGAACAGAGAAAAATAACAGTGGTTTATATAACTGCTTGCTCTAACTGCCCTTAGCAGAGCCTGTGACACAGAGTGGGTGCTTAATAGATGTTATCTTATTGAATGAATTTACAAAAACATAGGTTCACAATCATTTATTTTTCTCATCCCATCAGTGACTTCTCTGATTCCATAGGAAGAATCTGGCCCTGTGTGTATCATGATTGCAAGTTTATTTCTTTGTTCAAGTCCTAGACACTCCTCAAGCTCACAACATACTCTATTCAGTTTCCAACATAAAATTTTTATTTATATTAAGAGATTCTCAATCCAGCAATCCAGATGGGCTACTTTTAGATGTCTGCCCACAAGCACAGGCATCAATCTGTTTCCTACAAAGTGTTGTTTTCTGTGATAATCTCACCTCCATCAAATGTTCCTATCTTTAACTCCTCATTATTAAAATCGTGTAGAGGAAGCTCAAGAAAGATAAGGCTATGGGCTGAGGGTATCTGGCAACATGACGCAGTAGAAAGATAATATGTCTGGCAAATTCAGACATGGCTTTAAGTGTATCTTTGCTACCAACTCACCTTAGACATGTCACTTCACTTCTCTCAGCCTTTATTTTATCTATAAAAGAGATGAGATTAGATGATTTATTGCTACCTTTCAGCATTAACTCGCTTTACACCTATGAAAGTTTATCACAAGACAAATACTTGAGCAATCTTGGTTCCATCTAAACCACTAGAACCCAGAACCTAACACATTCATCATTTGTCAAGGCTAACTTGGCCATCCATCCAGTGAATGTATAACTTAGCTTTGTGCTTTGGGTTAGACCAAATTATCTGACTTCAATTAAATTTCCAAACAATGTGTTTTACTATTTCCTTAACTCCTACATGCCCCTCCCCAAAGAACTGATGTGTTCTTCTCTAAGAACTTTGTTTTTTTCTTCTGTAGCTTTACTTATGCAGTTTTTTTTCACCAAGTCCCCTTCTCCACCTTTATCTGTTCATATCCTACCCATCCCTGTAGGTCCATGAAGACTACCTGCTTTGTAAAGTTCTCCTATTTTCCAACTCACCTTCTTCCATCAGGATGCTTCTCACACTTTTCTACTGAGTTCTTACAGCTCTTTCTTTATGTCTTTGAGTAACAGTGACCATGTTCTACCTTGTGTTACAGTTATTTGGGGATTTATCTCATCTCTCCCTCTGGAATGCAAACACCTTCCCATTAGGACAGGATGTTCCCTGTAGTCAAGCACTGTTGGATTTTGCAGCAAGATAAGCCATGGTCAAATCCCAGCTCTTCTGCCTAGTCCTTTGGGGAATCACTATCTCCATGACCATTAGATTGCTTATCAGTAAAAATAATAACTACTAGGGTGTTGGAAAGACAAATTGAGATAATTTAAGTGAAAGTACTTAGTACTGTGCTCCGAGTGCAAGAGAAAAGTACACGAGGCAAGGTTTTGTTTTTGTTTTGTTTTTTGTTTTTCATTTGAATTAACTGAACACTCATAAGAGCTGTGGAAGTCCATCCTCTTTACAGCAGTTTGAACTCAATTCAAATTCCTAACTAGGGCTTACAAGACTGGACATAATCTGCCTCCTGCTTCTCCTGTTTGACCTCACTTGTTTTGTTGTTGGTTTGTTTTTTACTAGATTTACTGGAATAAAACTGGCATACAATGTCATACATATTTAAATGTACAATTTATTTAGTTCATCTATATACATGAAATCATCACCACAATCATAATGCTGAAGTATTTATGCCTCCCAGTTTCTTTTTGCTCCTTTGTAATTCTTTTTCCAACACCTTCCCTACTATGCCTTCTGTTCCACAATTAGGCAGCCACTAAACTGCTTTATATCACTATATGTTAATTTGCATATCCTAGAATTTCATATAAATAGAACTATCTTGTATGTAGTCATTTTTGGTCTGCACTTTCTACTTTCACTCAACATACTTATTTTGAAATGTATCCCTATTGTAGAATGTAGCAATAATTCATCACTTTTTATTATTGTGCATGGTTCCCTTGTAAAAACATATCAGTTTGTTGTTGGACTGTTGGGTTGTTTCCAGTTTTTAACTATTGCAAACAAGGCTGCTACTGGCATTCTTGTACAGGTGTTTATGTAGACATATACTTTCATTTCTTTTGGTTAATTGGGTCATGTGATAGTACAAGTTTAACTTTTAGAGAAACTGGCAAGCTATTCCCAAAGTGGTTGCACCATTTTTACATTTCTCCCAGTAATATGTGAGATTTCCAAGTCAAAACTTGGGATTATCCATCTTTTTTTTTTTTTAATTTTAGAAAATTTGAAGTGTGTATAATGGTATCTCATAGTGGTTTTATTTGCATTGTTCTAGGGACTACTGATGTTGAGCATCTTGTCATATGCTTCTGTGCTCTGTATACGTCTTTTTGGTAATGTGTCATTCAAATCTTTTGTCTTTTTCTTTTAAAATTCGGTTATTTGTTTTTATATTATTTAGAATTAAAATTTCTCTATATATGTAAGATACAAGTTTTTATCAGATATTTGCTAGCAAATACTTTTTTTTCCCAGTCTGTGGCTTGCCTTATTCCCTTATCAGTATTTTTTAAAGAGTAGGAGATTTTACTTTTGGTTAATTCCAATTAATCACATTTTTTTTTATGAATTACAGTCGTCCCCCAGTATCAGCAGGGGATTGGTTCCAGGACCTGCAGTGGATACCAAAATCTATGGTCCAGTCCCATGGTCAGCTCTCCTGGTCTGTGAATTCTGAACCTTAAGATGCTGAGGGCTGGCTGGGTATTTATTGATAAAAAATCAGTGTAATAGTGGACCCATGCAGTTTGAACCTGTATTGTTTAAGGGTCACCTGTAGAATTTTTTTTTTTAATCTTTGAAATTTTTTTTCAGATCTTTATTGGATTATAATTGCTTTACACTGTTGTGCCAGTTTCTACTGTACAACAAAGTGAATCAGCTGTATTTATGCATATATCCCCATATCCCCTCCCTTTTGAACCTCCCTCCCACCCTCCCTATCCCACCCCTCTAGGTCATCACCAAACATCGAGTTGATCTCTCTATGTTATGCAGCAGCTTCCCACTAGCTATCTATTTTACATTTGGTAGTGTATGTATGTCAGGGCTACCCTCTCACTTCATCCCAGCTTCCCCTCCCCTTCCCCATCATGTCTTCAAGTCCATTCTCTACATCTGCATCTTTATTCTTGCCCTGCCACTGGGTTCATCAGTACCATTTTTTTAGATTCCATTTATATGCATTAGCAAATGGTATTTGTTTTTCTCTTTCTGGCTTACTTCACTCTGTATGACAGACTCTAGGTCCATCCACCTCACTACAAATAACTCAATTTCATTCCTGTTTATGGCTGAGTAATATTCCATTGTATATATGTATAATTTTAACAAAGTATCCAAAGAAACCTTAGCACAACCTAAGGTTGTAAGGAATTTATTCCATCCTTTCTTTTATAAATTTTGTAGGTATAAGTTTTATATTTAGATACATGATACATTTTGATTTAATTTTGTATACAGTATAAATACTGATTGAAGATGTGGTTTTTTTTTTGTTTACATATGTTTAAATTTTCCAGTACCATTTGTTGAAAACTTCTCTTTCTCCATTGAACTGCTTTTGCAATTTTGTAAAAAATGTATGTGTAGATCTGTTGCTGAACTATTTATTCTGTTCTACCGATCTATTTGTCAAATTTTATACCACATTCACACTGTATTTAATACTTTAGCTTTATATTGAGAACTGAATAAATTCTGAAATAAAGTATTCTTCCAAGTTAGTTTTGTTTTGCAAACCTGTTTTGCTGCTTTAGGTTGTTTGCATTTCTGTGTAAATTTGGAATCTATTTGTCAATTTCCACAAAAAATAAAGCCTCTTGGGATGTTGATTAGGATTACAATAAATCCATACATCAAGTTGTGAAGCATCAACTTCGTAATAATATGTTTTCTTACACATAAACATGGCTTATCGGACCATTTAGTTAGGTCTTCTTTAATTTCTTACAGACATATTTTGTAGCTTTCAGTGTACAAATCTGTATTATTCCTTGCAAGCATAAAGAAATACAATTAATTTATGTATGTAGATCCTGTGTCCTGCAAACTTGCTGGACTCACTTATTAATTTTAGTAGATTTTTAAAATAGATGCACTAGAATTTCTACATAGATAATCATATCATCAGCAAATTAAAAACATTACTTCTTACTTTCCAATGTAAATGCTTTATTTATTTCCTTACTTAGTAGCAAGGGCCAAACCTTTAGTACAATGTTAAATAGAAATGGTAAGACTGGGCAAGAGAATGAGATCCCCCAACTGTAGGGAGAAAAAAAGCATTCAGGCTTTCACCACTAAACATGTTAATACAATTTTTTGAAGATGCTTTTTTACCAGGTTAAGGACAATCCCTTCTATTCCCAAATTTTTGAGAGTTTTTAAAAGGGATGGATATTGGATTTGATCAGAAGTGTTTTTCTGCATGTACTGATATGATCACATGGATTTTCTTCTTTTGGTTTGTTAATATGGTAAATTATATTGATTGATTTTCAAATATTAAACAAATTTAGTATTCCTGAGATAAAGCCCTTTAATCACAATGCATTACCTTTTTTATATCCTGTTGGCTTTGATTTTGCTAACTTTGATGTAGAAGTTTTGTTTCTATATTTGTGAGTGATATTGCTCTGAAACTTCATTTTCTTATACTATGCTTAACTAGATATGTTATCACCTTAACACTGGCCTCAAAGAATCAATTGGGAAGTGTTCTCATCTTTTCAATTTTTGAGACGAATTCGTGTAGAATTGTTCTTATTTCTTCATTAAATATTTGGTGGAATTCAGTGAAGTCATATAAGACTGGGAATTTCTTTGCAGGAAATTTTTCAGTAAAATTAAATATCTAAAATATATACGAGGATATTCATTCTATGCACATTTGAATATACTTTCATTTGTCTCTCAAGGAATTTGTCTATTTAATCCAGCTTATCAAAATGTAGACAAACTTATTTAAAATAGTTCTCTTATTATCCTTTTAATATCTGTAATATTTGTAGTGATATAACATCTATTATTCCTGATTTTAGTAATTTGTTTTTTTTCTCTTTTCTATTTTATTGACTTCCATTCTAGTAATTTTCCCAACTATTTTATTATCTTTTAAATCTTTGCTAGTAATTGTTATTTCTTTTCTATTTTATTTGCGTTTAATTTTGTTTTGTTTTTTTAATGTGGAAGCTGAGGTATTTGATTTGAGATCACTCTTCTATTCAAATGTATGTATTTTGTGCCATAAATTTCACCCCATATTCTGTGCTAGTAGCATCCTAA
The DNA here is from genome assembly GCF_030028045.1 of Hippopotamus amphibius kiboko. Taxonomy (NCBI): domain Eukaryota; kingdom Metazoa; phylum Chordata; class Mammalia; order Artiodactyla; family Hippopotamidae; genus Hippopotamus; species Hippopotamus amphibius. The sequence goes on along the minus strand of NC_080198.1, from coordinate 93,553,721 downwards.
GATTTTGACATGTAATTCCATTTTTCATTCAGTTCAGAATAATTTCTATTTCTTCTTCAATTCGTTATTTATGTCTGTGTTATTTAGTTTTCAAATATTTGGCAATTTCCAGATATCTTTATATTATTAATTTCTATTTTAATTCAACTGTGATCAAAGAAAAACTTTCATATAGCTTTCATCCTTTTAAATTTGAAACTTATTTTATGGCCTGCAATACTATCTCACTTATAAATTTTCTGTGGATAAGAATGTGTGTATGTGTGTGTGTTTCTGGTGGAATAATCTATAAAAGTCAATTAGATTGAGTCACTAAATAGTATTCAAATCTTATATATCCTTACCAGTTGTCTATTTACTTGTTGAGAGGGAAGTATTGGTATTTCTGACTAAAATTGTATGTTTCTCTATTTCTCTTGCAGTTCTATCAATTTTTGCTTCATGTATTATGAAATTCTGTTCTTTGATAAGTATTCAATATTCTACTTCTTCTTGATAAGTTGACCCTTTTATCATTATCTTTACTTGAAATCTACTTTGATATTAATATAACCACCTAGCTTTTTAAATTAGTGTTTGCATAGCATATCTTTTCTACCCTTCTACTTTTAATTTATTTGTGTTTTTGTATTTCAAGTGCATTTCTTGTAGGTGGCTATTGCTTGGCTTTGCTTTCCCCTCCCTCAGTCTGGCAATCCCTCCCTTTTCATTGGGTTATTTAGACTATTTACATTTAATATGATTATTGATATGCTCAGATTTTAGTCTATCATTTGGCCCTTTGTTTTCTATTTGTCTCAGGTATTCTCTGAGACAAATATTATTTTATTTATTTAATTCTGATTTCTTTTGGACTAATTGAATTCATTATATGACTCCATTTATATTCTTTCTTGGTTTATTGCCAGCACCTCTGTGTCATTCAAATAGTTGCTTTAGGATTTATAGCATATATTTTGTTATCACAGTCTACTTTCTAGTGATTATTACCCCACATCAAGTGCATATAAGAAATTTAGTGTAGGATACCTCCATGGCTTCTTCATTATTTTTGCCATGCATATTACTTTCATGTGTAACACACCAAATATATGTTTATTATTTGCGTTAAACAATTATATTTTAATAATACTTAAATAATAAGAAAATAATCTTACATAATTTTCAACTAGTCACTGTTACCAATGCTTTTAATTCCTTCCTGTAGATGCAGATTTTCATCAGGTATCTTTCTTCTTCTGCCTGAAAAACTTTCTTTAACATTTCTTGTAGAATAGGTCTCTTGGTAAGAAATTTTTCAAATTTTGTATATCTTTAAAAGTATTTCTTTTGCCTTCATTTTTGAAAGGTATTTTGGTTTTGTATAGAATTCTAGGTTGAGAGGTTTGTTTATTTGCATCCTTTTTCAATACCTCAAAGACATCACTCAACTGCCTTCTCACATAAATTGTTTTCAATGAAAACTCAGCTGTCACTCTTAACTTCTTTCCTCTATATGTAATGTGTCTTTTTTTCTCTGCTTTTAAATTATTTCTCTTTATCACCAATTTTGAGAAATTTAAATATGTGCTTTGGCATAGCTTTCCTCATGCTACTAGTGTTTGAGTTTTATTGCATTTCTTAAATCTGTGGGTATATAGTTTTCATCAGAATAGGAAAAAAAAAAGGCTATTCCCTCAAACACACACACACAGACACACACACACACACCCCCTTTGGAGACTCTAATGTTACTCATATTAGGCTAGTAAATATTTCCAAAAACTCGCTGAATCTTTGATCATTTTTTTATTCTGTTTTTCCCTCTATGCTTCATTTTGGCTTCATTTTATTGCTGTCTTCAATTATACTCCTTTTCTAAACATAATATTTAATTTGCTTTTATTCTTATTCGTTAAATTTTTATCTCAGGAATTTTTATCTCTAGGAATTGATTTGCATCTTTTATATATCTTCTATATCTCCACTTTACTATTTAAACATATAGGAAATAGTTATAGCTGTGTTAATGTTCTTGTTTACTCTATCTAACATAAGTGCCCATTCTGGGTCAGTTTCAATTGATTAATTTATCTTCTCATTTCTTTGCTCCTTTGCACACCTAGTACTTTTTTGTTAGGATGCCAGACACTGGGATTTTTCACCTTGATAGGCACAGGATACTTTTTTATTCCTATAAATATTCTTGAGCCTTTTGAGGGAACAAGTTAAGTTCTTGGACATAGTTTATTCCTTTAGGTCTTGCTTTTATGATGTGTTATTGGGGACCAGATAGGTTCCTTGTTGTGGATGCAAAACTTTGTGTACTCAATTCTATGTCCTATGAATCTTGAGGTGTCCCAAGGTAGCTGATAGGACTAAGCACTATTCTCAATACTGTGTGAATGCTGGGCCCTAGTTCTTTTGAGTGGCTTTTTCTTAACTTCTGGTTGTTTCCTCATATGCATGTACTGATTAATATTTAGCTGAATATTTAAGAGGAATCTCTGCAGATCTCCTGAGTGCAGTTCTGTGCAGTTCTCTCCTATCTTGTAAACTCTTAATTCTTTGGTCTCCCTGGACTCTAAGCTTTGTCTCCTCAACTCATGAAGTCATTGAGCTCTACCTCAATTTCCACTCCCTACATCATGTCCTGGAAATTTTCTCGAGGAAGTAAGTTGGGACAGTATCAGAGCTGTCCTTGTTTGTTTCTTGTCATTTAGGGTCATTTTCTTTTGTTGCTTGTTTTTCAAGTTCTTGCAAAGAGTTGTTTTACATATTCTGTCCATTTTTTGGCTGTTTCAAGTGGGACCTAACGTATTTCCATTTATAACCATATTCACTAAGTTGCCCTTTCTTTCTGTCCTTTGCCCAAAGCAAGCTTATTCACACAACAAGCCTGCAAAACTTGCTGACCCTTTTTTTCTCTGCTTGGAATACTTTCTCCAAGATCTCTACAAGCTGATGGTTTCTAATTATTCAGGTATTAGCTCTAATGCCAACTCTTTTGGGAAACCTTCTTTGATCATAGTAATAAAATAGACCATTCCCACCTCTAAGTTGTTCATCCAGTATCATGCTTTATTTCCTTCATAAGGCTAATCACCATCTACATTTATTCAATTGACTTTGTTTACACTAAATATATATTGAAAGAAGAGTCATGTCAAATATTCAAAGAATAATTGAAAGTAGGTTTTTAATATGTGCATGTAGAAGATTAGACCATTTAGAAGTGACTTAGAAGGAAACATGCTTATTTCACATAGCAAAAAGTTTCAAAATAGGACAGTTCCAAGATTAGTTAACTCAGTGGCTCTGTGACATCATCAAGAATCTAGTTTCTTTCTACCTTTCTGCTTGTCATCTGTAGTGTATTAGATTGTCATCTTAGCTCAGCTCTACTTATTTTCCCAAGATGGCTGACACAATTCCAAGCAGCACTTGAAATCAGATTTTAGAGATTGTAAAGGAAAGATATTTTTCCTCATCTCTTTTAAAGGTAGGAAAAAATTCCCCAGAATCTTTCCAACTTCCAACAAGCTCTCCTCATATCTCCTTGGCCAGATGTTGGTGCCATTTCCAAATTAGTTGATGGCAATGGGAATGAAAATTACAATATTGGCTCAAGCTAATTAAGGCACACTTTCACCCCAGACTTCTCCTCTTCAATCTTGGATTTATGGAAGTTTCTTTCCCCATCACTCCCAGGAACTTGTTGCCTGAAGTTGTCAAGAATGGAATTCTATTGGAAAGAAAAATGGGAAATATATAGTTAGGGAGGCTGCCACAGCTTATTTTATTAGGGTGAGCGTGTGCACTTCAAACATTTAAATGAACTTATGTTGGTTCGTCTAGAAAATCTCTTAACTGATTCAAATATTTGCCAGAGTGTGAGACAAGCCTTCTGATATCAGCTGAGTTAAGCGTAAGGTTTTCAGCTTGCATTTCTAGTCTTTCACTTTGTATAACATCTCCAATTCTCGGCCTTCCTTCTTGGTATCTTGCCCACCACACTGATGCACATTGTCAACTGAAAATACTGTTTCCACAAGTTTCCAACAAGCTGGCAATGGAATTTCTGAAGTAGAAACATATTTTATTTTTTCTGCTTAAAAATGGAAATTTAATCATAGTACATTTCTTGTCATGATATACCCATTCAAAAATATTTACAGCTGATTCTATTTACAGTAAATTCACAAATCTTACCAAATATTTTGATCAAAAGGATGGTGCTGTTCTTAATCCATCTTTGGCACAACCCTGTACTCATGGGTAAAATTATATTATTTTAATCCAGGAGTGAAACCAGGAGATCACCTATTCATTCATGGTGTTGAAGGGGTAGAAACTGGATGGGAGGAAAGTAATTTATTTCATCAAAGTCATATGTAGGGCTGTGCTGGAGTCCACTTATATCAGCTTATGAGACCCAAATGTGAGCATCTGCTTCTAACTCCACTGGCAGTGATGTCAAATTGATAGATTGAAATTGGCTATCATGGGAGTAGTTACACTATAGAAACTGGCACAATGCTACAAATCAGAGCTGTTTCTTTTCTGGAATGCTAGTTGTTAAACATTTGCCAGCATACCATATAATCAATAAGATACAGAGCAAGATCTAGGATAGTATAATTGAAGGGATTAAGAATTTTAAAGTCATATACTAGTAAAAGTAAATATTATTATTAATACCTATTTTGTTGTCATTAACATTTCTGACTCAGTCTAGCCGTTTTTTTGCACTACATTGTGACAGCTTCTGTAATTCATTTGTATCTACAATTTTCCCCAATTTGATGGATTTATTTGCCTCTGAATAAATTGGGTTGGACACTGTTTTAGTCAGGGTTTGTTTTGGTGGTGAATAACAAAAAAGACCCTGATGCAGGGAGAAAAGGAACTTATAAGGATATGTAATCACTCACCGGATCAAGAGAGAAGAATAAGACTTGGAGAATCGGCAGGAAATAAAGGGACCTGGCAGCAGAAACGTGAGTCAAAGTCATGCCTACAGGAATGTCTGGTTATGACATTGCCACTGGTACTGCTACCTCAACTGTTGTGGAACACTGTGTCTGTTTCATGAACCAAGTAACTTTTCCATAGTCAATCCCTCTTTGCGCTAATAACACAATATTTAAAACTGATGGTACTAGCACCAAGACAGAAATACAGATCAATGGAACAAGATAGAAAGCCCAGAATAACCCCACAAACCTACAGTCAATTAATTTATGACAGGATGCAAGACTATACAATGGAGGAAAGACAGTGTCTTCAATAAATGGTGCTGAGAAAACTGGACAGTTACATGTTAAAAAAATGAAACTAGAACATCCTTTAGCACCACACACAAAAATAAACTCAAAATGGGTTAAAGATGTAAATATAAGACCAGATACTATAAAACTCTGAGAGGAAAACATAGGCAGAGCACTCTTTGACATAAATTGCAGTAATATTTTTTTCAATTCATGTCCCAGTAATGGAAATAAAAACAAAAATAAACAAATGGGACCTAATTAAACTCAAAAACTTTTGCACAGCAAAGGAAACCATAAACAAAATGAAAAGACAACCCACAGAATGGAAGAAAATATTCTCAAATGATATGACCAATGAGGGATTAGTTTCCAAAATTTACAAAGAACTTAAGCAGCTCAATATCTAAAAAACAAACAAGCCAATCAAAAAATGGGCAGAAGATCTAAACAGACATTTTTCCAAAGAGGACATACAAAGAGACATATGAAAAGATGCTCAACATCACTAATTATTAGAGAAACACAAATCAAAACTATGAAGAGATATCACCTCACACCAGTTAGAATGGCTATCATTAAAAATTCTACAAACAATAAATGCTGGAGAGGGTGTGGAGAAAAGGGAACCCTCCTACACTATTGGAGAGAATGTAAATTGGTACAGCCACTATGGAGAACAGTATATCCCACTCCTGGGCATATATCCAGAGAAAAACATGGTTAGAAAGGATACATGTACCCTAATGTTCATTGCAACACTGTTTACAATAGCCAAGACAGGGAAACAACCTAAATGCCCATCAACATATGAATGGATAAAGAAGATGTTGTACATATATACAATAGAATATTACTCAGCCATTAAAAAGAATGAAATAATGCCATTAGCAGCGACATGGATAGACCTAGAGATTATCACGTTAAGTGAAGTAAGTCAGATAGAAAGAAAAATATCATATGATATCACTTATATTCAGAATCTAAAAAAAAATTGATGCCAATGAATTTATTTACAAAACAGAAACAGACTCATGGACTTAGAGAATGAACTGGTGGTTACCAAGTGGGAAGAGTGGGGGAGGAGGAGGGAGAAGTTGGGATTTTGGAATTGACATGTGCACACTGCTATATTTAAAATAGATTAAAAAAAATAAGCACCTACTTTAAAAAAATTTAATTTAAAATTAAAAAAAAGTCCTGATAGAACCATCTTCTTTGTTGAGACTGAGTCATGCTGTTGCAGGTATGTCATAGCAATCTTGCTTTGCCTCAACTTCCATAGCAAGAGACGGGAAGTCACCTCCCACAAATATAATTCCCAGTGACAGACTCACCCAAAATAAGAATGGAATTTGGTTGGTTGGTGGCAAAACTGAAAAGAAATACAAACAAATGTTCCTTGACATCATCACTGTTAAAAACTGGGGGGAAAAAAAAAAGTCACAGTGCCCTTACTATACGCTAATATGAGAAGGGGAGAAAGCACATCACAGGCATAGAGCAAAGTACAGTAAGTTCCCTACATACTAACGAGTTCCATTCTGACAGCATGTTCATAAGTCCAACTTGTTCGTAAGTCCAACAAAGTTAGCCTAGGTACCCAACGAACACAATCAGCTATATAGTGCTGTACTGGAATAGTTTTATAATTCTTTTCACACAAATAATACATAAAAACAAACACAAAAAATAAAGACAACATTTTCTATCTTACAGTACAGTACCTTGAAAAATACGGTAGTACAGTACAAAAGCTAGCATACAGAGGCTGGCATCAACTGAACAGGCAAGAAGAGTTACTGCCTGAAGGAGGGAGAGGAGGGGAGGCATGGTAGAGCTGAAGGACCATCAGCAATAGCAGACGGAGGACAAGCTGCAATTTCACTCTCGCCTTTATGTGACTGGACATGTGCACGCATGTTCACATCTTGAAAGTTTGCAACTTGAACGTTTGTATGTAGGGGACTTACTGTAAGTGAGAGGTGTGCTCGCCCTGGAGGACTCTCAAGATGGCATGGTGAATTTATTGTGGTTTAGAGATGTAGTTTTAGACCTAAAGTGAAATTTCAAAAATGTTTGTGCAAAGAGAAATTGCCCAGCTCTAAGATTAAAAGTGAATTCCTGAAGGAAAATGGCTAGGCTAGTTGGTAGGAACCAGGAAGGAGAAACATTTTAAGTCAGAGATAATGGCTTCTTGGGAAGATACCTGTAGATGGGTACACAGAAGCGGGCAAAAAGGGTATGGTTGTTTGTGTCTCATGTTAATGTCCATGAAAATATCCACACCAGAAGAACCCCTGAATAACCACGTAGGCATAAGTATTCATCCACTGCATTACAAGCAGCCCCTGTGTCCCCAGCTACCCAGTGCTTGGATAATGGTCCTGTGATTGGAATAGCCATTGTGGCAGGGATGCTGGCTATTCATTGAGCCCAATAGTATGGATTCTTACCCAAACTTAATATAGTCTCTTCTGCTGCTGTCTGCCCAAACTTTTAGCAGTAGAGCTTAACTCCAAATCTTCAATATGGCTCTATTCCTCGGGGAATCCAGCCTGCCACTTAATATTTTGGTTATATTGGGGCCAATCGTTGGTAGGAGATCAATTTGTCCTAAATGAAACAGTAAATGGATATATATTTGCCTTGCCCAACTACAGTATCTCTGTCAGAAGCAGTTTTCAAGGATGTAGAAAGCACTTGATTAATAAACATGAGATTCTGCATTACGTTGGCTCAGATAATGGGATTCATTTCACTGAAAAAAAAAAGTACAATAGATACACAAAAAAGATAGTAAATCTCAATTGCAGCCTCAGGAGCCCCTGTATTTGTGGGTACCATCGTTTGTCTCATTAACCTTTATGACTGTTTTTAAAGAATATTCTTTAGAGGCTGGTACTGGTCCCTTGAAGAGTCAGGGACAGAATGGACTTCATGAGGGCATGATTAGAACTGAGCATGCAAAATGTAGCAGATATGTGTGCCGTGTGTCCCACGGAGATCTAGGATGCTCCATGTACACTGACCATGTCCCACCTACGTAAGGGCTTCAGTATCTCTTGTTCTTCTTCCTCGGGCTTTTTCTGATGCAGAAAAATCATAGCCTACATGCAGGAAAGACTAGAAGTACAAAAGGATATTGCTCTCATCGGATCCCTCAACCAATGGAGCATGAAAGTTGGTAAATAAATATTGCAAACTCCTATCCTTGGAGGGACAATTCTGAGAGGGTTCTATGTGACCCACAGTGCAACTGAAGCCCAATTCTGATTCTGGTAACCTGTTCAATAATGCACATTATAGTCACTTTTTCACTTTCATAATCTCACTCTAAGCACTTCCTCTGTCCTAAATTCTGTTATCACTTCCCCAAAATACAATCTGCACCAAATCCTTGTTTCAGGCTCTGTTTTGAGGGAAACTCAAACCAAGAGAGTAGAAGGACTGAAATAATTATTTTATTGCTGCTTGGTGAGCAGAAAGCAAGATCACTTTTCTATCCCCACAGCCCAGAGTACTCTCCTGATGACTAAAATTCATGGGAATCCCACATTTCGAGTCTCCTTCTCAGATTATAATCAGGTACTGCTTCCACGCAACTGATATATCCCAACCATAAGTTTTAAGTAGTACAATTTATGTAAATCACTAAACCCAGTGCCTAGTGCAAGTTAAATACTCAATGCATGCTACTTGCAATGATGGTTATTATCGTTATTATTATGACTTTGCTGCCTTATCTACTGTCTATTCTGTTCAGTTTAAAAAATTACTGTTTTCTGCTATTGTTTCTACTTAATTTCTCTCTTATTTCAAAGATCCTTTGAGAAAAACTTACAGTTGTTATCAGCTAATACTTAAAATACCTACTTTTCAAGATTACTTTGAAATTAGTATATATAAATGATTAAAACAGGGTCTAACGTGGTATATTTCCTATAAAACTTATTTTCCCTTCTACTGCGGTTATCTATTATCATTACTATTACCAATAATGTGATCACTACTCTCATTACTGCATCTATAGACTCTACAATAATAGTGCAAGAACAGAGTTTCCATTTTTTTTTGTTTTAAATATCATGACACAATTAAATTTGGGAGTCTCACTTTCATTAACTTTAGCTGCTCAATAATTCATTTTCACCAAATACAGCAAACCTGACCCAACCGACAAATGGAAGATGGCATTTGCAATCTGCATGTTCTTTTATGAGAGTCACCAGGAAGAAGTGCTTTCTAGGATTTATTGGCTCTACGATTGGAACTCATCCATAATATAATATAGCAGGCAGAGGAACGTCATTGATAGAGTGCCAACTCTGTACCATGTGCCGTGCTGCCCAGAACCTCCCCTCCAACTTCCCATCATTGATCCTAATTCACAGGTGAGGCACCAAGGCATACAAAAGTTGAATCACCTGCACAAGGTCATGTATTCAGTACATGACAGAAAGAATATCTCCCTTAAATCAATTGACAGATGCTATTTACTATATTTTTTATTCCTAACAAAGGGACCATATGCAAGTCTCAGAACAAAAAAGGCATCTGTACTCTGAACTCTGATCAAGAATAGGAACATTGAAGGTGACATTCAGACCCGGAGGCATATCAGAATTTCACAGTCTGCCGTACGTCCTAGTTAGTTGCTGTTCTCACTGTGTCTTTCAGAATAGCCTATTTTGGTCCCTAAGCCATCAGACAACTTGAAATAACTGAACCATGTAACAAGAGCGTATAAAAAATACAGAAAAGAAAGAAACACTTTCAGAGACAGGTGCCCTCCCTGTGATTGTAGGACTTGCAAAACTCTCAACTCCAAAGGGGGAATTCCACAAGGGCCCCTCAGCATCTGAGACTGGTAAGGCAGCATCTTGGGCACAGCCCAGTTTCTCTTCCTGCTTCTGCCTTCATCTTCTGGGGTGACTTATCCTGTAATGTGAGTCAAATAAACTCACCAAGGGTTTATTTTTAGTTTGTTTTTGGCTTGGTTACGATAGATGCTTTTCATTCAGATACACATATTAATAAAAGGCTGATTTTAAGCTTCATTTTGGTAAAAGCGTGATGTCATGCAAAAAGTGTGAAATTTGGAGTCCCATACTTGCATTGAATTCCTGCTCTGCCACTTTGTCTGTGTGACTTTAAACATATTCTCTAACCTCTCTGAACCTTAACTTTGGTCAAGGTTAAAGGGGATTTTGTGAGGTTATCACGGCAGCTTAATGAAAAGGAAAAATCCCCCTGGAGTTTCTGATTCTCAGTGCAATAGGAAATGAATATTAATTTCCCTGATTTATTCCCTGTCTTGCCTCTGTTTGAATATAACTTGATGGGCTTTATCTTGGAAAAGGTTGTGGACTTAGAGGCAAAAAATCTGAGCTCCCATCCAGTCTCTGTCTTTCCCTAGCCACATTTTCTTAGCATGATGAAATGGTATGATGCACTTGAAAGAACAAAAGAAAATTATTTTGATCTCTTGGAATCTTGGGCCACCTCTTCACCTGTTCATGTCCCTGTTGTGTTGGGAATAAGTAATCATCACGCCATCTGGCACAGAACCAAAGAGCTTAGGTCTGGCTTCCAAAGCCAGCTCAGACACTCAATGTCCTTGTGACCTTGGACAAGAGTGTGACATTTCTGAGTACTGCATGATCATTTATAAAATGGGATTTGTAATAGTACCTGTGTCAGAGGGCTGTGGTGAGTGCTAAGTGACATAGAATTAAAAGAGTAGTGTCTCTTTTGTAGATAAGTTCATTTGTGCTATATTTTAGGTAATACATGTAAGTGATATATGGTTTTTGTGGGGGAGAGATAGATTGGGAGTTTAGGACTAGCAGATGCAAACTATTATATATAGAATAGATAAACAACACGGTCCTACTATATAGCACATGGAATTATATTCAATACCTATGATAAAACATAATGAAAAAGTATATGAAATTGAATATATATAAATACACACCTATATATAACTGAATCACTTTGCCGTGCAGCAGAAATTAACACAACATTGTAAATCAACTATACTTCAATAAAATAAATTTAAAAAGAGTAGTGTCTAACAATACACAGTATACATGCTAATGACAGTAATCTTTAATTTGTTTTATTTGAGGAAAATTTCAGTTCTAAATGGCTACGTACCTGTAGTTCATTCATGTGTCCATGAATTTACTATTTGCTTAAGCATTTATTAAAGAAGTATTTCTGAAGTGACTGCTGTCTGCCAGTCACTGCTGAGAGTTAGGGAATGCATGACTTCTGTCCTTAAGGAGTTCACAGTGTGCTAAATTGTTAGGCAGACAAGCCATCAATTGCAAGACACTGGTGTATCCTGAAGATGAGAATGTGTATGAAGTGCAAGTAAAGCACCTGACTTCAGAGGGACAATAAAAAGAAACATGAACCTTCATTTCTCACTGATACCTGGTTACCACGTTGAGTGATATTTTAAGAGCTGCTAAAGACTGAGCTCAAATGTCAGGACTTCTCATGATGAAAATTGTTTCAACTTATATTTTATGGTCTGTTGTTTCCAAGAAGCCAATGTGCCAACTCAACTAACAGTGTTAATGATAGGATGTTTCAGTTTTCTTGGTTTCCATTGGTTCAGCAAAATCCTTACCCTAGGAAGGCTATTTTATCTGCTTGGGAACACTTCTATGGCCACATCCACTGGAAGAAGTGCCACGTCTGCTGTCAGGATGGAGCGCTTTGCAGTCATCAGATATCATTTTGGAAGGAATCAGTAGAAGGAACCAGATCATTAGCAGAGAGGTTTTCTCTAGGAAAATTTATGAAAAACTGAGTGGGGAGGTTTTTTTTTTAAGATAAAATAATCAGAAGTAAGTTTATAACGTTTTTAATTATGACGGTATATTTCCTTCTCTTTTGCTAACCCTGGAACAAAAGGAGCACTGGGCAGAGAGTCAGATATGAACCTTAGCTTCATCTCTAATTAGTGATATGCTCTTGAGCAAGTCAGAACCATTTTGAGTTTCAGTTGCCTCATTTGTTAAAAAAAAAAAAGAATAAAAAAGAAAAGGATAATTATGGGATAATTATTGCTTAGAAAAAAACTCTGTAGAGTCAGTAACTGATAAAAGACCTTCCGTAAATAATATCATATCCATAAGGATAGGGATGGTGATAAGTAATAATTAGAAAAATAATCTCTGCTGCTCATTTTAAATGAAGCCTGTCCAGAAATCTCATTGCAAGCCTCACTAGCATGTGATTATGAATTAGGTTAAGAGATGGGAAATATAGAATAGATATATGAAATAATGGCCCAAGAGGAAACCAGAGAGTGAGCCTTTAATACTTTCATTAGGAGCAGAAGTAGCTTGAGCATGTAAAGATATTCATGGACCTTAGGAAGCCTGTGGAATTGAGAAGAGTTACAGAAAACTGTGGAACCCCACAGACCAACTTGTGTCCCCACAGAACTTGTGAGAAGGTTCCATCTGCTACTGCTTTAAGCATCTGAGTCTTAGGATACCTCAGATGGCCAAGGGCATCTCATGGAGGGCTCCCACTGAATTCGCAGGGGAATCTGGGGCAGTAACTCTCATCTGGATGATAGGAAACTTACACGAGGGATGCCAGTCAATATGGATCCATGTGCAATAATTAAGTATGGTTAAAACTGAGTATACTACCAACTGGAAAATGGATAGTCAGTGGGAAGTTGTTGTATAACAAAGGGAGTCCAACTCGAGGATGGAAGATGCCTTAGAGGACTGGGGCGGGGAGGGTGGGGGGGACTCGAGGAGGGGGAGTCAAGGAAGGGAGGGAATACGGGGATATGTGTATAAAAACAGATGATTGAACTTGGTGTACCCCCAAAAAAATAATAAAAAAAAAAGAGAAAAAAAAAAAAAAACTGACTATAATACTATTAGGACGATGCCTGCCGGGTAAAACATAGAGCTGAGCTGGTTAGATAACACAGAGAAGCCTGAGCTACCACGTGCTTTGGGTAAGAGGTAAAAAGTAATGCATGAGGAAAGTGCAAGGACTTCACCTAACAAGTAATGGGGAACTGAGTGAGGGCAGTGCAAGGTTTTTTTTCCCCAACAGCAGCTTAGTGCCAGTAATTAAGTGAACTAAGGAAGAGTCAGGTGCTCACTACCAGAGGTGGTTCTGTAACTGTTGATAACTTTTGAGAATTTTAACATCTTCACATTCAGCAACATAAAGTCTAGCTTTTGACAACACTCTTGCTGCCTCAAAAAGTTTTGGAACTACTGTTGTTGAGAGCACAGCTAAAGCTTTCTATCTATTTGATCTATTAGTTACCTATTGCTGGTCATGTTTGATCTAATAGTTATCTATCACTGTGTCACAAATGGCTCCAATATGTAGTGGCTTAAAATGGCACACATTTATTATCTCAGAGTTTTGTGGGACAGGAATATAGGCATGGCTCAGCTATGTCCTCTACTTCCGGGACTCATAGGCTACAATCAAAGTGTTGGCTGGGGGTGTACCCTGGTGGTAAGGCTGACCTGAGAAAGGCGTTTCCAAGCTCACTCCAGGGATTGCTGGCAGCATCCAAAGCCATTGGTCAGCAATTTCCCTCATTTCCTTGCCTCGTGACCCCCTCCATAGAGAATTTCACAACGTGGCAACTTGCTTCATCAAAAGGAGCAAGTGAGAGGGTAAGAGAGCGTTTCAGCAAAAGGGAGAGGATGCTAGGATGATAGAAGTACTTGTGACTTAACCACGGAAGCACTATTTATCACTCTGGTAGGATTCTATTCATTGGAAAGAAGTCACTAGATCCATCCCACACTCAGCTGGAGAAGGATATATAAAGGCTTGAACAGCAGGGAGTGGGGGTCATTTGGAGTCATCTTAGTAGGATGCCTGTGACAGTTGATATAGGAAAGAACAAACAGTAAGGATCCTAGTCTCCTCTCTGATCATCTGTTTCCTACCATTTTCCTCTCCATGTTATGATGCTGATTCTGAAATTTTTCCTGGCCAATATCTTTTCCCCTATATCCCCTTCCCTTTTTGCATTTCTTTAACCTTTCTTTCTTTCTTTCTTTCTTTCTTTCTTTCTTTCTTTCTTTCTTTCTTTCTTTCTTTCTTTCTTTCTTTTTTCCTTTCTTCCTTTCTTTCTTCCTTTCTTTCTCTTTTTCTTTTTCTGGTCCTGAGAGACTCTGACATAGTGAAAAAAAACAATGTCAATGGGAGTTCCCAAAGTTAGACCTAATTCTAATCCAACTACTGTATATGAATTAAGGAAAAAGCACTTCTCTTTTTAATGCTCAGTGTCTTAAACTGTTAAATGAAGCTACAAGGCAATATAGTGTAGTGACTATTATAATAGAATTTGGAATCAGTCATTCTGTAGTCAAATACTCTACCCCTGAATTATACCCCTTCCCTTTGGAGTCAGACATTCTGAATTGGATATCAGGTCTCTGATGTTTTAATATTATTTCATTGTGCCAAAGGATTATGTATTATTGGTTTCTTTTAATTTTATAACACTGCAAATTAGAATCTATTTCCAATTTATACACGAGGAAAATGAGACTTAAAGAATTTAAAATCTTAGCAAAGTTTTTTGTTATGAAGTATTAATGAGAGTGGGAAACAGCAGGAAGTCTTACACACCCTGTGCCTGGGGGGAACATACATTTTTACAGCCCCCTTGGTACACAATTGGGCATTGACTTAAACTTTCATTTGTACCACAGTCTACAAGCCAGAAGCTTAATTAGTAGGGGTAAACCCTAGAACACTTGCACCATGATGTGTAGACAACATTCATAGCGATACTAATACCAATACTGATACTGATATTAATAACTGCAGTTAACCTGCATGGTAGAGTGGTTTCCAAATCATAGGTGCAATCGTAGTCATCTGGAGGGCTTGTTAAAACACAGCCTCTGGGCCTCATTCCCACGGTTTCTGATTTTGTGGGTCTGGGGTGGGGCCAGAGAATGTGCATTTCTAACAAGCTCTCAGGACATCTTAAGCTGCTGACCCAGAGACCATCCTCTGAGCACCGTTGATAAAGTGTCTACTCGGGGCCAGTCCCTTCTCTAAGTGATTTATGCATATTAAGCCCGTAATTCCTCACAAGGATCAGAGAGGTAGAGAACTCTTATTGTCTCCTGTTTATAGATGGAGAAACTGAGGCATGAAGGCATGAAAGGTAACGTGAGCTGCCTGATTTGGGAAACTCAGGCTGACTGGCCCCGGGTCTGCGTGATTAATCAAAACACGCAACTGCGTGTGCTCCTGATGGACAGATGCAGAAAAGCATTTCACGTGGAGAGAACGTTAATAAAAGGCTTGGCAGTATGGGCCATTCTAAAAAGTCTGGGGACTAGAAGGAAGCCTAAGGGACTCTAATATTGGACACGCGTAGGGCAGGGATAACATCTGGATGGGGTCAGAAAGAGGCAACAGGGGCTGTAGCATAGGACTTTGCTTTCCGGGTGAGAGTACCCTTTGTCCTGGGGATTACAGGGCATGGGAGGGCTCGGGCAGGGAGGGACAGGATGAGATTTGTGATTTTAAATACATGTATAATATAGAGGGCTTGGGGGATGGCACAGGGGGAGAGAGATTGGAGAGGGAGAGAACAGTTTGGAAGTTATTTGGGATGGTCCTCATGGGAACTGTTGGCAGCTTGGACCACATAGGTGGGAACAGAGCAGGGAGATCAAGTATGAGAGATATTCAGGTACAGAGTCAGCAGGATCTGCTGGCTGCCTGGGGTTAAGGGAATACCAAGGGGGTTACGGCTAACTCTCATCTTCCTGACTTAGTCAATGTGTTAATGGTAGAGTTGTTCTCTTGGGGCTGGGGGTTATTGCGGTAAACATGCTTTGTTCATGGCTGAGTTTCAAGTCCCTGTTAGAAGTCTTAGCAACTTTTCCTCTTAAAAACAAGAACAGCGGGACTTCCTAGGTGGCGCAGTGGGTAAGAATCTGCCTGCCAATGCAGGGCACACGGGTTCGATCCCTGCCCCAGGAAGATACCACATGCTGCGGAGCAACTAAGCCCGTGCGCCACAACTATTGAGCCCATGTGCCGCAACTACTGAAGCCCATGTGCCTAGAGCCTGTGCTCTGCAACAAGAGAGGCCACTGCAATGAGAAGCCAGCACACCACAAAATGAAGAGTAGCGCCCACTCACTGCAACTAGAGAAAGCCCGTGTGCAGCATCAAAGAACCAACATAGAGAGAAAAAGATGGCGGCGAAGTAGAGAGACGTGGAGTGCATCCCTCTCCACAGATGCATTGGGAATGCACGGAAGGACGCAGTCATTCCCACAGAGAACCAGCTGAACACCAGCAGACGGCCTCGGACACCGGAAAGGGCTGCGGAGAACCTGACATAGCCGACTGAATATTCGTCTACTCCAATACTTGGACATTAGTCTGAGGCTTGGACAGTCTTCTATAAACACCTCTATCACCAGGACAAGCAACCCCAAAAGCTTGGACAACCATGAGGAAACAAAGAAACACCATGCAGGCAAAGGAGCAGGAAAAAAACCCACAAGACCAAATAAATGAGGAGGAAATAGGAAAAATGCCTGAAAAAGAATTTAGAGTAATGATAGTAAAAATGATACAAAATCTCGATAACAAATTAGAGAAAGTACAAGAAACAGTTCATAAGAACTCAGAAAAACAAACAGCAATGGATAACAAAATAACTGAAATTAAAAATACTCTAGATGCTCTAACCAGCAGAATGACTGAGGCAGAAGAACGAATAAGTGAGTTGGAAGATAGAATGGAAGAAATAAACGCCACAGAGCAGGAAAAAGATAAAAAAATAAAAAGACTAGAAGACAGCCTCAGAGACCTCAGTGATAACCTTAAACGTACCAACATTCGAATTATAGGCATACCAGAAGAAGAAGAAAACAAGAAAGGGTCTGTGAAAATATTTGAAGAGGTTCTAGTGGAAAACTTCCCCAACATGGGAAAGGAAATAATTCACCAAGTCCAAGAAGCACAGAGAGTCCCATACAGAATAAACCCAAGGAGAAATACACCAAGACACATATTAATCAAACTAACGACAATTCAACACAAAGAAAAAATATTAAAAGCAGCAAGGGAAAAGCAACAAACAACATATAAGGGAAAACCCATCAGGATAACAGCTGACCTTTCTACAGAAACTCTGCAGGCCAGAAGGGAATGGCAGGATATACTGAAAGCCCTGAAAGAGAGAAACCTACAGCCAAGAATACTTTACCCAGCAAGAATCTCATTCAGATTTGAGGGAGAAATCAAAAGCTTTCCAGACAAGCAAAAGTTAAGAGAATTCAGCACCACCAAACCAGCCTTACAACAAGTACTAAAGGAACTTCTCTAAGTAGGAAACACAAGAAAAGGAAAACACCTACAAATACAAACCCAAAACAATTAAGAAAATGGTCATTGGAACACACATGTCAATAATCACTTTAAATGTCAATGGATTAAATGCTCCAACCAAAAGACACAGACTGGCTGAATGGATACAAAAACAAGACCCTTCTATATGCTGCCTACAAGAAACCCACTTCAGACCAAGGGATACGTATAGACTGAAAGTGAAGGGATGGAAAAAGATATTCCATGCAAATGGAAGTCAAAAGAAAGCTGGAGTAGCAATACTCATATCAGACAAATTAGACTTGAAAGTAAAGACTATTAAAAGAGACAAGGAAGGGCACTACATAATGATCAAGGGATCCATCCAAGAAGAACATATCACAATGGTAAATATCTATGCCCCCAATATAGGAGCACCTCAATACATAAGGCAAATGCTAACAGCTATAAAAGGGGACATCGACAGTAACACAATTATAGTGGGAGACTTGAACACCCCACTTACATCAATGGACAGATCATCCAAACAGAAAATAAATAAAGACACACAAGCTTTAAATGACACATTAGACCATCTCGACTTAATTGATATTTATAGGACATTCCATCCAAAAACAACAGACTACACTTTCTTCTCAAGTGCACACGGAACATTTTCCAGGATAGATCACATCTTGGGTCACAAATCAAACGTTGGCAAATTCAAGAAAATTGAAATCATATCAAGCATCTTCTCAGACCACAACGCCATGAGACTAGATATCAATTACAGGAAAAAAACTGCAAAAAATACAAACACATGGAGGCTAAACAATTCACTATTAAACAACCAAGGAATCACTACAGAAATCAAAGAGGAAATCAAAAAGTATCTAGAAACAAATGACAACGAAAACACAACAACCCAAAACCTATGGGACGCAGCAAAAGCAGTTCTAAGAGGGAAGTTTATAGCAATACAGTCCTACCTTAAGAAACAAGAAAATGATCGAATAAACAACCTAACCTTACACCTCAAACAACTAGAGAAAGAAGAACAAAGAAACCCCAAAGTGAGCAGAAGGAAAGAAATCGTAAAGATCAGAGCAGAAATAAATGAAAAAGAAAGGAAAGAAACCATAAGAAAAATAAATAAAACTAAAAGCTGGTTCTTTGAGAAGATTAACAAAATTGATAAACCATTAGCCAGACTCATCAAGAAAAAAAGGGAGAAGATGCAAATCAACAGAATTAGCAATGAAAAAGGAGAAGTCACAACGGACACCTCAGAAATACAAAACATCATGAGAGACTACTACAAGCAACTATATGCCAATCAATTGGATAATCTGGAAGAAATGGATACATTCTTAGAAAAATACAATCTTCCAAGACTGAACCAGGAAGAAATAGAAACCATGAACAGACCAATCACAAGTACAGAAATTGAGGCAGTGATTAAAAATCTCCCAACACACAAAAGCCCAGGACCAGATGGATTCACAGGCGAATTCTATCAAACATTTCGAGAAGAGTTAACACCTATCCTTCTCAAACTCTTCCAAAATATTGCAGAAGGCGGAGCACTCCCAAACTCATTCTATGAGGCTACCATCACCCTGATACCAAAACCAGGCAAAGATGTCACAAAAAAAGAAAACTACAGACCAATATCACTGATGAATATAGATGCAAAAATCCTCAACAAAATACTAGCTAACAGACTGCAACAGCACATTAAAAAAATCATACACCACGATCAAGTGGGGTTTATCCCTGGGATGCAAGGATTCTTCAATATACGCAAATCAATCAACGTGATACATCATATCAACAAATTGAAGGATAAAAACCATATGATCATTTCAATAGATGCAGAAAAAGCTTTTGACAAAGTTCAACATCCATTTATGATAAAAGCTCTCCAGAAAATGGGCATAGAAGGAAATTACCTCAACATCATAAAAGCCATATATGACAAACCAAAAGCCACCATTGTTCTCAATGGAGAAAAACTGGAAGAATTCCCTCTAAGAACAGGAACAAGACAAGGGTGTCCACTCTCACCACTGTTATTCAACATAGTTTTGGAAGTGTTAGCCACAGCAATCAGAGAAGAAAAAGAAATTAAAGGAATCCAAATTGGAAAAGAAGAAGTAAAATTATCACTCTTTGCAGATGACATGATACTATATATAGAAAACCCTAAAGACTCTACCAGAAAACTGCTAGCACTCATTAATGAGTTTAGTAAAGTAGCAGGATACAAAATTAATGCACAGAAATCTCTTGCATTCCTATACACTAACAACGGAAGAGCAGAAAGAGAAATTAAGGAAACTCTCCCATTCACCATTGCAACCAAAAGAATAAAATACCTAGGAATAAACCTGCCTAAGGAGGCAAAAGATCTGTATGCAGAAAACTTTAAGACATTGATGAAAGAAATCAAAGATGACATAAACAGATGGAGGGATATACCATGTTCCTGGATTGGAAGAATCAACATCGTGAAAATGACTGTACTACCCAAAGCAATTTACAGATTTAATGCAATCCCGATCAGATTACCAATGGCATTTTTCACAGAGCTAGAGCAAGAAATCTTACGATTTGTATGGAAACGCAAAAGACCCCGAATAGCCAAAGCAATCTTGAGAAGGAAAAACGGAGTTGGTGGAATCAGGCTTCCTGACTTCAAACTATACTACAAGGCCATAGTGATCAAGACAGTATGGTACTGGCACAAAAATAGAAAGGAAGATCAATGGAACAGAATAGAGAACTCAGAAGTAAGCCCAAACACATATGGGCACCTTATCTTTGACAAAGGAGGCACGAGTATACCATGGAAAAAAGACAGCCTCTTCAATAAGTGGTGCTGGGAAAATTGGACAGCAACATGTAAAAGAATGAAATTAGAACACTTCCTAACACCATACACAAAAATAAACTCCAAATGGATTAAAGACCTACATATAAGGCCAGATACTATCAAACTCCTAGAGGAAAACATAGGCAGAACACTCTTTGACATACATCAAAGCAACATCCTTTTTGACCCACCTCCTAGAATCATGGAAATAAAATCAAGAATAAACGAATGGGACCTCATGAAACTTAAAAGCTTTTGCACAGCAAAAGAAACCATAAACAAGACTAAAAGGCAACCCTCAGAATGGGAAAAAATAATTGCCTATGAAACAACGGACAAAGGATTAACCTCCAAAATATACAAGCAGCTCATGCAGCTTCATACCAAAAAAGCAAATAACCCAATCCACAAATGGGCAGAAGACCTAAATAGACATTTCTCCAAAGAAGACATACAGATGGCCAACAAACACATGAAAAGATGCTCAACATCACTCATCATCAGAGAAATGCAAGTCAAAGCCACAATGAGGTATCACCTCACACCAATCAGAATGGCCATCATCACAAAGTCTGGAAACAACAAATGTTGGAGAGGGTGTGGAGAAAAGGGAACTCTCCTGCACTGTTGGTGGGACTGTAAGTTGGTACAGCCACTATGGAAAACAATTTGGAGGTTCCTTAAAAAACTACAAATAGAACTACCATATGATCCAGTAATCCCACTCCTGGGCATATACCCAAAGAAAACCATAATCCCAAAAGAAACTTGTACCATAATGTTTATTGCAGCACTATTTACAATAGCCAGGACATGGAAGCAACCGAAATGCCCATCAACAAATGAATGGATACAGAAGATGTGGCATATATATACAATGGAATATTACTCAGCTATAAAAAGGGATGAGATGGAGCTATATGTAATGAGGTGGATAGAGCTACAATCTGTCATACAGAGTGAAGTAAGTCAGAAAGAGAAAGACAAATATTGTATGCTAACTCACATATACGGAATCTAAAAATGGTACTGATGAACTCAGTGACAAGAACAGGGAAGCAGATACAGGGAATGGACTGGAGAACTCGAGGTATGGGAGGGGGCGGGGGGTGAAGGGGAAACTGAGAAGAAGCGGGAGAGTAGTACAGACATATATATACTACCAACTGTAAAATAGTCAGTGGGAAGTTGTTGTATAAGAAAGGGAGTCCAACTCGAGGATGGAAGATGCCTTAGAGGACTGGGGCAGGGAGGGTGGGGGGGAATCGAGGGGGGGGCGTCAAGGAAGGGAGGGAATATGGGGATATGTGTATAAAAACAGTTGATTGAACCTGGTGTACCCCCCAAAAAAATAAAATAAAATAAAAAAAAAAAAAAAAAAAAAGAACCAACATAGCCAATAAAAAATAAATAAATAAATAAATAAATAAATAAATGTTTATTAAAAATAAAAACAGATATTGAGTCACCTCCAAATGGGATGCTGATGGAAACACACAAAATCCCTGTGCTCGTGGAACTTCCACTCTAGAGGGGAAACACTTGTGAAAGAAAATTAGAGTGTGTCCTGTAGCGACCTGCTTAGCCATGAGTCCCCGGAAAAAACAGTGAGTTCAAGCAATTGGATGGGCTGTGGATTGAAATGACCTGAGCTCGAGGCCTCCCATCCTGGCAGTTACAATCCTTATAGGCCGAGATGAGCCTTATTGTCTGTACCCCCCGCACCCACGGCACTGCCCGGTACATCACCGGTATTCAATGAAGGTGTGTTGAATGAAGCAAAAACGTGTGTTCAGCAGTTTTCACCAATGAAGAACGCTGAATCTGGAAAGAGGTCTGTGCTGGTGCAGGGAAGGTTCGTGGGGTCTTATCATAGAGCTGGGATGAGTTTGCGCTGCTTTTGTGCCCACTGACAAAATTGCCATGACCTAGTTAGCTTCCCACGTTAAAATAAAGAAATCACTCTGTAAACGACAACATTCTGTGCTTAAAATAGGAAGGTTTCTCTTTAATATATGAACCAAATCACCTGCAAAATCACCGAAACACCCCTGCAATTTGTGGATCGAGATGATTCCTTAGAACTGAATAATTTATTCATACATCTGCTGACAGTGTGCATTTCTGCACATCCCATTATTTGCAACCCTGCATCATTTCCTGATGCAATGTGGTCACCATTCTGCCATGTCATATCAGAAATCTGCTTAATTTTGCACTCCCTAAAATTACAAGACAGGTATCCCAAGGATCTCGCTTTTATTTCCAGCAGCAACTAAATTTATCTTTACTAAAATGGGCAAGAGATGTGTCTTAGCACGCCACTGGTGGGCTTTCGAAGGATACATAGGGTCCTTTCTGCGTGCCAAAACCTTGGCAGATGATAGCAAAAATCACAACCTCCCTCCCTGCCACGAACTTTGCCTGTGCTGAGCTACTTTATTCTTGCAACAAGCCCGGCATGTAGGACTTACTATTATCTGCTCAGAGGAGGAAGCAGAGGTGTAGATGGGGTTAAAAACGAGAGAGGAAGGGCCTAGAAGTGAGACTACAGCTTTACATAGTTGGTTTTGATTTTATTGTGTTAGGAGCATTTTTACCTTCATGATATTTTTTTGCATTTCTCGAGACTGAAGTGGTTTCCTGCTTATTTTTAGATGTTATTTTATATGTTTTAGTGACTGGAGTGGTTGAGGAAGTGTAGAACAAAGAGGGATCGGTCATAGATTGAACAACTATTAACTGTCCTGCACTTTCTTTAAAAAAAAATGTATTGATTCTTCACATCAGTCCTAGAAGGGAAATAATATTATGGTATTTGCCCCTTCAGTTCGAGGGTGAGGAAATAGAAGCTCATAATGATCAGTGATTATTCAGCGAATGGGTAGAGTTCCAAAGCCCTTACATGGCTGAGATGGGACTTTGGACTCTCGTCTTTGACTCCAAGTATCATTCTCTTCATATTGTTGAAAATGTGCCCTGTGGGTAAAAACCCTACTGCTCCTCGTGATACTGTAACCTGTGCTGTAGACCAATCAGCAAACAAAGAGCTGTGTTCCCAGATAGCATGATCACGGCCCCTCTATAGTTGCATGTGTGCATAGATTCTTTTGTGCTCTACCAAAGATATCATTAAAAAATGGTGTTTTATGTATTTTTGAGTTGTTGCCCTCTTCATTACAATGCATGGGAGGAATTCCCTTCAGCTCTCACTTCTAGAATAAAGACATCCACACCTCTTCTAGGTTTTTAACTTCTTGCCTTTCCCACATTTCTCGGTCCACTGAGAAATCCAGAACCAGATGTGCAGCATGCCTTCAGCAAGTGTACAGAACTTGAAGAAAAGCAACCATTTGCTCAGCTGTGGGAACTAACCCTCTCAGTCATCAACCGTTAGCTAGCTTCCTATCTTAATTTGTCCATCACCACCATTTCCTCATTAACAATAGCATTATGTGAAATTCTATAAGCTCCCACAATATCTTTTTGGCATTTAGCTGAGTTATATACACAAATAAACAATGTTTCCCAGAGGAAAGAGCCACCCTAAGAAGCAAATCTGAGAGTAGGGGTGCTATTTCCTAGGAAGTGCCCCAGAGAGATAGCCTATAAGACAATTTTGGCAATAATAATCTTGATTAGTAATTAATAAGTGATGATGACATCTTGTGTGCTTATAATGTGCCTTCTATGTCAACTACTTTCTCCATATTTAGTTCTCGTAATAAACTTGGAGGTAGAGACCATCATCCCTTTTATCAGATGAAGAAGTTGCACGTTAGTGAGATCCAAATATACCCAGCTGGGGAAGGGTTGCCAACTGGAAAGGGGTGAAGCCAGGGCTCCAGTTCAGGTCTGTCTGTCCCCCAGACCCCATGCATTTCTCCACTAGGGGAAACTGCCTCTTTGGGTGGAATAGTTCCAACTCCTAAAAGGAGCTGAGTGAGGCAAGCACCTAGTAATGAAGCAGGGAGTTCACTGCCACGGAGAAGGTCCCATTCACTTCCCCACTTTCAATTCTGTTGCTTTCAGCCTCCTGAGATGGAAGACGTGACCTGGTAATGTGTATTGTATTCTCCACCCTGCAGGACTGTTCATTTAAAAAGGCAGGGGATTTATCAGTTTTGCACGGCCCTGTTTCATAGCTGCAATGTCGAGGTCTCCCCGGGGAGGCAGCCCCAGAACATTGCCTTTTCTGGAGGTCAGCATGCTTTTAACTGAATTGGCCCCACAGAGGAATGAGTAAGGCCTGGCTGAGTGGCATCAAAGGCAATTGTGTGCAACCAGCACACAGGAGAGAAGGGAAAAATTGACAGTGTGGAAGTGAGCTCAAGTTGGGTTTCTCAAGCAGTGGGGGCAAGTCACTTCCACTTTTTCTATTTAACTTGTCCTGCAGCTTCAAAACAATGTATGTCCATTGCAAGGAAATTAGAATATACAGAGACACAAGAACACACTGAGGTTTTCATTACCTCATCCTACCAGATGATCTGTTATCTACCTTGTAGATCATTTTCTATGTAAACAAAATTAAAAAAATAAAACCTATTGTCTCTGCTATTTTAAGAGTAGCTATTTTTCTGTAAAAATATATTGTGAGCATTCATTCACGACAGTAAGTTTTTCACTGAAGCAGAGGTTAGAGGTTGGTGACTCAGGCTCCCCACATCCCTTCTGCATATAGCTTAACAGGCTAAGTAACTAAACAGTAGGTGATAGATTGGTATCTCACCATTTATTGTTTTATTTTAGAACTAGCAACTTACATGCAACTTCCCAACTGCTGTCAGAATCTGAGTGTAAGGTTCCTGCTCTACCATGGGAAACATTTGACTGCTGTATGTGTTTCCAACAGCTGCTGTAACAAAAGACCACAAATACTGGCTTGAGCCAAGGTGAGTCTATTATCTTACAGTCCTGTGAGTCAGATGTCTGATATGGGTTTTACTAGGCCAAAATCAAATTGTTGGCAAGACTGCATTACTTCCAGAGATTCTAGTCAAGAATCTATTGCCTTGCCTTTTTCAGCTCCAAGGGGCCCCTACATTCTTTGGCTCAAGGCCTCTTCTTCCATCATCAAGGTCAGCAAGGTAGCATCCCTCTGACCTTGCTCCCATCACCACCTCTCTTCCTCTGATCACAGCCATGAAAGTTTTCCCCCTTTAAGGATTCATATGACTCTGTTGGTTCCACCTGAA
Source organism: Hippopotamus amphibius kiboko (assembly GCF_030028045.1). Taxonomy (NCBI): domain Eukaryota; kingdom Metazoa; phylum Chordata; class Mammalia; order Artiodactyla; family Hippopotamidae; genus Hippopotamus; species Hippopotamus amphibius. The sequence goes on along the minus strand of NC_080198.1, from coordinate 93,528,036 downwards.
TAATCCAGGATAATTTCTCCACTTCAAGGCCTTTAACTGTAATCACATCTGTAAAGTCACAGGTTCTAGAGATTAGGACATGGACATCTTTGTAGACCTTTATTCCTTCTTCCACAAGTGGTATACCATCTGATAGTTTTAGGGCTATCATATAGTTAACCAGTCTCCATTAATATACATTTAGGATGCTTCCAACATTTTTGCCTCATAAACAGTTCTTTAACTAAAAAAATTATGTAACTAAATCTCTGCTTAGTTTCAATTGTTTTCTTAAAGGGAAAGCAGGATTTCTAGATGAAGCCATATGCCCATTCGTAAAGCTTTCCACGTGTGTGCTCCATAGACATTTTTTGAGTACCTACTTTGTGCCAAGCATTGTTCTGAGCTGCAGGGATCCATTAGGAAACGAAACAGATAACATATCCTTGCCTCAGGAGAGTTTCTATTCTGCAGGATACTGATGGCTAATTACCTTTTGGCCATAGCTAAACTGCTTTAGATGCTGCCTTTTTCAATTGCCTCTCTTCAATTCACCTCTCTTTCTTAGGTACCCAGCTTTGATTCTTGTTTTTTTTTTTTTTTTATTATTATTATTGGAATATAATTGCCTTACAATGTTGTGTTAGTTTCTGCTGCACAACAAATTGAATCAGCTATATGTATACATATATTCCCTCCCTCTTGAACTTTCCTTCTACCTCCCCACCCCTGTCACGCCCATCTACATCATCACAGAGCACCAAGCTGAGCTCCCTGTGCTATACAGCAGTTTCCCACTAGCTATCTATTTTATACATGGTAGTGTTTATATGCCAATGCTACTCTTTCAATTTGTCTCACCGTCCCCTTTTCCTACTGTGTCCACAAGTCTGTTCTCTACATCTGCTTCTCTTTTCCTGCCCTGCAAATAGGTTCATCAGTACCTTTTTTCTAGATTCCATATATATGCATTAATATATGATATTTGCTTTTCTCTTTCTGTCTTACTTCACTCTGTATGACAGACTGTAGGTCCAACCACATCACTACAAATGACCCAATTTTGTTCCTTTTTATGTCTGAGCAATATTCCATTGTATATATGTACTTACCACATCTTCTTTATCCATTCATCTGTCAATGGGCATGTCCTGGCTCTTGTAAATAGTTTCCATGTCCCGGCTATTGTAAATAGTGCTGCAATGAACATTGGGGTACATTGTTTTTTTTGAATTACGGAGTACATATCCTTTTGAATTATGGTTTTCTCAGGGTATATGCCCAGTAGTGGGATTGCTGGGTCATATGGTAGTTCTATTTTTAGTTTTTTAAGGAACCTCCATACTGTTCTCCATAGTGCCTGTATCAATTTACATTCCCACCAAGAGTCCTTTTTAAATCAGTCTTTTAAAAACATATGCTTATTTTAACATGTGGTAGACAATCAACTAAGCTGGCATATATAGTTTGCTTATACTCTGAAATCCAAGTCTCAATATCCAGTTTTACTATTTACTAACAGTGTGAACTTGCATTGGTCCCTCCTCGTTACAGACCCGTGTGATAGAAATAGAGTGAATCCCATGTGTTAGGTGACTTTTAAGTCATTTTACACACATTATATCAGTTCACATAAAAACTCTGTGAGTTAAATACTCTTAAGAATGCCTTGTTATGGATATGGGAATTGAAGCACAGGTGAGTGATCTGCTCAAGGTCACACAGCTAAGAAACATTGGAATCAGGATTCAAACAAGCTGGTCTGATTCCACAGCCTATATCTGTACCTGTCTTGATCCTTGTTATAGGTAGAATTTTGCACCCCAAACATATATGTTGAATTTCTAATCCCTAGTACCCTGGAATGTGACTTGGAAATAAAGCTGTTGTAGATGTAATTAGTTAAGATGAGGTCATACTGGAATAGGATGGGCCCCTAATCTAACATAACAGGTGTCCTTATAAAGAGGGGAAATTTGGAAACAAAGACAGACATGCATACAGAGACAATGTCTTGTGAACACAGAGTTAGAGATGAGGGTGGTACTTCTACAAGACAAGGAAAGCCAAAGTTTGCCAAGAACTGCCAGAAAGGAAGATCTGGGGAAGGATTCCCTTCTCCAGGTTTCAGAGGGAGCATGGCTTTGCCAACACCTTGATTTCACACTTTTAGCTTCTAGAATTTCTGTTGTTTTAAACCACCCAGTGTTTGGCACTTTGTTATGGCAGCTCTAGAAAACTAATACAATCATCCTCTATATTGTGGAGATATATTAATTTACTTTTAGATTATAGACAATGTGACTAACACCACTGACCGTGTGTTTTTCTTATTTTGTTTGAAAGACATTCAGAGCAGGTTAATAACTGCAGAACCAAAGCTACTACACCTCTATCATCTGAATGTCCCCACCTGGATCCCACCATCCTGGTAGTATTCTACCTTTACTCCAATGTCCTAATTTGTAGGATATCTGTATTGCATGCAGTTCTTTAAGCTACGTTCAAATTACATCTTATCTAATGAGTAAAATGTATAAAAACATAGATTGAGAAGAAATTCTAGAGGGGAGGCATGACTTGCTTGAAGTCACCAGTCATTTGCAGCAGGTGCAAGGCTGGAATCTGATCAGGTTGTACACCCCATTCAGTGGTATCCCTTGACCAGGGTGCCTCCAAACAATGGAGGATTCCTCCAAACTTCTCTGTCTCCATTCCTCTGCCCTCTTCCCTGGGTCCTACAACTTTCCTGTCTGGAAGACCTTACCCATGTCAACCCAATCTTAATTCTACTTCTTAAGCCAACCTTGCCTGAGGAGCTCCAAATGCTCCCATAGTAGAGATGATCTGAATTGTAGACACCTGAAATTATCTCCATCCATAACCCAGGATCCTTTCACTCTGCCCAAGCTGATTTCTAACAAGAAATGGTCCTCTCAAGGAATTTCCCAATTGGCAAAGCTACTGAGCTGGTGAGAAGAGAAAACAGAGTAATGAAAGACGATATGTAGGATTTGTCCTATTTCTCTTCCTAGCTGTTGATCTTGGATGCATCACTTAGCCTTTCAGAACTTACTTGGTTCTTCATCTGTGAAATGGGAATAGTTACCCCACAGGAAGGCTACATGAGCTGAAATTCAGTGTCTCACCCAGTTTTGGCCCACGGTAAATGTTTGCCCTTTCCTAATGCCCTCACTTCTATTGTCCAGTTAGTTACTCAGCCTCTACTGCTATTGTAGACCCACAGGAAGAGCTTTGTGCCCATGATGAATTAGAGTTTAACTTTTCTTGGTCTCCATCTCTTTCCTCCATGGCAGCATGAATGACAGAGCTTCAGGAACAAGAAGACGAAGGCTGCCCTTGGGAAGAGAGAGCAGAGCAGGGAAAGAAGCTGATTCTTCTGCTCTCAAATCAGCTCTGTCATCATCTCAGCCTGTCTGCTTTGATGGAAGAGTCTTGGGGAGTTCTGGAAACACAAACAATCAGCCTGGCCGGTATAATGTCTTCATCTCTTTCTAACTTGTTTTGTCTTTGTTGCTGTTAGGACAAGACGTGTGAGATCTGAATAGCCTCCATGATCAGGGCTCAGCAGTTTATCAAACAGAAGCTGACATTTCATCCAGATCATTTTATTTCTCTCCATAGCACCATTGCACAAAGAGCTTAGACAGATTGTTGAGATCAGTCTTTAGGCTTTGCTATCAGAGAAGTGATCCTGGGACCCAGAGCATCACTGGCCTGAGAGAGAGAATTTGGGGCAGCTAACATCCCCTAAGCACCTGTGTGCCACAGGCTGGGCATGCCTGCATCTTCCATCCTCATCACACTTCTGAGACCCAATGTGGTGATCTTCATTACACAAGGGAGGAGACTGAGCCTCTGAGATGTCATTCACCCCACCTCTCCCACTATTTCGAGAAATAGCGTTTGATTCCCAATGCGTCATTTTCCTCTACGTGAAGCTCTCCTGGTCTGCAGACAAAGAGCACAGGTTCTAATGAGTCTGGGCAAGTCATATAGACTCCGCCTGAGCTTCAGTTTCTCACCTTTAAAGTTGAAATATTTATCCTGGTCCTGATGGCTTCTGGAGTCTCTGTGCAATTCAGTCAGGGTAAATAGTAAATAGAGTGACCATACCATCTATCACCACACCCTTGAGTTCCGGGGATCCCCAGGACCACACCCATCTTTAGAGATTCACTAAAACTAAGCGTAGAGTTAAAATCATAGCTGAGATTGATTACAGCGACATAGTAGGGGTACACAGCCAAAGGGTAAGGGAAATGAACCCATGCAGAATCTGCAGGAATCTATGTGAGGCCTCCCTATGGTCTCCCCCTAACCCATCAGGGGTTGCACAGAGCACAGTTTTTGCCCAGCAGTGAAAATGCAGAAGCTGTGTGTCCTGTTTCTGCCCAGAGAAATCCACTAGAGGCTTGGTACTCAAGGTTGTATTATGGGCTGGTCACACAGTCACCCTCTGCCTTGCACATTTCACATTCCACAATTCCAGAAAGACAGCAGCATAAACCATACTGTCCCCACGGTGTAAGTGCAGTGAGCCACACTTGTTCGTTAGGGAAAGTTTTATATCAGTGTAGGGAACTATATACCAGCCAAGTACCCAGAAACAGCCAAGGGCCAACCTTGCTAGAAGGCCTTTCTAGGGATAGCAGTCTCTGATCTGCTACATTAACTTTTCTGGAAATTCCTGTATCTGGCCCTTAGGCAGAAGTGAGGCATTGTTTTTAGGGAAAAGGGGACTTCCAGATTAAGGCATTAGTGAAAAATCGATTCAAGTTTTTGTGTGCTTTGTATTCGGTTGTGCATCTTTAACTCTATGGACTAAAATTATGGCTTTTGAATTCTAATACTGCAAACAGCCCAGCAAAGAGTTTATTAATTAGACTATCTAGCTATCTGCGACCCATTAAATCTGTTGCTTGTTAAAGGCAATACAGTTTCAAGTTCAAATGTCTTAAAAGAATGAGCAGAATTGCCTTTCCGTACATTACCACAGTTGTCAATATTCCCGGACAGGTGGCCATACAGCGAGTTTTACCGACGGCAGATGTGGCAGCCAAGCTCAGGGAAGAACCTCCCCGGGTCTCTCTGCCTTATTCATTCTCGTCACACTTCTCAGCAATGTGTTCTGTAATTCTCTGATCTTTTGACACTGTCATTCCCCAGTAAAAGAAATTTAATCAAAATATGTACGCTGGAATTTTACTTAAGCAGAAATAATGACACTCATAAGTTCAGATTTCTATGTGAGCCTTTTCATTAGAAATGTGCATACTCTCAAGCGTGGCCTCTCTGTGGAGGCAAGCAAGCCACCCCCGGGGGAGCTGGGGCAGGCAGGGCTCCGGCCTCTCTCCTCCCCGCCATGCGGTGCAGCTCTGCGCATCTGAATATACATTCCATTTCTACTGAAGCGTTTCTGCCTTATATATCCCTGCCAGCCCACCAGTCGCCACTATTTATTTTTGTGAGGATTAAATAAAATTACATATATGTATGTATATATACATGTACACACACACACACATACACGAGGATGAGTGAAAAATTATTCGCATTCTGGTTATATTAAAACGTCTGTCAATTCTACAGCCAGAGAACAGATAATTTTTGACTCACCCTTCTGTATACTTAGGAAATGATTGTCTGTTCAGTTCCAGATTGCTATAATAAAGCAAATATGGCAATAAAGTGAATCACGTGAATTTTTTTTGTTTCCTTCCCAAGGCAGATAAAAGTTATGTTTACACTATACTGTAATCTATTAAGGTGTGCAATAGCATTATGTTTAAAGAAAACAATGTACATATCTTAATTAAAAAATCCTTTATTGCTAGAAATGTGCTAACCAGCATCTGAGCCTTCAGCAAATCATAATCTCTTTCCAATATGAACATCAACCACCACTGATCACAGATAATCATAGTGAGAGAATACTAATGAAAAAACTTAAAGGACTTCCTAGGTGGAAGAGTGATTAAGAATCCGCCTGTCAATGCAGGGGACATGGGTTCGGTCACTGCTCCAGGAAGATTCCACATGCCACGGACCAACTAAGCCCATGCGCCACAACTACTGAGCCTGTGTGCCGCAACTACTGAAGCCCACTCGCCTAGAGCTCATGCTCCGCAACAAGAGAAGCCACCACAATGAGGAGCGCATGCACCACAATGAAGAATAACCCCTGCTAGCCACAACTAGAGAAAGCCCATGCCCAGCAACAGAGACCCAAAGCAGGCAATAAATAAACTAATTAATTTTTTAAAAAGCTTGAAATGTCACGAGGATTACCAAAATGTGACACAAAGACATGAAGTGAGCAAATGCTGCTGGAAAAATGACACCAGTAGACTTGCTCGACAGAAGGTTGCTACCAATCTTCAATTTATAAACAACATGATATCTGCAAAGCACAGTAAAGTGAAGCACAATAAAATGAGGTATGTCTGTATATACACACACACATATGTATAGAGAGAGAAAATGCATATATAAGGAGTGGGTTGAATGGGACACCCACCTATGTCCTCATCCTCACTGCAGAACCTGTGAAAGTGTGACCTTATTTGAGAAAAAGGTCTTTGCAGAGAGAATTGCATTAAGGATCTCTAGATGAGATCACCCTGGATTAACCTTCTTGTTCCATAAAACCAAGGACAAGTGTCATAAGAGAAAGACAGGGAGATCTGAGACAGAGCAGAAAAGACAGAGGCAGAGACCTGAGTGATGACGCCACAAGCCAAGGAACAGCAAGAGCCGCCAGAAGCTGGAAGAGGCAGGAAGGAATCTCCCCAGAGCCCTCGGAGGGAGCATAGATCCTCGATTCAGATTTCTGGCCTTCTCACCATCATGAGAGAATAAATTCCTGTTGTTTTAAGCCATACGTTTGAGGCAATTTAATATGGCCCAAGGGAAATATAGGTATAGATGTACGTGTGGGTACAGATGTAGATGTAGCTGTTCATATAGATATAGATACAGATGTAGATATAACCTACAACCAGTGCAGGCCTGGGCACACATTTAGATTCAGTACATGTTCTTAACTGCTCTGTCCTCTGTCCTGACCTGTGTCAGTTCCCTGGAGTGACAGTGGCTCTGAAAAGTTAGCACCAAATATCACTTATCCAATTTTCAATTTGCACCAAACAGCTTTCCTTTAAAAATCTCTTCTTCTTGACCTCATCTATCATGGGCTGAATCATGTCCCCCCAGAATTCATATATTGAAGCTCTAAAACCCAGAACCTCAGAATGTGACTGTATTTAGAGATGGGCCTTTAAAGGCATAAGTGAGATATGATGAGGTCATATAGGTGGGGGCTCTAATGCATTATGACTGGTGTCCTTAGAATAAGAGGAGATTTGGACACAGACACACACAGGGAGACTAAGTAAAGACACAGGGATAAGATGACCATCTACAAGCCAAGGAGAGAGATGTAAGAAAGAACCCACTCTGCTGACACCTTGATCTTGAACTTCCAGCTTCCAGGACTGTGAGATAATAAATGCCTGTTGTTTAAGTCCCTAGTCTGTGGGACTTTGTTGGGTAGTCCTAACAAACTAATACGCCATCCTTGTAGCAAGAGAAGATCAATATGCCTGTCACTTTCTGAATCAGGGCTTGTGGGGTATCGTTAAAACCCACCAAAGATCCCCACTGGCTATGATGTGCAGAAAGTGCTCAGAAATCCTTCATCAGTGGCTCATCATGGTCAAAAGATGAGGAACCACGTGGGAAAAAAAAAACAGTCTTTGGAGAGTTCATTGCTTCTATTTCCTGGAATAGAATATGTGCTACAATGATGGTTTTGGGGTGGGCGGCCCTGAACCCCAAAAGGCTATAACCATGCCATGCACTTAACCTCTACCACCCGTCCAAGCCTGTGATGAGGTCTTTTCATATAATAACTCATTGAATGCTCATACTATGTCTTCAAATCAGCTGCCATTGTTATCTCATCCTACGAGGAAGCAGAGGTCACAGAGTTTGCACGCGGAGTTGCTGGGGGGATGTAAACGCAGGCCACCTGCCTCCTGCGTCCGCTTTGCAAGCCTGCAGGAGGCTGGGAACAATAGAGGCCTCAGCATCTTCCAGCCCTTTCTCCCTCCAAACATTTCCAGATGATTTATTTGTTGTTATTTTTTCTCCCCTTAATCATCCAGGATCTGCTACTTGGAAACTGGTTTAAAAACAACAGATTTTTTTGGCATCAACTGCTAAAAAGACATCAAATGGAAGCAAATATATTGGTAATAATGCTTCCTGTGGGGAACTCTAAAGATCTGTGAAATATAATGCAATATTCTACTATGACCTTTTCCAAAGCCTTGCAAAAAAAAAATTAATAAAGAGGGGAAAAAGGGGACAGAACTCTTTTATCATATTAGATTTGTATTGACTCTGATGTCAGGGGGGTTATTGAGGGCCTCCTGACTGGTGGGCTTGGTAAAGAGTCACAGTCGAAGATTTATCATACATCTTATTTATGCCTTTGCTCCTTCCAACAGACACCAGAATTGTAGGACTGCAGGCGGGATACTGTGTTCCACCTGTGGTTTCCATGAAGAGGGACATTTCTTCTAAGCATTTTCAGGTCTCTCTCTCCCTGTTTTACTCTCTCCTCCCTGAGGAGGTGGCATGACTTACCAGGTCAGTAAATTTGGAAAGAATCAACTGGGCACGCTTATCTCAGCCCAGTCTTATCTCAGCCCAGTCTCTCTTTTTTGTGTGGTCCTGGATGCTCCCAGAAAGCAATCCTGGTTCTTCCATGCTCTAGCCTCCCCTGGCCATGGCCTGTATAGAGACGCCTGGTGCAGCAGGAGTTTGCGGTGTCCTCCATCACATCTTTTTGGCTCAACTTTGGTTGTAGCTGCAGTGATTCATGCTCAGACTCAGGTAGCAGAATCCTCCCTCCAGGGCATATTACATGTCATTCCATTTTCTGCCTCAGGGTCTTCTCCGGGGCTGCAAACTCATACTGCAGAAGTGCCAGGGAGTTACATCCCTGGAGTCAAAACTCGGTCAATAGGGAGACAAGCCAGGGTTGGCCTGCTCCTGCTTCCCATCCTTCAGACTCTCATTTCTGCGTCCTGGAATCACCTTCCAAATAATCTACCTACACCCAAGCCCTCCTCATGGTCCCTAATTTGGAAGGAACCCAAATTAACACAAAGGGATCTCAGCTTGGTGCTCTGTGATGACCTACATTGGTGGGATGGGGGTGGGGGGGTGGGAGGGAGGTCCAAGAGGGAGGGGATGTATGCATACATATAGCTGATTCACTTCACTGTATAGCAGAAAGTAACACAACATTGTAAAGCAATTATACTTCAGTAAACAACAACGAAAAGACACTGCTGGGTGCTGCATTCTGTGAACTGAGCTATTTTGCTCTGTCATGAAGCAAAGTCCTTCAGCCTCTATCCACAATAAAACTTCCATTTGGCCTCTATATTAACCTAGCTTTATTTCTGAAATTGCACAGACCTTGCAGGAGAAGATTTGTGCTCTTTTTTTCGGGGCATGCACGGGGACCCCAGCATGCAGAAATGTTTAATACAAAGTATTTTCTAGTTTTCAGAATAACTTACATCTGTGCTTTCCATAGTGTGAGGGAAACACACATAGCAAAGCATCTCTCAGGGGCACTCCTTACCTACACAACCTCAGGCATGTCACAAACTCATCTGAGCAAACATTAAATAAGATAAAGGGTATCGAAGAAAGAATGTTGCCTTCGAAATGCTCACTTTGAACTACAAGGCAAGAATAGGAGAGTGTGAGTTATGAGAGTTTGGCAGCAAAATTGTATGGCCTTTAAGCCCCAATATGAGATACCAATACAGCATTGGAGGGTGGATAATAATCTCTTACCATGTCCTGGGCCTTGCTTGGGGCCATTGTGTCTTCTGACCCCCAGCACTTACTAGCTGTGTGATCTTGGCTAAGTGGCTCAACCTCTCTAGGTCCTGGTATCCACATCTGGAAAATGGGCATAAAGATACTGAAATTCTTTTCTGAAGTGGAGTAAGGATGAATACGATCAAGTAGATAGTTTCACAAAGCGTTTGACACATAATCAATGCTAGACAATTGTATCCATTATTTACTGCTATGTACACCTTACCACAACACTTAGTGGTTTTAAAACATGATAAATGCTTATTATATCATACAGTTTCTAAGGGTCGGGAACTTAGGGACACTTTGCGGAGTGGTTCTGGCTCAGAGTTTCCCATGAAGATTCAGGCGGATATCAGCTGCGGCTGCAGTCATCTTAATTTTGGCTGGGGTTGGAGAATCTGGTTCCAAGAAGACTACCCCTCATGGTTGGCAAGTCTGTGTTGGGAGCTAGCAGAGGACTCAGCTCCTCACTAGAGGGACCTCGCTATAGAACTGGCAGAGTGTCCTTACGATGTGACAGCTGGCTTCCTGTACGTTTATATGTATATGTAGACCTAGAATGTAGATCCGTATCTGTCTGTTTCTATTTCTATACCAATAGAGTTTAAGATACCTTTTAAAGTCACTGGTTCTAACCATCAGAGCAGAGAGGAGGGAGGATCCCATGGTGCTTCAAAAGGAGTATATTGGATTTGCATTAGGGGAGAGGCAGCAACAACACACGCAAAGGCATGGAAGAGAGTGACACGTATCTGAAAGACAGATGGAAGATCAGTTGAATAAAAGCATTAGGTAACAAAAGACTCAGGTTGAAAATAACACAGGGAGAAGTAAAAAAAAAAAAAAAAAAAAAAAAGAAGTGCAGAAGGGAGCAGTGAGGTCAATGACATGACTGATCCCAGCATCTGAGCTGGGAGCCAACTTGATTGAAGCAGCAGTGACTATGATGGGCTTGGACACAGTGTAGCTGGGCAACTTGAAGAATCCTGGAGGCAGAAGACTGTGCAACATTTCGCTGTTCATTTATTATGGGAAGAATGCCTGTCCTGGCAGGGTAATAGAGACTAATTTACTTAAAGAGCCCTTGAGAGAATGTAGCATACTCTCTCTTTCATGCAAGTTGAAATTAAGATATCATGGCACTTTGCAGATGACAATTCTGTGAGCTGACAGCCCAAGAGATCTTCCTGGGACTTAGTAATTATAGCCAAGACTGGGCACATTTTGGGGAAGCCTTGTCGTGGCAGACACTTTGCCAGCTTTTCTGGAATCATGTCATCAGTATCATTTGAGGAGCTTGCATGTGCACTGCTGTGTACAGGGGTCTTCTTGATGGCTCACAGCCCACCCACTGGTAACGGAACGTCATTTCCTGTTAACCTAGTCCCTCCTCCTGATTCCCAGAGTGGGAGGCAGCATGTTAAAGGGGGCAGAGCTTGTGCTGTTGAGAATCAGACTGATTTGAGCTCAAAATCCCAGTCCCTTGATACATTGTTTTCATAAACCCCTGCTTATTTGTTAAAAAAATATGTACTATATGTGTATGTATATAATATTATATATACATAATATTATATGTATATAAATACAGAATAACACCTGGAAGGATTGTAGTGAGAATTAGATGACATTTACTTGGAAATTTATCTAGCATATGGAAGATAATAGATCCTTTCCCTTTTGCTTGTCTTATTAATTCACATAACACAGACTATAAATACTGAAAGGAATCAGATTTTATTCTCTGAGGATGGTGGCCTGCAAGCAGTAGTGGCACCCTGATTAGCAGCTCTTAACCCAGAAGAATACCGTGGTCAAGTGAGGTTTCCAGAACCCATTAAAGTTCAGAGACTCTCCAGTTTTTCCTATGTTGTTCTATTTTTAACCCACTCATTGGTGACCCTGGAATTTCCCCCCCTTGGACTCTGGTTATAACACTCTAAGCACATTGACTCGTGTCCCACTCTGCTTTCAAATTATAAGTTTTTATCTATCTTTGGTGCTTTATCTGTGTCCTCCCCAGAGTCTAACCTTTGCTTTGCTTTCCTTTGCCGGCTTGACAACTCAAAATTTATTCTCTGGTATAAGCCAAAGAAAGCATCCAGTTCAGATATTCCTTATGACGTGTGAATCAAGCCCACAAGCTACTGTTGGGAAACACTTTGGATGAGAAAGAATTAAGCATTTGTTTTTGAAGAGGCTGGGGTTGTTTGCTATATTACAGTAAAACTGTGTCTATTCTGACTAAAGTCCTCAGAAGATGTGGGGTTTAATATTTATATTACATTTATATATAAACAATTCATGCAGCTCAATATTAAAAAAAAATCAAAAAATGGGCAGAAGACCTAAATACACATTTCTCTGAAGAAGATGGCCAAGAGGAACATGAAAAGCTGCTCAACATCACTAATTATTAGAGAAATGCAAATCAAAACGACAATGAGGTATCACCTCACACTGGTTAGAATGGCCATTATCCGGAAATCTGCAAACAATAAATGCTGGAGAAGGTGTGGAGAAAAGGGAACCTGCTGGCACTGTTGGTAGGAATGTAAATTGATACAGCCACTATGGAGAATGGTATGGAGGTTGCTTGAAAAACTAAAAATAGAATTACCATATGACCCAGCAATCCCACTACTGGGCGTACACCCAGAGAACACCATAATTCAAAAAGACACAGGCACCCCAATGTTCATTGCAGCACTATTTACAGTAGCCAGGACATGGAAGCAACCTAAATGTCCATCAACAGATGAATGGATAAAGAAGATGTGGTACATATATACAATGGAATATTACTCAGCCGTAAAATGGAATGAAATTGGGACATTTGTAGAGACATGGATGCACCTAGAGACTGTCATACAGAGTGAAGTAAGTCAGAAATAGAAAAACAAATATAGTACATTAACACATATATGTAGAATCTAGAAAGATGATACAGATCAACTGGTTTGCAAGACAGAAATAGAGACACAGGTGTAGAGAACAAACATATGGACACCAAGCGGGGAAAATGGCACAGGATGAATTGGGAGACCAGGATTGCCATGTATACATTACTAATAAGAAAAGAAATCAAATCGTACACTTTAAATATATGCAGTTTATTGTATGTCAAAAAATACTTATATTACATTTAGCAAATAACTATTCCTGGTCCCAGAGCCAGAGAAAGCCAGTGAGACCCCATTTACATGGCAGGATGTGGGATATAATATCCAGGCTTCAAATCTAACTAGGAGAAGTTTTACTTGATGAAAGCCGAGGGATTTGGGACCAGAATTATGATAAGTAGGAATCAATTTGGACCAAGGGAAATGGTATTTAGTGCTCAGTCTGAAAAAATAAAGCGCCAAAACTGAGAAAATAACTGAAAAATGAATATTTGAAAGGGTCTCAGGTAAGAGGAAGATAGCCGTGTCTAAGGCTGGAACCATGGACGGTCCAGAGCTAAGGTCTTGAATGAGCTGCTGGGGCTCCTCTTTCATTTGGCGCCATGGGTGTGCAGCAGCTGGTGGGCACGGACCTGGTAAGACATTGCTTCTCTGCGCCATGGTTTCTTCTTCTTGTAAAATGGGGATCGTCACATCTATCTCTTATTTAGTACTGAACCACGTGAATGGGGGAATGGGGTGGGAACAAAAGACAGCACAGCACAAATGTGCAAGAATTGCTTACAAGACAAATGCTAGTTGACGTTTAACCTTAAACAGATGGTGCACTCTTCCTGGACTTCTGCAGCACACACTTCTCACCACGCAAGCAAACTTACAAATGGTTCCAGCTGTTCCCAGATCTCATTCAGGTTTTTGGCCACACAGGGATGACACTTTGCTTTAATGCCATTACCTTTCGATTAGAATCTTCCACTCCCAGCAGGGATTCTCCATTCACAGGGCTCAGGGGGAGGGCCAGGAATAAAAGACGGTTTATGGTTGGCTGTATGACAGCTACTTGTTTTTGTTTTTATTGTGTGTGTGTGTGTGTGTGTGTGTTTATCATTGTTGTTAATTCAGGTGATAGCAGGTGATTGAGTGCAAAGCACCAGCTTAGGATACCTGTTCTCACCTTGATGCCTTTCACCACTGTAGTCTCAGAAGGAAGCTGCACTATGACTTCCTCTTGTTTATAGAATATGCAAGTATAATGACACAATAATACAATAATAAATATATGATATATTGTGTGTATATATAATATATAACATATATACTTTTTTATTTTATTTTTTATAATGTTATTTTTTTATTGAAGGATAGTGATTTACAATGTTGTATTAGTTTCAGGTGTACAGCAAAGTGATCTTGTTGTATATATACATCTTTTATATATATAATATATAAATATACATATATTATCCTTCAGGTTCTTTTCCATTACAGGTTATTATAAGATATTGAATAGTTCCCTGTGCTATACAGTAGGTCCTCCATGTTTATCTATGTTATATACAGTAGTGTGTATCTCTGTATATATGTATATATAATAACTATCCAGTATAACAATAAACTTACATTTACTGGGGACTTGTAATGGGCTGGATATTGTTCAAAATACTTTCAACATTCCGTTCTCTCAACAACCCATCATACAAGGGAACTGTCAGTTCCCCCAATTTACAGATGAAGATGTTGAAGCGTAGGAAGGTACCCAGGGTGACGCAGCTGGTAAGGGTGAAGAGAAGTTGAACAGTTTGTTCCAGAAACAGCACTTGTACCCTGCAGACCATACTGTTCCTCTGCCTCCATCTGTGTGTGTGTTGGAGAACGAATATGGTTCTTACAAGTTGGGGACCAACAGATTTCCCGGAAGCATTATACAATGCCAACATCTAGACCTAACTCGCCATATGGAAAACACATCTCTCAAATCTAAGCATTTCATTGCCTCCTTTATAGGTCATGCCATCTACACGCCACCTCCCCCCAACCCCCACCTCACGCCTTCACTTCATATGCCATAAACATGTCACCTGCTTTCTTTGGACGTCTTTATTTCTACGTCAATGAACTGTTTTATAATGGAATGCATGAATATACAGGACTCTACAATTTCACAGATTCCGTGTACTTAATCTTTTCATGTTAATTATGCTTCTGAATAGAGCTTTGGTCAAAAAGGGACATCAAAATTATTAAGGGGTAGCTATGGAACCCACCACTAAATCTGAATCTGCTGCTTATTCTATACCATTGGTGCATCAGTAATTAATGATATTTTAAAAACGTTTTAGTTTTTAAAATATGTTTAGAGAAGGTGGTCTAATATATAACACCTTAGGCCCAATTTGCCTAAATAATCATATCAATATACTGATATCAAACATAGTTTAAATCATTTATCCAGGTGGTTTAAGGATCTAGAATATAACTCAGCCAGAAATGTTTAAATAACAAAGCCAGTTTCACATAGGCAATGCCTTTGCCTGTGAATGTGCCCCTCAGTCCCTTATTCAGCTGTTTTATTTTTATCACATCTGTTATATCTGAAAGTCTGAGACAATTTTCTAATAGAGAAAAATAAATCTAGACATTCTTCATTAAAACTCCAACTCAGCAGGCAGGGTCTAAGAGAAGTCTTCGAGTGTATGGTCCATAGTCTTCTTTGGACACCAAAATGAAATCAGGGAATTTAGTGTTGCTCTTAAGGGGAAAAAAAATTGTTTTCCCCCATGGGATTTATATGTACTTAGTTTCTGGTTTTTTTTTTTTTTTAAGCTCTTTATTGGAGTATAATTGCTTTACACTGATGTGCCAGTTTTTGCTGTACAACAAAATGAATCAGCTGTATTTATGCATATATCCCCATAACCCCTCCCTCCCATGACTCCTTCCCACCCTCCCTGTCCTACCCCTCTAGATCATCCCTATGCATTCGAGTTGATCTCCCTCTGCTATGCAGCAGCTTCCCACAAGCTATCTATTTTACATTTGGTAGTGTATATGTATCAATGCTACTCTCTCACTTCATCCCAGCTTCCCCTTCACCCCACCCCCCACCCCATGTCCTCAAGTCCATTCTCTGCATCTGCATCTTTATTCTTACCCTGTCACTGGGTTCATCAGGACCATTTTTTTTTAGATTCCATATATATGTGTTAGCATACAGTATTTGTTTTTCTCTTTCTGGCTTACTTCGCTCTGTATGACAGACTCTAGGTCCATCCACCTCACTAAAAATAACTCAGTTTCATTTCTTTTTATGGCTGAGTATGGTGTTAAAATGTACACATCTCACTTAACATTCACTGAAAAAGTTGTAAACTTTAAACTGGAATATCTTTCACTTCCTCCTGACTTCCTGACCCTAAACTACTATGATTCCAATTTTAATTATTTACAACCTACCCAGTGCCCAGAAGCCTATGAAAAGTATCACTTATCATCACAAATCCCCACCTCATAAATTAGAAACCTGAACAATCGTTTCTTTAACTATTTAAATAGGTTCAACCAGAGAAGAAGAAGCAGCAGGAAAGATCACAAGTAGGCTGGGATTCCTTGGGAAAAAACTATTTGAACATCTGGGTTAAACTTACCTGATTAGGGCAGACCCACCAATCTCCTTTTTTGATGAATTTAGAAACTAACTGATGAGGAACTTTAAGTTCTGAAAAATTCCTTTATACCTAGATTAGTGTTAATTTGACCACTGGGGAGTGTAACAGAGTTGACACATGAAAAAATCATCACAGTAATGGAATTGATCCATATGGTACTAAAATAAGCACAAATTCTATCACACCACATTGCCTCTTACAAAGTGGTCTCCAGCCTTTGGTTCTCCAGAGAAAACACTTAAAGACAATAGATGCTTCTTCTCACTAACAAATGATTCACTGTAGAGATAATTTTCAAGGTTGGGGTGGGGGTACAGGTTATAAAATAGTTTTGAGTAAGTTGAGAAAACCCTTTTTCATCTGAGGAGAGCATCATTTCTCTTAACTGTTTGGTCAAAGAGGAACACAGAACCTCTGGAAATTAGAGGAAAACCTGCCATTTCCCTAGTAATGAATAAAATGATGAAGGAACACTTCTAACAGGGTTCTTTGTTCCTGTAGAGTTTAATTCCTATTTTTATTTATTTATTTAATTTATTTTAGGCGGTGTTGTGTCTTCATTGCTGCGTGCAGGCTTTCTCTAGTTGCAGCCAGTGGGGGCTACTCTGTGTTGTGGTCCATGGGCTTCCTATTATGGTGGCTCCTTTCGTTGTTGCTATTATTTCTCCAATGAAGGTAACAGAGGAACTTAGGAACCAACTCAGAAAGCGCTGAGTAGAAGCTGTAGGATTTCTTCTACTAGTGGCCTGCAGTGGAGGTAGGTGTGTAAAGGTACATGCTTAGAAGCCGTGTCTACTTTAGGATGTGATTCCCTGAAGCAAAATGAAATTCACCCCAAGAAACAAGCTTCCTTCAGAATACAGGCAGTAGGGTTGCAGTGACGGGGAAGCCTGCCGGTCACTATGAATCTGCTCACTGAAATGAAAGTTGGGGTTCTGTACAAAATGGGATCTCTCTCTGAAGCCAGCTTTTCTTCAACAGGAGAGTGTACACCTGTACCCGTTCTGTTTAATGTAATTTATGGGTGCTTAATAGTTGTTCTTGGGAGGCTTGAGCAATGCATGTGTTCATTAGGTGGCACCATCAGTAACATACCGCGTCCTGATTAGTTGGTCCTTTCCTGGGGCAAACTATGGGCAACTGCGGAAGTGGATGGATCTGAGCGATCCACCCCCTTGAATAGACATTGGCCTCTGGTCACACCCAAGAAGTCCAGAGATGAGAAGCCCATTTATTACACTCAAAGATTTGCTGTCAGGAGCAGGGGGTAGGACAGCACCTCAGGAGGACAGAAAAAACAGGACCAAAACAACAAAACCAAAGGGAAACTGTGATATAGCTTCTTTGCATCCCTCCAGTTTGTGTCATGTGGCTTCCAGAGACTTTTGCTCTTACTTCTTTGAAAATCGTCTTCTATTTCTAAACTAAACCCAGCTTTGTTTTTCAAAGCAAAAGCAAAAACAAAATATTCTGTTTTTATGTGAGACGGTAGAAGAAAGCAGGCCTGAACCTTCGCTTTGTGGGCAAGCGAATAAAACAGATTCTATAAACACAGAGGTGGCGAGGCTGGCTAAGAAATAGGCACACAAAACATGGATGAGATAGATGCATAAATATATATGAGGATGTCAAGAAATCATCACACTTTAGGACTGAGAAGCATTCTTTTGAATGTTCAAACATTCTTGTACTCAAACTCCTCTATAATGTACCTGTCAAATAATTTTCCAACCTGGGATTATAAATCATGTCCAGGGACAGAGAGTTTATTACTCTCTAAGCCAGCTCTAACATCTGGAAGCTTTCTTTGAGTGAAACCAAAATCTTAATCCCTGATGTTTTCAATCCTCGGTTCATGTGCTACCTCTACATTTAGTTCCATGTGAAACAAGTCCGGAATTTCCTAGCTGGGTGTATGTGAGAAAGTTTATTTCACCTTCCTGTATCTCAGCTTTTTCTTCTGTAAAGAGAGAGTAACAAAGATATCTATTTCATAAAGTTGCATAAAGGTTAAATGAAGTAATCCAGGTAAAGGATTTACCATCTGGTTTGATGTAGCGTAAGTGCTCACTAAATGTTAGGAATTTCTGTAAGTACTATGTTTCATGTGCCAGCTTTTCAAACGTTTTAAGACATTCGTTATTTAAATGATCATTGGGGAGTGCAACTTTAGATGAAAGAAATTCTGTTCCCTAGATCCATCTAAAGAAGCCTTTAGGAAGAAGCTTCTACTGGCCAGAGAATGTGCTGGGTATTACGATTAGCACAAAAATAAAGCACAAGCCCAGTCTTCTGTAAAAATAAGTGAGCATGCTCATTATCTAGCACACAGAGTGAATAAGGGAAAGGAGACCATGACATACGGATAAGACGGAAGTGGATTCTGACCCTGATGGTGGCATTTGAGCCCAGCCTTGGATAAATGACTTTAAGCTCAATCCTCGGCGGGGCAGTCGTTTTCCACTCTCCGATACCTGATCTTACTAAGCAGAAGATACTGAACAGAACTTTACATTCTCTTTGAAATGCTTGCAATTCACACCAGGAATACCAGTTATTATACATGTCCTGGAGAGAAGTGAGAAACTTGGCATGTAGTCTGAAATCTGCAATGAAGTAGGGAGCTCTGTGCAATGGGTTGGATGTTCGTGTCCCCCTAAAATTCATTCGTTGAAATCCAAACACCCAATGTGATGCCATTAGGAGGTGGGGCTCTGGGGACATAATTAGGTCATTGGAGTGAAACCCTCATGAAGGGATTCACACCTTTATAAAAGGACCCCAGAGAGCTTTCTTGCCCCATTTTTTCCCCTGTGTGAGGATACAGAGAGAAGTCAGCAGTCTGCAATTTGGAGGCAGGCTTTCACCAGAACCCAACCCTGCTGACACCCGATCTCAGACAGCCAGCGTCCAGAATTGTGAGAAATACACTGTGTTGTTTATAAGCCTCCCAGTCTCTGGTATTTTTCCACAGCAGCCTGAATGGATGAAGATGTCCTATGATCCTGGGTAAGTGGGCAAGACTCTTCATTCACTGTAAGTTGAGCATGTGAATCAAATATCCTCTAGACCCTTTGAATTCGCAAGGAACAGGTCTGCCTAGCTCATGTGGTGGAGCTCAGAGTCGACCACAGAAACCTCAGGGTGCTGGAGCAGAGGATTAGGTGAAGACAAGGAGTTGAGGAAGCACATGTAGAGACTAGGAATCTTCCAGCACAAGTACTTAAGAAAAGTTGGAATAGTTTCTTCAAATCAATTTAAACCTGACCATTAGCCCCTCTAGGTCTTGGAACAGGGGGCAATTTTCAATCTGTCATTATTGAGGATCCTTTATGTTCCCAAGGCCAAAGGGAAGACATGTGCTTTTTGTTTTTGTTCAAAGGCTGAAGCTTGTAAAGAAAGTTTACTTTAGACAATTCTGTTTTTAGTCTTGCAACAGCAACTGCTTCTAAAAAAAAAAGAGCGGCCCAAGGGCTTCAACCAAGGTGAGGAAAAACACAGTGAGAAAAAAGAATAGAATACAAGTTCTACTCCATTAAAATATACACCCATTATAAACTAGTTGGATTAGAGAGCTGCTGGAACTCTAGAAAGTTATTCTTTGTGGGTCTTAATGGGTTTCTGCAAGGGTTTTGGGTCCTTGGAGTCTCTACACATTGATAGTCTGCCTATCTATCCACTTCTGATTCAGTCTTTCCTCTTCTTTAGATTTGGTGTTGAGAAAAGCTCAATTTTGGCTACACTTACTTTTTGTATAGGTGTGTGGTGCATGAGCCCTCCCTATGGAAAACATACGCATATACTAAATGCAAGTCAATCAAAGATGTCAAAGTCTGTTCAGTTCAATGTAGAAGTCTGTATCCCAGACTGATCTTTTTTCTTGATTACATAGTCATTGCACCCCTTTGCCTCCACTTATTTATAAGCCTCAGGACCCTCTTTCTTCTCCAAGGTCTCTCTTTATTTCCATTTCAACCAGGAGACATTTTTATGCTTCTCTCTGGTCTGTGAAGCCTTGTGAGTAACACCTGCATTTTGCTGGTTTCAAAGCAAAGGTTCTTCCTCCTTCACTGACACAATGTATTCCACTGTCCTGAACTCAGAGGTTCAAGGATGCATCAGAGAGGACAATTCCAATAAGACTGAAGATGTATGGATGGATACAAGCCCTTTTATCTAAGAGAAGATAGAGCATAGAGAAACAGAATATCACAATCTTGGGGATTAATCACAGGTGCTGAACACTAAGAAAAATTTGGAAGAAGTAAATACTTTTGTGATGCTGTTATGGATTTTACCAAATAAAATTCTCTTTGCTTAAAAGCTGAAAAAAAAAGTGCAATGCAAGTAGATACCCGGCACAATTCCAATCAGGATAATTGCTGTGTTATCTCTGCAGGGGAATATTAAATTATATGGGAGCAATAAATTGTTCAGCTACCTTTGAGAATTCAGTTGAGTCCATCAGAAGGAAAAGAGAATCCAGAATTCTCGGGATATATAGGAAAATGAAATAGACATATTGCACTGCATTCTGAAAGAAACCTTAAACACTACATGGAATATTGTTATTCTGGATGTATTTTATTAAGTTGGTCATGGAGATCCCAAATGAGAGTTTCAGGAGTTTAATAGTTTTAAGAATAATAAGAGTATTAATTTTATAATAATTTTCAAAGAGTTTGATGCAAGTTAATTGGGAAAGGCTAAAATGAAGATGTGTGAACTTGAATACATTCTTGCCCATTCTTTGGCCTCATTTTTCTTATTGGTCAACTAAGGAGTCTGAACTAGAGGAGACTTGAGGTCTCTTCCAAGTTCAACATCCACAGAATAAAGGAGACAGTCAAGGTTCTCCTTAGAAGAATGGGACCCTGTATAGGAAATAGAGCATGTGGCCTTTAATAATCCACTTCATCTCCCCTAGACTGGGGGGTGTAAGAGAGAAATTGTAATTGAAAAACTTTATAAGGGAAATATTTGCAGCCATCCTCTCTAAGTTCTTCTGACACTAAACAATTATTTTTAATTTTTCAGAATGATTTTTAGATTTGATTAGACCTTTAGTAGCCTAGGGCAAGGTTTCCTAACTTGGGTGCCTTGCACCCAGTGCTGAGAATATGCTTCAGGCTTGCAAGGATTCCCTAATGCTGTAGGCAAATGTCATGTCCACCCATATGTATATATGTGTATGTGTATGGAATTATGCATATGTCCCTCCCTGTTCATGGGAAAATGATCCATGGATTTTATCAGATTCTTAAAAGGACCCAAGACATTCAAAATGTTTAGGAAGAACTACTGCTCTTAAGGTACATGCTATAGACTGAATTGTGTCCCCCACAAATTCATAACCCCCAATGTGATGGTATTTGAAGGTGGGGCCTTTGGGAGGGTTAACGTAAAACAATAAAATTGCTACTTATTTTATGAGCAAAATGGGTTTATTTGGGAGCAGCTAAGAATTGCAATATAGGACATGAAACTATGGTAAACCACATGCAAGTCTAGTAAAGCAAAGGAAAGGAAACCCTTTTATAGAAGGGAAAGGAAGTTGGGAGGGGCTATTATAAACAAAAAAATCCATTGGAGGAAGCTGAGAGTTCAAAGTATAGTGACTTTTCATTGGCTGAGTTGTGACAGTCTCTCACTGGCTGTGCTGTTGCAAGGCAAAGGAGAAAAATATTTCTTTCTCCCGCTGGAAGTAGTAAAGCAGTATCACTTCCTTCCAGAAATACAAGGTACCACTCTTCCTCTTGCTCTCTGTATTGATGTTGAGTGGTAGCTGTGTGGGAACTCCCCCTTCTGGCCTCCCAACTCCATTTTAGTGAGGTTTCTCTTTATTAATGTTCACAGAAGGTGATTAGGTTTAGATGAGGCTGTGAAGGTGGGGCCCTCATGATGGGGCTAGTGCCTTTATAAGAGGAGACCTCAGAGAGCTTGCTTGCTTGCTTTTTCTCTCTCTGCCATCATTATAGAAGACAGCTATCTATAAGCCAGGAAGAAGAACCTTAGTGAAGAACCAAATTGACCAGTACCTTGATATCAGACTTCCCAGATTCCAAACCTGCAAGAAAATAAATGTCTGTGCTGAAAACCACACAGTCTCTGGTGTTTGTTATGACAACCTAAGCAGACTAATATAGGACAAAATATTGAATTCATGAGACTTATCTTCTAAGCCAATTTCTCTCACTGAATATATCTCTAATCTTGAATATCAAAACATGATTTCCTCTGAGAGATGGATACAGTATCACTTTGAAGGTCCAAATTCTACTTATATTTTCCATATCATTTTGAAATTGAATGCTGTAAATAAATTGGTTTCATTTTTCCTTTTTACTTAATAGATGAAGAAACAGGTAGTCCCTTAGATGGCTAATAGCTGCACGCCCACCCCAGTGGACTGTGGACAGCGTAAAAGCAAAGAGCTGAGAGTTTATGGTCTAGAGCATCTGACATTGACATACCAAGGAAGCATGTCCTATAATTTCTGGTTGGTGAAACAAAACATGAAACAATCAAATAATGCCTATGTCAAATATGAACAAATGATTGTTTGTAATTGACCAGATTTTCTACTCAGGAAAATCAGCTGGAAAAAAAGATCATTATAATTGCTGTATTACAATTGAAGGCTCTGACCCTGAAGAGAAGCTCAGGGAATAACAAAAATCTCATGACTAGTAAGCAGTAAAAGCTGTATTTAAAACCTAGGCCTTTATACTGAAAATAATCTAACTTTTCAGCTTGACAAAGTGTCTTTCATTTGGCATCCACTTGAGACTATTTAAAAAATTATAATTTAATTCTCAATATTGTTGGTTTTGTAATATGAATTGAGCTTACCTTTTGTTTACCTTAGAAAATAATTGATGTAGTGGTTCCTGCTTGTAAGTCTTAAATAACTTGCAGAGCATAAGATGTAAATAATCCCTAATAACTGTTTTAAATTTCTTCCTTTGTTATTGTCTTATTCATGTTTTCCATTTTATCCAGTTGCTGTCAATTATATGTGTATATTACAAAAAAGTCATTCATAAATATTTATCAAATGCCCCCTGTGTGCAGGAATAATGTGTGTTTTCATTTTCATTTTGTTTCGTTTGGTACTGGAGACAGAACGACAGGGACTGACTACAGAATCTTTATCTTCAAAAAAACAATGTAATAGAAGATGAACAAATAGACTGGCAATTATCATACAATGTATTGTGCTCGCCTCTATATTTTTTGGAGACCTTAGGGTATGTTGTCTTACAATAGTAAATCACGTTTGTTGTGTTACTCTTCTAATCTCTAATTTGTGTGTAGTTTTTCAAATTTTATTTTCTTGATTAAATTTTCCAAATATTTATCTTTTTAAAGACCCACTCCTGAAGCTCTTTTGCAATTCTATGAATTTTCAAGTGTGTAATTAATCTGTTTACATTTTCTCTTTTTTCTTTCTATGAATTGACTTAGGGTTTTAGTTGTTACTGTCTTGCTTTTTAGTGTGCTTTCCTTCCATTATTTTCAGTCAATGTGTTTTATTCTTATAAATCACTGGTTGGTGCTGATTGAAGACAGACTCTAAAACAAAGAATAATTCATCTTTAGGTCCCCAGGTGAAGGAGATTGGAAAATGCATAAGGCAAGAGATGGGGCACTTCTGCCTGTTAATAATAATTTGTTTCTCCTCTCAAATCCTTTCAGATAGTAATCTAACAACAGACATTTGGGTTCTGAAGACCTCTTCTGGTTGGGTTCTAGAAATCAAGCATCCATTTTTGCATTTAGCAAGTGGGTTGGGTTCTAATCCTGACCCTGCTGTGTAAGAAAGGAATGTCTTTGCCTAACTGCCTAAGCTCCCTCAGCTTTGATTTCTGCTTCAGTGAAAATTGAGGTTCATAACACCAGCCTCCAAAGAATGATGTGATGTATAAGGAAGGGGTAAAAGCCTTGTCCACAAGCTCAGACATAGGAACTCTACTTTCTTTAAGTCAAATTAAGTAGGACTCTTCACCCCAACTTGGTAGGAAATTTAATCTCACTCATTACTGGACTTCACCATCTGCTGGGTGTGTCCCAAGTATAGAGGCTTAATTGGCACTTAGAGAAAGGAGCCATGGCCCCTGACCTTCAGGCCATTCTGGTGGCTATAACATCCCCCATTGTCTTCACTCCCTGTGGCTCCTGGAAGTCTGATGGCTTTGCTGGAAATCCTGCCAATGTTTAGCTGATGGATATGCTCACCCTCATCTAACGGGGGCTGCTGCAGAATACAGTTGACCTCAATGGGGGGACACAATGGTCTCCATCTCAAGGGTGGCTGCCTCCTTTCCAGGCACATGCAACCACTTCTATTTCTTCCCTCTTCTATTTCTTCCCTCTTCTCTTTTTCTCTTCCCCACTTTCCCTCCTTGCTCCCCAAACCCCACCCTCTTTCCTTTTCTCTCCCACAGAGACAGTTTTCAGTGAGCCTAGACCTTTAGAAAGAACAAAAAATGACAGTTTCTGGGAACTTCTGTTTTTATTTGGGGAAAGCAGTCTGATGTCCTGTCTACAATTTGAATTGAGGTCAGTGGGAATGCAGGAAGCACAAACATCAATGAACATATTTTAATCATTTACCTTGACACACGTGTAAAGAGCTGGCCACCCAAAAATGCATGAGTAGCCCCTTCCTTCTTTAAAAAAAAGTGGTAATTATTTGATAGATACAGTTTCAGTTTGGGATGATGAAATGTTATGGAGATGAATAACAATGATGGTTTCATAGCAATGAGGATGTATTTAAATGTCACTGAATTGAACACTTAAAACTGATTTGAATAGCAAATTTTATGTTTTATATATTTTACCAAAATTTAAAAATATTCAGTGATTCCTTAATCAGACACAATAAAAAATAATTCTTCAGATGACCACCAAAGCCCTAACCTTGCAAACATCTTTCTTTTATGCTCTTTATATCGTTCAGTTTTTGCTGTAATGATGTTGTGTAAGAAACAACGTCAACATTTAAGTGACTTACAATTAACATGTACTTCTCACTCATATCAAATGCTAGTTTTCTGCTCTAAGCTATTGATTAATTCAGGACAGCCTAATGGTCTTCTCATTCCAGGACTCCAAAGGAGAGAGTCATATCTTGAACGTGATATTCTCAGCGTGGAGGGCAGGAGTGCAAGAGAGCTGGTAAATTGGGGGGAAATTCCCAGCAACGATGGCCTCCTGCTTGGAAATGGCACATCAATGCTTCCTTCAATACCATTGGACAAAGCATTAGGTCCATGGCCAAGCCCAACAACCACTGAATGGGGAAAGTAGCCCCTCCAATGGAGGTAGGAAAGAGGAATTTACTATTTGCTTTGCAAAAATAAAATGTACTGAGATCCATACTTCTGGTCACAAATACTCTCCTTCTTTCCACAAACAAATACACAAACAAAAGTTTCATGTAAAAATGGCATCAGGCTCAAGATCCAGGAACCCATGATAGTTTGCACATC
Organism: Hippopotamus amphibius kiboko; assembly: GCF_030028045.1. Lineage (NCBI taxonomy): Eukaryota > Metazoa > Chordata > Mammalia > Artiodactyla > Hippopotamidae > Hippopotamus > Hippopotamus amphibius. The sequence continues at coordinate 93,502,062 of NC_080198.1, read as the reverse complement.
AGATCTGAAGGTGGTTCCTCTCATCCAGAGCTCTATAAGCTAAAAAGATAGGTGATTTCCTTCCACATGCCCAAAATACATTGGGTGAACAGGGACAGGATAACTAAACTCAACACCTTCATTTGTAAAGGGTAAGATTAAGGGACACAGTTACCAGGCAATAGCAATTTGTACATTTTCCTGGGTGCACATTGTGAGGGTCCACTTTCTCAGCTTAGGAAATAATCTTTGATTATCTCCTGGTTCTTATTCCTGGGAGTAGTTCCCCAATGTATTGCCCTCTGGCTCTTAAATCCAAACTTTGAGAAGGCTTTCTCTTTCCATCATCCTCTTTGACTACATCTAAAAAGAACCTTGGAGACTATGCCCTTCTTGGGGCTTACATGGCTTTCTAAGCATGCTTCCTGATCATAAACAGTTGGGGGTTCTGTCATAGTAATCCTCTTAGATCTCCCCTGGTAATCCCATATGGTATTTATTTCCTTGTATAGTTCCCTTCCACAGTGTAAGAGGGTTAGTCTGTGTGACCAATAGCATAGAGCTTAAGGCATGGTGTATTTCACATGATTCAAATTTTGGCCATTAGGGCAAAAGCAACACCCACATGCTGAGCCCCACACCTCACAAAGGGAACAAAATGAGCTGGAGAGAGCTCGTCCTACCATATCAAACAAGGCAGCATATTCCCAAGTGTCCACACTGGCTTCCATACCCTCTGTATCAGCAGGCCTTGCAACCTGACAGATGAAGCTCAGAGCCTAGAAGCTCCTTTGCATGGGGTGCAAACCTTCTGTCTCAACACAGCAGAGCCCCCACCACCACTCCTGACCTGTCCCAGCCCTAGGTTGCATGTGCTAATTCCAGAGCCAGCCATGGAAGGGTTGACCCTGTCTAGGTTTGCATGCTTTGATTTGTGCATTCTGAAGATTCTCAGAGCCAGGTGATCTCAGTTCTTGGCTAGTTTGTAACTCTTGCAAATCTCAGTGTGCCTCTGGCTCTACCCAACAGGGAGAAGTTACCTGAGTGGGTCCCCATGCATGCTGGCATGGCAGTGAGGGACTTCCAATACTTCTCAACAAGGAGAGTCCCTCAGGAGCCTGCAACACCCGCTCTTCAGAGTTGGGGACCCAACAAAGAGCATCGACTTATCTAGCTTGAGTTCTGAATCTAGAGAGAGATAAGCAAGGCTTAAGGGAGATGGGAGAACAAAACACTGCCTTTACAACATGTTGGATCATCCTGGGGATAGTGGATTATATCTGAACCTCAGAATTAGCTAGATCCACCCAGCAATCACCAGTGATTTTGGGCCAGGACAGCTGCTGCTGTCTGGAAGAGTACTGAGGAAGGTGTTCTCCCTTCCCCTCTCCCTCTCAGGCCCCATCCTGAGAGGGAGAGGGGAAGAAGGGGCAGAGACCTGTGGGTTACTCCAGAGAGGACTAGGCTCTAACTGCTAGGTTTTTTTAATGAAAGTCAACCAGGCACTGAACAGGGCTGTGTTAGGGTGGATGCAACTTGCTTCTTTTTCTAAACTTCTAAACTCCATTGTGGAATTAAGTCATTCCTCCTTCCCAAGAAAGACAGAGTCCCAGGGATCAAAGACAGCCCAGAGCATCAGACTCATGGCACTTCCTGCCTATGGACTAGAGCTTCTCATTTGGGAAAAAGAAGTACTCTCATGCCCCAGCATTAAGGATGGCACAAGTATTTTCTTAAATAAAAACACATAAGACTGGGAGTCAGTAAGCCACAGTTCTCATACACAACTGGGCCTCTACTTCCTCATCTGTTGTTTGTTCCCACATTTATGGAATTTCTCTTGAGCCAGGGACTGTATTAAATAAAACTGGGGTGAAAAGAAGGATTTAGTTCAACCCTTCACCTTGAGGCACTGGAGAGGAGATAAGCATGTAAACACTGTGATTTCTAAAACCTCTCTCATGTCTGCAATTCTGAGTTCGATATAGCAGACATTGTGTGGTACCGCAGTGCTGAGTTCAGGAAAAGATGGAGATATCTTAAAACTTCTTACTGAAGTGACAGATTCTTAACCTCTTGTAGAAGCTTCAGCCTTAGATACAGAACTCTCAAAATGTGTCCTCTTGAAGACAGAGCCAGTGTCAAGGGTATGGAGAGATGGAAGCTGTTCACAAAACTGAAAACCTGGACAAAGAGAAGAAGTGTGGGGGTTGGGGTATGGAAAGAGATCAGGGAACAGGAGCAGAAGCTATCTTTTCTGAGAAGCTCATTGTTCCTGACTCAGGGACATTTTAGCATTCAAGTTGCCAAATGAATCAATGTATAATTCATGACACCAATCATAAAAATACTTTGTATACAATCCTTTAAAGGCCTCCCTCTGATCCCAAAGTCTAAAAGAAGATGGCTTGCAAGATGTGTACAATCTGACTCTCATCCCTCTCAAAGCTTCTCGCCTTGAAATCTGTGATACAACTAAACCAAGTTTATTTCCCTTCCCTGAATGAGTCATGTGCTGTCTTTCTTCTGTATGTGACAAAACTTGTCTCCACCTGGAACCCTTGCTGTAGCCAAATCCAGCCTCTGCACCGCAATACCGAATTAATTCTTGGAGACAGAGTTTTGGGTGAAGTAGAAACGAATAGCTTTATTGCTTTGCCAGGTAAAGGGGGCCACAGTGGGCTAATGCCCTCAAAATTGTGTGTCCCAACCTGGAGGGGGAAGGGAGAAATTTTATAGTAATGGTTCAAAGAGGAGGGCATGGTCAGCTGTGGACATTCTTCTGATTGGTTGGTGGTGAGGTACGTGGGCATCATCATCAACCTTCTGGTTCCAACCAGTCTGGGATCTAAGTGCTTGTGGGCAGCATAGTTCATTTCTCTCACTTGGTGGGGGTTTCAGTATCTGCAAAATAGCTCAAAGATATTGTTTTGTGTATCCCTTGAGGGGGAACCAGGACCCTGCCCCCAAGGCTGCACTATTGTTTCTTTAGACTATACTTCCCATGTCTCTGCATCCCTTCCCTTCCCTAATTAGCAACTGTTTAAACCTACTCTTGGAGCTCAGGGAAGGTCAGGAGGCTGAATGAAGCCTATTTCTTGCAACCAAGAAGTGGGGACACAGAAAAGTGTGTGTGCCCAGGAGCCCCACAGGGTCCTGCTTGGGGTCATTACCACCCTCCCCTGTCCCCCACAGTCCTTTTCAGTCGGTTTCTCCCATTCTTGCTGTATAAGACAGCTTAGATGTCACTCCTGCTGGGAAGATTCCTTGCAAGTGTCTGAGCCTAATGCCCCCCAGGCTCCCTCCCCTGGCTCAGGTCTTCACATGGCCCCTCCTTCGCCTCTTTCCTCTTTCCCTCACTAGCTTGTAAGCCCTGTGAGATTGGCGCCATGTCTACCTATCCATCATCACACCTCAGAGCCTGGACAAAGGAATGATTCAACACGTATTTAGTGTTTTACATCTGCCTTGTAGGCATTTTACTCAACCCTTAAAATCTGGCTGGGATTGCAGGGAGCAGAAAGAGGGATCGCTATTCCCTTTCACAAATGAGGAACTGAGAATCAGAGTGTAAGTGGCAGATGTGAGTTCACAGTTCATTGAGAGATGGAGCAAGAACTATAACGTGATCTTCTGTGATTTCTAGTTGTTCATGTTACTCGCATTTCGAGGAAGAAAGCTTTTTTGAGCTTTTCCAATAGGTAAAGTACTGTAGCTCCTTGAGAAACTATGTTCCTTTTGACCCCTCTATCCAGCTGAGGTCTCTCACCAGTGCTCTGCAAGAGTAACACACTTGCCAGGTTCATTTTTAAGTGCTTCCTATGGATTTTTTTAATGTGCTGTTTATTGGTAGCATAGACTGAAGTCCTCTTAAAATTAGCAACTTCCTATCACTTGATAATGTAAAAGTAGTGTCCAAAGCTATATTTCAAAATACTGTATTAGCCTGAATTCCACTGTTCTCATTGGCTAAGAAGTATTGATAGAGTATACATGTTATTTGAGAGTTCATATGTACCAAGTACTATGCTGGACTCTTAAGATATACAATTTCATCTAGACTTTACAAACTGCCTTTGTGTTGAGGATTGTTATCACTATCTTACAGAAAAGGAAATTGAGAATATGAGTTTAAACTTGTCCCAGGTTTATAGATGGTATTTGACAGAATAGAAACTCAATTCCAAATTGTCCAACTCCCCAAGTCCAAGTTCATCCCATTTATTTTCTAGAATTGAGTCTGCAAACTTGATTGCATTTCTTCCATGATTCAGAATATCTTCAGTACATAGATTCCCCAGGATGAGGAGTAATATTAAAAGAAAATTATTCAGAGACCATCAAGAATGGGGTTCAATTCCTAGATTTGACTGTTCCAACCAGGCAACCTTGAAAGAGATAAGGAATCTTCATGTGCAATGAGGCTATTAGATGAGAACTCTTACTAAACCAGAATTGATTTGGGTGGTCACTTGTGTTCTAAGCCATGCAACCTTATAACTCAATTCACCTCTCTGGGTTTGCGTATCCACAAGTACAAAAACAGGAGCATGGAGCCCAGTAATCTCAGAACTCTCTTGCTGCTACAAAACTTCATGAGTTCTAGCCCACAACAATCTTTATTCTTCCTCTTCCTCTTCCTCTTCCTCTTCTTCTTCTTCCTCTCCTCCTCTTCCTCTTCCTCCTCCTCCTGCTTCTCCTCTTCCTTCTCCTTAATATATTGATAATAATAATTATTATTAACTTGTTTCCTATCACTAAGTTTAAGTTTTGACTTTCCTTCATATATCTCTTCCATATACCAATCCACCAATTAATGAAATGTTTACTCTTTTTCCATCCTTTAAAATAAACATAAGCATGTTTTGTTTGCAGATTCTCAATCTGCTGTGCTACACCATACTTTGGAAAAACATACTCAAACTCCTGTCTGCTTCTGAACACAGACCTATACAGATGTGTCTTTCCCAAGCAGCAGGAAGTGTTGTTCACAGCCAACCTTTTTTGTAGCTGTCACCATGATGTCCTGTAAGAAACAGATGGGCTGATAGTACAGAATTGAATGATTTTTTTTTCTTTACCTTTTTTTTTACATTTTCAGTTAAAGGGAAAAAGCATCATTTAGGCCATCCTGTTGAGTTACAGATTTTTTATGGTTGGTTTTACAGTTGTAGCAAGTATTGATATTAGAGAGAGGAAGAGATAGAAATGACCAAGAGGAGACTGATAGCCAACTAAGAGCATTTCCACTGATTACTTGTGCCTTAGAGGTATCATAAAGTTTTAGTGTCTGGTCCTCAATATTTTAAATTGGAAACTACTTTTCCCCAGGTGATCAAACTCAAGAAGATTGATATTTTCTAACCAACATACAGGATATTGGTATATACAAAAAAAAACTATTTTGTTTACATATTTATTGACACCTAGATGTGCTGTGGATTCTAATAGGTAGTGGATGTACAATGGATAACAAGATGCAGTCTTCAAACTCAAGAAATTTATAGGCTCATGGAGGGCACAGAAAAGTGAATAGAAATATGTGATGCACTGGAATACATGGGCAAATACCTAGAAACAAGCTTGAAATTTCTATGAGGAGTTCATTATTGCAAGACCTTAGGGTACAAATTTAAGGAACAAAATAATGCTGGAGAAGTTGAAAATTCTTCTAAAACATGGTGAAGATTTTGAGTAAGTCAACACAGTCAGATCTTCATTTTGGAAAGATTTTTCTGGTTACTGTCTGGAAACCAATGAAGATGGACACAAAAGAAAGAGAGAACAGTCAAGGTATTATAAAGGTGGTCCAGGTGAGCAATGATCCCAACAGCCAGAATGGGGAAATAGGAACAGGTAATTAGAAGGTAGAATTAATGAGGTATCAATAACTGAGCATTTTCTTACCTGTAAAGCTTCAGAACAAGGAAAGTATCAGTTCCAAGTTTGTGGCTGGAATACACAAAAGGAACTTTGTGCAATTCAGTAAAATAAACAATACAAAAAAGGAAGTGGTTCTATGAAGATTTCCCTTCTAAATTACTGGTATTCCCATGTTTATTAATTAATCATATATACACACATCCATAATTATTATGGATAATAATAACATATCCATATCCATCATTATTTTTTGAAAACCTATCACCTTAGAGAAAATAGGAGGAAAAAAAGTCCTTGCCTTTGTAGAGCTTGTATTCTAATGGTGAAGGCATATACAAAGAACAAATAAAAACCAAATATGATACCTGAAAGTTTTAAATGCTGTAAAGAAAAATTAAGCATCGCAGAAGAGAAGAATGATGTGGTACAATGAAGCTGGGAGTACATTATATAGAGCGGCCTTTGAGGGGCTAACAGGAACAGAGCTCTGCCTTTCCTGAAATCAATACTCCCTTAGGCAGTTGGGTTAGTGAGCAGAATGGGAGCAGATGGAAAAGGGAGCAAGGGTGTGTTCTGGCCATGGAGAACCTGGATAAACCATCTTTACCTTCACCCTTGGAAGTCCTTCCCTGATGATGAGAATTTCACCTTGCCTAGATCCCGAGCTTCTCTTTGGTTGGCTGTGCTGGATACATAGGAAAAAGGGATAATCCACAGAGAACACTTTGGCCAGGGTTCCATGAAGACCGTCCTTTGTGCCTTCCACACACTGAAAAATAATAGCCGCATGTATTGAAACCTTACTGTATAGCAAACATTGGTTATGGTGTCACGTCTGCTCTGCTTCTTTACCTTTACCTATCTATCTAGGTAGGTCCATTTACTTCTTCACCTATCCAGGAAGGTCAATTTGGGGCAAGTTACTCAAGCTCTCCAACTTGCAAGTTTTTGTGTGGTGTAGAGATTAAGATGGCAAATAATCAGTAAATGAACAAGCAAGGAACTGAAGTTAGATATCTCTAATAACTGTGCTGTTCAATGTATGAGAGCCAATATTGTAGGCTGGAGTGTACAAATACTTAAAATTCATTCCTTTCAGATTTTTTCACTTCTGCATGGAACGAGCCCTTTCCCAGGTGAACATCAGATGAACATTGACATTCAGCTCCAACATTGCTTCCTCTGGAAGCCTTCTCTGATCTCTACAGAATAGAATTCTCTCATCTGCATCCTCAGGCATCAGGCACATCTGTACAAGAACAGCCATCTGTGAAGGCAATAGACAGAATCCTGTTTACCTCTGTGTCCCAAGCTTCTATCAAGTGGCTGATAATGGTAGTCTCAATGAGCTGGCTTGATGAGTGAATAAGTTATGCCTAAGTTGTGCCTTCCTAAGATTTATCCCTACTCTTCCTGTGGACTTGCCCATTTCTCTTCATTTTCTCAGTAAATCTTTGGAGGACGTCCATGGCTGGTTAGCTAAGGTGCACCTGTGTAGTACTATCTAGGATCTTATTGTCACACCAATCTAAAACATATAGAAACTAAAATTAACATGTATATCTGTGTGCCGGAGGCCCTCACAGTGCGTTTTATTCTTTCTTCTTTTTTTTTTTTCTTCTTTGAATACATATGTTTGAGGCTTCATGTATCTCTTTATGTTAAAAAATATACCAGCTTTTATCCTATGTTGTTTTTGTGATTGAAAAAACTGTATTTGAAGATCAAGCCTCACCCTCTGCCCCAAAGAACAAACACAGCGACTTTTTGTGTTGTTGTTGGATTCGAAGTGTGGGCCTCTCTTTCATCTCCTGATAAATCTCCAGTTTTATTTCCTCTCTTCAATGGGTGAGGTGAGAGATTCTTATAGAGGGTCCCCATGGGGATCTGGAGGAGGTCAACCTTCACAAAGAGATTCAGAGCTCTGTGTATTTAAAAAAAGAAGCACAGGAAGGCAAGTTCACATTTTTCCAGTCCTGTTTGGGTGCTGGACATTGTGTTATGTTAAACATTATGTGATGAATCCACCTCAAAATTTTAAAGGCTTATCCCTGCGGTAACTGAGGCTGAGCAGGTTTGGGTAACAAGTCCAAGGATACATAGAAGGCATGGAGGTGGAGTGTAGTTTGCACAGGGTGTTTCTTAGGCATCACTTCTGATAGTCTCTTTTTTTCTGCCACTGCCTCAGTTCTGCACACGAGCAGACCAGTTTCAAGGTGCCACACACTAATGGTACCTTCACCAGGCTTTGACCTGAGCGTTTTTTCTCCAACCCACACCTCTCCTTGGTCTTAAAGTGTCCTGCCTGTGCAGCCTGGATGTGAGACTGTGGCTAATCTTTGAGCAAAGGGCATGGAACCAGTGCATAAATGGGTTTCCCCAGGTGGACAGTCCCAAAGTTCATTTCATGTGGCTTCTTGGCTTGTAGCACAGGATGTGCAGCTGGTCATAATGGCAGTGGCCAACTCCATAAGCATCCTTGCACTGGCTCTCCTGCCTTCCTTCCCTGCTCCCTTCTCCTATTTTTCTTGCCTACTCCCTGGGACCACATGCCCAACAAAGCCCTCACACTTCTGTCTTGGGCTCAGCTTTCTAGAGGACCCAAACTGCATCAGAATTCCAACCCAAGCTCAGAATCCATGTTCTTTCCAATATTCTAGTGGCTCTTAAGCTTGGCTCCTTTTTAGATCCCTGGAGACATTTATATCATAAGGATTCTTGGACATTTCCTCCAGACCTGGTGATTTGCATATTCAGAGGAGTGCTAAAAATATGCACTTTGTTTTTTCTGTTTCTTGTTTTGCTTAATTTTCTCATAAACTCCAGAGATGATTCTTATGAAGAGCCAAGGGTCCTCACTCAGGTTCTGACTGGGTTCCTGAGGTCAAAGACTAGGTATCTACTTTCTGCTGTACTCCTAACCCTAGCACACTCTGGGATCATACCAGACACACACACACACACACACACACATTTGTTGACTTGAATGAACTAAAATGCTTTCTTTATAGAAGAATCTGAAATCTTATTTCTATTAGAGACTCGCTTACTTAGGAAAGTCAGACACTTTACCTTCCAAAATCTTGGTTCCCAGATCTGAAGCACTTACTAGACTGCCAATCACTACTTGAGGCTTCATTCTTCCCTCAAACCATGAACCTGGGAATTAAAAACTTACATTTGGATTTCCAGTCTATCATGTAGCAAACTTCTCTGATTTTTAGTTTGCCTATCTATCAAATGAGGATTGAAATAGCTCATCCAGTTATTACAAGAATGACCTGAGGTAACATATTCAAAAGTTCTTTGTAAACCCTAAATAGATCTATGTATGTAAGCATTAGGCAAAGGAGTTCAGAGCCTGTGAAACAGGTATCCCATCTAGCCAGCTGAGTAATTTTTCTCTTCCAGAAAATCCTGGAAAGTACAACTGAGATTTTTCTAGCACCATGTTGCTTAATTTGGGGAGAAGCAGACATTGTACTCCCACCACTTCTTTTTTTTTTAATTAATTAATTAATTAATTAACTTTTGATTTCATTGGGTCTTTGTGGGTGCACACTGGCTTTTCTTTATGTGCGGCGAGTGGGGGCTACTCTTAGTTGTGGTGCATGGGCTTCTCACTGCAGTGGCTTCTCTTGTTGCAGAGCATGGGCTGAAGGTGCATGGGCTTCAGTACTTGCGGCTCATAGGCTCAGTAGTTGTGGCTCATGGGCTGTAGAGAGCAGGCTCAGTAGTTGTGGTACAAGGGCTTAGTTACTCCTTGGCATGTGGGATCTTCCTGGACCAGGGATCCAAGCCCTGTCCCCTTCACTGGCAGGTGGATTGTTAACCACTGCACCAGGGAAGTCCCCACCACTTCTTTAGTGACTTTGAAACTAAAACATACTACACTGTACCATCTGATTACTGTGTTATCTCACACAGTTAAAGGACTGGAAATCTGTACCTGGCATTCATGTGGACCATTCAGTGATCATCTTCAGAAATATATTTTAAAATCTTCTTCTGTGGGTTTTCTTTAAAACGATTGCAATTTTATTGAAAGCAGAGTGATTTGAGAAATGAAAATTATTTGTTTGGGAACCTTGGCAGTGTAATGATTTCTGTGTTAGGAAATGGTGGGTCTATAGTCTGTAGTGTATATTTTTATTCAAACTTGTCCATCCATCATCTATAGTAGGCACTGCAACTTTAAGTCAATATGCAGGTTGTTTTTCTTCTATTCTTTAATTTACAAGTACTAACAAGTTTAGCATTTTGATTCAGAAATAATACATGTGGATTTCTTTGGTCAATAAAAACATAAAATTTAAACAAGGAAGTTTGATTTAATATGATTCAATTCGATAAGCAGTAAATGAACTACTTTCACACACAAAGATCTGAGACGTAATAGCTGGAACGTTACATGGAAACAACAGTTTAAAATCTAGTTGCCTACAAACACATCACCTAATTTAATGCTGACAACTGCCTTGAGAGATAAACAAACCAAGTGTTTTGTACACACATCGTGGAGAGAGAAAAATTGATGTGTAGGGTAGAGGGAATTAAAATCGATGGATCAGGTATGATATCTCAAATGCTTCACTAGGCATTTAAAATGTTTAATTCTTTCAAGAAACCTGAACTATAGTTGTTTTTACTGTTTCCACTTTGTTGAAGAGAAAACTGAGTCTCAGTGAAAGTGAAGGATCTGTCCAAGGTCCTGCAACTAGAACATCCCCAGCCTGTCTGATTCGAATTGTAAGTGACTTTTCATGCCAATGGAAGTCACCAGAATGATGAATCAAACTTGAAACAAAGAAAGTTACTGAGCTCATCCCAATGCTGCTCAGAAGCTGAGCTGCTTCAGAAACAAAGGCAGTTAGGCTCCTTCCCCAACACTAGTCCTTCCCCCTGTGGAGAAGTGATTGTCGGTTCTCTCACTGTATTATCTGGTTTATTAAAACCATACTCATTTACATCGCTGGCATCTGGCATGGGTTCATTCATTACTCAATATCAATTCTATCCTTTCTCTAAACAGCACAGAATCATTTTTAATATGAAAATATTGTATAATTCATAGCACTTAGAAGGAGGTATCACCCTATGCAGAACGATTTGCCTCTGCTTACTCTGTAAGGGCAGAGAGATGATGTGAAGGTCAAAAGACCGCATGTCCAGTGTCCATGGCCAAGCCACTTAGCCTCTGTGAGCTCCACTTTCCTCTGTAGTACAGTGAAGATGCACAACATTAAGCTGATATCTCAGAAAACCTGCTTTGCCTCTCAGAGCTCCAGTTCCCATTCTGCAAAATGTAGGTGGAGACAGTGACTGAACCAGATCACTGAAATATCATCTGAGGTGAAATGGAAAGAGTGCTGATAGAGAAAGTGGAGGGAGTGTATAAAAGGAGAGAGGGACACACAAAAATTCATGCCAGTTTACTTCATCATTTCACCCAGCGATCTCCTCCACACCAATCTGTCTCATTAAGTACAGAATCCAGAGCTGAGACTATAGCTACGTTTCAGTATCAGGGTGGCAGGAACATGTGGTGCCCCATCTCAATAATGATACTGTATCAGTTTGCTGGGGCTGCCATAGCAAAGTACCACAGACTGGATGGTTTAAACTATAGAAGTTTATTTTCTTGCAGTTCTGGAGGCTAGATCAAGGAGTCCTGAAGGCTTGGTTTCTTCTGAGGTCCCTCTCCTTGGCTTGTAGATGACCATCTTCTTCCTGTATTGTCACATTGTCTTCCCCATGTGTGTCCCTGTGTCCAAATCTCCCCTTAGAAGGACACAAGCCATATTGGATCAGGGCTCACCCTAATGACTTCATTTTATTTCAGTTATCTCTTTTATTTATCTATTTATTTTTTGAAAAAAAATTTCTAAAGTTTTATTTTTTCTATTTTTCTTTTTTAAAAATTTTATTTATTTTATTTTTATTTATTGGTTGCATTGGGTCTTGGTTGCTGCTCACAGGCTTTCTTTAGTTGCAGCAATTGGAGGTTACTCTTCCTTGTGGTAAACAGGCTTCTCGTTGCAGTGGCTTCTCTTGTTGCAGAGCATGGGCTCTAGGCGCTTGGCCTTCAGTAGTTGCGGCACGTGGGCTCATTAGTTGTGGCACACGAGCTTAGTTGCTCTGCGGCATGTGGGATCTTCCCGGACCACGGATCAAACCCATGTCCCCTGCATTGGCAGGCGGATTCTTAACGGCTGTGCTACCAGGGAAGCCCGGCTTGCGTATTTGTGCAAATTTCTTCAAAATGATCGAGTCCCAAAGAGGAGCAGGGAGAGAATGGTTGGCTTAATTTCAGGGTTGGAGTTTGCCAATTCAATGCAGGAGTAAAGCAAGTAACTTATTCTTTTCATGTGGAAGGAGTGACACTGGAGGTAAAGAGGAAAGACTCGCAACTCTCTTTCCCATCCACATTGGTTGCTTTACTGTTGAACTGATAAAGAGGTCCATCTTTAAAGAGTCTGCCGTGGCCAATGGCGCGTTTAATAGCCAATCGTAACTGCTGGTGAAAGTCAGAGGCAGCACCGCCTCCAAATAATGCAGACACATCCTTTTGACCTTTCAGAAAACGGTCGATGCTTTTCCGAGTTGAGCCACTGGACTCTGCCAAACCCTCACCTGCCTGCTTGATCAGTTTGTTCCAGTCTACATTTTATTATCCAATTTTCCATGGTTTCAAGGTTTAGGAAGTGCTATTCATCCAGGATTATCAGGATCTTTATAGGAACTGAGTCTTTTATTTGAGACTTTCAAAATTGTTCCATCTTTGACACTCAACTACAATTGTTCTGAAACAGTTTTATTATCCAAGCCATGGGATGAAGACACTGCATTGCACATCCTTTCTTCTGAAGGATGCTGTTTTTGCTTCTTTACTTTTTTGATGGCCTCTAAAATCCACTCCGTATGCAGCAGGTTGGCGAGTTTTACCATGGCGAAGGACTCTGTATATCCATAGAGTCGTTATCCTTTCTCTGATGCTAAGTTTTATGCCATGGAAAACAACATTCCCGGAGGAGGCTGGGAACCAGTTAACCATAGCGTACAAGTTTTCTGGCCTGAGTCCTGCTTCCTTTTGCAAAACAGAGTGTCTCCCCACTTTTGCTTTAGAAACCAAAACAACCTGTTATCTGAAATGTCTTCAACTTCCCAACAAATTTCTCAAAAGCACCACACATGGGTCTCTTCATAATGTTGTAAGGACTCAAGAACATCTCATTCCCAGCAGGAAAATGTGCATCTTATGTGGCCGGGGATGGGGGAAGGTGGGGAGGCGGGGGTTCCTGGGCGGGGCTGAGCGCACACATGCCCCAAACTGACAGGGCCGCCATCTTGGAGACAGTCATTTATCTCTTTAAAGACCTTATTTCCAGATACAGTCACGTTCAGAGGTGCTGAGGTTAGAATGTCAACATCTGATTTGGGGGTGGGGTACACAATTCAGTCCACAACAGATACTTTGCTGTGTAACCTCAGAGGATTAACTTGTTGTATCTTCATTTTCACATCTGTAAAATGGTAATAATGATGCTTGGATTGAAGGTGTATCGAGAAGATTAGAAATAATGCATTCGAAGTACCTAATATTGACTTTCTATTACTCAGAGAAGGCTAACCTATGGGACAATGGATAGGTTCAGCGGCTCAACATATTAAAAATTTACTTTTCACTCATTTTCCAGATTAGTGAGTTCCCCTTCATCAGTGACTCTGGAATGGAGCCCCTTTGCACACCTTGTGACATCTCCACCTTCAGGCAGTAGCCTCCAAGATTGTCCGGGAAGTGGACCACAAAGCATTCCTTGTGGCAGCTTGTCTTCTCTTGGCCCAAATTGGTCATGTGACCCACACTGGGGCAAAGGATCTGGAAAGGCAGTCCTTTGGCTGAGAGTCCCCTTCCGAGCAACAATTCTGCATTGTGGGAAAGGAGAACCAGTACTTGGTAATGGGTAGTTATCTACAGCAGTTGGGATCATCACAGGAAACAACAGGTGGCATGAAGTAAGGCATGTGCAGAGTGATTTACAAAGGGATGGGCAGGTTTTAAGGAAAGTGCAAAATCATGGACAGTGCAAAAGGGCATTGTCATCCCAGGGGCCAGAGGAGGAAATAGATCCCAGGACCCAGAGAGAGGGGTAGCGTGTGGAGGGGGCTGCCTGTCAGGAATAGTAGTCCCTGGTCAACAGACTCAGCCAGAGAGACCACACAAGAAGAAAGCCAAGTGAAAAATACCCAGCCTAATCCTTGGCTCCATCCAGCCTTGAACCTCACTGCCTGCTGATTGGACTGCCCAGAAGCCAGAAAGCAAGGAGGTTCAAGGATGTGGTACATGCAGGGTGGCCCCAGGATCTTAGGCAGGTGGACATATGTGGAGAGAAAGTGGAGGGGGAAATAGAAGAAATATAGCACAGCACAAATGCTGTACTCTTCAACAGAAGATAAAATTAGACTGGAGGTCTTTGGAGGTCTCCTAGGGTGGCTCCATTACTACTTTTTATTCTCTATGCTCTCCTTTCTAGAAGGGATTAGAGGCAAACAGGTAAGCAGAAGTGTTGCAGAGGAAAGCCCACCAGCTGTGGAACTGGCACCAAATATGTGTTGACTGATGTAGGTATTAAGGGACTCCAGTGGGTAAGGAGCTTCCCCGTTGCTCACAAAAGATTGCAAGGCAAGCATCATTACTGCCACTCTAAAGGAACTTGAATTCTTGATTCTCTGTTCCTCTCCCTCAGGTCCCACCTGGTCCTATCAGAACTCCTGCATCAAAAGTGCTTCTCAAGCAATCTGAACATTCAAGCCCAAATGAGAGCAAGGAAAATAAACCCTGAAAATCTGCGGACCCCCAAAGATTCCCAATATCTGTAGCCAGAAGGATTCAACACAATTTGTAAGAAAGAATGCATACTTTCAAGTGGAATGGATTAGGCATACTCCTCAAATATTTGTTACATAAATTTCTTTTCATCTCACAAATACTGTTTTCAAATAAGGAAGCAGAGGACATAAGAAGTTAAGTCACTCTTTCTCAGGTTTCTGAGCTAGTTGGTGACAGAACAAGTACTGAACCAGTGTATGGATACAAGGACCTTGTTTTATTTTTCATACACCCAACATACACACACACACACACACACACACACACGGACCTTCAGCTATGCAAGAATTGCAATCACTTCCTGCTGCCTACCAAAGGCATATCTATCTGGCAACAGAACAGGAGAGGGGAACCAAGGGGCTGTTGGCCTATTCTCTGTTCTAGGATGAGAAGTAGGGATGGACCAGCTAGAGAGAGGGCTCTCTCTGTCTCTGTCTCTGTTTTTGTCTCTGTCTGTCTCTCTCTCTCTCCCTTTCTCATGCCTTCTTAAGCTCACGGGATGGAATCAAGGATACAATATATCTTAAAGACAAACCAGAAAACTTAAGCAAATTGTTCAAGGTCCTATAACAGAAACGTGTTGCAGATCTTGAGATTGAACTGAGTTTCTAGTGTTTGAATCAGCTTCTCTTTCCACTACACGATAATGGTGTCATAACATGAATGAGCTCCCAGTGAAAAAGGAATGAAGGGGGTTCATCTGTTGAAAGGGCCAACATAGGGACCCCGTCTAAAGCTGTGTTTCCTTAAAATCTAAATTGTCATTTCTTTACATGAGGAATTGGAGTAACAAAAATGTATGTGGACACTTTTGCTACTATTGCAGGGAAAAGTAATTATAATAATTAAGGTGTCATGCATCAAATTTGATAGGAATGGTGACAAGAGTTACTTTTAGTTGCAAATGAAGAACACATGTAATTAGAAGTAAAGTAAGATCAATAAAGGTTACACAAATCTCAGCTGTAGAAGAGGCTCTGATATTAAAAAAAGCAATTAGTGAGCAAGCGTATTAATAAGGCAAATGTTTATTTTTAGGAGATCCTGGAAGTGGTACACTTCAAAGTCAAAAGGATCAGCAGTTGAAGATGAAATAAAACTGTGGACAAACATATTCAAGGAAGCAGCAGATTTCTTCAATCAAGTTCTAAAATCTAGATATAATGGTATACAAATGGCTCAAGTCCAAAGAAAAATGTAACAATGATGGCAGTATCACTAATATCTGCATACTTCTTTGTAATGAACAGAACACTTTCACATAAGGTAGACCCAGCTCCATCTTTGCTCCCCTTCCTTCCTTCCTTCCTTCCTTCCTTCCTTCCTTCCTTCTTTCCTTCCTTCTTCCCTTCCCTCCTATCTGGCCTTCCTCCCCACTCCCCCTTCCTTACCAATCAGTAAATATTTAATTTATTTGCACTTTATACTAAGCACGCTCGTTGAACAAGACAGATGAGGTACTTACTTTCACAAAGCTAACATTTTAATTCAAAGAGGTGGACTTTGTATAAACAAACAAGATTTTTTTTCCAGAAATTTGATTGATAAGGAAGAAAATAATCAGGTGAAATGATTCACAGTAAGGAGTTAGGGGCAACTCTGGTGACATTTAGGAAAGGCCTCTTTGAAGGGATCACATTTAAACTCAGAGAGATGGTTGTGGGAAGATTACAGATGTATCCATTTCCTAGGGCTGCTGTTAGAAAACTACCACATACGTGGTGGCTAAACAGACATTTAGTGTCTCACAGTTCTCAAGACTAGAAGTCCAAATCAAGATTTTGGCAGGTGTTATGATCTGAATGCTTGTGCTTCTCCAAAACTCATATGTTGAAGTCCTAAACCCTAATGTGTTGGTATTAGGAGGTGAGGTTTTGGAGAGGTAATGGGTCATGAGGGTCGAGCCCCCATAAATGGAACTAGTGATGTTACATTATAAAAGGAACCCCAGAGAGTTCTCTTGCTCTTTTCCACTATGTGAGAGCACAAAGAGAAGTCAGAAATCTGGAAGAGAGCTCTCACCAGAACTTGTTGGCACCCTGATCTTGGACATCCCGAACTGTGAGAAATAAATTTCTCTTGTTTATAAGCCACTCAGGCTATGGTATTTTATTATAGTGGCCTGAGCTGACTAAGATAGAAGAGTTGGTTCCTTCTGAGATTTCTGAGGGAGAATCTGACCCATGCCTTTCTCTTAGCTTCTGGAAGCCTCAAGCGTTCCTAGGTTTGAAGATGGCCATCTTTTTCCTGTCTTTACATCCTCTTTTTGTGTCTGTCTCTGTCCAGATTTTCCCTTTTTGTTAGACCATCAGTCATTTTGGGTTAACGACCTCCAGCCTAATGATCTCATTTTGACTTGCTCACCTGCAAAGACTCTATTTCCAAATAAGGTCACATTCACAGGTACTGGGGGTTAGGGCTTCACTATCCCTTGGTGGGAGATAATACAACCTATAAGAATGGGTAATACTTACTGTTCAAGTAATGCCAAGTGCAAAGTTCCTGGGTAGAGACATGTAGCTCTTTCACACAATAATCTGTACGTGTGCTTTACAAACAGGTCTAAAAATATCAAGGGAGATTGGCAGGCTTGAATTCAGAGACCTTGCTTCAAGAGCCCTTACTCTATGACTACAGACAAACCTCTCTGCCACTCTGAAATTTCCCCTCACTTTCCAGAAAAGAAAATTAATGACACCTCCGTTTTTGTGATTGAAAGTGTGAATGCATATAAAAGTGCCTGTTAAACTGTTCAACATTATAAAACATTAAAGAATATAATTTTTTGAAACCTTATATTGATAGAAATGAATTTCAAGCCTGTCAAACAACAAGTTCATATTAGACTGGGGATAATAGCGTTTGTTTTATGTAAATTCTGTTGCAGAACTCAACTCAGCTGCCTACAGAGTCATCTCCTGTTTATGACTAGACATACTTGCCTTCTGACCGCTTGGCTTTGTTGTTGTTGTTTTGTTGTTGTTGTTTATAATTTGAGGTCTCAAAGCCCTGTTAGGGAGGCAACATGATAGACTGATAAGAACTTTGACTCTCGAGCTGGAGGGGAGGGTTTGAATTCTGACTCTACCACTTACTCCCTGGGTGACCCTGGGTGAGTCACTTCGCCTCTTTTTATGTGTCTAATAGCACCAGGAGATAATAGTAGTGCCTACCTCATAGGGTGTTAGGGGAATTAAATTGGTGATGCCAGGCATGCAGAATTGTGCCTGCAACAAAGCACAAACAATAGATAGTTTCATGAGAAAAGAAGCACAAGCAATTGAAGAGCTGGATGGAGTTATCACCATCATGCACCCGAAGCCACTGAGACTCAGAGATGCCCTGATGTGCTCACAGTCACACACTTAGCCACTGCAAGAGCTGGATTCTCCAATGCCAATCCTCTCAAAGGTTGTGCTTTCAATAAACACCACCCAAGCAAGAAGGCCTGGCATTGTCCCCACGACCTGAGTTCTTCAGGGTATCTTCAGAAAGTGTCTCCTCTCCCAGATGTGAATTCTTTACCATGTATTGTTAGACCATTCCATCTTTTTGTTCGTTGGTTGTTTTGGAATTGGGGTGTTCAGTAGAGTATCCAGTAGACACAGATGGCCACTGAGCACTTAAATGTGACTGGTTTGATCTGAGATGGACTTGTAAGTATAAAATTCCAGATTTTGAAGATGTAATAAGGAAAAATAATGTAAAACATCTCATGAATAATTTTTATTTTTCTTACATGATGAAGTAAATAATATTTGGATATTTAAAATATATTACTAAATTATTTTCACCTATTTCCTTATGCACCTGTGAGAAAATTTTAAATCACATATAGCTTGCATTGTGCTTCTACTGGACAGCACTGTTAGAGAGCAGCTATCTTTATTCTCACTTCTAGGTCATTCAAAGAGTAGGACTTCACACATCTCCTATGCTCATACACAAACTCTTTCCCCAGTTTCCCTCTCCATGCTGCTTCCCATTTATGTTCCATAAAACTACTCCAGTCATGTGTCACCACTTAGTTGTCCAGTAGAAACCATGTAATAAAACAGACCTCTCTACTTCATTCACACTGTTTCTGGAGTTTTGCTAACTTCTCTGACTTTCTTCACTCATGGAAATCTTACATGGCCTTTAAAATCATATGGCATACTTCCCGCCACCCTTCCCCGCCCCCTTGAAGCTCTCTGCTGGTTTCTCCAATACAAACTTCTACAACCAAAGCACTTTACTTATTATTCTCTTATCATAGACTTTTTTTTTACATTATGCCTGCTGTCTAAGTTACCCATTACCATACATGACTTTTAATTCCAAAACTGTAGGCAACTTGAATATAGAAGGCATTTATCCAACAAATATTTCTTGAATACTGAATATGTCACAGACACAAAGTTAGATCTGGGATTACATTAAATAAATTGAAAAGTGAATACATATTTTCTTTCATTCGATCTCTCATCCTCTCTGATGTAAAGATGAGATTAGAAGTGCAGGAAATTAATTGGGAGAAATGCCTGTGAAAACTAAAAAAGGAAGGATCAGGAGTAGGTAGAGAGAGCCTCAGACCACACTGCAATTTGGAGAAAGTCTCAGTTAGGCCATCAAGGTGTCTCTAAGCCAAAGTAACCCTTTGGAAGAATTCCCCATCATGGGGTAGGAATGGGCCTGCTTGGTAACCCTCCCACACTCAGTTGTTGGCAATGAGCGCCCGGGGAAAGTGTGACCTTGGCATTCTTGCCTCTGCCTGCGGTGGATCTGAAGATGCAGCATCTTGGGCTGAAGGTCATTTATGTTTCCTGCAGCAGTTCTGTAAAAGGGGTTCTGAGCAGGGCACCTCCACACCCCCCACCATAGTATATACACCCTACCTCTTTTTATAAGACATTTCAGATGGCCTAAAATATGACCCGTAAATCATATTGTTGAGGTTAACCCCAGGCTTTGGAGTCGTACAGACATGCGTTTGAATCTCCAACATCTCTTCTGTTAGTTGTGTAATCTTGAGGAAGGAATATCATTTCACTAAAGCAGCTTGTTGATTGTTGTTTGTTTAGTCAGTCATTTCACTGAGTTGATATATAAAATAATAAAATGCATGTAAATCGTGGAGCCTAAAGCATAATGTGTTTTATTAATATTGGAAATAACAGTTGTTGGTGGTGGTGGTGGTGTCATTGTTGTATGGTTATAAGTATCCTGAAATACCAGAGTGTAAATAAATAAAATCTATCAATGAGAATGAGAATAAATTTCAAATACGCTAATGATATGGGTAAGCTTAATGCTTCCCAGAAACTCTGCTTGAAAGGGAGATGTAAGCTGTTATTCAGTTCAGAGTTTTCAAAAAGGAAACATGTCTTTCCACATTAAAAACAAAGTGCTTCTTTGCACTAAAATCTACATGGTATTTTTCACATGAGAGTTTAGGGCAACAGGCTCTTATTCATCTTCATTTCCCTTGGACCAGGCTGACGCATCTCCCAGAGCCTGTGCTCAGGGAGGATAGTTAAGTTGATCTGAGAAATAGGAATGCAGTTCTGTTCAAGTAATAGTACTAACACTTTTTGGACAGAAAAAGCAACTTCTTAGAACAGTTAAGATTTTTATCCAGAGTATCATGAACTCTCTAGAGGCTTTCTAGGGACCTTCTGGAGATTACTAAGGACCACGGCAGAGACAAGAGGAAGGGCTGTGAAGATACCGACCCATACAGATCTGTGTTCTCATCCCAGTTCCCTTTCTTTTTTTTCTTTTTTTTTTTTTATCTTTACAGATTGTTAGGAATATGTATGTTCTCTCTGAGTCACAGTTTCTTCATATGTAGAATGTGGATAATTACACCTTAGCAGAAGTGTTGAAAGGATTAGGCACTTGCAGAAAAATTAAAAAAAAATAGAACTATAGGAAAACACTTTAATATGGGTTCTCTCAGAAGCAATAGACAAGGATTCGAGGACAATAAGTTAATTTGGGAGCTGAAGCAGGAGATATAGGTAAGAGGGTGTTATAGGTGGAAATGCTCCCCCCTTCCAAATTCATACTTTAAAGTCCTAACTCCCAGTGCTTCAGATGTGACTATGTTTAAAGATAGAATCTTTAAAGAGGTAATTAGGGTAAATTAAGGTCATTAGAATACGTCTTAATCCAATATGACTGGTGTCCTTATTAAAAAAACAAACAAGGATACAGAAATACAGAGGGAAGTCACAAGGAGAAGACAGCCTTCTACAGGACAAGCAGAGAGGTCACAGAAGAAACCAGCCCTGCAGACGCCTTGATCTCAGATTTCCAATCTACAGAACTGAGACATACATTTTTGTTGTATGAGCCACCTGGTCCGTGGTCCCTTGTTATGGCAGCTCTAGATGACTAGTATAGAGGGTGAGGAAGTAAGACAGGGAAGGGAAGGAGGTCACTCAGGGGGCATTAATGGGCAGGTGACCTGTGTAAGCCTCTAGGGTTCAGTCCCATTGAGGACCCTGGTAGTCATCTCATCCACACGGGTGGGGAAGCTGGGTAGTTCATCCATCAGGTTCCATCCTATTTTGGCTGAAGCCTGGGGCATTCACATCCTAGCTTTCCCCACTTAGAGGCTGAGCATCTCCTGAAGTCAGAGAGATTCCTCAGGCCATAGCAGCAAAAATCCTCTAAAACAATGGAAACTCTGAGTGTAGGGCACATGGATGGGGCATCAATGGCACCTGCTACTAAAATGCTTAGCAAACGCGAGTTCCACAGTAATAAATGAAGGTGGTATTAATTAATTCAACACATATACTGACCCCAGGCCATGTTCTAGTCTCTGGGATTACCCAAGTGACCCAGACGGCCATCGTTCAGCTTAGAGTAGAGTGACGCGGAGCTAAGGAGGCAGAAAGGGGATATATGACACAGAATAAGCTCAGAGAGTGACAGGTGCCATGAAGGAAGGGAAACAGGAAAATGAGACAGATAACCTGACACAGGGTCACTGGTATTTGTAAGTGAAAAAGACAGGAGCCTCAGAGCCCTACTAAATAATTCCTCACACAGAGGGAAGGGGTATCATTTACTAAGGAACTCAGAATTCTAGGGAGACCCTGAGCTTGGGGCACAGATACATTTATTTCTAGGAGAGCAGAATGTGGAAGGGGAGAACCCTGAAGAACTATGGAAAAAAGATACGAGTTCACTTTTTAAAGGGCAGGCAAATGTACTTTGAAGGAAGTGGCCTTTAGCTGGTACTAAATTCTTTTGCTGTTCTGATGAGTTTCAAGCTTCTAGAGGCACAAGTTCTGCAGGAAGGATGGAAAAAATAACTAGATTTCATCACCAAAGGAATCATCCAGTCAATAGATATGCATCTCAATATCTTCTATGGTTGGTCCTTGGGTAAACGATTTAATAGCTAGCTAATCAGAGGTGGTCCCTTTCCCTACAAGGCTACAGTCTAGCAAAGTAGTTCTCAACTAGGGGAGATTTTTTATCCAGGAAACATTTGTCAACATCTGCAAACATTTCAATTGTCATAACTAGGGATGCTACTCACATCCGATGAATAGAGGTTGAGGATGCTGCTAAACATCCTACAATCCACAGGACAGCACCCTACAACAAAGTATTATCTGACCCAAAACACCAATAGTGCTGTGGTTGAGACCTTAAGGAAAGTCAGTGATACTGGATCTTAACCCTTCTACTGCAATATTTAAACTTATCTTCTTTTGTGTGTTCTCTCAGTATCCAGCACAAAGCCACCATGTATTAGATGTTAAATAACTATCAAGTATCATATGATAAATACTGATCATCAAAGTAATATGATGTAATAGAAAGAGAACAGGACTTGAAAGTAGATGTCCCTGCTTTTTAATTATTTAACTTACCACTCATGTGACTTAGGGCTGTGGCATGACCACTCTGACCCTCAGTTTTCCTGTCAAAATAGTCTGGGTGTAAACGTGTAGTGGAGAGACACATGAAAAGCATAGTAGTGTAAGACGTGGCAAAGATCCTCCACAAATATTCTACCTCACAGCTTGCCTCCCTCCATCATTCACCCCAGTTGTTCAAACACCATTAAGTCACCCATTTCTAATTTTGAAAAAGTTGACCAGGTTGCTTTCATTTTTTTCTAGGTTGATATCAGTCCCAATCCCTTAATCATTTCATTTTTATAGGAATTTGTTTATAAAAATTTAAACTCAAAAGAAAATTCAGATTTTTATTTCTTACACTCAATTTTTTAGCAGTTTAAAAATTCTTATCAATAAGTTCTTCAGAAGGAAGACAGACCTGAATAAACAGAGAAGATCATGCCATGAAAAATAGTGCTTCACAAACAGTAAAAATAAAGCTTTTTAGAAGATGTCTCTCTTTTTTTTTTTTTCATCCCTTAAGTTTTATTCTCCCATTTGTCAGACCAGTGAACTAGCTAATGGGAAACTAAAGACAAGAGGATTTAAATGAGTGTAATGAAATCCTGCCACCTCTCTGTGCATAATCATAGTAATAATAACAGTTAGATCCAGGTCTGCTCAGCACTCCACTAGGGTGCTTCGTTTTGTTTAATCCTTACACTAACTTCACAAAATGGTTAATTTTATTCTTCTTATTTTACAGATGGGAAAAAGAATGCTCAGTGACGTCAAGTAACTTGTCCGAGGCCACTCAGAAAGAGCCAGAACAACAGTATTTAATATACCACATATTCACATGTCGATTTATTTAAATGTTCATTAAAAATGCCTATAGACAACTTGGAAGCATTTGCTTTTCTTCTCAGTTTTTCAAAGAAGGAAACGAAGGCTCATATGACACCATCATTTCAAAATAACGTCAGTCTTAAGAGGGAGTCAGGATGGGTCAGTTCAATGTTCTGATCCAGAAACAGAAAATCTGCAGGGGGTGGCGGAGCGAGGGGGGATTGGTCAAAGATGGTCAAAAGGTGCAAAATTCCAATTATATGATAAATATTGAGGATGTAATGTACAACATGATGACTACAGGTAACACTGATGTACGGAATATTTGAAAGGTGCTAAGAGGGTGCGTCCTAAAAGTTCTCATCAGAAGGGAAAAAAAGCACTTTTGTTTCTTGTATGTATATGATATCACGGATGTTAACTAAACATTGTGGTAATCATTTCATAATATATATAAGTCAAGTCACTATTGCTGAACACCTTAAACTTACATAGTGCTGTATGACAATTTTATCTCAACAAAACTGAAAAAAAAAAAGAATAAAAAGTAAAAGAAAAAGAAGAGAATACCTGGATCTGAGGCCAGATTTGCTTTGGGAAAGCTACTTGACATTTCTGGCTTTAAATTCTGCATATGCGAAAAGGATGCTAATCATAGATGTGGACATAATTCAATACCTCACATGGATTACCTCTTTTGAATTTCACAACAACTCATTAGGATGATTGCAGCAAGGCCTAGTAGCTGCAACCCTGGTGCCTGTTCTTTCTATAGATGTTGATTTCTTTAAGTCCGAGGACTGCCTATTATTTTTTATTATATAATCTGGATACAGTCAGTGGCTGACACATAATAGGGTTTCTATAAATGTCTGCTGCCAAAAAGACTATCCAATAAACATTTGGAAAAGAATGCCTCCTCCTTTGTGGCACATGAGCTATTATAGAAATTTAGGATCATTTTCTGGTCGGTTTTAATCAATCAAATAAATGGCTGCCATTGCATAGGATGTCAATAAAACTGCTTAAATCAAAATCATTCCTGAACTTGACTTCGCATTTAACGCAAAAGAAAGTATTAGCAATATACCCATAAATAATGATGATTTGCCGATCGCAAGCTATGACAGGCACTGTCTTCACAGAGTGTCCAAATATAAAGTCCCATGGCTTGAAATTCACTTCTTGCTTTCAGCTGACCCCTCTGCTGAACTTTAAACTCATAGAGCCAACTGCTTACATCATATTTCCATCTGGTTGTCCAATAGATATTTCTAATTTAACAAGTCCAAAATTCAGATCCCCATCTTTCCCTTGAAACCTGCTCTTCCCCTAGTTGACCTCGTCTCAGTAAATGACAACTCCATTCATTAAGTTGCTCAGGTCAAGAACCTGGGAGTTATCCATAACTGCTCTCTTTTAATCAATACTACCCATACCCAATTCATCTGCTATTCCTTTGGTCTCTACCTAGAAAATTACCTAGAACCTGAACATTTCTCTTGTCTTGCACAACTACCATAGGCTCAAGACATCATCATATCTCCCTGCACTGTATAAAAAGCTATAATTGTTCTCTCTGCTTTGACCCTTACTTGCCTATAATTTAAAAATTTGTTTTTGTCTCTTTTCTGATTTCCCATATTTCAAAGACTTACCCTTAATCTGCTCCCACCTCAGCGGGCTCTGTGACTTTCCTCACATGTACCAGGTGCACTCCTTTTTCAGAGCTTCTGTCTTTACTGTTTTCCCAGCCTTAAACTTGGTCTGTTTTGTTCACGCTGAATTCCTAGTGCCTGAAACAATGCCTGATACATGAAAGGAATTCAATAAATATGTATTGAATAAATGAACTAAATATCATGTAGACTGATTCTGAAAAATATAATTGATGGACATTCTTTTGTTTATTCATTCAACAAAGTATTCGGGGGCTACTATGTGTCAAATACTGGAAATAAATTGTTAATATGAATGCAAGGAGATTACACTGTGATACTTTTTTTGTTCAGAGAGAGAAGCTTTAAACACACATATAAGTGAACTAGTAGATTATTAAATAAGTGAGCATTCTATATAATATTGAGGTAGAAATAAAGAAGACACATTGAGACAGGGAATGAGGGGCC